>NC_141695.1:1741117577-1741717577 GCF_964263255.1 Lissotriton vulgaris
ATATCTATTGAATGCCCCAGAGAGATATTTTGGGTGGAACAAGCCACATTCAAAGCCTCAAGGGCTGTAACTTTAGGCCGAAAGACTGCACGTCGTGAAGGCCTTACTGTGACGTCAACAGTGCTTGGCGTCCTAAAAAAGGCACAGTACAACATTCACAAATTGTAGGCCGAAGCATGGCTCTTTAAGTCGAACTACAACGATAGAGATTTAAATTAAAAAATGTTGACCCTGCAAATCTTGGCAACAGGATTAAGCCACCACCTCACATCATTTCACAGGGAATGAAATCCCCACCTGGCACAGTACGTGGAATCGAGCTTGTAGTTTTATGCATTGGATGAACAGGACCTGCACTGGATATCTCTGCCCTGGCATTGGTTTTTAGTCCAGATCTCAAAAGGACAAATCCTTCAAACATATTTGCTTATACTTCTGAAACAGAAACTTGTTAAACAAACATGTGAGGACGAGATTCTGGACTGGTTCTGTGCAACCTGTAACTGGCTTTCACTAAAACAAGCCTTGGGACAAGAAAACCTTAGAGCAAGGTTTTTGTCTGTGTTGAATGTACTTTTGACTGGGGTAAGCAAAGCATGGGAGGAGAAATGAGAAGGAACCAGCACTGGACGAGTACAATGAATGGGCTCTGGGTAAGTGAAAGCTGATGGTGGATTAAGAACTAGAACTTAAAGTCAATTTTATTGTGCAATTGACTCCTTTTAACCACATCCTATGAAGATAAGAACCTGATGATACGTTCATGTCCATCTGGAATTGACCCAGCTATGCTCAAGACACAATGCACTTAATTTTTTTCTGCGAGCACTTTCTTCAAATTCGGAAACTTTTTATTATTCCAATTCTAAAAGACAAAGGCTTTCTGCAAGTTAAACCAGCCCTCCTTTATCTGCAGCTACTTTCGAATGTGTGGGAGATTTTTAATATTGCTAATTTTCTCACTGTCAGATTAAAGAAGAAAATAAGATGCGTATAGTCAACTTTATGAATTAGCCTGATTGAACTGAATTTAAGAATGTCCTAAACTGGCAATGTGGATTTTAGAAATTATTTTAAGTGAATTGATTATTGATACTGTATGTATTTTAAGCTTGTGCAGTCTCATTGTCATTTTATGGTTTTTATAAAAATTTGTTAAATATGAAGTGTTTAGTATGCTTTTATGGTTTTAATATGAACCGAATAAAGTATATTTGACTGACTGACCCAGCTATGCTAACCCTGGGTACAGGTGCATAACCTCCACGCTGGATTTCTGTGCTCATGGAATAGGCACTTGGAAAGCAAATTCTTGGAGGAGGAGAGGAAGCTTGACCATTTTTTTGTGCTGAACAAGCCTTTGGTATCTGAAGTGAAGGTGGAAAATTTGATAGATCTGGGTTTCTATGCCTCATGGTCCGGGCGAAATTTTATTTACACCAGCATAATTTTGGGACTTTTGCATTTTGCTTGTTACACAAACTTCCCGAAATTACGCTATTACTCCACTTTGCATGCGTATGTGCCATTCTCAATAAAAAATTAGCAAATGTATGAGAACAACAGAGTGGCTGTTGTTCACTGTGCTTTGTTTAAAAGTGTCCTTGCACCAAAACTTGACACAAAGATTCATGTTGTGCTAAAATATAGTGCAAAATGATGGATTTGCTTATTACGTAAATGCAGATAATTTAACATAATTTTCCTGAAATTTCTCAGTTATGCAAATACAAATTACTTGAATTCCACACACCGTTATGGGTTCTACTTACCAAGTTTTGTGGGTTTCATGTTCCAGGAGAAGGTTTTGACGTCATTTTCACACAGACAACTGGAGTAGGAGCAGTCCACGCATGGTTCCACTTCAAAGTCTTGAGATTCAACGAGGGTCACCACGATCTGTAACCAAGATTCGGAGAGCCCGTAATTAAAGTTCTCGCCGCAACACAAATAAAACAGCACTCATTCTCCTAGAACTTTATCTGCTATTTTTAACATTTATGAACTGGTGCCCTAGTGCTGGAAATGCAGGCATTCAAAAAAGAGGGCTCTGATTAGGCATGGGCGCCATCTTTTGCTAAGTGTTGGGAAGGGTCAGTGCCAGTGGATGACAATGCCTTATGGTGACATATTGAATGGAGGGATCTCCCATCCCATGCAGGTCACCTAATACGTTTTTAATACTCACTTTTATTGTGCTTACGGGGACCACCTCCTAGTTTGTAAATTTGTTATGTTAGTAGTGTTTTATAACGCGTGCAGCTACTCAGAAGAGTGTCCTGGCGAGAGCCCAAAAAGAAAACAGAACAGGGTCCCGGAATGAAACAGAAGAAAGTATCTCCAAGATTCTGTAGAGTCCTTGTTCCACTGTCCATTTAGCTATGCCTGGGGCCTGGGCCACCCTCTATGGTTGTGAGGCCTGTGTGTTTTTATATATTTTCAGGCCTTGACCTTGGAGTATTTTATATATCAAGTTATATCAAGTTCATGTAATATGTTTGGTGATGTTATGCATGGGTTGAGGATATTGGTGCAATACAGGTCTTCCTATATGGTCCTGCCCATCACCTCACAATAGCTCTTCAACACACAGCAGACCAATTTGGATATTTGATTGCTGTAATGTTGTTAAGGAACATCAGTGAGCATTGCTTGCTGGTTCTACAGTCAGCCAAGGTGTGGTCAATGAGATAGTTTGGCTACAAGTAGACCAATTCAATGCTTTGTATTTTTGGCTTGCTGTGGTCTTTTGTGTATTGGTGTAAACCTACCTAAATCTTGTCTGTCCAAGATTAAGCCATGCCATCCTACCTCTGTGCAGTGCAATAGATTCCGCCTCCAGCCATGATTCAGCTCACTGTAGGGTCAAAGTAGGACTTTATGCCATTAGTATATTATGTTTCTAGCCCTGATATTTTACGGCTAAAGTGAATGAAGGCTGAAGATATTCACAAGACCTATTTTGGTACTGAGATTTGATTAGATTAAGAAAGTTATATAGTGCAACAGCTACCCACTCTGGGATTCCCAACACTTTGAACAACAGGCAAAGGTGCTCCCGGCCCAGCTAGCTCAGAACAACCATGTCTTTAATTGTCCATGAAAGATGGTCAATGAAGGGCCGAATCTCAGATGTTCCAATAGGGCATTCCAGAGTTTTGGGCTGAGGTTCACAAAGGAGCAACCTCCTATGTGGGTTCGCTTAATCCTGGGAGCTGTACACAGGGAGAGGCTGCTGGAGGGCAGAAGACACACAGGCTTATGCAGTTTTATCAGGCTGGTGATATGTTGAGGAGGCAACCTTAGCCCTTGCTTGAAAAACGTAACAAACAGCCGTAAACTGGATATGTTTCTCCACCCTTAGCCAGTGCAGCTCATGGAGAGGCCAAAGCATATTTTGGCATTCAGCTCCTTCTACATGTATTTTACAGAGGCTTTATCAACCCACAGATACAGAATGTTACCATAATCCAGGTGGGACAGAATGAATGCGCGGAGGACCTTTCTTTGAGCTGATATGCGAAGAATCGAGATAAATTTCGGAAGCCATTTCAAGGTGGTGAAGCAGACCGCTGACACCTTCACCAACAGAGGCTTCGTAGAAATCTTGGAATCCACTAAGAAGCCAAGATTTTAAACTTTGGCAGCAGGGACAGGGATATCACCCGAAGCATCCGGCCAATTCTGAGGTCCCCAGAAGGACGGATCCTTACTAAGCTCTAACACCTCAGTTTTTTCTCCGTTAGATTTCAGCGAGTTGTTCTTCATCCAGAAATCTATGGCTCCAGACAAGAATGCAATGACTGAGTTGTGTTCCTGATCAATGCGGTGTAATTCTTTTGCTACTCTGCAACAAGCATGTTACAGATTGTTTTGTTGTCCAGGGAAATGCCAAGGAATGTACTCAGTAGAGAAGGGATCAGATATTCAAACCTGGCACCACATTCATCTCTGGTCCCATTCAAATTCTGGTAAACATTACTCGTTCTTTAGTCACTGGCTATCTTTTTGGTCCTTTTTTGTTCCGTTGCTCTTGCCTTTGGGCGACAGTCTTTCGGTAAAGAAACCATCTTTTGGTAGGTTTTATTCCCTCTTCACCTTTTCAGTGAGGTCTCAAAAGTGAGGTTCACATACTGCATCTGTGAATGCAGTCATCTCCACACCTCTTCTTGATGATAATCCCCATTTCTACCCAATGAAGAAATTACTCAAAAACTCTCAGAAATTATGAATTCAATAGCGGCCAAATCAATCAGAGCTCATTGTTCAGAGAGATATAAGCCACCAGTGGTCTACCTGCCCTCTACAGATATTAAAACAGAATACAGTTATTGTCTGAGCTAGTAAGATGCAAGAACACTCTTACCGCAATGCAGTTCTTCAGGTAGTTGAAGACAGTGGCCTTCAAGAAAAAAGACTCTCCTCGGACGACAGAGTAGGGCATCGTCGTATCCACAAAGAAAGGCTTGAGGGTCTTGAGGGAGGTAACTTGAGAGATGCCAAATCCATCGCTTGCCATGCAGAAGCAGTTGGCCTTCCAGTCTGTTATGGTGTCAGGGACAGGGAAAGACATGTTCTTCTTACCAGAAGGGCTATAAAGATAGTGAGTTAAAAATTTTTAGGAAAAAAGCAGAGAAATACATATTATTGAGGGAGCATGATTTTTGAATACAAAATCAGCTTGATGAATTCCCCTCAAATGCATGTATTTTAATAATATACACAAAACTACTAATATAACACAAGAGTGTATAACAATGAGAAATATGCATAAGGCACAACAGTTGATTTTCTTAGTTGAACAATTATGAGAATAAAGTTAACTGAATGTTATTCTGTCTTCCTAACTGCAGAAAAATAAACCAAAATTGATGACCGATGTACAATGGAAGCTAGAAGAGTTGGAGAATCGGCAACGCCACAACAATTTGCGGATCCTGGGTATTGAGGAAAAAGTGGAAGGAGACAACATTAAGGCTTTCGTAGTGAAAATTATGAAAGGGGCTTTTCCAGAACTGAGCCACTGGGATTGGGAGAAAGAAATTCAGAGGGTACATAGATTCCCAATCATGGCAAAAAAATAATCAGCATACCTCACAAGATGGAAACCCTAGGCCCGAGCAATTTTAATTTACTTTGGGAATTTTCTTTTGAGAGAATAGGTGTATTCTAAGGCACAGCCTTATTCTAAGCGCTCCTTTGAGACTCAATATTTTTTCACTACTCCGGACTTTTTTCATTCTACAGTCGAAAGGCGGTGGAGATTACTTGAACTGATAGAGCCGTGTCATCAGATGGGAATTCAGGCCTACTTGATGAATCCCGCTAGACTTAAAATTATCTACAAGAACACTACTAGAGTTTTCACTTCGGAAATTCAAGCGAGAAAGTACATGGACTCATTAAAGTCAGATATTGGTGCAAAAATCGGATGATCAAACGTTTAGGAGTATCTCATTTATGTGATTACTATTGGTTCCTAACAGGGGAATTAGAAGGGAGATAGCGGATCAGAATCTGAGGTGGACTTTGATACGGACTAATAATCACTTTAGTAATCTTATTTAATTCCACAGTTTAATGGTTAGAAGGTCATTGGGTAGGGGTAGGGGTAGTAATGTCAGTAGTAATGTCAGATCGGTGGGTATAAATGTATAGACAAGCACTAGGTGATTCTATGGTGATGGAGGGAACGCGACTGCCAGACACTATCACAGAGGCCATAAGCCTACTTGCCTTGTTGGGTGGAGACAGGGGTGGGGGGATGGCTGAGAGGGGGGGAGGGTTGGGGGTAGTTGCAGGGGGGAAAAGGGGGGAAAAAACTCATCATCAGAAAAAAATTAAATCAGATACGGTTATAATGGGAGGGGAATGCAGATGCCAAAGGAAAAATGGAGGTGGTATAGTAAACGGAACAAAGACAAAAAAGTTAATTTTGAATGCACATAGTTACAATTAATGTATGTGGTTTAAATGATGCAAGGAAAAGAAGGGATTTGAGAGAATATCTTAAAACATTGCAAGCTGATTTAATTTGTCTTCAGGAAACGCATGTCGAGATATCGCAGACGTTTTTACTGGAACAACTGGGTTATAATTTACTGGCCTGTACGACTCAGGGTACAAGGACACGTGGGGTAGCGATACTGGCACGAGGAAACACTGTTATACTGAAAAAACAGCAGGTAGATAAATACGGTCGATGGGTCTTGGCTGAATGTCAAATATAACATTTTAATTTCACATTATGCTCTATTTACGCACCTACAGTTGATGACCCAGAGGACCTAACTCACATAAATGCACAGTTGCCCAATTGGCCGATCCCGATTATAATGTGTGGCAACTTCAATATAAACTGTCTTGATGGGTTGTGGAAGAATGATCCGAGCAGGTTTAAAGGTAGAAAGAAAAAAAGTCATAGAGCTTTGGTCAATCTTATGTTGGATAACGGACTAATTGATACTTGTGAGCAGTTAATGGGAGGGGGAGGCAGCACATACTATTCGGCCCCCCATAAAACTTTAGCACAGCTTTATTATTTTTTGATCTCTCCCTCGTTGGTCTCAATAGTAAAAGTCAAAAAACTACAGAGATTGATGTCAGATCACAACCCACTTACCTTGGAAGTTTCTCTATTGAATGCACGTAAAAGCCCAACTTCATGGACATTTGAGAGAGCATTATTGCAGGATGCAGAATATGTTGCCCATATGGAAATTTGGCTAAAAGAATTTTTTGGGCATAACAGAGGCACGGCACTACCTTCAATAGTGTGGGATGCAATGAAGGCTGATATAAGGGGAGAAACCATAAGTTATTCTCTCAGATGCAATAAACTGCAAAAAGAAGCTATAGAGAAGAAGATAAAGGTAGTAGTGAGCTTAGAGGAAGAATTGGTAAAGATCATTAGGGCCAAAGGGGATGTGACAGGGGTGACACAAAATTTAGCCCAGGCTAAAGCAGCAGTAGGGAACTGTATGCGGCAAAGCGGCAAAAGCAGCAGGAAAGTATTTAGCAAGGAGGGAAAAGCAATAGGAATATAGCGAACAAGTTGGACGGATTTTAGCGATAAGAACTCGACAAGCAGCTACTACGGGGCAGATAACAGAAATGATCATGGAGGCAGGGGTAGTAGTTAAAAGCCCAAAAGAAATCTGTTCAGTATTCCAAAACTTTTATAAGAAATTATACAGCCAGGAGGGAGAAGAACCAGAAGTGGGGGAAATGGAGAGTTATCTGGAAGCGGCCTCAGTAGATAAAATTACTGAGGAAGATAGGAACATGCTGGAGGTAAACTTTACCCGGGAAGAAATACTAATGGCCTTTAAGGGCCTGCCGTCGGGGAAGGCTGTAGGACCTGATCTAATTCCGTTAGAATTTTATAAGAATTTTTTTTTAATCTAAGGAGGCGATATTAGTACACTTATGGTTTCAATTCAGAACGGAGCTGAGCCGCCAGGGTCCTGGGGAGAAGCGTCAATGGTGGTCTTTTTAAAGAAGAATAAAATCTCTACTGATCCCGGGTCATACAGACCGATTAGCTTGATGAATAGTGACACTAAGGCTTACTCTAAAGTAATGGCTAATAGGCTGAGTTTAGTAATTGGTAAGGTGGTGTCCCCTCGTCAGCACGGGTTCATCCCAGGTAGGGGCACAGCTGATCACATTAGAAGGGTCTTTACTCTATTTGATGGAACGGCAGCCTCACGAGACCCTATGTCCTTAATATTACTGGACGCTGAAAAAGCATTCGATAGGGTCTCGTGGGGCTTTCTGTGGGCAACAA
The DNA here is from genome assembly GCF_964263255.1 of Lissotriton vulgaris. Classification (NCBI taxonomy): domain Eukaryota; kingdom Metazoa; phylum Chordata; class Amphibia; order Caudata; family Salamandridae; genus Lissotriton; species Lissotriton vulgaris. Next base: position 1,741,125,367 of record NC_141695.1, read on the forward strand.
TGAGTAAACCTAATTTTGGGAAGAGATGTATAAGCGGGTTAAAAGCTTTATACAGATGTCCGGCCATAAGGCTGAGAGTAGCGGGGGAACAGAGTGAAATTTTTAAAATCGAGTGGGGAACCAGGCAAGGGTGTCCCTGCTCCCCGCTGCTCTTTGCCTTTTACATAGACTCTTTTATAAGACACATAGAAATAAACACGGATATCTGCCCAATAGTCCTGAATGGTTATGAGACCAAAATTCTGGGATATGCAGATGATTTGGCAATCACATCATCAGCTCCAGTAACAGCGCTAGTGGAAATAGAGAAAGAGGCAAAAAGATATGGGCTCCTGTCAAGGTATGAACTGAATCAGGCTAAAACACAAATAGTTGTAAACCAATTTACCACAATAAATGACGAGAGAGTAACAGACTCGGCTGTCTATTTGGGCATTACGATAATGTCTAACTTATCCAAGGTGGTTGAGGAAAACCTGATCCCTGTGATCAGAAAGGCTAAATTAGATCTAGATAGGATGGACAACCTACATTTGACAGTAATCGGACGTTGCAATGTCATTAAGATGCTATTCCTCCCCAAAAATTTATATTTTTTCCGAACAATTCCCTTAATATTCAGTAATAACTGGTTCAAGGAAATTGACGGGATCTGCAACCGATTCATATGGTCAAAGGGCAAAACTCGGAGGGCTATAAAATTGATGGCGCTTTCGAGGGAACGGGGAGGTTTGGCTGTACCAGACTTTAAGGGCTACTATCTGGCAGCAGCTCTGCATTATCTCAGAGGACTTTTAGGGGGAAGCACGAAGGATATTTGGAGGGATGGGGGCGCTAGTCCAGACATATATGATCTATTGGTTCGGGATTCTAATAAGGGACTGCTTACATTTAAGGAGTTAAACTATTACAAGAGGACAATGTTTAAGGTTCTCGGCGCTGCTATTTCAGTTTGGTCCACTGTCCGGAAAAAAATTAAGTTAGGGCGAATGAATTTCTATACCCCTTTATATAAGAATGAACTTCTCCCAGAGGTGTTCCATGATCAAGTGATGAAGCGATGAGATAACTTTGGGGTGGGCACAATAGGAGATATCACGGATGATTCTGGTTTAATTTCTTTTGAAAGGGCATGTCAATTATATACGTTAGATCGCAGGGATTTTTTTAAATACTTGCAGATAAGGTCAGTAATACAAAGGAAATTGGCAGGGAATTGTAATTTTAAAAGAGTGGATTTGATGGAATATATTCAATATGAGAAGGGTTGTTCAATCTCACAACTGTATGGGGCATTGTGTGAACATAACAATGATGATAGGATAAAAAAAATTGATAAATGGAGAAGAAAATAAAATTTAGTTGGAAATGAGGGGGAAAAATCACTAAAACTTACAAATTCTATTGATAAAGTTGCAAACTTACAGGCACAATGTTATAAAACTTTTTATGAATTGTATTATACACCGCACAGAATAGCACTTTGGGGGGGAACGAGCGGGATATCCTGCCCGAGATGCCAAAGCCTGGAGGCTGATACAATTCATATGTTTGCATCTTGTCCTAATCTAGACCCTCTTAAACAGGCGATTGTAAAATTTTTTAATGATGAATTGGGGATCTCTGTTAGGTTAACAAATGAGGTTATGATTTTGGGGGTAGGAAGTGATGGACAGGACATACCGCATCAAGAATTTATATTTATGGCAATGGCTTTAATTAGACTCTGCGTAGCAACTCTATGGAAGGACCCTAATCCTCCGTCATTTCATCAATGGCTCTCAAGAATGTTAGCTATGTATACACTGGAGAAAGCTTTATATGAAAAAAAGGGCGTAAAGCGATGCAGATTGGTAAACGGGTCTGGGCACCAGTAGAGCAATCGAAACTAAAAGTAGAGGGTCAAAACGAGTAAAAAGATACTTTCATAAAGAGAAAATAGCCTGTATTGTTTAAATTGGGTATGTATCCAGCATTATAAATTGTTTTCTTCTGTTGCTAGTCCTTCCAACTCCTCCCCTCCTTTTATTTATTTATTATTATTTTTTTGGTATATCTTTTTTTGTCATATCTTGCATTGTATTATGTGTTAGAAATGTAATTGTTCAAAGATGAGCATTTGCTGTATGATATATATATATATGGAATGGAATAATTGTTAGAACTGTATTATCTGATGATGAATAATAAAAAAACAAAAACAAAAAACAAAAAGAAAAATAAACCACAAAGAAACAGCTTTAATTCTTCGTGAAAGTAGTGTAGGTTTTTAGAAATAATTCTTTCTTTTGCTAAAATAAATGTAGGTCTCAGCGAATGTTTGGTAGGGGATGTGCTACCCTGCTCCTGTGCTTCCTGCCTTTGACGAAAAAGTAACTAATACCTCCTTAGAATGTAGAAAACTGTATAGTTCTTTCCTGTCTGAGCGAGAATTGTAGGTGGCATGAAAGTAACTATTGCTAAATTTACTATACAAATGTATCTAGGTTCTTCCTTTTTCCACTCTTGAAAGTTGTACAAATTTTAGACAAAGTGTTTAGAAATAAGAGTTAAGTCATTGTCAGAAGACAGCCACACCATCGGGTTTAGCCAATGAAAAAGTTTGTAGATGTGTAGCGAGAAAGCAACATTTTAGCTGAAGAAAGAAAGTAGCATACTATAAAGATTCCAGTGGGAAAATGCTCCTCGACTCGTTCACTGAATGGTGACCTGTCCTCCGTTCGTGGTATGCTGTGTGCCCTGCTGTTTCCTGATTTTCTGGCTTGCAGATCCTACTGCTCCTAAGAGACTTTCCTGGGGACTTTGTACATCATCGGCTGATGGTGCTGCCTTTGCTATACTCAAACTATTTGCACGCTGTGCATTAGTATTTCATCTTGTAAGTGAACTGTTGTTTCACTGTTGTTTTCCTCTCTCTCACTCCTCTACACCTGATATTCTGATGTTTATTGACTGATCTGTGATGATTGTTGTGAATCTATTCTTTATATTATGAACCAATTTGTGACATTCTAGTTGTATCGTATTTTGTGATTGACCATTCATATTGTGAAATAACAAGAAAACTAACAGAAAGAATAGTGTCTGTCTTTATCACAGTGTTATTGAGTTATTTGGATAGGATTATAATGAGAAATGTTTAGCTTATTTCTTCATTGTAGGTCCTTGTGGAGAAATAGCATTCTGTTATTCATTATTTAGTCCCTTTTAGCTCTACCAAAGATTTATCGGAGGACCTCTGATATTGCTAACTGTGTGACAATGATTTAAGGGCCCGTCATTAGAGTTACGCTTGTGATTATGGTATAGTGGTTGGTGTGGATAGATAGTTAACAACTAATTTAAGCATTCAAACAATACACACAGAACCAAAAAGTGATTGTGGGTGATACCAATAGACAAACGTAGGATTCCCATCAAAGTCTTGTTCTGATCAATACTATCATCTGGTCACCCTTCGGGGATGGTGTGTCTCTAGATCACTGAGACGTCTCGATGATCTAGAGACACACCCTCCCGTTTGTCTATTGGTTTCACCCACAATCACTTTTTGGTTCTGTGTGTATTGTTTGAATGCTTAAATTAGTAGTAAGTTTGCCCTGGTACTCAATAGACTTGAATGTTATTGTTACCCTTCAATAGAGGCTCCCCTTTTCCTCTTCTTAGGACCCCAAGGTTTTCTTGTAGTAAATCAATGGGGAACAACCATAACACTGATTCATTACAAACTAGCATTGTGTGATCAGTTCTGGAGTATTCTGAACAATCTGTGACTCCTGCAAGTGTCTCTGGTGGAGCTGCTCTCCCTGATGGCTCTATCTTGTATAATTTACACCAGGCGAGGTCACAGGATTATGGGACCTCCCTCAGACAATGGGGGCTGACACAAAATAAAACTGGCGGGGTGAATGGAGGGGACGTGGGATGGGGGAAGTGCGGGCCAGTGGGTAGCTGACAGGGGGAGCCTGTGGTGGGGGTCGTAAATGATAAAAATAAAAATAAACGCTTACCTCCTGCTGCCGTCCGCCTCACGCTCCTCTGCTGTAGTTCCTGGCCCAGGAGTCTGTGGGAAAGCATCACAACCCTCATCCAATTACCACGCTGCTGTCATATGAAAGCAGTGTAGGGACTGGCCTGAGCTCTGCTCAGGACGGGGAGACTGTGGGGTTTCTCCAGCCTGGCTGTTCAAGACAGCTGGTCTGGAGAAACCTAAGTGAGCATGTGCGTTTGGTCGGCCGAGATAGCCAGCCAAACACACATATGCACTTAAAAGTGAACATAGCACTCCAGCTAACCCCTCCCATGCCACGGCCCGCCCCTCTCCGTACAAACTGGCTTAGAGCTGGCAAAGGAAAATTAAAGCGATACTAAGATATCGGTTTATTTTTCACTTGCTGCCTCAGAGCCAGTGGGGCGATGATCCTACGCCATTGCAGAGGTGCCGCTGCTGCTCTTAAATGTTCTTGGGATGTCCCTGAATATGAATAGATCCATCAGCCAAGGTCCATGCCTCAGGATGACTTCAATAATCAATCATTGCATTTCTCTTATCCTTTGCCTCCTGTTGGTCAAGGTGAATTCATCCCAAACAACAACTGAGTGCACAGTTCACAGCACCTCTGGCTCACAGCACCTCTGGTTCTGACTAACCTTTTCCATCTGGTGAAGGGTAAATGTATGGGATCATGGAACATTCTTTGCATCTGTTGTGATTTTAGGGTAGACCTGGAAATGCAAGGATTTCAAGCTTAATGTGCACTAATGTGCACCATCTACGCAACGGTCATATGCCCTGAGTCAGGTTATTTGAAAGATCAAGATTTCTAGTTTGAAAACAGCACATTTTATTATCAGTATGTTTGCTGCAAAGCAAGTGATGGTAGATACAGACAGTACCACTAACAAAAAAAACCTATGTGTGGTCATTTATTTGGCCTGGGGGTTTTGTGAAGTGCTACCACTTTGTAGCCTTGAGCACTTTAGGGAAAGGATACAGAACAGTTGGAGAATAGTTGATAGAAATGGAGGTTGATTACCCAAATAGTCTGCTATTGGACAGGTAGGATATGATGGTGAGAACACATGTCTGGACACCCCCAAATTAGATGGAACCAAAAGACTGAAGAAGAACCAACAAGCTCCAAGAAGCCTGGAACAGCAGAGGAATAAGTGGTGACAGGCGCCCGTTCTTCCATCCGGAGCCACCCACTAACATTAGCATGGTTAATCCAAATACAGTCCTAGATTTCCTTCACAGGAGGTGGTCATAAAGGTTTCATAGTTCTCCATCAGTATGTGGGTTCTATAATCTCTCTATGCAGTGTAGGAGTACAGTAATTCATCTGTGCACCATAGGAGCGCTGTCATCTGTCTATGGAACACAAAAGTGCTAACATCCCCCTATGCACTATATGAGCACTGTAATCCCTCTGTGCAGTACAGGAGTGCTATAATCACTTCACGCAGTAGAGGAGTGCTGTAAAAGCTTTGTACAATATAGAAGTGACGTAAATCCTCTATGCACTATATGAGCACTATAACCCCTCTTTGTGTTACAGGAGTGCTATAATCCCATCATGCAGTATGGAAGTGCTGTATACAGTATACTGGTGTAGTAATCCCAATCTGCAGTACAGGAGTGCTCTAATCACTTCATGCTGTACAGGACTGCTGTAAATGCTCTATACAATATGGAAGTGCTGTAAATTCTCTATGCAGCATATGAGTGGTGTAATGCCTCTTTGTGGTATAGGGGTGCTGTAATCACTTAATGCACTATAGAAGTGCTGTAATTCCTTTTTACAGTAAACTGGTGCGGCAATCTCTCCTTGTAGTACAGCAGTGCTCTGATCCCTTCGTGCAGTGTTGGAGTTCTGTAAACGCTCCATACAAAATAGAAGTGTTGTAAACCCTCTGTGCATATTGTGAGTGGTGTAATTCCTCTGTACAGTACAGAAGTGCTGTAAACTCTCCTTGCAGTATATGAGTGCTGTAATTCTTCTTTGCAGTATAGGAGTGTTGTATTCATTCTTTGTATTATATGAGTGCTGTAATCCATGTATACAGTACACTGTTGCTTTAATCCCTCTTTGCAGTATCTGCACTCTGTAGTCCAGTTATGCAGTTTAGGTCTGCTGCAAACCCCTTATACATTCTCTGAGTGCTGTAATCCCTCTATTATGAAATGAAATGAAATGAAATGAAAAATTGCACTTGTATAGCGCGTAGCTACCCGGAGGCCTTGCAGCGCTTGTGAATGATTGCTTAGTGCGGGCTCAGGGTAGTTCAGCAGGTATTGGCAAACAAGTGCGTTTTCAGGGCTTTCCTAAAAGCTATTCAGTATAGAAGTATAGAAGGGCTGTTATTTCCTCTCTGGGGTATATGACTTCTAAAATCTCTGCATATGCCTCACTTGCTCCCAATGCAGACAGCTATTAAAATTGTAGCACTATTACACAAGGTTGCTTGGCACCCTCCATCACCAACAGCCCATATGAAGGTTTGGCATTTCCTTAGTGGTTATACCAACTGGGCAGCCCACTTAAAGTCATACAAGCTTCTCATTTGCCCATCGGTGGATCGATTATGCATGGTATGTATGGCTGTGGTATTGATATAGCACACACCTAGCTGAAGGGCACTGGTATGTGTTGCCATCCCCTGACACCAGAGTGAGATCTGGGGGCGATGGGGATGTATTCTCCGGGTTCACTGTTCCCAATCGGTGGTTGGAGCTTTGTTAGCTCTAGACACTGATCTACCGCCCCGGAGTGTACTTCATCGATGTCCTACAACCAATAGGACACGAACTCCCCTCTCATCTACCACCAACGCATACCGTGTGTCAATAAGGGCAGTTCTTCCAACTCACCCTGTTAGCACCATCTGCCACAGCCAGGTTTCTGGGAAATCCTGTCGAATGTTCTCTTCCGGTTCATCCTCAGAATGCATAGCAAACCCATCCATCTCCACTACCTCATCAAACACCCGTGGAGCAGCGAGAGCCCCGCGGAAAGCTAGAAGCAGAAAAACAATACCAGAATTAATTGTTACACGTGAACACTTTTACTCAACACAGGTGAAACGGTGCTGCTAGGGTGCTTCTGGTTGGTTTGCGCATTCACCCTCACACCTCTAAGGGAGAGGAAGGTATGATATTGAGCCAAAAATACATTTCCAAACAAGACTGAACAGAAGCCTTTCACTTCATTGTCAGTCGCAGGTGCCAAAGCATGAACCCGGCATGAACCAGGCATGCTACTGTAGAAACCAATGGGCGGGCTCCTAATACTCCTTAGAAAAACACTGAGCTTAAATGCAGATGATGGCACAAGAGTTGTCTACAATAAGTATGTTCATTCTCAGTTCCTGGATGCAAACTCTTCTGGTCTTGAAAGCTTTACGTCCTCCTTATGGGATGGAAGGAGATGGGCTACAAGAGACTGGAGAAGCCTGTAAGGGACCGGGTTGTAGAACATGAGCCTGGGTAGGGTTAAAGCAACTTCAAAAGTCACTGTATCCCAGTGGTGTCTGAAGGAAGAATTCTGTTGACCAGTGGTGGTGGGACACACCACCATGAAGAACTTTGGGAAACAACCTTTACAACGCAACTTTTACAACCCACTACCATTACAACAAAACCTTTACACTGCAACATCCATTACAACGCATGCCATTACAATGCAGCCATTACAAAGCATGACACTACAACGCATACCATCACAACACATAGTACCCTACACTATCCAACACTTACCCTACTGTTGCACTCCCTGGAGTTAGAATAGTAATTTTAACCCCTACGCTATCCAACGCTTTCCCTACTGTTGCACTCCCTGGAGTTAGAATAGTAATTTTTAGCCCTACACTATCCAACACTTACCCTACTGTTGCACTCACTGGAGTGGGAATAGTAATTTTTACCCCTACGCTATCCAACACTTTCCCTACTGTTGCACTCACTGGAGTGGGAATAGTAATTTTTACCCCTACGCTATCCAACACTTATCCTACTGTTGCACCCCCTGGAGTTAGAATCGTAATTTTTACCCCTACACTATCCAACACTTACCCTCCTGTTGCACCCCTCTGGAATTAGAACAGTAATTTTTAACCCTACACTATCCAATACTTACCATACATGCAATGTAATGGTATGCGTTGTAATGGTATGCGTTGTAAAGGTAGTATGCGTTGTAATGGAATGCGTTGTAAAGGTAGTCTTTAAAAATTTGTTGTAATGGCATGCGTTGTAATGGAATGCGTTGTAATGGGTGTTGAGTTGTAAAAAATGCATTGTAAAGGTATGCGTTGTAAAATTATGCATTGTAACGTCATACATTCAGAGCTTTGATCAATGGAATATCATGCGTAGGTGTCAATGATAAATCTTCTGACACGGAGAGTCAGACGTATCAACAGTTAACATTACTATCCTGAGTCCCTCATTAGAAGTTGGAAATTTCACCTGTAGCAACAACGCTGATAATTCAACAAAAGTTGTAATTTGGTCTGGCATACCCCAGGAAATAGACATTCCTGCTCCCCAGTATCCACACTTCTACTGCAAAGCCAAATGTTAGTCTTTTAGCATGGCCCTCCAATGACTCAGGAAAGAGATAAACAAGCTCCTGTACATTGGGCCTGATTTAAATGTAAAACTTTGTAAATGGTTGAAGGGCGGCCATCATGGGCTGCCCGTTAAACTTTTTTTATAACATTGACAGGAACTGCTGTGATGGTTTTTTTTGACAATATTTCGAGTTTTTGGAGAGCTCTAAATTTTTGGTGGGGAGGACTGTTATACTTCGCTTGGGTGACTTCTCTGCTACTCAGCTGGCGTGGCTCCTAGAATGCCTGATGACGTAATAGAATCCTGGGTGCCTGGCTTGTGTGGAGTGGCAGCTGATGGCAGGCAGGCTGAGTGGCAGGGAGGCCGCTCCTGGTGGGGTATTTGTTATCATCTTAACTTATGATCTTGAACTTGAACTTGGAACTAAGCTTAAAACGAACGTGTGATATATACCTGGCTCAAGGACTTCATTATTTACAACAAGGACGCTCTGTGCAGTGGAGCTACAGTAATGCTTACCTCCACACGTCAAACTCTAATTGAGGCCCATCATCTGCAAAACGTGTAAATAAGCAAGGCCCAAAACAAGCTACAAAAAGATGAAAGTTCATTGCCTTTAAAAACAGTACAAGAAACAGTTTATCTATACAATCTTAATAAGGCATCATAATTCTCTACAGTTGATTTAGATAATTTCTTCGCGCTGGACAAGATGACTGGAGTGCCACTACCTGTAATATCTGTTCCATAATGTAATAATTTAAAAAGTAGATGTTAATTAAGGAATGGTTTATGGTGAAGAGAGGCATATTGATAGATATTTCAAGATGTGAATTTAATAGTAGTCTCCTTCATCAGGAAAACTAACCACATATTTTAGCAACTGTAATTGTGGGATAAGCACCTGTCAATACATGAGCAACAAAAATTTAAATACACAATTACAAACATTTTGTTTAGCTCCATATTTACCAAACAATGTTTATAAGTGCAGATCAGCAATGAAATAGACATTTCCCCCTATTTATTACTGTAGATTGAGGGCTGGATTTATTAAGGTTTTGCATTGCCCTCACGCCATCAAGGAAGAGCAAGGACGACACCAAAGCAAAGTGAGTTTTATCGAGGCAAGCAAGGTCGCATTGTAAGGCCCTGCATGTCATGATAAATCCAGAGTAACACAACACAGTGCAAATCACTCCTTTACATTACTCTGCAACATGAAGGCACTCCACGCATGAACCCATGGATTTTGGTGCACTCCCGGATTTACGATTAGTGGTAGACGAGGATATGCATCAAAATCCTACGCCTTCCCAGGGGAGGCATAACGAGGAGAATGATGTTTATTTTTTTCCTTGATTTTTTTCTCTTTCTATGTGTGCTGCATTCTATAGCACACATAGAAAGAGGAAACGCATTTGGGGGTTGCTTTGTGCAGGAAGGTGTTCCTTCTTCCACAAAAACAAATCCTGCCTACAACACAGGCACCCTTGCACCATAACACAATGGTGACTGCACTCAGAAAGGAAAGGAATGGGATGTATAATGTTGATTAGAACATTGGAATGTTGAGTGCGCCATTGAAGACAATGGAATGCTCCGGGCTTCTAATGGCTGGTTGAAGTCTGGAACATTCCAATGTTTGTTCACAACCGTTGCTGTGAACAAAGGCCTCAGGGACCCCCAAGGGATTTCATCCCCATCGTGCTCTGAGAGGTCTTTGTTTTACAAATTAGAACATTCTGTCCTATCGGGGCAGATTGCCCTAAAAACCTTAGGGCCCCTCATAGCGGGTTGTACTGGCCATGAAAAGCCCACTCCCTTGCTAAAGGTCCTGGCCAAAAGCCAGGGCGGGCTTTAAATGGCTGGTAGAGCCCGCTATGTCGGGCTCCAAGTTTTTAATATGGAACATTCTTGCTGTTTCCCTTTCACACATTGCAGTGCAGCAAGGTGGTGTGGGGCACTGAGCTGCGTTAAAACATGATACATATTCAACTGAGTGTCAAAGATTACTTCATAATTCAGTGTTTAACTGCAATACAAAACTGTTCATATATATATTTGTTAATTTATTTAATAGGGAATATGGGTTACAAGGTGTAGAACCCATTCACCAGGCCCATGAAGCTTTGACTGCCAGTGCTTCAGAAAGAAACTACCAAGGGCTGAAATTTATTCAAAAAAAGCCATCAATTTTAACTATTAATCAAAATGAGAATTAATCACCTACACTATCCAATCTATATGAGTGCGCCCTAAAGCAGTAGAACTTAACCGTTTGACTTCTAGGAATCCCCATTTAATCATTACTGGAATCTGAGAACCCCCACTAAGATATAACTGGAAGCCTGGGGCTAAAACATACGCAATTGATGAGTTCAACCCCAAAACAATGCACACTAAAACAAGCATTCATCGAACAAGTTCCTAGCAATGCATTTTAACTTTGTCGTACAGCTCTGTCAAACATGACAGAGCTGTGCAGAAAAGTTACCATGTTTTTATTTAAAAAAAAATAGAACCTGAAAGTGGCATTCTGTTTTTGAAAATTATAAAAACGTATTCCCCTCTCATCGTGGAAGGTATCTCCCATGACGAGAGGGGCGTTCTGCAGTTTGTACCGCCCCTTACCACAAGGGTTTTCTTGGTTGGGGCGCACAGTGAAAATGATACTTCAGATTCGATATTCACAGCCTACACCATCTTCAAGAACAGCTGCATCACTTACCCAGGCCCTCAAAATGACAGAGTGGAGACAAAGAAATGCAGGACCATGAAGCAGGACTTCTCTATCTAGGCACCCATGACCTGGAACAACATCCCCTTAGACACCTGAACTGCTCTGACACTTCTGCCATGCAGGGAAAAACTGAAGAGACATCTTTTTCAGAAACTACCATCTGCCCAGTGAGGTACCTCCCATCTCTCTGCCTCGCAATACACATTTTAAAGTCATACCTTGGGGTTTAGTCTGGCCTTCAGAAGACTTCTCAAGACCTGGCTCTTCGATCAGTAGCACCCCCGCCCCCCCTCTCCCCCACCCAGTGCCTTGAGACCCTCACGGGTATGTAGCGCGCTTTAGAAATGCAGTGATTGATTGATTGATTGATAGTCCTTTTGTTCGGTGTCCTTTTGTTTTTCCTGTAATGTTTGTGCAGCCGGCTCCGCAAGTTGCATTGGTTCCAAATTGAGAGTTTAGTTCAATTTAAGGCACTATGCTACGTGCACAAATGTCTCTCAAACTCTGGCCCATTCTATTTAAGATAACTGGTCTCCCCCTACAGACCCAATAGGCCCTTTTATTCGAGTAACTTGGATCTCGCTACAGTTCCTAGAGTTAGGAGATCCAAGCAAGGCGGCTGAGTCTTCTACTTTCTAGTCCCAAGGATGAGGAACTCTCTTCCCCCTGATCTGAGAGCCTGTTGCTCGCTTTCAATCTTCCGCTAGAAGCTCAAAACCTGGCTTTTTAAATTTTTGACAGCAGAAGAATCCTTCCGGATGTCTTTGGGAATCACGTGATGTAGGGCTGGGAAACCCTTATTCTGGCAGCTGTGTGCTGTACAAAACTGACTAATACTATAAGTACCTTCACTTATACACACTAAATGTAACAAAGGGTGATCATTTCAAAGAGGCCATGTTTTGAATGGGTATGGAGTCTGAAGTATTCTTCACCTAGTATACTTGATTTAGTTATGGAGAGACCAAGGACTTATTAGGGATTAGGCCAAATCTTTCTTCTACCTCATATTTGATGCTAGCAAAAGGAGTCAGAAGATTCATTGAATTAAAAAATACTGAGTCCATACATTCATTCTTCCTTCTTGGGTGCCTACTTGTTTGCTGTTTGACTGTCTGAGTCTGAGAGCTGGGGGTGGGCAAGACAAGGGAACAACGAACAACTGGAAGAGATGGGGAGCGATTGAGAGACATAGAGAAGGCGACAGGGATAGATGAGAAGTGTGAGAGATGGGAAGAGGGAGAGAGACAGCGAGAAAGAGACAGCGAAAGGGATGAAAAGCAAGGTAGGAAAGAGATAGAAATGGAGGGACAAAAACAGAGAAAGACACAGAGAGAGGAGAAGAGAGAGAGAGCCATGAAGACGTAGAGTGTTGGAGAGAGAGAGAGAGAGAGAGAGAGAGAGAGAGAGAGAGAAAGAGAGCAGCAGAGTGAGATGGTGGATGGTGATTGGACGGGCTGTGGATGGAAAACAGCCTTTATACTGCGGCTCGAACTGCGCTGTGCCTTAACAGCGCGGTGCGAGACAGGGATTTGTCTTTACAACGTATTCCTTTACCACGCCTTGCCTTAAGGAAAGTGATGTCGGATTGATGTTGAAATTTACGTCCAGCACTTTCCCTACTGCACAGACTGGAGTAGGCATAGTAAATTATACTATTCTAACTCCATCGCTTTCCCTAAGCCAAGCTGTTGTAACGACTTGTGTGGTAACGGAATGTGTTGAAAAGACGCATTCGTTGTTCGGATCGCATTATTAAGTCAGGCGTTATTAACATAAAACCGCTGTGCATAGTCATCTGAAATGGAGCATGGACCACAGGGCAGATAGCAGTGCCTCCCAGCACATACTGCCTGAAGCACAAGGCTCCTGTCCTCACAGTGACTGTATGCTTAATGCTTATTTGCATTTCTATTTCCTTAGTGTCACCTCGCACTCCAAAGAAACTCCAAGGTGGCATGCTAGCGCCAAGTAAAACAACTAATTAAAATGAAAAGTTTGTACCATGTGATGGATCAGAGGGATGTTTAATGTAGTCCTCAATGTCCATCTTGGAAAATGAGGGTGCCACTTGGTACGACCAGATGCTCTAGTTTTGCTGGGTTAGTCCTTCTTTTCACACCTGTCCTGGCGACCCAGCATTTATCATTAAATTACATTTTTGTGTTTTGTGAGAAGGTCGAGTGAACGCAAGCATGACACTTAAAATATTACTGTTTGGCATCTCCATCGTGCACGTGAGAGTCCTGTTTCTGGTGCTGATGTTGACATTGTTGAGCTGGGTGTAAAGGCCCTGATTGGGCAACAGAAGGGTAATGGAGCTGTAAATCAGGATTCAGATGCATTGACAGACTTGTTCTTAAGGACGTTGATGTTTGAAAAGCAGCGATCTGGTCTGGCAGGTTAGTACTATGGTGCTTTGGCAAAGCTGCTTGTAAGGGCCCTGATTCTGGAACAGCAGGGATACAGTGATGAAATTCTGGACTGACATGCATCAAGACACCTACTCAATAGGGAACTATTGTTTGAAAAGCAGGGAGATGGGGATGCAAGTCAGGAATGAAGCACATTGGGAGAGTTGACTGTAATAGTCTTGCCTCCTCATCAGCAGAGGGATGATACTGCAGGTCAGACTGCGTCGTACTTGTCCAGCTTCTTGTGACCACTGCGCTACGGCAATAGCAGGAAGCCAGTTTTGGGGTGATGGACCCAGATTTCCCAATGATGGCCTTTTCATGTATCTTCATATCCAAATGGGGGACTAAGAGCTGGGTTATGGGGTCCTGCACACTTGCTCCCAAAAGAGACTAGTACTTAAAGAAGGTATGCATCCACTAATTGAATACCAGGCGGTAGTGCACACATCCACTGCTCTTTTGCACGGTCCTGAAGAAGTGCTGATTGACCCGTTAGGGGCAAATAGAGGCACGAAACATGTTGCCCGTACACACTTAGACTGCCCCTTAGGAACATCAACATCCTTACAGGGGCTCACTCTTGTTTTTATCTAGGCTAGAGCTACCTTTTCATTAAAATTTGACTTTAGAGGACTGCTCTATACCTATTTTATTTAATTTCTCACTGTGCACTAGCCCGCCCCCACACCAACACGCACCTAACGGCTTCCTCTTCAAAAGACCCCCGACAAAGAGCCCCGGTTTCAGGAGCCCATCAGGCATTGCAGCGCCGGCCTGACGAGGGGCAACCGCCCTATGATGAAGCATGACACCTCTGGGGGTGTATGAGGGCAGCACGAAGAAAGACCTGTCTTTTCTCCTCCACTGCCTTTCCTCCTAACCCCCACCCTATCACATAGGAACTGCATAACTTCTTTAAATACTTGTCATTTATCTGCCTCAACCTAGTATCTGCAGCTCAGATATCATTGCAGTACAGGGATGTTTGGTAGTTTACCCTTCACTACTGATGGAGTGAAGGAATGGCCTATAGTTGTGTTGGATAAATAAATTAAAGGAAAGTGACAGGTGTATTTGATTGTTTATGCCCACAAACTATGGTAAAGGAGCAACATTTGCCTTTGTTGTGGAATCTGTAACTTATGGCTTGATTATGATGCCAGGCGGACCGCCACCGGCAAGCTGTTGTTGGCGGTCCGCGTGGCAGACAGACCTTTGGTCCAACTGCCGGGTTATGATAACGGAAGTCGGACCGTTACTTGTTGGGGGAAGACCGCCGGCACCGCCAGGATCGGTGATCCCGTGGGCCGTCGGTCGGTATCGCAATCCCGAATGGAGGCGGTGCCAGCCACCAGGATTATGATATATCTTTCTGACAGGCTTTTCATGTCAGAAAGACTGCCATGAAAAGTCTGTCGGAAATGAAATTTGGGGGCCCGACACAGCATCCCTGTCTGTCATGGGCCACAGTAAAGTGGCCCTGGGGGACATGTGGTGCACCCAAGCACCTCCATTCACTGTGTGCCGTTCACCACATGGTGCATGGCACACGGTGCATGGATGTGTAGGAAGTGTTCCTTTGCACTGCGACTGGTACTGCAGCCTTTTTCCTGGGGTGCAGCAGAAGCCTCCGTGTAAAGGAGCACTAGGCGACCGCCAGTCCAGCGGTCATGTTGTAATTGGGCGATCGGACCATCGCCTGCTTGTCAGTCGGTCTCCTGACTAATGTGATAGTGGGCAGCAGTCCGACCGTTTGGCATCGTAAGGATGCCCTAAATTGTTAGGCCATATATTTTTTTTAAAACATTTTTATTGGTTTTACCATTAGAGCACTTTGCACTGGAATCAGAAAAAGAACAATTATAACAAGTACACAGTCGCACCAATCACCGGCGTAACCCCTTTTTAGATTTACATTCTTAATATCACATATCAGTTCATCATTTTAAACACCTAGGGGCCCATTAGGTTGTAGGGCCGATCGCCACCGCCCGCATGGTTGTGGCGATCAGCCCTACATCCTTCCCTGCCCACCACCCATTTACCCCCGCCACATTAGTATGGTGGGGGTTAAAGCGGTGGACTGGAAAACCATACACCGCTTTTCCACCCGGGCGGAAAAGGGTTTAATATGGTGGTGGTGTCTGCTAGACACCGCCATCCATATTAGCATGGGGGCTGAAACATGCCTTTCCGCGGGGGCATTGTCGCTAAAGAAAGGCATGCAGATTCTGCTTTCGGGGGCCCGTTGCAGGTATTGGGGGGGTGGGGATGCACATTGGGATTACCTATGGTACCCCCCTGCATTGTCATGGACATGGTGGCAGGCACCTCACAGTGCCTGTCACCTTGTGCATGACAATGCACGCAGTGTATTCCCAACATTGTGGCGGGCAGTGCTGTGAGCACCGCCCGCCACAATGCTAGGAATGGAGGATGCCACCACCATGGCGGCAGTGGCATCCTGATCGCCGCCACCACTGGCGGCCGGTCCCAGCACCGCTAGGGTGCCATCCTGATGGGCCCTCTAGTATTGACAGATTGTACAGGGATACCTCCGTTTGAGTCCACCATTCGCTCAGGTCCAGGTCTGACTCTTCGAGGGGTGGGGTACAGATATTCCCTTTAAAGGCATTCCACTTCCCCCATATTCAAGTCCATTTCTTGGGGCATCCTGTGTGGATGAAATCCGCCTTCTCAGCCACCATTGCACTATCCATGTCTTCACACCACTGCCCCTGAGTGGAGGTGACCTGCGCACCCCAGAGCTGAGCAATATTGCGTTTAGCCAACGTCATGTCCAAGGCTGCCCAGTCTTGAGCCGTGTGAATAAGGTCTGTTGGCTCCCAGATGTTGAGAAGACATATCCCAGGGTCTGGGGAGACGGCGGGTCCACAAATCTGTGTGATCGTACCCATGATGCCTTCCCAATAGCTCTTAATGCTAGGACAATGCCACAAAGTGTGATAGAAAGTGCCTGGCATCCGGTAGCCTCTCACGGTAGGTCTCAACTGGATGTCGGTCCTACTCATCTTGCGTAGAGTCGTTCTTGTGTAATATGTTCGAAGCAATATTTTGAGTTGAAGTAACTGTAGTTTAGAAGGTATTGCCACTTCGCGCTGGGACGCCAGCACCTCCTGCCAGTACGAGTCAACCAATTCCTCCAGCTCAGCCTGCCATTTCTCTCGGAGGGGGGCCGTGGGATCACTTTGGTTATTTACAATTTTACGATTCGTCACGGAGATGGCTTTTTTGGTCAAGTGATCTGTCAACAGTCTGTCTTCAAGTGGCGAGGACTCGGGTAGGTCAGTGCCTGATGAAATAGTGTCCAAGAGCTCATGTTCAATTTGTAGTGTTCTGAAGTGGCCAACTCATACATCTCTTGAAGTTGGGAAAATGAAATAACCCCACCCTTCCGCCAGAGGTCCCCCATCTTTGATATACCTATGAGGTCACACCTGTCGAAACCCTGTCTGTTTCTGAGCTTCCCTAACTGTCTGGTGTCCCAAAGTGGTGTGTGTTGCGTTAAGACCCACTCCCAACCCAGCGCTTGGACCGCAGTGGACAAATTGTGTACTGTATGTGCGGTTGGCCCCAGCATTGTGCTTTTACTGGATTTATTGTAGAGTGCACTTAGCACTCCTCCCACACCAAGCGTGTGTCTATCCATGCAGAAGGCAGGTTCGTCTCGAAGGGCATGTACCCACTGATTCAGCACGATGAGCTGCGAGGCCCAGTAATACGTTTTGATGCTAGGTAGGGCAATCCCCCGTCATACCAGCCTCTTACCAGTTTGGGCATGGCAATCTGGGCCAGCTTCCCATCCCAAAGAAGGTTGCTGACCTTTGCATCAGTTGCTTTGAAGTAGGAGTGGTGCATTGGGAACGGAGTGTTCTGAAGGACATACAGAAACCTGGGAGCGCCATCATTTTGAATAGGGCTGCCCGACCCAGGTGCGTCAGTGGCAGAGAGTGCCAGTGTTTCATGTCTTGTCGGAGTCTTTGCAATGGCCCTGAAAGGTTTCTCTCAGTAAAATGTACGGGTTGGGAAGTAATGTAAATCCCAAGGTACCTGAATCCCTCATGCGCTACCTGTATCTGGCAACCCGGAGGAGCCACAGTAGAGGGCCCCATAGCACGTACAGCACCGATTTGGCCCAGTTAATAGTATAGCCCGAGGCTCTACCATAAGATACGAAGATATCTAAGAATACAATTATAGACCGTCTGGGGGATGCCACATAGAGTAGGATGTCGTCGGCATATAGAGAGATGCGATCCTCCCATCCCTCCATCCACTTCAGCCCTTTTATACCAGGGTCCCTCCGTATCCAGGCAGCGAGTGGCTCCAGTACCAGAGCAAACAGGAGGGGAGGCAGCGGACAACCTTGTCTTGTCCCGCGACCAAGTTGAAAGTCAGCCGATAATCGTCCATTGACCAGCACATGCGCCAGAGGCTGCGTGTACAGGAGCTGGACCCAGCACAAAATTTGGGCCCGAAGCCAAGGTGTCCTAAAACCACGAAAACAAATGGCCACTCTACGAGATCAAAAGCCATGCGTGCATCCAAGGAGAGTATGATTGCCTCTTCTTGAATGGTTGGTATGAGGGCCATTACACTATTTGTTAGGACATATGTAACTGAAGTCAGACCATGTATGTTGAGGAATAAAATGTCTATGGCACCTGTTGTATTACAAATTAAATACTGATTCCAGCACCTTCACAAGAAAAGAAAGGAAGCAAGTGTTTAATCACCGATGTGAAGCTAGTAATGAAGGACATTTAGGGCATCAATTAGGATTTAGCAAAGTCCACCATCATATGGATGGCCTGACAGAGGTCCTGCATCCCCAGCTCAGCCATGGTCAAATTTAGACTTTGCTACATGTCTGTTCTCCCCATAGTAACACCATCCTCCACTGTGAAAAACAGCAGTGACTGGAGGACCTTATGCCACTGTGGAGCTGCCACTGAGCATATTTTCTCCAAGGACAGAGCTCTAACTGCAGGATCTGGATTCAAAACAAATCAAATCAAAACAAATCAACATCAATTTCCATGAAGCACTGGGAGATTTCTCCTAGTAAGAGTGAGACATTCCCAGGGTATATCTTCCAAGACCACTATGGTCATCATATAAGGCCCAAAACAAAAAGATGCAGGGTGAGTCGGGTGGCTCAGGGGACCAATGCGTGCACTGAAGGGGTCTGTGTTCGACCCGATGGTCACAGGTTCAAATCCTGGCCGGTCCACTCTGCCTTTCATCCACTGAGGTTGATAAAATGAGTACCATTAGGTAACAATAAACATCTGGGGGCAGATTTATGAGGCCCTTGCGCCGCAATTGCGTCACTTAATGTGACGCAACGGCGGCGCATACAATGCGCTTTATTTACAACGTGACGCATCTAGGAGATGCGTCACGTTGGAAAGCCCTGCGCCATAAGGAGGCGTTCCTGCGCAAGGGGGGGCGTTCCTGCGCAGGAACGCCTCCTAAAAGTGGCTGAGTGAAATCTATGAGATTTCACTCAGTCACTTTCTACGTCAAATCCTTACGCCTGCTTGAAGCAGGCGTAAGGGTGACGCACCATGCATTGAAGAGGTGGCTCCTGTGCATTGCAGGAGTCATGTCGCACTTGCGACATGACTCCTGCAATGCGCCGCCCGTACACCGAGAGATGCGTCACGCATCTTCACTTACTTGCACCATGGTGCGCCGCATCATAAATGCGGCGCACCATGGGTGGCGTAGCTGTGGCGCATGTTAACTGGCGCATCCCTGGGGATGCGCCAGTTAACATAAATCTGCCCCCTGTTATTTAGTGCCAAGATCCCTATGGCTGAATCTGCACATGATAAGAAAACAGTTGATCGGTTCTTCCCTAAGTAGGAGAAATAACACGTGGGTTGTCCAGACATGTATCTGTGAGCTGGGGCTTACACACAGTAAGCCCATAAACTTTCAATTTGTAAAGCAACACAACATGGTTTGGTTTGGAGAGCAATGTTGAGGTAACATGATTAACTGTTCTCTCTTTTTCACTAATTGTAGCACTGGAACTCTTGCATTTTTCTGGACGTGGACCTCGGGAGGGAAGTACCTCTTCAGGGTGAGTGGCAACTTCCGGTGTTTGGGTATGCCATGGAATCCCCACCTTGCCATTACTTGAAGGGTGCCCCCTAAGGTTCTGTTACTCTACGGTAGCAAAGTGTAAAATGCCAAAAGGATATCAAGGAAGCCCTGACGGATAAGCTCCAGTGTGTCTGTAATTTCAGTAAGTGTGCTTCGTAATACCTACAAACACGTTTACAAACAAGAGGGCTAAATATGCTTAGTGGTTGTAAGTTGCCCAGAGGATGCCACATTTTCATGTCCTTATTCATTTTCTTTTGGTTCAAGCTGGAATGCCAACAAAGACGTTTATAAAAAAAAAAGTCAACACTCACAGTTGACTAGAAGGTTCCCCTCGAAGAACCTGCAATGTCTACACCGAGGTTCATTAATTGCTTGCAGCGTTGAGAAGTTTGACCCATAGGCAAAATTCTCTTTTGTTTTTATTGAGTCAGACTGTTCCCACACCTCCCTCTGACAGCCTAATTAATACCACAGTTGATTCCAGAGGACCGCACTACATTTGTAACCATGGCTTGGTGAAAACAATGTTGTATATTGCTGTGCCAATGTTAGGGTGAAATCACAATAGTGAGCTCCTGTATCTGTCTTCTATACTCAACCTTAAATGCAGCTATTGACATACTTATAGAGGAGTTCCTTTATGATATCTTAGAGCACGGTGGTATAGCAGAGAACGGCGTATAGGAGAGTGGAGAAGAGTGGCATAGAGTGGAGGGGCATAGAGTAGCAAAGAGTATAGTGGAGTGGCGTAGAGCGGCGTGGTGTATTGTAGTGTGTCGTAGGGTGCAGTGTAGTGGAGTGGCGTAGAGCGGCGTGATGTATTGTAGTGTGGCGTAGAGTGCAGTGGAGTGGAGTGGCGTAGAGCGGCGTGGTGTATTGTAGTGTGTCATAGGGTGCAGTGTAGTGGAGTGGCGTAGAGCGGCGTGGTGTATTGTAGTGTGTCGTAGGGTGCAGTGTAGTGGAGTGGCGTAGAGCGGCGTGGTGTATTGTAGTGTGGCGTAGAGTGCAGTGGAGTGGAGTGGCTAAGAGTGGATTGGTAGAGAGTGGAGTAGCATAGAATGTGGTAGAGATGAGGGGAGTGGTGTAGAGAGGCATGGCATTGAGTGAGGTAGATTAGAGGGGAATGGCATACAGTAACGTAGGGTGGGGAGGAATGGCAAAGAGTGGACTGGAGTACAGTGGAGTGGTGTGTAGTAAACTGGCATTGAGTGGGATGGAGTGGAGTAGAGTTGGGTAGAGTGGTGTAGAGTGGCGTGTAGATTTGTAGAAACGAGTGGCATGGTGAGAAGTAAAGTACCATCCAGTAGAGTGGTGTGGGGTGATGTGGAGTTTAGTAGAGTGGCATAGAGTGGCACAGAGTAGAGTGCACTGAGTGAAGTTGCTTAGAGTAGTGTGGAGTGGCATACAGTGGTATGGAGTGGCAGAATGGTATTAAATAGTATAGCGTATAATGGAGTGGCAACGAGTAGAGTGGCATAAAGTAGAGTGACATAGAGTGGAGTTGCATAAAACAGAGTGGCATAGAGTTGCATAGACTAACATGGCTAAAGAGGCATAGAGTGGCAAAAAGGAGAGTGGTGTAGAGTGAAGTGGCATAGAGTGGAGTGGCATAGAGTGAAGTGGAGTGGCATTGAGTGAAGTGACGTAGAGTAGAGTTGCGTGGAGTGACAGAGTGGAATTTCATAAAATGGAGTGGAGTGACTTGTAGCGGCATAGGATGGAGTGGAGTAGCAAAGAGTGGAGTGGTGTAGAGTAGAGCGGCATTGAGTGGAGTGGCATAGAGTGGAGCGTTATAGAGCGGAGTGGTGCAGAATAGAGTGGAATTAAGTGGAGTGGCAAACAGCGGAGTTAAGTCATGTTACGTACAGTGGTGTGTAGTGCCATAGAGTAGACTGCCATGTAGTAGAGTAGAGTGGCGTAGAGTGGCAAAGAATGGCATGGAGCGGTGCAGATTAGAGTGCATGACATAGACTGGACTGGCAAAGAGTAGAGTGGCACTGGTTAGAGTGGAGTGGTATTGCGTGGAGTGTTGTAGAGTGGAATGGAGTGACATGGAGTGCCATACAGTAGTGTGGCGGAGAGTGGACTGGAGAAAAGTGGCTTTGAGTAGAGTGGCATGATGTGGCATAAAATAGCATAGAGTGGCATAAAGTAGAGAGGGGTGGGGTAGAGTGAAATAACATAGAGTGTAGTGGTATAGAATAGAGTGACATGGAATAGGGTAGAGTAGAGTGGCTAAAGTGTCATAGAGTGTCATAGAGTAAAGTGGCATTGAATGAAGTGGTGTATAGTGGAGTGGAGTGGCACTGAATGGGGTGGAGTGGCATTAGGCAGAGTGGCGTAGAGTAGAGTGAGTTAGAGTTGCATGGAGTGGTGTACAGTGGAGTACAGAAGAGTGGAGTACATAAGAAAGGCATAGAGAAAAGTGGCATATAGTGGAGTGGCATCGAATTGGGTGGAATGGAATTAGGCAGAATTGCGTACAGTAGAGTGGGTTGGAGTTGCATGGAGTGGTGTACAGTCGAGTATAGAAAAGTTGAGTGGCGTAGAGTAGAGTTGAAAGGCATTGGGTGGAGTGGAGTAGTGTGGAGTGGCATAAAGTGGGTTGGCGTAAAGTAGAGTGGCATAAAGTGGAGTGGCACAGAATAGAATGGCAGAGTATAGTTGAGTGGGCTGATAAGCGTTGCATAGAGTGGAGTGGCGTAGTGTGGAATGGAGTAGCATAGAAGAGAGTAGTGTAGAATGAAGTGGCATAGAGTAGTACAGTTGTGGGTGCAAGTACCTTAAACAAGGAACCACATTTAAAATCAATACATGAGGGAGTTGAGTTTGAAAACAGAATGAATGGAGAAAGCAGTATGAGAACTGGAAACAGAGGAAGTGACCTGGAACACGTACCTCAATCGAAGAGCTGTAAATTGGCAGACACTAATCAAGAGAAAGTAATCTGTGCTTGGTCCATGCTCCACAGAAAGAAAAGAATATGACGCCTGGCATGCGCAGGCCAATTAGGGTTTAGCAAACAGCAATGTCTCAACAGGTATTACTTAAAGACCATTAGGCCAATTAGGGGGCAAGAAAGAAGAGTGATTGTGAAGCCAACGAACTGCAAGTAATTGTCGGGCTCCAAGCCCTTTAGTGCAAGCTGTACCTCTTGCAAGCAAGAGCGCACGTATCCCATGATGATGCGCTGTTGCAGGTGAGACCTAAAAAACAGCTAAGTTAGCAAAATCAATCAAACAAATCTGCCCCAAAGCAGATCCAGCAAAACCAATCACAATTATAAAGGCTTAAAAAGATCCTTACCTGGGGTCTGTCTTGACATAGTTTTTTGTACCATCATTGGCATTACTTTAAACCTGCCATTGTCACGATATGAACAGTCCTGCGGTTGTCTTGCATTCAGATTAGTCAATACCTTTAAACCTGCATTCTTGAAACCGAAGAGATAGGCAAGTGATGGATGTTTGTGTTCTGATATTGTGTTTTACGTACAAACATCAAAGAAAGGGCAAAAAAATCTCTGCTTTTGCTGTTGGATTGTCAAAGAAAAGAGTTGAGAGAAAGAAAGAGCGAAAGAAGAAGAGAGGGAGAGAAACCCCTAAGAGGAGACAACCAAAAACATAAAGAAAAAGAGATTGAGAGATAAAAAAAGAGTGGAAGAAAAAGTGAGAGAGATGCAGAGAGTGACAATACAGAATGATAAATAGAGAAAGGTAGTTAGAAAGGTGTGAAAGAGATGGCAAAAGGAAAAAGAGGAAGCTAGTGGGCAAAATACAGGAAATTCTAGAGAGAGGTAATAGATAGATAGATAGATGTATAGATGGATAGATGGATAGATGGATAGATAGATGGACAGACGGACAGAGGGACAGACAGACAGACAGACAGAGACCATGGCAGTCTGAATACCAAATGTTGTGTATATAGCAGGTGAATGTATTGATGGAACAATGAATGTACACAGGACTTTGGTGATGATTTAATGAACAAGAAAACAGAAGTCAGCGTGTGTTCTAGACTTGGGGGTGGCTGCTTCGAATAAATATGATTTGATGCACACACTGACGTAGGCTTTGGTGAATGTGAGCAGGGGTGCTCGTGCGAATTTGAAGCTTCATGTTAAATAGATGTTGGCTGGATCTATAAACGGATGCACAGTTGGAAGAACAAATGTGTGCAGGTGGAAAGGTAAATGTATACATGGCAGCTCGGGGATGGGTTGACAAGGCTGCCTGATGGACACATTAGTGTGCGCTGACGTGGGGTGGGGAGGGGGTGTCCAAGAACCAATGGGAGAGTTAGAAACAGGGAACAAACAGGCAGACAAGCATAGATGGGGAATGTCTGAGAGTGCTAGGAATGCAGGGATGGTCAGGTACATGGATTGAATACTTCAGTGTGCAGATATGTGAGTGGCGGGAAAGTTAACAAGCCAACTATAAGCCCGCTAACAAAATAAATGCCACTGTTAACAAATGGCAAGCAGCAGGAGAAACTACCGGCAAGAGCCGGAGTTTCACCCAAGTATACAGATTACTGAATGCCCCGCCTAGAGGCAGCACATGCGCTGCCTATATGCGAGACCTAAAAATATGAGCATCAATGTATGCTAAGTGGATGACTGGGATACATGAGGGAGTGAGTGTGTGGACTTAGAGGTGGATTCATGGATGCTGAGAGCAGAGCACAGACAAGTAGAGGAATAAATTGATGACGTCTATACATAGCACAAGGATACCTTAAAGGTTTACATATTTATAAAGCTTTAAATGAACAATAAACACAAGACCGTGAAGAGTGGAAGCAAAAGGGGGAATTGTAGAGAAGGTAACCAGGACTGTGAGACAACTGGTAGGACAGCACCGAGTTCAAGGGTTAGATGGACTGAGGGATAAAATATTGGTGTCCATTTGCCACGCCCTAGATTCAAACTAACAGAGTAGTTCATAAATCAGTGGATGGATGAGCGCATAAGTATGTTAATGAGTAAAGTGATATGCTGAGGGTGCTCGAAAGAACTTACCATGAACAGGCTGAAGGCATCTGGCTGGTCTTGGTTGCCGGGGTATGGTCTAGGGTATGGCCTGAATGAGCGCCTGCTGCGAGTGAGCGCCCATGGCTGAGGCTCGATCACAGGTTCCAAGGGAACAGGTAATACGGGGATTGGTCGAGGCAGGGGGCGAGGCTTGCAGGGCCGTGTATATTCACTCACGCGGCTTGGGTATCCTCTTTGGTTGAGGAAAGAGAACAGGCTGTACACCTAAATACAGATGTGGGAAGAGACAGGAAGCTATTAATTAACAGCAATGTTTGCCAAAGGTTACAATTCTGCATATGCTGTTAGATTATTTTATAAACCTGGACTAGAGTTTACTGCAACACATGTTTACAAAATGCCCCTCAGATCCAGAAGGAAGTAGTCACTTTGCAAAGGATATTTCAGATTCTTCAGGAGGTTGTCTGCAAATAAAGCACTGCGGGACCTGGCCACAATTAGGGATAGCAATAGTTAGGACAACTTACACACTCGTCTGCTTAAATACTGGGGGTTGAATAGTTCAGAAGGATGTTCTATACCTGACCAGAGTCTAACCACAGCTTGCTAAACATCTCAGTTTATTTTACTGGATTCTTTTTAGAGAGGAAGTACTAGTGTCAGGCATCAGACAGAATCCTAGTGGAAAGAAAAATATTCAGAAACTGGACTAGCCAGTGGGGTATTTCAACAAACCAATGTCTATTCTGCCCTCACCCACTACCTGGGCTTAACCATAGTTATTGTCAAGGATTCATTAGGGACTATTTTATGGTAACTGCTATTTTATGGTAACCATTTGGGGACAAATTTAATGTTAAGAGTAATGAAAACCCTTTGATAGGTGTAAGAGTTTCTAAAGATGGAGGAGACTCCACAATTGAAATTAACTTCACCAGATAGATTGCATGGCAGAGGATATTCAACGGGTGCATAATGTCAGGTAGCATGAGCAGAGGTAGGCATATTAGATCTACGTTTGGCTTCACAGCACAACTAGCTGCAAGATTGAATGTTTCCAATATACAGAGTGGACTCTGGCTTAAGCTCCTTCAGCTATTTTGTTGTATGATTCTTTTCCTCTATTGGTTAGAGACACTTTTAATCACATTTCAGATCAGCCTTGAGATTTATTTACTTTTCGCCATCATGCTATGACCACTGGGTGTATCTTTGTAACTCCTAAATGTAGTTGAGGTAGAATACATGTAGGGCTATTTTATATCTAAAAAGTATGTTGATTCATTTCAAATTAGTTATCCAATACTTGTATTGAATACATTGTCCTTTTTCAATGCATTGTGCCTTTTTTGAAAAAGTTTAAGTGACCCTGACCTTAAGATGGCGACCTAATTGCATTTTTGTGATTACCTGGGACGGATTAACTTCAAAATGGCCTTTCAGAGGACTGCTCCCTTCCTTGCACAGCTCCACCTGGTAGCTGCTGCCCCCAAGCTCCCTGATGTTGATCTTCTGACCCTCAGGTCAGCGGTTCAAGGTCCTCCTCCATCCACAGGCACCTGCCTGCACCTCATCCCTGGTGGTCTATTCGTAGAGTGTCTCTGCTCTGCTACTGGACTGCCCCCTATCTCTCATTTTCTTTTTTTCCCCTGTCTTTCCCTCTGCTTTTTTCTGCGTTTTACTGCTCTTCTTCTACATCCCTGGTGTCTAGTGGTAGAGCGTCACTGAAATACTGCTGGACTGCCCTCTGTCTCTCATTTGTCTGCTTTTTTCTGGTGTTTCTTGCCTTTTCTTTCTGTTCCTTTTACACTTTTGAGACTTTTTCCTCATTTTCATATTGTGCCCTTTTGCTGCTCTTTGTCCCTGCCACTGCAATCCCCAGCCCCCCTCATGCCCCACTTCACTGCTCCCGTGTTTCTCGCCCCCCACCTTTCCAGCCACCGCACACTAGTTAATGGTGCCCTCTGTGCGGCCACACAGCGGGCGCATGCAGCAGGTGCACCGCTGGTGCACCGCAGGCACGCCAAAGGCTAGCCTGTCTCGGCCTGTCCGCGCCTGGACTGTGCCAAACACCATGGACCCTAGTCCTCTGACCTTCCATCGATACGATACCCTTACCCTCAACTCCAGACAGCAGCTGCCCGCCACTTTGCATCACCAAAGGACACCCAAGGACTACTCTCCTCCAAAACTGCGCCTGCACCCTGTCCCACCTCCACACTCCAGCTCCTCCCGCTGCCCAATCGACCAATAGCGGACCCGACTGGCTTAGCTGCAACCACCTCAAAGGGCACTCCCTCCACAAACATGCCATAGAAATCAGGACCGCAGCAACCTACCAGGGGGAGGCATCTCCATCATCCACAAAAACACCCTCTGCCTGACCACCCACTCGAATGACCCAACGACAAAAATGGAACACCTCCACTTCCAGATCAAGTCCAACCCCAACACCACCCTCCACAGCACCCTCGTCTACAGACAACCAAGCCCCCACCGCCCTTCACCGAAGCAATCGTCAAATTCAACGCCCAGCAGGCTTTCTTAGTCACTAATTACATCCTACTTGGCAATGTCAACTTTTATCTGGACAACTCCAACAACCAGAACACTGCATCCCTTCTGGAGAACCTCACCAACGTAGGACTCAAGCAGCTAGTCATTGCTCCAACCTGAGCAGCAGGACACATGCTCTGCCCCATCTACTCCGCTAGTGGAAATGTCACATACAGCCACACCACCGAACCTCTGGACTGACCACCATTGCCTTCACCAAACCCACCGTACATCAATGCACTCAAAGCCCCCGGCCGCAGCTAGAACAAAGTCACTGAAGAACAGCTCACCGTCTCCATCTGTCCTACCACACCACCGACAGCCGCTGATGCCAGTACCACAGCACACAACCTTCAATCGATCTCTAACTGCTCTGGGACCCTTGCATCCCTAAAGAAGGCACCAGGCAAGAATACTCAAAGAAAGCCTTCTGGTTTACTCCCTCCCTCCACGAGTGCAGGCTCACCCGCAGACAACTAGAAAAGAATTGGAGGATCAACAAAACTCCGGAAACCCACACAACCTTCGAAGCCACAATCACCACACACCACCTCCTCCTCAAAAACCCACAATATGGCCCTCTAGGAAATAATAAACGCCAATGCACACAACAGTAGAGAACTCTTTGCCATTGTCAACGAGTTTTCTAGACCCAACAGTGAGTCCACAGACGTCCCACCCTCTCTAGACATCTGCAGCAAACTCAGTGCCTTTTTCCACCACTAGATCAGGCAGATCTACAACAGCTTCAACACCCAAGACCCTCCCACCAACCCTGAGACCGCCGGAACAAACCACGCCACACCTCAACAAATCCTGCTCAACTGAACCCCACTCACCACAGACAACACTCTCAAGACCATGAAGAGCATACACTCCGGATCCCCCTCGGACCCAAGCCTGCACCGCATCTTCCATAGAGCAGCCACCACCATCTCCCCCGAACTCTGCCACACCATCAACTGCTCCATTGAGACTGTCACCTCACCTGACTGGAAACACTCTGAGATCAACCCTCTGCTAAAGAAACTATCCGCCGACCTGAAAGACCTCAAGAACTTCAGGCCCATCTCCCTGCTCACCTTCCCAGCCAAGGCCATCCAGAAAGCCATCAATGCCCAACTCTCTCAGTTCATCAAAGTAAACCACGTCCTGGACATCTCCCAATCTGGTTTCAGAAGTAGCCATAGCACCGAGACCACACTTCTCGCCGCCACCGACGACATCTGTTTTCTCCTCGACTGAGGCGAAACCGCAGCCCTCATCCTTCTGGACTTCTCGGTGCCTTCAACACCTTCTCCCAGCGCACCTTAATCATGAGCCTCCATGATGCCAACCTCCGCGATAAGTCACTGGACTGGAACCACTCCTTCTTCACGGGTCGAACACAGCGAGTCAGGCTACCACCGTTCCACTCTGAAACCACAGAGGTCAGCTGCGGAGTACCCTGGGCTCCTCCCTGAGCCCCACCCTCTTCAACGCCTACATGGCCCCTCTCAAAGCCATTGTCAGGAACTACAGACTCAACATCATCTCCTACGATGATGACACTCAACTGATCCTCTCCCTTACCAATGAACCCACATCCGCCTGAAACAACTTCCACAGTGGGATGAAGGCCGTTGCCACCTAGATGAAAATGAGTTGCCTCAAACTCAACTCAACATTTGACTCATCCTGGGACCCACCTCCTCAGAATGGAACAACTCCTGGTGACCCTTTGCATTGGGAACCCTGCCCATCCCCACGGACCACGCACAAAACCTGGGCATCATACTGGGCTCCTCTCTCACAATGAACCATCAGATCAACGCTGTCTCCTCATCCTGCTTCCACATGTTTCACCGGCTTCGAATGACATTCAGATGGATTCCCACCGAATCCAGAAAAATGGTCAACATCACACTCATCAGCAACATACTCAAGTACGGCAATGAACTCTACGACAGCATCACCCAGAAACTCCTCAGGAAACTGCAAAACGCTCTAAACATCACAGCCAGACTGGTCCTTGACATCCCCTACTGCAGCAATATCATCCAAGATCTCCAAGAACTCCACTGACTCCCCATCAACAAAATAATTACTCACAAGCTCCTCACACACACCTACAAAGCCCTTCACAATGCAGGACCACCATACCTGGACCACAGCCTCTCATTCCAGAAACCCACCAGACACCTCCGCTCTGCCCAGCTGGCCCTGGCAACAGTACCGTGGATCCACAAGACTAGAACCGGAGGAAGATCCTTCTCCTACCTTGCCACCAAGACCTGGAACACCCTGCCTCTCCACCTTGGACAATCCTCGTTGCTGACTCGATTCAGGAAGGATCTCAAGATCTGGCTCTTTGACTGAACCGCAATGCTCAGACAGTCCAGCAGCCCCCCCTCGCCCAGTGCCTTGAGACCCTTGCGGGAGGGTAGCTGCAGTTTACAAACCCTGGTTGATTAGAAATGGCTGTCCTGAATTCTTGCGATATCCTGGTTCCTGATTTACCCCACTTTTTGTACTGTGGCTCAGCGTGGTTACGGGTTCTGTGCAGCCACACCATACTTGTTACAGCTTCACTGAGACTCAGAAATCTGGGGCCTGTTCTACCATGCTTCCTTATTACTGTAGATCATTGCAGCTCCTCTTCTGCTGTGCTATTTACCCCTTGACACTGCATCACTGAACTCCTGGCTCGTACACTGCCCTGCCTCCCTACCCCCTTTGTTATGGCTTCACAAACCTGCTTCACTCCAAAGTGCAATTTGACTTAACATCACCACTGCAGCTCACAGCATCTCAATGTCTGCTCTCCCCCTGACGCGCTTTCCTGCTCCTTTGACATGCATGCCAGGCCACTCATTTCATTTCAATCCTGAGCACCCAGCAGCCCCTGAGATGCACTGGCGCTTATTTAATATGCATAGCACCCTTCAGCTCTCCTGAATAGTCATGTTTATTAAAAGATTACACAGTGCATGACTGCTATTACCACTGCCACCGCCACAATTACTGCTTACACCACCACTAGCGCTACCACTGACCACCACTATCATTACCACCACTGGCAATAAGTCCACCAGCATCGCCATGAGCACCAATGCTACCTTTACCGTCACCATTACCACTACCACCAGAACAATTACCAATAACAATCCCTTAAGCATCATTAGACAATCACCACCACCATTATCACCACTGCATTTACCATCATCATCATAACCCATACCACCAATATTACCACTACCATTACTACCATGACCATTTACCACCACCATCAGTCCTACAACCATCACTACTATCACTCCTGCTACCACTACATTCATGTGTGTTTCAGCATTGTGTGTTGGATAGTTGTAAAAATGTGTAAGAGGAAGAGTAATGTGGGTGTATGTGTGGGAGTCACTGAGTATTTATATACAGCCAGAAACTAACACCTTAATGTGGCAAACTCTTGTAAAAATAGCAGTTGTAGCCATTGCACCAAGAACGTCTGTCTACTGCATCAAACAACCAATGGATAAACGGAATGCATTAATCGCAGCCACTTGCATATGCTTGAGGCCGAATTCCAGTCCATTGTTTTTAGTTCACTGTGCAGCTCTAGATGGAGACCAACAATACGCAAATCAATCTCGGTCCTGCTCCAATAGAGACAGCCCTTCTCAAACAGACAGGCCAGGTGTATTCCAAAGAAAAACACAAGCAGCTCCAAAGAAAAACACAAGCCACCCCAGATTAGTTTCGGATTACTTAAACATAGTATGTGAGGTACAGATTAAGGCCTGCGGCATAGCAAGCACGAGACCCCTGCCTCTGCATACCCTTGACCAGCCTAAACTGCTGAGTCTGGCCCCATTGCGACAGGAACAGAAGCAACCACAGGATACTGTTGGCTAACTTAGGCTTCATCAGTGAGGCTAAGTTTGAGTCCTGTGGCACAATCAGTATGGAACCTACCTCAGGGCATCCCTTTTAAACATACAGCATCTGCTAAAACAAACAAATGTGTAAAAATGCTTGAATTAATTTTAGTCACCAGAGTTTGCTCGGGTCATATTACAGTCCATTGTCATTAGCCCACTTTGCCACACCAGAAAGAGACCAAGCATTTGCAAATCAGGCTGGGTACTGCTTAAATATCAATCAATCAAGCATTTGTAGAGCGCACTACTCACCCTTGAGGGTCTCAAGGCCCTGAGGGGGGGGGGGGGGGAGCTGCTACTGCTAGAAACAGTTCAGCGCAGACTGGAAGTGCAGATCCCTCAATATAGGATAGAAGCAACCCAAGACCATGCCTGGCCTACTCATACCTGGTCAGTAAGGTATAGCTTGAGTCCTGTGGCACAGCGAGCAAGGGAAGCACATCACGGGATACCCATCACACTGAGAGCTTCAACTGAACAAACAACACACTAATGGAAGGAAGGTTTCAATTATCTTCAGCCACTGGTGATCGCGGAGACCACATTGTAGTCCATCGTTTTTTGCCCAATGTGCTACACTAGGCAGAGATCAGCCATGTGGAATTCATACCGGTCCTTCTCAAATTGCAATCTAGCCTGAAACTGCAATACTAGGTGCCAACCAGATGGGGACACCAACAAATTCAGATTGATTTCAGCTTTCTTAAGTGTCATCAGTGACATATGGACTGAATGTTGTGATACATCAAGAACAGGACCCACGTCGGTACATACCTGTCACCCTCAGGATGTCTACTGCACCAGCGATTGCCTAAAGTTCAGTCTGAGCAGTTACTGGTGGCTGAGATTCATTTAAGCATTGTAGACTTTGGAACCACAGGGGTCACTGAGCAGCCCAAAAGATGGGAGTGGCTCTTTTCCTGCATGTCCATTGCTATGCTGATGGTCCATTTTGCTTTCTACTTTGGTTTTCTCTTCATAGATATCCTTTGTGCTCCTCTTTCTTCAATCGTTCACCGGTTTCTATGACATTTCTGCACAGGCGGTACAAAAGGGGGTGGTGATGGACGGAGCATCTGAATCAATCAAACACTCACACCCAGTCAAAAGATCTCGGTTTAATCCATCACCGTTCTTTAGCCCACTCTGCCACCCCAGTTCAGACATGGCTATATGCAAATCAGTCTGACCCTGTGTCTCATGGGAACAGTCCAGCCCAAACTGCCAAGCCATGTCTTCCCTGGACCGGAAACAGGCTTCCGAGGACCGGTTTCTGGCATTCCAGCCGTCTTCAACCCAGCTTGCTTGAATCCAGTGGCAAAGTGAGCAAGGGACTCACGTCTGAGCATACCCTGCCACACTTA
This sequence comes from Lissotriton vulgaris, assembly GCF_964263255.1. Classification (NCBI taxonomy): domain Eukaryota; kingdom Metazoa; phylum Chordata; class Amphibia; order Caudata; family Salamandridae; genus Lissotriton; species Lissotriton vulgaris. The sequence continues at coordinate 1,741,158,073 of NC_141695.1, forward strand.
TGGCGGCCAAAAGCGGTACAAAAGGGGGTGGTGATGGACAGAGCATCTGAATCAATCAAACACTCACACCCAGTCAAAAGATCTGGGTTTAATCCATCACCGTTCTTAAGCCCACTCTGCCACCCCAGTTCAGACATGGCTATTTGCAAATCAGTCTGACCCTGTGCCTCATGGGAACAGTCCAGCCCGAGCTGCCAAGCCATGTCTTCCCTGGACAGGAAACAAGCTTCCGAGGACCGGTTTCTGACATTCCAGCCGTCTTCAGCCCGGCTTGCTTGAATCCAGTGGCAAAGTGAGCAAGGGACTCACGTCTGAGCATACCCTGCCACACTTATGGCGGCCAAAAGCGGTACAAAAGGGGGTGGTGATGGACGGAGCATCTGAATCAATCAAACACTCACACCCAGTCAAAAGATCTGGGTTTAATCCATCACCGTTCTTTAGCCCACTCTGCCACCCCAGTTCAGACATGGCTATATGCAAATCAGTCTGACCCTGTGCCTCATGGGAACAGTCCAGCCCGAACTGCCAAGCCATGTCTTCCCTGGACCGGAAACAAGCTTCCGAGGACCGGTTTCAAGCTATCCAGGCTGAAGAAGGCTGTTAGCCAGAAACCGGTCCTTGGATGCTTGATTCCGGTCTAGGAAAGACATGGCTTGGTAGTTCGGGCTGGACTGTTCCCATGAGGCACAGGGTCAAGGCTGATTTGCATATAGCCATTGTCTGACCTAGGGTGGTGTGGAGTGCAAAAAAACGATGGATTTAGGCCCAGATCTTTGTACTGGGGTGAATGTAAGACATTGTTCTGCATTCTGTCCATCAACTATGTTTTTTGCAATTTTTACCCCGAGCGGGCTGGGTATGCTCAGACGTGAGTCCCAGGCTCTCCACATCACTGGAGTCAAGCTATCCAGGCTGAAGAAGGCTGATAGCCAGAAACCAGTCCTTGGATGCTTGATTCCGGTCTAGGAAAGACATGGCTTGGTAGTTTGGGCTGGACTGTTCCCATGAGGCACAGGGTCAAGGCTGATTTGCATATAGCCATTGTCTGACCTAGGGTGGTGTGGAGTGCAAAAAAACGATGGATTTAGGCCCAGATCTTTGTACTGGGGTGAATGTAAGACATTGTTCTGCATTCTGTCCATCAACTGTGTTTTTGCAATTTTCACCCCGAGTGGGCTGGGTATGCTCAGACGTGAGTCCCAGGCTCTCCACATCACTGGAGTCAAGCTATCCAGGCTGAAGAAGGCTGATAGCCAGAAACCGGTCCTTGGATGCTTGATTCCGGTCTAGGAAAGACATGGCTTGGTAGTTCGGGCTGGACTGTTCCCATGAGGCACAGGGTCAAGGCTGATTTGCATATAGCCATTGTCTGACCTAGGGTGGTGTGGAGTGCAAAAAAACGATGGATTTAGGCCCAGATCTTTGTACTGGGGTGAATGTAAGACATTGTTCTGCATTCTATCCATCAACTGTGTTTTTTGCAATTTCTGCACAGGGTTTGAGATTACACTGTTTTTGTCTGCTTCACTGATCAGAAGCTTTGCCAAAAGCTGTTAAGAACACTATCATGGGATCTCTTCAAAACCCAAATCAGAAAGTTTGTCTTTAAGTTTCTGCCAAACTTTCGAGTAAATTTCAGATTTTGGTGGAATTCACAAAGGTTTCCAAGAGTACGCTAGGAAGTTACAAGAGTTGCAATTTATGAAAAAGCGAAGGCATTTCTGCATGCATAAACACAATTTACATTCATTCATGGGAACATGCCTTGCCTGAGTGCATTCTTTAAATCATTTATAACCATGGGAAATCTTTTCCATGAAGAAAATATTTCTTCTACAGTCCGACTCATTTTAAGGGTGTTGGGATAAATTTGACCATTTCCAGGGAACAAAAGTGCCTTGACAATTGGATGTTCCTAATTTAGACAATCCTGTTCCGGAATGTCCATTCCCTACCAGAAGACATACTCGCCTAAGAAATCTGACACACTGCCATTTTGTGTGCATGAAGATTTATCAATTTTATAAAAAAAGAATTTCATTTATGAGAAAATTGTGAATTTTATCAAAACCGTACTACAGCTGAAAAAAGTCATTGGAAGGACACACAAGCAGTTGCCTCAGGTTTGGCTAAAGCTCAGACCTTGTGGCCAACCCCCAGCGGTAATGACCAGAAAACAACAGATTTACACCTCTTGCGGTAGGAAGGTAGGAGGAAATGGAGGCTCTTTATTTAGAGAGTAGGGATATAGTGTGGGGGGTGATCTACCCACAGTAATGGCAGGGACACAGCCTAAGCCTCATTACTAGTTATTTGTTGACATGGGTGAGAAGAACCTAATTCAGAACAAAGGCTTTGGATTCACCAGTGGGTAGATGGAGAACTGTAAAGAACAACACAAGACTGCTCTGGACTCTGCTGCTGTGGCGAGAGTGGATAGGTGCATGCAAACCTAACGTCATATGTAGGAAGAGAAAAGAAGTAAACATGCAGTTGCATAAGTTAAATATGGAAGGGATGCTTGAGTTTGTAGACAATAAGGAGTAGACATCTTTTTATGCACAGAAATTCACCTTGATTAGTTGAAGGACTTTTTTGATAATTTAGAGAAGAATATGGTTTAGTGGTGGGTAGGAGGCCAGAAAAAAACATATTTAGGGAGAGACTTGGGGGGTTCTGGATGCCAGAATGGTCACCTGTTCGGGTTTTTGAGTAACTTTAAAGTTGGAGGTCAAAGTTGTTAAAGTTAGAAGACATGAAAGCAAGCCCTGCCCATGGGTGGAAATTGTGGCTTCAGGGTTGTTAGATGTGGGGGTCTCTAGTTGGCACAGGTAAGTACTTGTGACAAGTAGGGACCCTCTCCTCTAGTCAGGACAAGGGGATTACACTCCTAAAATAACCCCTGCTCACACTCTAGGCTGCGTGGCTCGAGCAGTCAAGGCTTACTTCAGAGGCATTGTAAGTTAAGCAGTTGTGACCACATACAGTAACCCAGTGACAACACTACAAATGGACACAACACAGGTTTTATATAAAAAATAAGTAGACTTAATATAGAGTTACCACAAGACCATAAACGACAAAAATACACACTATGATTGCTTTAAGTTGGTAGATTTAAGCTTAGTTCAGTTCAGTCCTTAGATGCAACACTCTGCGTCAATGTACCTTAAGTTGCGTTGCGCTTCCACGACAAGCAATGTCGCAGCGATGGGAAATGTGGCAAAGTCAGGTGCAAAGAAATAAAGACGTGCAGATCTTCCAGATGCGGCACGATTCTCTGGGATGCAAGATGTTCTCGGTTCGATGCGTGGACTGCAGCGGCGACACCCTTACGATGCAACTGCAACAGTTCCAACTGCGACGCTCTTCTCCCACGATGCGTGAAGCTTCCGCTCGATGCGACAACTACAGCGGCGATATCCAAGATGCAACGGCAGCAGCTCCGATGGCGGCGCCCTTCTCGGGGATGCAAGGTGCTCTTGGTCGATGCGGTGCAATGCGACAGTTCCAGCGGCGACACTCTCCTTCGGAGTTGCAACGGCAGGCACAGCGACGACGACACGTTTCCTCTTCGTTGCGGCACACTTCTCTCCGATGCAGTGCAGTGCGACAGTTCCAGCAGCGACACCCTCCTTCAGAGTTGCGACGGCAGGCACAGTGACGGCGACTCACTTCTTCTCGTTGAGCCGCGCTTCCAGCTCCTTGCGACACGCAGTTCCTCAGAAGGCCCAAAACAGCACCAGGCACTTCCAAAAGAATTCTCGGGAGCTGGGGGGTGAAGTTGGTTGTCCCTGAGACGTCAGCAGGAGGCAAGCTCTTTTCCAAGCCCTTGGAGATCCTTCACAAGTTGAAAGCAAAGTACCCAAAGTTCCTTTCTCCTTCCTTTGGCAGTAAGGTAACCACTGCAGGCCAATCCCCCAAGCATCACTTCAGCTTGTGAATAATCTCTCCTCAGTTCCTTCAGGTTCCTCTCCTCAGTAAAGGTTTCTTTTTGTAGTCCAAAGTGATCTAACTCCATGGGATCAGGGTCCCAATATTTATACCCCAAAATCCTTTGTTCCCTGAGGGGAGAGGGGCCTTTGCCCAGTCCAAACCAGTTCTGAAGCATTCTGTTTACCAGACATCTCCTTTCCTTTCACAGTGCAGGGCAGAAACATCAGACGCCCCACAGGAGGTGGAGCCAGCATTGTGGAAGGCAAGTACAGTCCTGGAGCACTTTGTTTACAGGACTCCTTCTCTTCTTTCAGTGTGCAGGGCAGAGACATCAGCCGCTTCCCAGGGGGTGGAGCGAGCATTGTGGAAGGCAGGCACAGGCCTATTTAAGGTTCATGTGCAACTCCTCCCTCCCATCTAGATGCAGATCTCTCTATTCACCACTGGGTGACTCAGCCTGTCTCCTGGAATTCCCCAGCCCTTTCACTCACAAAACAAGACATAGGAATACACAACCTAGAAGAGGCAGGTTTTAATGGTTAGACAAGCAAATACCTACTTTCTAAAAGTGGTATTTTCAAAAACAGAATATTAATATAAACTTGTATTTTATTATTCTGAGTTCAGGCATACTAAACTCGAATTTCTACCATGTTCTCTGAGACAGTTAGGATTATAAAATGTAATAACTCTAACAGCCCATTCTGGCCTATGGAGAACAGGTAGCCTTACAATAGTGAAAACAAAAATGGCTGTAATTCACTATTAGGACATGCCACAAACACCAGGGCTTGTCCTACCATATTCTTACAATGCACCCTGCCCTTGGGGTGACTGATATGAAGAAAAGGGAAGGTTTAGGGACTGGCAAGTGGGTGCACTTGCCCAGTCAGCATGACAGTACCAGACTACACGCAAGCTCTGCAATGGCAGACCTTAGACACATTTTACAAGGCTGTTTCTGTGGGTGGCACAACCAGTGCTGCAGGTCCACCAGCAGCATTTGGATTACACGCCCTGGCACACTTAGTGCACTAGACTAGGGTCTGACAAGTAAACCAAAATAGCCAAACATGGAATCACTAATCCATACATCAATTTACAATAGGGAACACTTGCACTGTGGCACTGGATAGCAGCGGCACAGTGCCCAAAGCATACAACACCAGCAAAAATGCATGAGGCAACAGCAAAAATGGAAGGGAGACCCACACCAGTGGTGCCAGGTCTAACAAGGGTCCTTTATTTCAGAATAAGGACAGTTGGATCAAAATGAGAGAAACTGGACATGATGCTGGATTGAGCACCAGGAGGCTGAGAAGGAGAGTGAGAGCAGTGACATTTGAGAGTGAACATATGGTAAGTGGATGGGGTTAAGGCCAGAAACAGATTTGTTTATAGAGCGGGAGACTTAAGGTAAACTAGTGGGCACTTCATAGCATGCCTCTAGGTCACTTTGTCTGCCCAAGATGGCCTCGGATGGTTGGGATCTCTCCCTCAGTTTTTGGGGCTGTGAACATATGCAGTGTGGCCCTTGTTCACTAGCCAGCTATGGACCTGCACTGCAAATATCATGTACTACTGTGTGAAAAGTTGCGTGACAAACATGCAACAGCACCGGTGTTGGAGGGCTGTGCAGCAGGAGGAGGTTCATCCTAGCCTCCCTTCTTCTGCTCTTCACTGGATTTGCCTCACCGCAAGGCTAGAGTCAGGTGGGGCAAGAACAGGTGAGCTTTGGAGATGATTGTTGGGGATTCTTGTGCCTGACCAGTGTAAGACTTGCATTGTTGTTGAGGAGCCCTAAGAATATCTCCAGATGATGTTGCTCAACCATTAGAAGTTATACTATAATGATATCGAAAAGATGAATCAGTCAACCCTGCCCTGTGGCTAAGATTGTGGGCTTAGAGTTCATTGGATAGGAAAGATGGATCACTGACAGAATATCGAGTAGCAAAATATCGACCTGCCAAAATATCGTGGAAAAAATATAGAATGCTAGAATATCGACTTCCTATCTACAAACAGGTAAGTACAAAAATATCGACTCCAAAATATCGATTGTAAAAAATATAGACAGTCAAAATATCGAATTTTTTAAATGTCTTAAAAGTAATTTTAAATTATTATAATAATAAATAATATTAATTTAAACATACTTAAAATACTTAAATAAACATGAAATTAATAAATAATTGATATTACTTAAAAAAATATATTTTTTTAATACATATATATATATATATATATATTTATACATATTATTAACAAAACATATACAATATTTTTAACGTAGGATAGCGTGAGGGTTACATTTACTATTACCACTCCAGTGAGTCCAACAGTAGGGAAAGCATTGGATAGCGTAGAGGTAAAAATTACTATTCCACTCCAGAGAGTGCAACACTAGGGAAAGCGTTGGATAGCGTAGGGATAAAGATTACTATTTCTACTCCAGTGAGTGCAATAGTAGGGAAAGCGTTAGATAGCATAGGGGTTTATTTACTATTCCCTCTCCAGTGAGTGCAACGGTAGGGAAAGCGTTGGGTAGTGTAGGGGTAAAAATTGCTATTCCCACTTCAGAGAGTGCAACAGTAGGGAAAGCATTGGATAGCGTTGGGGTAAAAATGACTATTCCCACTCCAGAGAGAGCAACAGTAAGGAAAGCGTTGGATAGCGTAAGGGTTTAAATTACTATTCACACTCCAGTGAGTGCAACAGTAGGGAAAGCGTTGGATAGCGTAGGGGTAAAAACGTACTATTCCAACTCCAGAGAGTGCAACAGTAGTGAAAGCATTCGATAGGGTAGTGATAAAAATTACTATTCCCACTCCAGTGAGTGCAACAGTAGGGAAAACGTTGGATAGCGTAGGGGTTTAAATTACTATTCCCACTCCAGTGAGTGCAACAGTAGGGAAAGCGTTGGATAGCGTAGGGGTAAAAATTACTATTCCCACTCCAGAGAGTGCAACAGTAGGGAAAGCATTTGATAGCGTTGGGGTAAAAATTACTATTCCCACTCCATAGAGTGCAACAGTAGGGAAAGATTTGGATAGCATAGGGGTAAAAATTACTATTTCCACTCCAGTGAGTGCAATAGTAGGGAAAACGTTGGATAGCGTAGGGGTTTAAATCACTATTCCCACTCCAGTGAGTGCAACAGTAGGGAAAGCGTTGGATAGCGTAGTGGTAAAAATTACTATTCCCACTCCAGAGAGTGCAACAGTAGGGAAAGCGTTGGATAGTTGGAGGGTAAAAATTACTATTCCCACTCCAGTGAGTGCAACAGTAGGGAAAGCGTTAGATAGCGTAGGGGTTTAAATTACTATTCCCTCTCCAGTGAGTGCAACAGTAGGGGAAGCGTTGGGTAGTGTAGGGGTAGAAATTACTATTCCCACTCAAGAGAGTGCAACAGTAGGGAAAGCATTTGATAGCGTAGTGGTAAAAATTACTATTCCCACTCCAGTGAGTGCAACAGTAGAGAAAACGTTGCACAGCGTAGGGGTTTAAATTACTATTCCCACTCCAGTGAGTGCAACAGTAGGGAAAGCATTGGATAGCGTTGGGGTAAAAATTACTATTCCCACTCCAGAGAGTGCAACAGTAGGGAAAGCGTTGGATAGCGTAAGGGTTTAAATTACTATTCCCACTCCAGTGAGTGCAACAGTAGGGAAAGCGTTGGATAGCGTAGGGGTAAATATTACTATTCCCACTCCAGGGAGTGCAACAGTAGGGAAAGCATTGGATAGGGTAGTGATAAAAATTACTATTTCCTCTCCAGTGAGTGCAATAGTAGGGAAAACGTTGGATAGCGTAGGGGTTTAAATTACTATTCCCACTCCAGTGAGTGCAACAGTAGGGAAAGCGTTGGATAGCGTAGGGGTAAAAATTACTATTCCCACTCCAGTTTGTGCAACAGTAGAGAAAGCGTTGGATAGCGTAGGGGTAAAAATTACTATTTCAACTCCAGTAAGTGCAATAGTAGGGAAAGCGTTGGATAGCGTAGTGGTAAAAATTACTATTCCCACTCCAGAGAGTGCAACAGTAGGGAAAGCGTTGGATAGTGGGAGGGTAAAAATTACTATTCCCACTCCAGTGAGTGCAACAGTAGGGAAAGCGTTGGATAGCGTAGCGGTAAAAATTACTATTCCCACTCCAGAGTGTGCAACAGTAGGGAAAGCGTTGGATAGCGAACGGGTAGAAATTACTATTCCCACTCCAGTGAGTGCAACAGTAGAAAAAGCGTTGGATAGCGTAGGGGTAAAAATTACTATTTCCACTCCAGTGAGTGCAATAGTAGGGAAAGCGTTGGATAGCGTAGGGGTTTAAATTACTATTCCCACTCCAATGAGTGCAACAGTAGGGAAAGCGTTGGATAGCGTAGGGGTAAAAATACTATTCCCACTCCAGAGAGTGCAACAGTAAGGAATGCGTTGGATAGTGGGAGGGTAAAAATTACTATTCCCACTCCAGTGAGTGCAACAGTAGGGAAAGTAAATACTTCCTATATAAATAAAAACATTTGTATATATTATGTTAATTAATCTATTAAAAATACAAACAAAAAATTAATTTTTATTAATAATTACCTACGAATACAAATTATTTACCAATTAACTATAAATTAATTAACAATTAAAAAAAAATTTAGATCAAAATATAAAAAAATTTAAAAATGTAATTACTTACAATTAAATTACTTCCCACCCTATTCTCCTATAAACCCACGAACCACTACATAAAATAAATTAATTAAATTAACATAATTATCAATTAATCAATTATTTAAAATTAATTAACAATTATATTTTAATTCTTTAACAATTATTAATTAATTAACAATTAAATGAAAATAAATACCAATATATAAATTAACATATTTAACTAATTATAATTAAATTACTTCCCAACTTATTCCCATCTAAACCCACAACCCGCAACGATAAATAAATGACAATTAACATATTTATCAAATAATCAATTAAAATGAATTATCAATTACATTTTAATTAATTACCAATTAATAATGAATTAACAATTAATTCAAAATAAATACCAATAAATAAATTAACATATTTAATTAATTATAATTAAATTACTTCCCACCCTATTCCCCTATAAACCCACAACCTGCTACTGATTTATATTACGCAAAAATAAAATACCATAAAATTAATTAATTAAAATAAATATACACTTTTCACACATATAGTAACATAAAAAACACTTAAAAAAATGTATATTAACTTACTTACCTCTAATTCGATATTTTTGTTGTCTATATATTCTGTCCAGTCGATATTGTGTCCATTCTATATTTTTGAATCGATATTAATGCTTTTCTAGTCGATATTTTTGTAGTCTATATTCTGTCCAGTCGATATTGTGTCCATTCTATATTTTTGAATCGATATCAATGTAATTCGAAATAAAAAACTTGATATTTTGACTCTATACCAAGAAAGATGTCCATCAGTTTAGCAATGAGTGATGTCAGCATGAGGCTTGATTGTGAGGTCTGGTGCATCTATAGGGATCCATGAGTTATGGATATGATCATGAGATGAAGAGGATGAGGTGTTGAGTCCAATGGGGATGGGTTGATTTGTCCTTTGAGGCAGGAGGAATGGTGTAGGGATCAAGAGATATTTGTTTACTGTTGATGGCATGCTCTTGTAAGTAGAAGCAGCCAAGAATGCGGAAAATTTGAGCGTTGACAAACTGATGTAAAAAAACTTTTTGGGATCCCATACTGAATGAAAAAAGGTACAAGTGCACTTGGTGTATGAGCACCAATTTCTGAAGAGTTTGTAAATATGCCCAACAAAAAATCCCCTGAGAAATCCTGCCTGCTTTTAACAGGCCAAATAGGTCTGTGGGCAAACTCACGGTAAAGGTTCAACTTCAGAATTTCTAATTTGGATGCAAATTTTTACTTTTTCATCTGAATTGCAATTTTAGGACTCGAGTAACGATGGCCATAGTAGGAACTCACTTGGGTGCACAAGGCCGATGGCTAAAAGAAAGAGCTGGTGAGGCACGCAGAAGAATTCTTTATGGTCCACCTTGTTTCCATACACAGATTACCCTAAAGAGACACCTGTGCTCATGGGCATCATTTAGGGGCTGCCAGGGTTTGCAACTATGACCCCTGGCACTAATTTTGCAACCCCTGGTCTTAGAGGTGGCAAAATTCGTGCCTGGAACCACACCAACGGAGCAGGAGTAGGAATCGCCATAATCCACAGGAACACTCTCAGAGTCTCGACCAACACCAATGACACCCTGAGCACCGCTGAACACCTGCACTTCCAGATTCACACCAACCCCAACACCACCCTCAGAGGAACCCTCATCTACAGACCACCCGGACCCTGACCACAGTTCAACGACTCCATCACCGATTTCGTCAACACACACGCCCTCACCTCCACGGACTACATCCGCCTCGGGGACCTGAAATTCCACCTCCAGAACAACAAGAACACCAACTCCACCACCCTGACCGACAACCTAGCCAACCTAGGACTCAGAAAACTCATCACAACACCCACCCACTCTGCCGGTCACAAGCTTGACCCCATCTTCTCCGCAAGCCCCCACGTCTCCTTCAACCACACCACCGAACTCCGCTGGACTGACCATCGCTGCATCCACTTCACCTTCAAGAAACCCACCACGCACCACCGCACCCAACAGATACCTCGCCGCTGCTGGAGCAAAGTCACCAAAGACCAGCTAACCACCACCCTCGCCCAGAGCACACCCGCCGATCCCACCAACCCTTACACCGTCACCCGCAACCTCAGTGGATCAAGGACTGTGCCAACACCGTCGCCCTGATCTAGAAACCCTACAACAGTCACACCAACAAGAAAGCCAGCTGGTTCACTGAAGACCTTCGGGCCTCCAAGCAAACCTGCCTAAAGCTGGAGAAATCTGGCTCCGTGAACGAACACCGGACAGCCACGCAGCCCATAAGAACGCCACCCACAGACACCATCACCTCATCAGATCCGCCAAAAGGGCCTCCTTCAAAGACAGCCTAGACATCAACGCGCACAACAGCAAAGAGCTCTTCAACATAGTGAAGGAACTCTCCAATCCCAGCTCCAACACCAATGACGTCCCACCCTTGCAAGACCCGTGCAACTCGCTGGCCACCTTCTTCCACCGCAAGATCGCAGACATCCACGATAGCTTCAACGCCACGACCGCCCCGACAACCACTGAGACCTCCGCCCCCACGACCACCATCCGCACCAACAGCCTGCTCTCCTGGACCAACATCAATGACGACAACACCATCAAGATCATGAACCCCATCCACTCCGGATCTCCGTCAGACCCATGCCCACACCACATCTTCAACAAAGCCAAGACAGCCATCGCACCCCATCGCCCACGTCGGCCTTCGGCAGGACCTCAACATCATCTCCTATGCTGATGACACCCAGCTGATCCTCTCCCTCAGCAAGGACCCCCACACCGCCAAAACCAACCTTCACGAAGGAACGAAGGCCATCGCTGAATGGATGAGGAACAGCCGACTGAAGCTGAACTCAGACAAGATGGAGGTCCTCATCCTCGGATCCACCCCTTCGACCTGGAATGAATCCTGGTGGCCGATAGCACTGGGAACCGCCCCAACACCCACCGACCACGCACGCAAGCTAGGGGTCATCCTCGACTCCACCCTCTCCATGACTAAACAGGTCAACGCCGTCTCCTCCTCCTGCTTCAACACCCTCCGCATGCTCCGCAGGATCTACAAGTGGATCCCCACTGAAATGAGAAGAAGGGTCACCCAGGCCCTCGTCAGCAGCAGGTTGGACTACGGAAACACCCTCTACGCAGGAGCCTCAGCCAAACTCCTGAGACGGCTCCAACGCACCCAGAACCCCTCTACACGTCTGATCCTCGACATACCTCGCCATAGCCACATCACACCCCACCTGAGAGACCTGCACTAGCTCCCGGTCAACAAGAGGATAACCTTCAAGCTCCTCACCCACGCACATAAGGCACTCCACAACACCGGACCAACGTACCTCAACAGACGACTCAGCTTCTACACCCCTACCCGCCAGCACCGCTCCACCGACCTCGCCCTCGCCACAGTCCCCCGCTTCCGAAGAGCAACCTCCGGCGGCAGATTGTTCTCCCACCTCGCCGCCAAGACCTAGAACACCCTCCCCATCCACCTAAGGCAGATACAAGACCTGCTGACCTTCAGAAAACTCCTCAAGACCTGGCTTTTCGAGCCGTAGCAGCATTCCCCACCCCAGCGCCTTGAGACCCTCCAGTGAGTAGTGCGCTTGCCAACTGATATGATTGATTGATTGATTGGAACACACAAGCAGCTCTTCCTAATGAACACTGGTTGGAGCTCCACTTGCCTGGTTTCTGTCAATTTGTTTATTATACAAATAGTGAATAATAATATTCACCATCAGTGTAATAAAAAATGGAGTACATTAGCAGGAATATGACACTATCTGGAAGCTATGGTAAGTAAAAAAATAATGTCAAATATATGTTGTATGCATGCTTGCAGGTGAGAGTGTTTATGTGCACAAGAGTGTGTGAATGTGTTAGTACGTGTAAGCATGCATGTGTGAGTCAAAGTAAGGTCAAAAGCCGTGCAATGCCACTTCTGCTACTCAGGCATTTTGGTGAGTTGACGTCCATGCCTGTGTTACTTACGCTGCTGCTAGAAAGCTCAGCCTCTGGTTTGAGGAGCAGGACGCTCTTGTCCACCGCACGGATGGAGCACAAGGACCCGGGGGATGCCTGAAGGTGCATGGTGACGTCTGATCCAGGAAGGGTCTCCTCCTCAGAGAATTCCAGGGTAACCTGGGGAAAAAACACAAGGAGTGAAAGGCAAGGGTCACCAAGGAACTCAGAATCTGAAATGTTGTTTGATATAGAGCTTGCTATCAGAGCTGGTGTCTTTAGGTTTGTACTGCACATAACTAGTTTTAGCATTATGGTTTTTTTCACGTTCTTAATATTTCAATCAATCAGTGATACTTATATAGCGCGCTAACTACCCGTAGGGTCTCAAGGCGCTGGGGGGGGGGGGTGGGGGGGTGGGGGGGTGCCGCTACTGCTCGAACAGCCAGGTCTTCAGCTTCTTCCTGAAGGCGAGGTGGTCTTGGGTCAGGCGCAGGTCGGTCGGGAGGGAGTTCCAGGTCTTGGCGGCCAGGTAGGAGAAGGACCTTCCTCCCGTAGTCGCTCTTCGGATGCGGGGGACGGCGGCGAGGGCGTGGTTGGCTGATCGGAGGTGGCGATTGGGAGCGTAGAAGTTGATTCGGCTGTTGAGGTAGCTCGGACCCTGGTTGTGTAGGGCTTTGTGTGCGTGGGTGAGGAGGCGGAAGGTGATTCTTTTGTTGACGGGGAGCCAGTGGAGGTCTCTCAGATGTCCGGTGATGTGGCTGGTTCGTGGGATGTCGAGGATGAGTCTGGCTGAGGCGTACTGGATCCGCTGGAGTCTCTTCTGGAGCTTGGCGGTGGTACCGGCGTAGAGGGCGTTGCCGTAGTCCAGTCGGCTGGTGACGAGGGCCTGGGTGACGGTCTTCCTGGTCTCGGAGGGGATCCACCAGAAGATCTTTCGTAGCATGCGTAGGATGTTGAAGCACGCCGAGGAGACGTTGTTGACTTGCCTGGTCATGGAGAGGGAGGAGTCCAGGATGAAGCCCAGGTTGCGTGCATGGTCTGTCGGTTTGGGTGCGGTGCCCAGGGCGGGAGGCCACCAGGAGTCGTCCCACGCGGAGGGTGAAGAGCCCAGGATGAGGACCTCCGTCTTGTCAGAGTTCAGTTTCAGGCGGCTGGTCGTCATCCACTCGGCTACCTCTTTCATCCCTTCGTGCAGGTTGGCTCTGGCGGAGGCGGGGTCGTTGGTCAGGGAGAGGATCAGCTGGGTGTCGTCGGCGTAGGAGATTATGCTGAGGTTGTGTTTGCGTACGATGGCCGCGAGGGGGCTCATGTAGACGTTGAAGAGGGTGGGGCTCAGAGATGACCCTTGAGGGACGCCGCAGATGACTTCGGAGGCCTCTGACTTGTACGGTGGTAGGCGGACTCTCTGTGTTCTTCCGTCGAGGAAGGAGATGATCCATTCCAGCGCCTTGTCCTGGATTCCGACGTTGCTGAGGCGCTGTACTAGGGTGCGGTGGCAGACAGTGTCGAATGCCGCGGAGAGGTCTAGGAGGATGAGGGCCGCTGTTTCTCCATTGTCCATCAGGGCTCGGATGTCATCGGTGGCGGCGATGAGGGCGGTCTCGGTGCTGTGATTGGCTCGGAAGCCTGACTGTGAGGGGTCGAGGGATCCGTTCGTCTCGAGGAAGGCGGCCATCTGCTTGTTGACGGTCTTCTCGATGACTTTGGCTGGAAACGGGAGGAGCGAGATGGGGCGGTAGTTCTTGAGTTCAGTGGGGTCCGCTGTTGGTTTCTTGAGGAGAGCGCTGAGTTCGGCGTGTTTCCAGCTCTCAGGGAAGGTGGCGGTGTCGAAGGAGGTGTTGATGATGTCCCGCAGGTGGGGTGCGATGACAGCGTCGGCCTTGTTGAAGACGCGGTGAGGGCAGGGGTCGGTCGGTGATCCGGAGTGGATGGAGTTCATAGTGCGTATGGTGTCTTCGGTGCTGATCGGGGTCCAGGCGTGGAGGGTGGTGGTGGGGGGTGGTTGTTCGGTCATGGTGTGCGTTGGTTGGTTGTTGAAGCTGTTGTGTATGTCCGCGATCTTGTTGTGGAAGTATGAAGCGAGGGAGTTGCAGAGGTCTTGCGATGGGGTGATGTCGTTGTTTCCTGCGCTGGGGTTGGAGAGCTCTTTCACGATGTTGAAGAGCTCCTTGCAGTTGTGTGCGTTGTTGTCCAACCGGTCCTTGAATGCTGTTTTCTTGGCGGCGCGGATAAGCTGGTGGTGCTTCCGGGTGGCAAGCTTGAGGGAGGTCCTGTTGTCCGGTGTAGGTTCCCTTCTCCAGACTTTCTCGAGGGCTCGGCAGTTCTTCTTGGAGCTCTTGAGTTCGTCGGTGAACCACGGGGCTTTCTTGCTGCCGGGTCTGCTGGGCGGGGTCCTCAGCGGGGCGAGCTCGTCCGCGCAGTTGCTGATCCACTTCGTGAGGTTGTCGGCGGCCTGGCTGGGGTTCGCTGAGCTGGCAGGAGGGTGCTGGCTCAGGGAGGTGGCGAGCTGGTCTGCTGTGATCTTGTTCCAGCTTCTGCGGGCGGCCTGTTGCTGGTGGCGGTGGGTCGTCGTTCTCTTGAAGGTGAAGTGGACGCAGCTGTGGTCCGTCCATTGAAGCTCTGTGGCGTGGCTGAAGTCGATGTCTGGGCTGGAGGAGAAGACTGCGTCCAGTGTGTGTCCGGCGAGGTGGGTGGGGGTGGACACCAGTTGCTTGAGTCCAAGATTGGCGAGGTTGTCGAGCAGAGTGCTGGTGTTGCGGTCGTTGTTGTTCTCCAGATGGAAGTTGAGGTCGCCTAGGAGGATGTAGTCAGCGGAGGGGAGGGCATGCGGGCTGACGAAGTCGGCGATGTCCTCGCTGAATTGTGTGCGTGGTCCCGGGGGTCGGTAGATCAGGGTGCCTCTGAGGGTGGTGTTCGGGCTGGTGTGGATCTGGAAATGCAGGTGTTCGGCGGTGTTCAGGGTGTTGTCGGTGCTGGTCGTGAGACGGATGGTGTTCCTGTGGATGATGGCGATGCCTCCTCCCATCTGGTTGGCGTTGCGGTCCCTCCGGACGATCTTGTAGCCCTCTGGGATAGCGATGGCGATGTCGGGAGCTGAAGAGGCGTTCATCCAGGTCTCCGTGAGGAAGGCGACGTCAGGGGCTTTCACAACATACTGGTATTCTTTTTACTATGGGTAGCTTCCAGGAAGTGAACTTGTGACCTCAGCAGCAAGTCCTTAACAGGTTGAACAATTCGACGGGCTTTGATATGAGAAATATTGTACGTGATTCAGAAAAACACAATCAAAGAGAACGAGCTAGTGGAAGGAAATTAGAATCAGTGATGAGCGGTAGTTAGGGAGAAGCTAGAGGAATAAGTGAAAAAGAAGAGAAATGAGACAGAAAAAGAAAAGTGAAGAGTGAAGGATGAAAGGAAGAAATGAGAACATTTGGGTTGAGACTGAGCAAAGCGATTAAATAGAAAGAGGGGGGAGGAAAAGAAAAGAAGTCGTTTTAGAAAAACAAAGTAAAAACAAATAGAAAGTGGGAACGAGTTGATTCAAAATTAAAATCAAGGAAGAATTAAACAAAGGAAGAAAAGCAAAGAGGGAAAAGAAGAAAACAATGAAAATAAGAAAATATTAATCGCAAGGGAAAGGAAGCGCGTAAGAAATAAAGAAATTATGAACCAAAGAAAGAGGACAATGTAAAGATAACCTGAAAGAGTCGGACCAGGCGCGCCGGCACAGGTACCAGAGGTGGGGCGGGCAGGGGCAGATGGGGGTTAAGTGGACAGATGAGGGGATAGGAAAAGTAAAATAAAAATAAAAATAAAACCACTTACCTTGCGCTCACCCAATTGCTGAGTGCAAGGTGTTTTTTAATTTTTTTTAAATTTTACTTTCCCTATCCAGTCGTCTGTCCACTTCACCCTGCCCCCACCGCAGCCCCGCTGTTTCTTGTGCCGGCCTCACCTGAATCAGACAGAACGTGGACCACTTTTCTGAGGACTGGAGTTCTACTTTTTATACAGGAATATACTTCTATAAACCTACCGCATTCTTAAAACATTTGTCGATGGCAAAGGTGGTGCTCTCAGCAGCCATTTTCTTATCGGCCAGTGCGGCGTAGACCAGGAGGGTGGCAGAGGGAGCTAGGTCAGCACTGATGGGCATCAGGAAGGAGAAGGAACCTGCCAGGTCTGGGAGGAGCACAAAGCAAAGAGATTTTAGGAAAATCACCCACTGCCATTATAAGGTGGACAATCATTCATTAGTCCACTGAGCCACCAGTGCCGGCATACACATATCTATCTATCAATCTATCTATCAATCTATCTATCTATCTATGTATCTATCTATCTATCTATCTATCTATCTATCTATCTATCTATCTATCTATCTATCTATCTATCTATCTATTGTTCTATCTATCTATCTATCTATCTATCTATCTATCTATCTATCGTTCCATCTGTCTATCTATCTCTCTCTATCTATCTCCATCTCTCTCTCTCCCTCTCTCTCTATCTCTCTCTCTCTCTCTCTCTCTCTCTCTCTTTCTCTATCTCTCTCTCTATCTCTCTATCTCTTTCTGTCTCTCTCTCTCTATATCGCTATCTTTCTCTCACTCTTTGTCTCTGTCTGTCTCTGTCTCCATCTGTCTCCGTCTCTATCTCTGTCTCTATCTGTCTCTATCTATCTGCTGCTGTTGTCTCAATCTGTCTCTGTCTCTGACTGTCTCTGTCTCTATCTGTCTTTGTATGTCTCTGTCTGTCTGTCTCTGTCTGTCTGTCACTGTCTGTCTGTCTGTCTCGGTCTGTCTCTGTCTGTCTCTATCTCTATCTGTTTCTGTCTCTATCCGTCTCTGTCTCTATCCCTCTCTGTCTCTATCCGTCTCTGTCCAAACAGGAAGCTTCCCAAAAGGCCCTTTAAAAGTCAGCTGTGAAAGCGAATACAGCTGATTTTTAAAGGGCCTTTTGGGAAGCTTTCTGACGGTGCCGCGAAGTCACAGAGGCCGGCAGTAAATACAGAAGATGGCTGGAGGAGTATACATAGTGAAAACCTATTTAATACATATTCACTACGTATGCTCCTGCGATCATCTTCTGTGTTTACTGTCGGCCTAACTTGAAACGTAGAAATGGCAAGACAAGGTCCATGGCCGCCAATGAAGGCCTGCCGGCCGTTGACGACCCGCGGGCCGTAATATGAGTACCAGAGCTTTAGAGCAAATTAAGCAGCCACGTCTAACAAAACACTACACTCACAGGTACATATTGGCATTATACTACAAATATATGTTAACATATGCCTGTATTTAAGGAAATCTCATCCTGTATTTTAAGTCTACATGCTATCTGCTCAGCTGTTGCCTGGAATTCATGAAAGACAGCATGGGCAGTCTCTCACAAGAAGCACCATTTTCAGTATTTTTCTACTTTTAAATATAAATACCAACAGGAAACAAAGGGGTATATTTACAAGCCGATTGCGCCTCCTTGTACCGCCATTGTGTCACTTTTTTTTGATGCAACAGTGGCACAAACAATGCAGTCAATTTACAACGTGACACATCTAGGGAAATGCGTCACTTTGTAAAGCCCTGCGTCAAATTATACCCTCACCGGGTATAATGTATGGTGGGTGGGCGATCCCACGCAAAAAGCCATGTAGAACTGATGCTTTGAAATTTACAACATTTCACTGCATCTCTCTACGACTTCACTGCATCAAGATCCCTATGCCTGCTCAAAGCAGGTGTAAGGAATGACGCAGGACTCTTTGTATGGGACGCACCTATCTTTTGTTGTACATTGCTGGAGTTGCGTCACTTTCATGAGCAACTACAGCAATGCGTTACTTTTGTGCCAACAGATGCATCAGTACTTCTGATGCATTTGTAAATCTTTGAGCTATTGAGCACTGCATTGTAAATACAGCACATCCATGGTGGTGCTAGGACATTTGGGGCTAGATGTAGGTAATTCCCATTTACAGACTCTTAAATACCGAATTTTACCGAATCGGTATTTAAGAGTCTGTAAATGGGAAGGGGGCAGATTTAGGTAATTCTGAATTTAGGAATACCGAATCTGTAAGATTTGGTATTTACCGAGTCGGTAAATACCGAATCGGTATTGCCCATTAATTCCTATGGGCCTTGAAGCCCATAGGAATCAATGGGAAATACCGATTCGGTATTTACCGAATCGGTAAATACCGAAGCCTGCAAGGGTGCAGGGGGTGTCACTTTGACACCCTCTAGCACCCCAAGTACAGGCTTGTGTGACATGTGGCCCACATACATGCCCTAAGGGCATGTCTGTGTGTCACATGGCACAAGTGTGCATGCACACCTGAATTCGGTATTTTATCACACAATAGGATTGGGTGGTAAAATACCGACTCTTAAGGACCTGTGACACTCTTAGGAGTGTCACCTACATGTGGATTTACCGAATCGGTAAAATGACCGAATTGGTAAAATTACCGATTCGGTAGGCCCCCTACATCTGAAAAGCCTAATACCGATCGGAAACGGCCAAAATCGGCCTTTTCCGACCGGTATTAGGGCTCCTACATCTGGCCCTTGGCCACTGGCGCACGGAAACCGAAGGATCTATGCAGATGCGTCAGTTCCTTGTAAATCTGCCCCAAATTCTTTTCTGTCTGTATTTATCTGTAAAAATCAGAAAAAAACTGAAAATCCTAAGCCTTAATTACGATTCATGGCCCAGATAATGCAATACATAGTTCAGATACATGATATACTGCTTATCTGATGTAAGCTATGCCCTCTGTATTAGAAGGGTATGCTTGATTAGAGAAAACATACCCTGTGCAGCACAGTATAGCATAGTTTCACTCTGTCACAGCTACTGCACAGGGGAGGATAGGACCCTATCTCCCATGCATATCCCCTGTGCGCCACCATAAACCATCTAATTCCACCCCGGCTTCTTTACTTTCCATCCCCTGACCCCAACAATAACTCAGCACCAGTGAATACTGCATTCCTCTCCAAGCTCTATTCCGTCACTTTGTGTCCTATTGCAAATATTGTGAGGCCATGGCACATGCAAAACTGCCTCCCACCCTTCACTGCTACATCACTTCCTGTTTTCATAAGCATGTGCAAAAAGAAGTATGGAGTTAAATTCTATTACAGGACCAGAGGCTTCGGATTATGCTTTCTCTTTCTTTATTGTACACTTTCAGCAGTCAATGAAAACGTTCAACATATACAAAAAACTACATTTCCCATAGTGACATGGTGCATATCCACCAATCACAGGCTCTCTGTCCCTATAACCAGGACTTTCCATTTGACCAAATCTTCTTTCTTTGCTGCTTGCAGCCGAGTTAAATGCTCTTCACATTGTCTTATATGGTCTGCTTAATTCTATATTGCTGACTGTACTGTTCCCTCTTTGGGCAAGAGTAAAGGTTTTTATTCATGCATTGTGTTGTTTTGCAGAGCCGGAATGTTGTTCTTTCTATATGCGAGGTGATGCTTGGTTAACTTGTAGCCAGTGTTCCTGGCATCTAGCGGACCGCGTCACACAAAAAGGTTGTGAGTGAGCACCCGCCCCTGTCGGTGTTAGCCCTTCTAAGTGGTACAACCCGAGTGGACGCGGCCGCCTGGTGCCGGCGTGGGCTGGTGTTCGCTCCGGCGGATTGTGCAGGAGTCCCCGATAAATATTCAGCGCGGAGCCTTTACTGATCAGGCCCGCACACGGCGCGTAAAGCATGAACAGGCGCGCATAGCCCAATCGGGCTATTTTAGGGGCTGCACGTCACCATAAATAGTTTAATCCTCTTCATTCTGCGTTCTTTTAACCCGGAAGGTCCCACAGTGTGCATCTCTCCCTGTGTGGACCTGCGCCTTCCCAGGCTGCAGAAATAGGCTGTCCCAAGCCAGGTGCAGACCTTTGGATAAGTGGCCTCTCCTGATGCCCCTGGGGCTGCAAGAATATCTATACAGCTGGGCTGAGGAGCACAGGACCTTTATTGGACATTTTGTGTGCACAAAGGGTTGCTCACCCTGATTGATTCAATGAATTGACTTGGCCAGTTTTTCAATTTTCAACTAATTCTCCCCAGAATGGAGGATTGGGCTACATTTTAGAAGGATGAGTATGGGTACTCTGAGGAGCAGCAAGGTCCTTATCTGGAGGACAAGTTGGTGGATGCCTTGGATGCCTCTATTCAACAGTCTGTCAATAGGGCCATCAAATTGGCTTTCCCTCAGGCTGTCAATCAGGCATTAGCGGCCGCCCTCAAGCCAATACCTGTGCAGCTAGAAAACATCGCTAGGAGTCACAGCTTACACCCCTCGATGATGCAGGGTCACTAATGGGCCCCTCAAGTGGAGCGCAAATATCCGAAGCCAAGTCATCTGAATGGCCTAATGCACAGGCTCAAGCCAAGCTTCCCAAAACTGCTCCAGGGGATCATGAATACTCTGCCCCACCAGTTCCAGCAGGTGCGACTCCGACTCATAAGAGGGTCACAGATACAAATATTGACACTGATTCCTCAAACCACATCTCCCCCAAAGAAAAAGAAGGCAAAGGCAGCACATCTAGACCAGTCTTCTCTATCCAATTTCCAAATCTCTACCCCTTTCGGTTTCATCCCTCAGGATGTTGTGCACCCACGGTCCTCAGACTAGGCCCCTCCCCCTGAGTTTGCAGAATACCTACACCAGATTTACGAAAAGATTTCGATAGAGAAGTCCACAAGAGATTGCGTTCAGAATGCCCACGTCCAGATATCCCAGACAGAGTAGCTGACACACCAGACATTGACCCAAACATACCAGCTTTCCTAAAAAAATTTGCAAAGGATCATAAAAAGAGAATCAACTGCATCTGGCACAGCTGCCCGGACAAACTCCTTGACATAACTGGACCCCTAGCAAAAATTCTGGAAATGGCGATGGTAGCCAAAGACACAGACTCCCCAGTGGACCCCGACATCCTTGTGGGATGAACTTGGCATGCTATTTGTTTTTAAGGAAATGCCAACTGTACCATATTAGCTGAGCGATGTAAATGTCTACTCATGAGAATGGATTCCAACCTCACTGAACTTGCTGTTGTGGAAGCAGGTCCCCTTGCTGAGGGTCTCCTTTTTGGGGATAGGTTTGTCAAAGACATTTCAAAATATGTAGAAACTTTTACGTCCCTCGACAAAGCCCAAACAAACATCAAGAAGGTGTTCCAAGCTGGCATTTTTACCAGGGCCATGCGAGGCAGGGGCCGCTCGCCAGGCTGCCAATACTACCAAGGCCGTCCTAGAGGCGGCTACGGTTGTGGTAGAGGAGACTGGCAAGATAATACCAGGGGTGGCCCCTTCTATCCCACAAGACCATTCTCCCACCAGCGTTACCATTGGGGCAGACAAAGAGCAGACTTCCAGCCCCAGATTACCTCAGGTAAGAATTCTAGATCCCTCCTCCTTTTCTCGGAGGGGTTTGTGTCCTTCACTTACTACACAATTGGACAACAATTACACAAGATGCCTGGGTCCTACAAACCTTTAAGGGTTTCCACATACATTTCTATCAGACCCCAGTGCAAGCTTTTCCTCCTCTACAAATGTATTTTTCCCAACAAGACAGTGATTTTATAGATGTAAAAATAGGAGACTTTCCTTAGGAAAACAAGGTGGCTTTCTGTAACATCGGTCTCAGGGGTTTCTGCAGCAATGTCTTCCTACTACAGAAGAGAGACGGTGGACACAGATTAGTTCTCAATCTGAAGGAGTTCTATCAGTTACAGAAATTTGAATATGGAGGGTATACATCTGTTACTTCACCAGGCCAATCTTTTCTCCACACCGGCTTTTCCTGCCATTCCGGTGAAAGGACAGATGGCTGGAAATACTTCTCACAGGACTGGCCGACTACCTTGACCTATTTGTTTCCTCCCATTTTGCTTATCTCAGGGTGATGAGCAAGATCACCCACTAGAAGGTGGAGATCCTTATGGTCAGCTCAACCCATGCTGTTGGAGTTGGGGTGGAATTGTCCTCTCCTTTTTCCGTGGACTCCGATGATGATCCAGGACCCTCAGGGGGAGCTGCATCCTATAGTACTGTTGAGGCAGCTTTCCCTGATGGCCTGGAGGCTTTCAGGCAATAATGGATGTTGCCGGGAATTTCGCAGGCAGCTTCAGACTTCTTCCAACAGGCCTGGACCGGGCCCCTTCCACAAGGAAGCGGTACTCATCGGCATGGGGAGGATGGTTAAGTTGGCGCTTGGAAAAGTATGTGGATCCCGTAGAGGCAGAGCTACCCCAGGTGATTAATTTTCTCTCTGAAAAAGCCTCAGAAGGGTTAACATACAGGTCTGTGAACAACTTTATATCCGCAATTTTGGCAGGACACACACAAGTGGACTGTAGACCCGTGGGGATGCACCCATTTGTAAATTGCTCAAAGAAATCCACCTAAGGCTAGGTATTCTATGTTCAGGTATGTTTTTAAAGTCTTAAACCTGTTTGACAGATGGCCAGACAATCTACAATTATCAAGGAAACAATTATTGGCCAAATTAGCCATGCTTCTCTGTTTTTCTGCTTGTCGGCGCGTCACATAAGAGTTCTTGATTTGACAGGTAGAGTTTTCTCCCCGGAAAGGGTTTCTTTTACTATTTCTGCTAGGACTAAAAGGTTTTCACGTTCTATTGATTATAATGCTTTTCCATCGGATGATGTCAATTGTGTGTGGTTAACTGTCTGAAGACATTTGAAGAGTGTACCGGGTCAATACATCCAGAGGGTTATACAAGGGTATCAATTGCCTTGCAAAAACCTTTCAAGCCTGTTACATCTGCCTCTATTGCGAGATGGTGGAGACCAGTCATGGCGGAAGCTGACAATGACAAACAAGTGTTTGGCGCTCACTCTGGAAGAGGCGCGATGGTGTCTAAGTCATATATGTTGGGTTCAAGTGTAGAAGACATAATGAAATCAGCTGATTGGTCTTCTGATTCTACATTTAAACAATTTTATCACAAAACCGTGAGGGATATTGCACCTGTTGTTCTTGAGAAGCATTAAACTAGCATAATCTGAAGCCTCCAGCCCGTTAATAGAATACAAAATTTTCTGGCATTCACGTCAAGAATTTTCAATTCAATTAAGGACACGGAGGTGAGCATTATCCCACACTATAGTTAATTATCATTACAGTTCGAACTTTTTACCCGGCCTTCTATATGGGTATTTCCACAGTTATTATGGGTCGATTTTCGGTTTCAGGTGCAGAACAGAAAAAAGAGTGATCTTTCATCAAGCTGTTGGTCTGAGTTGACACTTTGTGTCCTGGTTCAAGTGTGAACTTCTGTTGAAGTCGGTTTGGATTACCTGCAGAGCTGTCGACGTTGGACGTCGCAGATGTTAAAACATTGCTTGTCTAAGGCAAATAAAGATGATGTGGTCACATGGAAGGTCCTAGTTATAGGAACGGAGAGACTGTGATTGGTGGATATGCACCATGGCACTATGGGAAATGAAATGTATTTTTTTGTAAATGCTGAACGTTTTCATTGGTTGCTTACATTTTACAGTAAAAGAAGAGAAAGCATAATCCTCGCCTTTGCGTCCTTAATAGAATTGAAAATTCTTGATGTGAATGCTAGCAAATTTTGTATTCAATTTTGCAAACCTAATAGTGACAGCACGAAGACACAGAAAAGGTGGGGTCAGCGACACTACTACAAGATGGTTGTGGTACAGAAAATGGCAAAAGGGTGATCTAGCGCACTGCCGGAGCAAAAGTACCAAGGGAAACAGGCCCCTCATTCCCCAGAGTGATAATAAATAACAGCTGCAATTTGGGTGAAATGGCCCCTTAGGACCTCGGGCTCTGGTACTACTGCACCTGCTGCACTATGACAGCTATGCTTCTGTTTTAAACCTACTTGTTTTGCTGACCTCCCTCTTCTTCTGCCCATGGTGAGCGACCGTTCCTTTAGCAGCGACCTGAGGAAGACATAAGGATGTGTTAATGTGTGAGGCATTTCTGCAGACTCCAGAGGCACCAAGTGACGTATGCACCAGAGAATGAAATGCCCCGCCCATACATGACTGCAAACTGACGGTAGGTTGGCTATTTTATAATGTGGCCTGCAAAGTTCTATACAATGCTTATTTATATTTCTGCTCTTGCAAAACTTATTTTGTGGCAATTTTCACCGAATAGATTTTAAAAACATCCCCTACTTTTTGTAGATGGTGAAGTTAAAAACAAATGTGTGCAAAATTCAACTTCAAAAATGTGTCACACCCCAAATACTATATTATCAACTAACGGAGCATCAGCCTCACCTCAATAATTTTTAGAGGAAGCAGTCCCCATGCAAAACATTTGACTCTAAATGGTGCTAAATGGTGTCTTTTTAATTCTGCTGGAACTGATCAATGCAGGAAATGCTTTAAAGACAGAATGTGGATGTAAAGGACAGGTGTGAGGGTACTACTTACCTAAAGTAATCTCCTAACTCTGAGACAATTAAAGAAAATAACTGAAAACAAGTTTCTTTAAAAAAGATTTCTTATCTCTACCTTAATCTGCCTGGAATACTCACACCGCTTCTAAAAGGGATCAGGGTCTTCCCAGAGCACTTTGACCCTACTAGTGATCGGATATGAAGTCCCAGCATGGAACTGTGCATCATACTGGTAGGGGACTGGATTTTCCTAAAGATTGATGCAAAGTCTCTGTGGTCACCAGATGGTGCTTATTGACACTATTATATTAAATACATGAAGTCATTTTTTTCCAGAGCTGTTTTCTCTGACTGGAGCACCTTGAACCTGAGCGTTTTACTGCTCTTCTATTGGTGTTATAGATACACAGCTCTCAGGTCCTAAGATACAATAACTTGTAACTTTTAACCCTTTGTATGATCAAAATAAGTCATCTGTTAAGACTCACAGTCAGATGATCGTGTAGTCTCCACTCTTCAATGGAAGACAGTGACCAGCTTCCGGTCCAGCACACGGTGCCACTGACCGAAACGTATCAGCCAACCTTCAGGATTAGAGGCAGTGACACAGACCCTTCGAATAGATGGATCCCTTGGTGCAATCCTCAGCTGTGCAATCCCATCCTAAATGTAGTTCAGATGAAGCTCTTCATTTGTTTGGCCCATTGATGGCTTCCTTGGCCTTCTGAGATGGAGGCCACATGGGAAGCTAAATCTTTGCCAATAAAAACTTTTCTAACCACTTCACACAGTGTTTCCCAAACTGTAGGTCACAACCCACCTGTTGGTGGGTTGTGAAAGTCCAAGCAATAAAGAAAGATGCCTTAAAATGCTGCATATTTTCTGTCACCTTTCCTGCGCTTCAACAACAGAGATCAAATGTCAGGTTATATCTTCTGACAGATTGGTGCTTATTTTTTTAAATGGGGATTGATGTTTACAAACTCCTCACACTTTGCAGTCAGGGAAAGAAAGCTAAAGTGAATTATGTAGTATGTCAAAGTTTTGTAGCACACAACAACATGTAAATAGCTGAATTGAACTGTACACATTCAGTAGTCAGGAAAGCAAAAATGAAGCCCATGGTTTTGTGATTCTGATGGAAGCAAATAATTTAACGGGATCAAAACAAATCAAGACACTTTAATTGGTGATGCATACATGATAAATATTCACTGATACCCGATTTCCACACAGTACCATTTGTGTGTTAGATAGTTTTATCAGTAAAACTGTGTGTATGTGCACCTTTAGTAGTCATTTTAGTGGAATGTGTGCAGTTTGTAACTGGATGGGGAGCATGTTGCTTCACTTCCTCCTATCCGAGGGCAGCTGAGCCTACCCCACAGAGGAGTAAACTACTTCAGATTCAACCAGTGTAGCACACCAGGCCATCTTTCAGTACTCTAATCATCATCTGCGTTGCTTTACCCTGAATCAGCTTTCTTTGGAAATTCTTTTATATTAACCTTTAAGTGTCGAGTACTCGCTCGACTCATGATCATTAGCCATGCAACAGTTCATCCTAATCACTTTTTTGATTTGTAAAACCATTACTGCGCGTTGAATCCGTCTGGTCTTCTTCTAGGCGCTACTCTAAACTTCTAAAGAAATAAAGATGTTATGCCCTACTGATCTGGGCAAAACAGAGCCTACAGAGGAGGCAACAACTTCTTTCTACCCTTATGGAGAACCCCCACCACCCTGAGGAACAACCACCCCACATCTAAGGACACCAGGGTGACCAGAGGGACACCTTCTTCTGGCATCTATCCAATGGGGCAGTATTTACTCACCAGGTAGTTGAACACCACTTCCTGGGTCTTCTCCTCCACATCACTGGAGTCCAAGGTGTAGTCCACGGTCACCTCTTCCTGTTGCCCACACTGGAGGGGCCCGCTCTTGGCGCGGATAGACAGGTAGCTCTTGCCGTCCATCCAGAAGCGTTTGACAGTCTTCTCGGCTTCTTCGTAGAGCTCCCAGAAATCTTGGTAGCCGGGGGGCCGGTACTGACCCTGCAGTGTTGAGATTGGAGACATTATCCATCTTCGGACGAGGCTGAACTTAGTATATTTGCAATGCCTGGGATACTGCAGCGTGTCTCACACACACACACACAGTGAACATCACACACGTACACTGCGATCTCTCCAACACTCACAGTTACAAGCAGACTTACATGCATGTGTGAGCACACAGACAGTGGATATCACACACATATGTACCCTTGAGGTTTCTCCCACACTCACAATTACAAGCATAGTTACTTGCATGCGTGAACACACACACACACACAGACATGCACAGTGGACATCACACACATACCTACACTGAGATCGCTCCCACTTGCATAGTTACACGCATGCGTGAAAACACATGCAAAACAAGCAAGCCAACTATCTCCCACTGACACACAGAGAACTTTTACAACAAGGGGTGGTGAGGGACAGAGTCTCTGAATTAAACAGAATACTCTCACCCAGTCAAGAGATCAGGGCTAGATCCAACACCGTTTTTTAGCTCACTGCACCATCCCAGTTTCAGAACCTGGCTGTATGCAAATTAGTCTGTTCCTGTCCCAGTGCATGATGGGAACAGGGCAAACCAAACTACAAAAGCCAATTCTTACACTGGGAAGGAAACAAGCTACCGGGGACCGGTTTCTGGCATTTCAGCCGTCTTCGGCCCGGCTTGCTTGAATCCTGATGGTGCAATGAGCAAGGGACTCACATCTGAGTATACCCTTCCACGCTTAGGGTGGACAAAAATATTTACAACAAGGGGTGGTGAGGGACAGAGTCTCTGAATTAAACAGAATACTCTCACCCAGTCAAGAGATCAGGGCTAGATCCAACACCGTTTTTTAGCTCACTGCACCATCCCAGTTTCAGAACCTGGCTGTATGCAAATTAGTCTGTTCCTGTCCCAGTGCATGATGGGAACAGGGCAAACCAAACTACAAAAGCCAATTCTTACACTGGGAAGGAAACAAGCTACCGGGGACCGGTTTCTGGCATTTCAGCCGTCTTCGGCCCGGCTTGCTTGAATCCTGATGGTGCAATGAGCAAGGGACTCACATCTGAGTATACCCTTCCACGCTTAGGGTGGACAAAAATATTTACAACAAGGGGTGGTGAGGGACAGAGTCTCTGAATTAAACAGAATACTCTCACCCAGTCAAGAGATCAGGGCTAGATCCAACACCGTTTTTTAGCTCACTGCACCATCCCAGTTTCAGAACCTGGCTGTATGCAAATTAGTCTGTTCCTGTCCCAGTGCATGATGGGAACAGGGCAAACCAAACTACAAAAGCCAATTCTTACACTGGGAAGGAAACAAGCTACCGGGGACCGGTTTCTGGCATTTCAGCCGTCTTCGGCCCGGCTTGCTTGAATCCTGATGGTGCAATGAGCAAGGGACTCACATCTGAGTATACCCTTCCACGCTTAGGGTGGACAAAAATATTTACAACAATGGGTGGTGAGGGACAGAGTCTCTGAATTAAACAGAATACTCTCACCCAGTCAAGAGATCAGGGCTAGATCCAACACCGTTTTTTAGCTCACTGCACCATCCCAGTTTCAGAACCTGGCTGTATGCAAATTAGTCTGTTCCTGTCCCAGTGCATGATGGGAACAGGGCAAACCAAACTACAAAAGCCAATTCTTACACTGGGAAGGAAACAAGCTACCGGGGACCGGTTTCTGGCATTTCAGCCGTCTTCGGCCCGGCTTGCTTGAATCCTGATGGTGCAATGAGCAAGGGACTCACATCTGAGTATACCCTTCCACGCTTAGGGTGGACAAAAATATTTACAACAAGGGGTGGTGAGGGACAGAGTCTCTGAATTAAACAGAATACTCTCACCCAGTCAAGAGATCAGGGCTAGATCCAACACCGTTTTTTAGCTCACTGCACCATCCCAGTTTCAGAACCTGGCTGTATGCAAATTAGTCTGTTCCTGTCCCAGTGCATGATGGGAACAGGGCAAACCAAACTAGAAAAGCAAATTCTTACACTGGGAAGGAAACAAGCTACCGGGGACCGGTTTCTGGCATTTCAGCCGTCTTCGGCCCGGCTTGCTTGAATCCTGATGGTGCAATGAGCAAGGGACTCACATCTGAGTATACCCTTCCACGCTTAGGGTGGACAAAAATATTTACAACAAGGGGTGGTGAGGGACAGAGTCTCTGAATTAAACAGAATACTCTCACCCAGTCAAGAGATCAGGGCTAGATCCAACACCGTTTTTTAGCTCACTGCACCATCCCAGTTTCAGAACCTGGCTGTATGCAAATTAGTCTGTTCCTGTCCCAGTGCATGATGGGAACAGGGCAAACCAAACTACAAAAGCCAATTCTTACACTGGGAAGGAAACAAGCTACCGGGGACCGGTTTCTGGCATTTCAGCCGTCTTCGGCCCGGCTTGCTTGAATCCTGATGGTGCAATGAGCAAGGGACTCACATCTGAGTATACCCTTCCACGCTTAGGGTGGACAAAAATATTTACAACAAGGGGTGGTGAGGGACAGAGTCTCTGAATTAAACAGAATACTCTCACCCAGTCAAGAGATCAGGGCTAGATCCAACACCGTTTTTTAGCTCACTGCACCATCCCAGTTTCAGAACCTGGCTGTATGCAAATTAGTCTGTTCCTGTCCCAGTGCATGATGGGAACAGGGCAAACCAAACTACAGAGAACTTTGGCATCCAAGTAGACGGAATCTGGTCACATGACCGTCGAACTTGGAACCCAGTGTGAAATCAGTCCTTTGTGAAAGATGCACAGAGTTACCCTACCTCTTGTTTCTAAGTGGCTTCCACATTTTTATCTGTGGAAATCTGTAAGAACTTTACCCCTATCTGAAGGCACATTGCTATTAATGTGTGTGGGTTTACGCGTAATATTTAACAGTTTTACTCCAAGAAACCATGGGTAATGCGTCAAAAGTGTTGATGGGACAGTTGGGCAAGAAATTCTGAGGATGCTGATAGGATGTATGCAAGAAGCAAATGGCAATGGGTTGTATTCACAGATTTATTGGGAACTTGAGTAAAAGTGGAAGTTAGCCTGTAAAGGGTTTCCAGCTGGAAAGAAATTAATGCATTGGTTTTCTGGGCACGAGTCTGGGAGATGGGGGTGTTGGCCAAATGACCCAGAAGACAGCATATGGTGTAGGGCTCTTGATGAGTCGTGAAATGTTCCAACACTTAAGGAAAACTGAAATCAATTTAATTTGTTCAGCAAGCACTATTTTCACTGTCTGAAAAATGCTGCCTCCTGTTTATTATCATATTTGTGTTAATGTATGAACAATTACTTTCCCCTAGCTAAGAGCCATCTCTATCTCTCCGCCAAAAGACAAATGTACTTAACTTCGCTAATAATCTTCATCTTTTGGGTGAATATTGAATATGCCAGAAGATTCCTTATGAATCCTCCCATGCGCTAAACTGGATCCGGACACTCTTGCAACAGCCCCTCAGTGCTGATGGATGGTGCGGCTGAGCTCCAGCCATGGCTCTAGGACCTCCCCTGATGTCACAGAATGAAGCCATGTAAGGTGCCACCCAACACTCTGAAGTTGGTTCCTGTCCTTACTTCGTGGTCTTCGAGGTGAAGACAAGATCAACATTGATCAAGAGAATGAACGGAAGTGAATACACCCAGCCTAACTTTGGACCTATAACAAAAACACCACTCCTCAAAACCAGGAGGTGGGTGGCTTGGTGAGAAATCTGCATGTAGATAGAGCACGCACCAGAAAGAAGCATTATTGAACATAAATAATCAATCAATCAAATTTAACTTTATTTCGGTTTGTTTAAGAACCATAAAAGTACATCAAGTAGTGAAAAATACATTTACAATAATAAAATAATACACAATTAAATCTCATTTTGAATAAAAGCAGTTAATATGTGGTTTTTAGGGTGATGGAAAAAAAACACTAAAGCAAGAAAATGCATTGATTAAATATTCAGAACACAGTAGAAGCATAATCTTACTAAATTAGAGTAGCGTAATACTACCGAA
The DNA here is from genome assembly GCF_964263255.1 of Lissotriton vulgaris. NCBI lineage: Eukaryota > Metazoa > Chordata > Amphibia > Caudata > Salamandridae > Lissotriton > Lissotriton vulgaris. The sequence goes on from NC_141695.1 coordinate 1,741,189,207, forward strand.
TCAATCTCCGTCTGATTAACCACATTGAAAACAAGAATTTAGAAATAGCAGTAACTATTAGTGTATTAGTATCGGATTTTAAAATTCTAAAAAACTCTACATGGTTCCTGACTCCTAGGTTCACACATAGCTGTATAATCCATTTTTTCCTGCTAGCAGAATAAGCAGGACAAAACAATATCACATGGATTAGGGATTCATTTGGATCATTGCAGCCTGGGCAAGGGTGAACTGGACCCGCTTTCCATTTATTAGTGTAAGAATGGAGGGGTAGTGTGCCATATCTAAACTGTAGATACAGTTTTTTTGCTAAAACAGGTTCTATAATGTCTAATTCCTTCTCAAAGGTGTAGGCATTTTTAAAATCCAGAAAGCTGTCAGTGAGACTAGAAGACCTGGCTGATCGAAGGACCTCTTCTAAGTTGTAATATTTTATAGACTCAGCCAGGATTTTCTTTGTGATAGATTTGCATGTGTCCTCCGGGTTGGACCAGAGGTTCTCCATGCCAATCCTAGACGCCTGCTCCCTTATAAAGGATAACCACTTTATCCTCCCTACACTCGGGCGTGCCATCACAGTCTTCAATTCCTCTCTATAACACGCAAGCTCCGGAACGCTCCACAGTCTGCGCCAATAAAGGAGCGGGCGTGAAGCAATAGCTTCTGCAATGGGTCTCAAGTTTAAATCCAACCTTAGAGGGACAAGAGGAGTGTTTTTTGGTAAGGAGAGCAGATGCCTAATAAAGTTATTCTCTGTTATACTAATCTCACTCGCTGGACAGTGGCCCCAGAGTTCAGCTCCGTAAAGGGTAGCTGATCTGGTTTGGACTTTGTATATTTCCAGTGGAACACTGACTACTTTATGGACACAAGACTTCTGCACCTTGAGAATCCCACCCGTGGACTGAGAAAGGGCTAAATTAGCCTTGGTCATTTGAGTTACCCAACTCATTTTATCATTTAAGGTCAGACCTAAGTAAGTGAAATTATTTACCCTTTCCAGAGGTCGTTCATCCATTAACGGGCGTGGGCAATTTATTGTATTGGCATTGAACACCATATACTTTGTTTTGTCTATATTAATCACCAAATTCCTGTTCCTACAGAATTTGGTGAATTGGTCTAACACCCGCTGCATCCCCATAGATGTTTTTGAGAGGAGCAGGGTGTCATCCGCAAACATAAGTGCAGGGAATTTACCACCAGCTAGATTAGGAGCGTCAATGTTATGAACACTGTTTAGGTCGTCAACAAGGCCATTTAAAAAAAGGGAACATAAGGTAGGGGCAAGTACGCATCCCTGCCTAACTCCCTTCTCAATAGGGAAAGCTCTCGTCAGCTGGCCATATTTGCCATAACCTACCTTTGCATATGTTCCTTCGTGGAGTCTTTTAAATTGGTGACATAAGTAGGGGGGGATGCCCATTGTTGTTAATATACTCCACAGTTGGTTCCTGTCCACCATGTCAAATGCGGATTTGAGGTCCACAAATGTCAGGTAAAGACTACCCCCTTCCATGACCACATGCTTCCAGTATAATACCTGGAGCCGTAGTAGTTGGTCGATGGTAGATGTTTTGGCACGGAACCCTGCTTGCAGATGGGAGAGGATGTTGTTCTCACTAATCCAATCTTGCAAGCGCTGCAAAAGTAGTTTGGCATAGATTTTTTGGGTGACATCAATAAGACTGATTGGCCTATAATTTGATGGATCCAACGGTGATCCCTTTTTATAAATCGGGATGATTTCGGCCCCCAACCAGGTATTTGGAATCTCTTGACCGTCAAGAATAGCATTAAATATGACGGTCAGGTAGGGGACCCAGATCTTCGGCTCTTCTCTAAAAAGATCACCAGGGATCTTGTCCAACCCTGGGGCCTTGTTACATATAAATGCTTGGACTGCAATTGTGACTTCCGACATGGTAAAGGGTGGTGGAAGACATCCAAGGTCCAAACTCGGAGATATGATTAGTGGTACCTTATGTTGAGGAGCAGGGCTAGAATAGAGTTTACGAAAGAATGCACACCAGGCTTCCTCAGCGATGTTAGGATCGATTTTTGCCGTGCCTTCTGGTTTCCCGGTATGGACCAGGTTCCAAAATGTTCGGGCATCTTTCGTTATTAGAGCCTGTTTAATGGCCTGCCACTTCTCAGTTTCCCATTCGGATTTTGTGTGGGAAAGGAGATTCTTATAGGCTTTCCTTGCGACCATAATGGTAGCTCTATGGCCTTGTTTTAGGGCAGAGATTAGAATAGTCTTCGCCCTCCTACAAGACTGGTTATACCAGGGATTTGTGGTACGTGCCTGTCGGTTAGTCTGCTTTACCGATTTATAGAAGCTTACCGCTAGGATGAGCATTAAGTCATTATGTATGTTTAAGAGTTTAGCATCTTTATCAAGGGTGTAGGCACTTTCAAGCAGTGTTTTTAGTCGCTCTAGTTGGGCAGTGACACTATTATACAGTGATGCCAAATTATCTGCTGATGATTTAATGGAGGCCCAACGGATTCTCTTGCCACCCTGTAAGATCCTAATATTACTGGAGGGGATATCATCAACTTGATACTCCCCATCGGGAAGTGGCAACTCTAACTCTGCTACCAAAGGGTTGTGGTCACTTTCTAAGCGATCAGGTACATGAAAGTATCGAATCATGTGCCATAAAGACATACTAACCATAAGATAGTCTATTATTGATGAATGGCCCATTCCACTATAGGTACTCCTTCCTGGGCTATCCCCCGGGAAGCGACCATTGAGAGCTCTAAGTGAATATGTGTATGTCAATGATGTGAGCTGCATGGCCATAGGTGACCAAGATTTAGTTTGGTAAACATTTGGGGCCGGGATCCGGCAGGCATCATCCTCATCAGTTGTTATTAGGGGAACCCCCCCAAGTGGTTCGTAGTGACAATTAAAGTCCCCCCCCATTATCACCTTGGTATCACTTGGGAGGGAGTTTAATAAAGCAGTTAAGCACTCTAGAGTACGGGAGACCGCACTCCCCACGACAGGGCGTAGGTAGATGTTAATAATCGCTATTTTGGGTGTGCTAGGACGAGTAAGGAGGATACATAGTATGTCACAAGTATTAGTATTGATCCTTTTAACCGAGAACCCAAGATGGACACCCACCCAAATTGTTAGTCCACCAGATGGTCTGCCTCTAGGACCCTTGGTTGCAAATTCAGCGTAGGTGGCAAAACCCATTCTGTGGTGGACAGCCCTGGCCCATGTCTCTTGGAATATGCAGATACCATGGTTGTCCACATAGTCACACCACTCCATATTATCTAGCTTAGCACCCAAGCCCGCCACATTCCATGATATCAACAATACATTTTTGTCACTACGAGACAACTGGTCAATTAACAGGTTCGGGGATATAGTGTTTTCTACAGTTTGGTCACCAACTTCAGGCCTCGTCTGCACCATAGTGGATTCATGATTGGATGTGGTGCAATTAACCTCATTTATACTTAAAGGGGAACTGGCACAATGGAGAGGTGTGGTTGGAAACCTTGTCCTATTCTGGGTGACCTCCTCTATTAGCCCCCCTCCAACTACTCCTAAATCTTTCGATAGGGGGGCAGCCGTATCGGGGAGTCAATCGCAACCGTCAAGGCCAGAAAGGGCGCCATATCTGTTCAAGGTTTCCAGTGGGGTAAAGGGAATCAGGTGCTCCATATTTCTAGTCCCCTGCAGATGCTCTAGCCCCACAAAGGGCAGACTGCGGCCGCTGGCAGGGACTATATTCCACTCTGTATTATTCCTGGTGGGCAAAGGCCTTTGGAGATGACACATATAGCTATTAGTGGGAGGCATATGAATATTCCTGATATCTTTGGGGTCAGTTAGCCCCCCGGTGTAGAGGACAGGGGTCATATACGACCTTGGATAGAAATATGTTAGGTCGTATGGGACTATAGCAGTGTTCAAGTTCCTAGGGGGTCCTGTTAGTATGGACCTAACTGCTTCTGGACATAAATAATATTTCCTTGTGATGAACACTTCTACTCGCAGATTCCTCACCTTGCGAATCAGTACAAAAGCAGGACCCCCACGGAGGTGCTCTGAGGAAATGATCTCTCCAAAAAGTCTTGCAGTAGGTGTCTGTCAAAATGACCACCCCTATGGACTTTGGAGTTAAGGAAGTAGTGCCTTGCGAAGGTGTCGTCTGCAGTTGTATCACAGCTCAACAAATGTTCAGAACAAGACCACCCCTGATCATTGCCAAAGAAGCGGCTTTCACCCATGTGCGGTGCATGCTGAGGACAGCAAGGCAATAACACAAATAAATGCACAGGACAATTCAGGGAGACATCATCCTCTTCACAAACACCTTGCCCACCTTGGTAGAAGCAAAGTCATGAGACCATGAAACAGCTGATCCTCAACACAATTGTCCTGAGTTCTGTCAATGTTGAAGGTAGAGTTTGGCGAGGGTCCAAGCGATGCAGTTGCTTCGCATCCTTGGTAGAATGTGGAGGAAGAAAGAATGCCAGAAAGGTAATAGATTGCCTGACATGAAATGGAAGACCACCTTCGGCTGGAAGGAGGTCCTCCTAGAAAGCCGGTGAAGAATTAGCACAACTGAGGATGGAAAGAAGACTGACATGATGATCAGAGGTTATAGCAATAAGGAAGACTGTCTTCTCCCTGAGAAACCTCAAGGAATAGAGGAAGTTCATGGGCTCAATTTAAGAACCCATCAGAAAAGTGTGCACCAAGTTACAGTCCAACTGCATGGGATGGTTTGCTGAGCACCCAAGACTAATCCCAATAAAAAAAATAAAAAAAATAACCAAAAACACTGGACTAACTTCTAACGTTGGTTTTTGAAGCATCGTGCTGCCCAGTGCAAAGTGCCTCAATACCACAACAGTGGTAGCAAGCGCTATATCAATTCAACAAATGTTCCACCACACAGAACAGGCACAAGACAACTATCAGGGACACACTCCCCTGACGTTACGTACTGCAAATAATCCGCTCGCCGACAGGGGGGAAAGGAGTCTTCAAACTTCCAGCAGCCTCAGACAGAACTGTCTCTAGACAATATCTGATCATTATAAAGTGTTTTATTTCTCACTTTGTTTCTTCACCCAAGGAGGACACCATACATCATTACAGAAACAGAGACCATAAATCTAACACAATCTTGTCATTTCTAGATACTTTTTATCCCACATTATCTACTAAATTTTAAGTTATGTTTTCTTGGAAATGTAAATCATCTGTTTTTATCTCCTTCCCTAGCTGCTCTGGAGTCTGTATGTTCACTTTAGGTGAAGAGGTGTGGTGCAGTGGCCGGGGCAGCTGACTTCAGAGCAGAGGGTTCACGGTTTGATGCCCGGTGGCAGCTCAGCTCAGCACCGTGTGACTCTGGGCAATACCTCACTTAATTTCCACGACAACCCCCGGTGCCTTGAGACCCGTGAGGATGAGTAGTTCTCGCTTTACAAATCCATATTTTTTTACATTTTTACTTTTTGTAACGGTGGTCTCAGATTTGTAGTACCTTGTAAAGCAGATTTTCCTTCTTTACTTTACTTAAGTACTTAGTATCCTGCACAGGTCACTCCGAGAGAAGTTTCTCGGTGCTGGGCTGCACAGGTGTAGGAAGGACTGTCAAGAAAAACCATGTTTTAAGCATGCTCTTAAAATTCCGAAATTAGGGAAAGTACGAAAGTGGAAAGGAAGGTTGTTCCAATGATACGAGGTTATACATGTAAATGATGTGCCACCAAATCTGGCGCTACGAATGTGTGAGTCTGCAGAAAGGCTTTTTTAGATCTTAGCTGTCTGAAATGGCAGATAGTAGCTCAGTTTTGAAAGCAGGTGAATGGGCTGAGACTGATACAGCGCCATGTGTGTCAAGCAACAGAGTTACAAAAATTACAATTTTCTTATGGGCAGCCAGTGCAATTGTTTTAGGATGGGAGCCGAGGATGACCGAGCTGGCAGACTGCAAATCAACAAGGAGCCATGGGGCATATTACCAAGGCAGGCGATATGTGATTAGCGATAATGCGTGAATATTGCTGTTTTCTCAGCAATAATCACGGATTTCGCCGCTATCGCCTGAACTATTATCGCTTTTGAGATAAACGTTGCTAATAGCACGTTATCTCAGCGATAATATCCGGCGATGCGCGGCGATAAAAAAATTACCGCTAAGCCTAATTAGCCATAAATATCGCTAGTTGTTGGTAATATGCCCCCATGTATTCTGCATGACCTGTATTTTAGCAAGTAAGGTGTCATTACCTGCGACCTGCAATGCATTACCAAATTCCAGGCATCTAATTATAAGCGATTGGACCAGGGTTTTCTTGGAGGTGGAGGGTCACCAGGGAAAATCTTTTTTTAGCAGTCTCACTGTGGCAAAGCAGGTGCCACGTGTTGCATTGACCTGGTCTCTCATGGACAGTGTCCGGTCAAGATTCACTCTTACGTTTCTCACCATTAGTTATGGGGGGGGAGGGCTGTCCAAGATCATGGGACCACCGATCAGCCGACCAAAGCTCATGTGCTTTGTTAAACAACGCAATCTTGGATTTCTCGCTATTTAGTTGGAGAGAGTCATTGATCATCCAGCTAGCGATTTCCCCCATACAGTGCGTTAATTGGTTTTTGAACAGATCTGGGTCTGGAATCAAAGGAGATTAGAAGTTGAGTGACATATGCCTATGACATGATCTCCACACTGCAAGGTATGACAACATGTGCCAGGGGTGCAACATAGATGGGAAACAACCTTTATAATGCAGTCATTACACCTTGATAACTTTACAACGCTGTCGTTACAACAACTGCGTTATTAGTACGCGATGCATTTACATCGAAAGTCTTTACAACGGCTTCCACTAGGGGGTGCTGAGGTATTGGAAATGAATTCCGACACTTTCCCTACTGTTGCGCAAACTGGAGTAGGAATAGTAAATAATACTATTCCTCAGTCCAGCACGCCCCCTAGTGGAAGTCGTTGTAAAGACTTGCAATGTAAATGCATAGCGTACTAACAAGCGGTCGTTGTAAGAACCGCATTGTAATAGCACACAATGTAATACATCGCGTAGTAAAGTGCTATATTCCACATAGATGTTAAATAGTGTTGGGCTCAGGCATGAGACTTGAGGGATTCCTTTGTTAGAGAGTATTTTTCTTGACTTAAGTGGTCCCAAATAAACTTGTTGGTAGTGATTATCAAAGAAGTCCCTGAGCCATACCAGTGCCCTGCCGTGGATTCCTGCTTTATGTAATCTACGGATGAGAAGACGGAATGGCAGACTGTGTCGAATGAAGCAGACAGGCCCAGTGAGACCAGCATGACTGGGGATCCTGCATCAAAAGAGAGAGTCGGATGTTATCAGTGATAGCCACCAGTGCCGCCTCAGTACTATGAAGTGCTCAAAAACCCGATTGTGAGGGGTGTAAGGGCCAGATGTATGAAGCTCAAATGGGTACGCAAACGCCGAAATTCGCAAAATGGTATGTATGTAGCAAATTTCAGTGCAAAATAAGGAATCGCAAATTTGCAATTCCTTATTTTGCGATTGCATGTAAGGAATCGCAACAGTTGGACACCCTTGCACCTTTGAAATTATTCTCAATTTGCGGTTAGCAAATTGCGAATCGCAAATTGCGAATAATTTAACATACATTCCGATGGGCCTCATGGCCCATAGAAATGAATGGGAAATTATTCCTTAATTGCAATTAGCAATTTGCTAATCGCAATTAAGGAATTTTAAGAAATCGCACAAAAATAGTGAATTTCTACATACATACCATTTTGCAATTCTCAAATAGCGATTCCTTAAAAATCGCTATTCGAGAATCGCAAAAGTGTATCTTGATACATCTGGCCCTAAGATCCTATGCTCCTCAAGATAGAATGTTAGTCGTTTAATAATAATGCTTTCTAGGGTTTTTGTGAGCAAAGGTAGTAGCAAGATGTGTCTTTAATTCGCAAGATCTTGGGGATTGCCAAAGGGCTTTTTGAGAAGTGGCAAAACTTGCAATCTGCTGGCACTTTGGCAGAGGTTAGCGAGAGATCACACAGAGTTTTTTCTGAAGGATCCAAATAGGTAACTAGACTGGACGTTATCCTTGGTGGATAAAGATCTAATGGGTAGGATGATTTTGCCAGAGTTAGCATCTGCTCCACTAAATGTCTGCCAATTCTGGGCATACAGAAAAGCTCTTATAGATAATAATAATTTCATTTTCTAAAACGTCGGCTATGGATTCACACAGATTCTGAGATGGCAGGCTGGTGGTTGCACAGGCACAGGGTTTCAAATATCTGTTTAATGTTTTGTAAAGATCCTTTGAGAGTTGCCAGCTAGGGCAATTGTATAGGTAATGTCAATTTTCCTGTTTGTTCTAATCTCATTATGATAATTGCGGAGCATAATCTGATTAACTGCTTTATCCTCTGGAGATTCGATGGACCGGCAGCGCCACTTTTGCATAATTTATAACATGGGAAAAGTGACGCAAAAGTGTTGCAAGTGCCTGGTAAATCTGCCCCTAAGTGTTTACATTTTGATTTTTCCTGACACAGCGCCAGGTTTCTTAATAGAAAAAGGCGAGGGTTTCTTAAAAGGAGCTATGTGATTGAAAGTAGCTGTTGGAGACTTATAATGAGCGTCTAAAGCAGCATTAATGTCGGCAAAGGATGCCAGAGTAGCAGCCGTAAAAGAGTCTGTGAAGTAGGCAGGGGTAACTGTGGTGGGGCTACATGCCTCTCTCCTAAAAAATTTTTTTAACATGCTCTTTTTTGGAATGGAGCTCTTGATCCAATAATGGTCTCACCATGTAATTGGAAGTGGGGGTTCACTTGTCACTTCTGCTACATTTGTGACAATAAGATCCAAACGTATGCCCAGACCTCTGAGCATGGCCAGCTACTATTTGTTTGAGCCCTAGAGTCTTCATATCGGCTAGGAACTAGGACACTCCAGGGTCATTGGTTTTCTCACTATGGTAGTTAAAACCACCCAATAAAAGAAATACATCAGAAGGTAAAATGTGGGGGGTGCCACATAATCAGTTAGTATCTGGCTGTGCTCTCTTGGAGCCCAGTGGGTGGTGGATTAATGTTGCTCTATAGACTTCTGTTGCAGTGATTGAGGGGCATATTAACAAGGAACAGGGAAAATTAACGCTCAGGGCACTTAGCGTTAATTTTTTTAACGCCCGCTATCGCTGGATAATATCGCCTGGTTATCACATTATTAACAACGCTAACCGCCTAGGCGATAAAAAATCCAGCGATAGCGGCATTTTGGGAGGTTATTGCTGGTAATGCAGCCATAAAACGACAAGGATAGGGATATCCTTGTTGATAGCCCATGGTGGACTTAACAATGTAATCCACCTCCCATTGGATTACATGGCTAAGTCTTAAAATTAGCAGACGTAAAAAAGCAGCGTTAACCGTGGTTAGCGCAGCTTTTTTTTTATCTCTAACAGGGTTAGCGTGAAGCTTGATAATACGAGAAATGTCGCTTATCGACATTTCTCCTATTATTTTGCTCTGGAAGGCACACTTTGCATCTCATTGGAGACGCAAAGGGAAGCGTAGTGAAAAAAGGCGCTAACCTGCGATTTTGTTTGCTAGCACCCTGTTGTTCATAGGGCGAAATTTTTATCTCCGCTTCTTTGGCTTTCAAAGCCAAAAAAGCGGAGCTAAAGCTCTTGTTAATATGCCCCTGAGAGTTTAAAAATGGGCAGATCAAGCCATTCTGAAAGCAGAGAGACAATTATTAATATAACTTGCACAGAATCTTGGAAGGCAGTGGTAATGCCCCCTCCCATACAATTTTCCCTATCTAGTTTGACCAACGAATACTGTTCTGGTATTATTAATGAGAAACTGGGAAGAGCAGTATCACATACCCATGACTCGGTGAATAAACATAACGTGGGGTGATGGCAAACGATAAGATGCCAAATCTATATGGAGTGCTTTGCTATAGACCTAACATTACAGTACAGTCCAGTTATCTTTTATATACAGACCATGTGTGTGTACCTAGTATTGGGAGTTTGTAGGGAGAGTCTTTGTAGCAGAGGCATTAGTGGGACCAGAGAGCGGCTGATATACGCTGACAAGTTCCTTGCGCAAGGCATAACCAGAAGGGCCGGGCATAAGTAGCCACATTTTATTAAGCTCTCCGGTATCTTCAAAAGTGGGATCTGTTGATTGCAGCAAAGAGCAGGAATGGGAGCTCTAGTTAAAGCCTTGTTTAGTTACAACAATTCAAAAGACCAGTACTTCAAGGCCATTGTACTGGCCGTACAACAAACAATATTGAAAAACATACCGAAAAAGATCACAAAGATCACTAAATTCAGGGAATAGCAATACCAAGAAAGCGAGGGGCATATTACCAACAACTAGCGATATTTATCGCTAAGTAGGCATAGCGGCAATTTTTTTATCGCCGCGCATCGCCGGATATTATCGCTGAGATAACGTTCTATTAGCAACGTTTATCTCAAAAGCGATAATATTTCCGGCGATAGCGGCGAAATACGTGAATATCGCTGAGAATACAGCGATATTCACGCATTATCGCTAACAGGGTCTTAGCCATTATATCCACCTCCCATTGGATATAATGGCTAAGAACTGGTCTGAGCAGGCGTTAGTTTTTGGAGATATTCGTGCTTAGTGCGAATACTTCCATCGCTACGCCTGCCTTGCTAATAGCGATAGCGACGTTAGCGACAGCTTTCAGTTGCTAATAGGTTGGGTATGCCCACTTTGCATGTCATTAGCGATAAATATCGCTGACATGCAAAGCGGGCCCCAAACGGCTCGGTATCGCCTACAAGCTGTCGCTAACTGCTGTTAACGACAGCTTGCTAATAGGGCGATAGCATGATCGCCGCTTAGCGGCCGAAAACGACGGCTAAAGCAGCGATAATCACATATCGCCTACCTTGGTAATATGCCTCCATGTCCCTTATAAACTTAAAAGGTAGATGGAGCCAACAGGCAATTCACATCACCCTCAGTCAATACAATGAGTCATCTAATCATCAGGGCGCATCCCTCTGGAACAATAAGAACCCAGACATCGCATTAGTGAGGTAATCACCTTCAGAGACAAAAAATTCTCATTATCGGGGTAAATCACCCCAATAGATTAAGGACACAAGTATCACATTATTGCCACCCATCACCCTCAGAAGCTAGGAACAAAAGCATCTCATTATTGAGGCACATCATCCTCAACACTCAGGAACCAAGGAAAATTGTTTCTGAGTCACATCACCCTCCTAGACTAAGGATGCAGGTATCTGATTATGGAAGTACATCATCCTCAGGAACTAGGAACCCATGCATCTCAATATTGAGACATGTCACCCTCAGAAACTGAGAACCCCGGCATCTCATTATTGAGGTACATCACGCTCTGAGAGTGAGAACCGACGTATCTCATTTTTGATGCAGAACCCTCATAGACTACACACAGAGTCATCTCATAATCAAGGCACATCACTCCCATACACTAAGAGCTCAGGCATCTCACATCATCCTTAGATGCCAACTGCCCACACATCTCATTATCATTTCAAAGAAACTTCACCATCAAAAACAAACCCAATAACATCTCTCATCCTCAAGCAAAGAGATCTCCAAACAGCTCACTCTAGAGAGCAAATAAAACAGAAAGTTCACTTTTATGGAAAGAGGAAACATACATCTCAATCTTAAATACATAACATTTGAACATAATACCTTATCACACATGAAGCCACGCCGTTCACCCACTGAAATCACTTTGAAGTCAATAGCCTCTCACTTTCACACCTGTTGCCATAAGGTGCCTCCTTTAGCCATGCCTGGACCCCATTAACCTCACACTGACACGTCCATAAGTTTTTCCTTCAATAAGGACCAACTTACCCTTATAGAGACAGATATTCCACTCCAAGGAGCGGTGTTCAAGGCAAATGCAGCCCTCCCAGCCTGGTCCGTGGTGAAGACCTCTCCGGTCTGCAGGTCATTGACACTGATGGTGAGTTTCTGCCTTGGCAAAGGTCTGCCACCTGGACCTGTCAGCTTCATCTAGGAGAGACAAGAAAAGTCAGTCCGAGACCTCCACGGCCTTCCATATTCACCAAGATCAGGGGGTGTCTCAACATCAACATTTGGCTCATCGTCGAAAATGCAGTGTTTGGCTGATTACGCCTCACTCCATTTTGCCGTAATCAGCATTTTATGCTCTCAGGTCACAGGTCATTACCTTCGTCAGCAAAAGGAGAGACTAGGGAGGGAGCCTTCTCTGACTCCCCTAACAGAACCACTGTAACCCACAAAAAGAGAAGGGCTAACATGAAGCCAGCCAAAGAGACTATACTTTATATCTCTGGTCCACGAAAGAAGATAAAAAAAAGCATCACACAGATTTGAGTGAAAAGAAAGGGATCGAAAGGAAGATCCTTAGAGTTTTAAATACTGCCCTCACCCATTAGTTAGTGGCATGCTTCATCATAGAGCTGCTTCTATGCCCAGGTGCAGACCAACACAAAAGTGTTTTAAAACTGCCTCAGGAGGTTCTACCTACATTCCTTTATTGTTGGACCACCTTGGCAGGATTAAACAAGTGAAATGAGGGGTACCAAGGAGGAGCTACTACTCCATACCCCCTCCAAATCTACCAACATGTTTCGGCCAATTATTAATGCCCTTTAGGTCACTAGCCTTCTTCAGGGTGAAGATCCCTCTCAGAGTTTGATCTATATCACTCAGTGATTAATTGTTGCAGAATGGGTAACTTAACCTTACTTGTTTTCTCCATAAAACATTCATCATTATTATCCAAGTTTCATCAACCCCGGGACCTTCGTGGGAACACCGCCCTGTTGTCACACATTCGTCAAGGGTTGGTGTTGCCAAATCACCCCACTCTGTGTCCTCCATCGTATTGGTACATTTTGAGTGGGGTATGGAGTAGTAGCGCCTCCATGGTAACCCTCATTTTGCTTTTTTAATCCTGCGAAGGTGGTCCAACAATAAAGGAATGTAGGCGGAACCTACTAAAGCAGTTTGAACACACTTTTTCTGCACAAGTGATCCCTCAAGAAGGGATATTTTTCCTTCTTCTTCTTTTCTTTACCTCACAACCCCAAAAAACAGCGGTCCGTCCAGTGTGTTTGTCTGCACCTGGGCATAGAAATGAACCTATGATGAAGCAAGTCACTAACTAGTGGGTGAGGGCAGTATTTAAAAATCTAAGGATGTTCCTTTCTATTGGCTTATTTTCGCTCAACTCTGTGTGTTGCTGTTTTGTCTTCTTTCCTGGGCCAGAGATATAAATTATAAACTCTCTGGCAGGCTTCTTCTAAGTCCTTCTCTTTTTGTGGGTTACATTACCTTTGTCACCCTAGCCAGACTCCCACTAGCCATATCTAGAGATAACCGCTGGCCCTGTAGTGCCCTCCGTTGCTTCACAGGAGCTGCTGCATTGTGGCTCCTGTGAAGGGACGAAAAGTTTGGAGTATGTCCACTATGTTTCTGATGCCCACACACCACTGTTTCAGAAACAAAACTCATAAACCTAGAAAAAAACAAAAAAAGAATCACTTGACACCTTTGTAGATTACTCCCAAGTTGTGGGGTCATAATTTCTTTTCTGTCTGTGACCTGAAAGTGATGGACAGGAAACATAGACATCAGAATAGGGCAGGCAGTCTGATAGACTTACTTTGACAACCCCTGCTCTGTCGAACTGGCAGAATAATTTTTTGACAACTAAGCCAGGGTGAGTACCGCTAACAGAAAACGCATGGTGTGCCCGGCTCTGTGAGGAGGGGGTGATCCGAAGGTTTGTGTATACTGTACTCGATTATATTTTGTGATGGAATACCCTGTCCCCTAAACACAAAATCAGGCCCTATATCTTGTTTAAAAAAACCTTCTTTTCAACAGATGCTTTTAAAGGGACATGAGCATGGTGTCTTCTGTTACCATCATTCTTTTGGGCTCCCTGTCTCAAACCCTGCCCTTGGGAATCCTCAAAGCATCAGTGTAGCCTGTAGAATGAGAGCTCTCTCACTTTTTCTAAACCTCTGGCATCCAGATCCTCTTAGACTTAGGGAATGTCATGCTTACACATAAAAAGCCAACAAATCTGAAGTGCAGGGATCATGCTATCCAGAGATACATTGACGGGCTTACCACGCCTCGGTACAACATGCCAGGCTTGTAGTGAGGGTCTGTATCTTCAAAGGTGACTTTGGCCAGAACTTTAGAAATTGGACAGCTACTTGTGGCATTCATCTCCACACCTGTAAGGGAGACAAGATAATGTGTATTTTGAGTTTGTGTGGCAAGAGGAATGTTTTACAAAAGGTGTGAATGACTGAGCATCAAGGGAAAGGGAACCAACATGATGGCCAATGCAAGAAACATGAATGAACATGGGTCCTCTCCAACCTGTTCCATCCTCAGTCATTTGCGCTTTCGCCTCCAGCTCTGAGCTGTAGTCATCAGAGGAAAGTTCGAAGTGACCAGCATCTGTATCAGCCGCGAAGCACCCGCTACTGTCCGTCTGGAAACAAACAGAAAATGTCACCTGTGAGTTTCTCTTCCACAGACCTCTCAGAGGATCAATAAAGTGAGGTATCATGCTGGATCCTCCCAAAAAGTCTATTCACGCCTACTCTTTTAGAGACTACAAGCAAAGAGTCGTAACAAGAAACTCCTGCTCTCTAATGGAGGTGCCGCCATCTTGTGAGAACATTGTACGGAAGATGGAAAGCACGTATTCCAAGAGAGAACATGTCAAGCTTTCTTAACATGCAGCCCAATCACTCTGCAGCCTTTCAGACAACATCATATTTGTATTTTCACAATGACTTTATCATCGCCCTTTTAGGACATCAATTTAATACATATGGGTCTGATATGAAGATGTCAGTAAATGTTGACCATAAAGAAAAAGGTGTGATTTCAGAAGATGACCCACCGATGGTCCGCTTCACGATGCGTACAGCGAATCTAGTATATTTTTCATGCTGATTTTAGTTGTTTTGTTTGAATTATTGCTACATGGTTACTAAATTGAATTAATATGTTTGTTTTAAGATTTTGAACTATCTTTGACATCAATGCAAGTCACCCTTTGAAATGTCAAATGACCTAGTGTGGTGATTCTCCAATTATTTCAGAGAGTGACAATTATTTTTACAAAGCACATATCATTCTCTTTAAGGTTATGAGAAACCTTTTCATCACCCAGTTGGTTTGTGAATGGTAAGAAGGTGCATATCGCCTTTATATAAGACATTGTGAAGTGACGCCCTCTGCCAGAGGGCACCATCCGGTGACATCTGACTCAGGAGATGCAGAGGAGAGAGAGCTACACCAAACTGACATAGGGTTTCCTCAAGGGATTTAAGTTCAGGATTGATGGTTGCATGATGTATCACAAAAAGATGTATGTGTTGCCTGATATTTTGACCCTCAGTGTTGATCTCAAGAGGGGCTCCTTCCACTCGTCTGACCACAAGACTTGCCACTTCTTTGGTAAGTCTTGCAGGCTGCATCTACCTCCTTTCTGTACAAGAGAGGGGTTACCTTTTGAGGTCAAGGCGCATGTTTAATGGTAGATGATCAGGATTGTTTCGAGAAGAATCAAGGTCCACACAGCCAGACCGTACTGCGTAGCCAATGGTTTTGTATTTCCAAACAAATTTATTATTTTTTATAATCAGTTGCATTACTCCATTGGAGATATGACATCAAAAAGGACTTTCTATCTAGACAGTCAGTTCAAAAACATGCAAGAATATGTACAATATATACAAATGAACAGACATTCAAGGTGAAAAATCACAATTTGGGTGACAGCGACAGAAACATTTGAAACAAATTACATAGCAAAGTAATTACAACATCAACAGTCTTTACAGAGAAAAACAATTTGTAGGTGATGAGCACCAGTCCTTTGACTAAACAACCAGTGGACAGGCGGATCAAGGATGGATTTGCCTCCCTGTCTCACAACACCTGTGGCAGGAGATTTTATAGATTCTATAAAATCTCCTACCACAAGCAGGCAAATCCATCCTTGATCCGCCTGTCCACTGGTTGTTTAGTCAAAGGACTGGTGCTCATCACCTACAAATTGTTTTTCTCTGTAAAGACTGTTGATGTTGTAATTACTTTGCTATGTAATTTGTTTCAAATGTTTCTGTCGCTGTCACCCAAATTGTGATTTTTCACCTTGAATGTCTGTTCATTTGTATATATTGTACATATTCTTGCATGTTTTTGAACTGACTGTCTAGATAGAAAGTCCTTTTTGATGTCATATCTCCAATGGAGTAATGCAACTGATTATAAAAAATAATAAATTTGTTTGGAAATACAAAACCATTGGCTACGCAGTACGGTCTGGAGGTGTGGACCTTGATTCTTCTTGAAACAATCCTGATCAGCTACTTTGTTCTGTTTTTTCAATTGTTGAGATCCAGGCTGATTAGTAGTAGGATCGGATGTATGACGTTACAACGCATACTTTTACCACGCATACCATTACAACGAGGTATTTACAACGCATACCGTTACAACGCATAGCGCTTAGAGGTGCTGGATAGTGGTAAGTATAATTTTATATTCCAACTCCCGTCCCCGTGGACACTAGGGAAGGTGTTGGATATAAAATTATACTTATTCCCTATCCTAGAGCGCCCCCCAGCGCAATGCGTTGTAATGGTATGCGTGGTAATGCCTGCGTTGTAGTGGTAGTGTGTGGTAAAAACTTTGTTGTAAACGTTGTATGCCGTAGGATCCAATACCTTCATTTGTACACTGTTTAATGGTAGAGATACATCAAGAAATTCCAGTGCACTTGGGAGACTATCAGGTTCAGTGTTTATGAGCTCAATAAACATATTTTCATCAAGGGAATGTGAATAAACTTTATAAAGAATTTAACTTATTGGGGTCACAAGTGAGGCTCAGTCCAACCAATTTAAAGTGATAAAATGAAACTCGAACGTTTCACAATTTCATCAGCTCCCATGTGAGGAGCAGGCCTATGGACACGTCTGGTCTAAGATTACAGAACGTGGGTATTGAGTCCAAAATGGGGGCAATTAAATGGCAGGGCTCAGGTGTAGCGATTTAGACACTTCTCCACAATGTTGTGCTTTCCATGACACCACAGAGGAAGTGAGCCCCAGGGGAGGCGGGATGGACATCTTGGGGTAGGGGAAGGCAATGAGCAGGTCCTAGGAGAGCAGGGACTGGACTTAAAAATTGTGGAAGGCAACCTGTGGGGAGAAACTGCATGGTACAGTGAAACTAATATACAATTTTATTTACTGGCTTCAATTACAATTCATTAAATTTGTGAAAAACAATTTATCCCTTACAAATGTTCTACTTAGATCCATCCGGGGCTCTAAGAGCTAACATTGCAGACAGGTAATATTTTACAATATCACTCAAACACTTCATAACAACAACGATAAAACAAAGAGATGGAAATAAATCCCCTTGGAAATGAGCACCAGAAGTGCAGGCACAATAAATAACTGGTATTTAAAGTTAATATAAAAAATAAATAATACCAAAAGTACCATTTAAACCAGCAGTCACTCAATTTGAAGGGAGCCAATGGCTAAAGTGGGCTATGCCCCATGCTGTATGCTGCAGTGGATAGAAACAAAATGTGAATGACACAAGAACAGACCAATGGATGAAGCCCTCTGACCAAAAATCTCTATATGTATGTTATTGTGAATGAATGTTTGGGCAAAAACAATAGGCTGGTAAGGCAGCTAAAGTTGTCACAAAGACAAGACTTACAATGGCTTTCCTGACCATTGTCTGGGTAGTGAAAAACAACTATAATCTGCCCCTTACAAACCTGTGCCCCAGTGTCCTTGCACCTGCTGTACAATTGATAGCTGCACTCTTAACACCTTACTTCGAGTAGAAATGGTACAGAAGGAACACTGTACACCTATTCTTAAACAAGTGTAGATTATGCAGAAAATTACCTTGACGTACTGACAATTAAGCGATTAGTGAAACAAAAACATCTCAACATCTGTTGAAGAAGTGAATGTGCATAAAGCAACGTGTAAGATTTTTCAAACTATGCTCAGATTTAATAACCAAACAAATTTGAGATGCATGTGTTTGAAATATGTATTCAGTCAGTCGGTCAAAACAAATGTTTATTCACACCATTAGTCTTTAACCCCTCCCACGCTTGTGACGGAACGGTTCCGTCACGCCCCTTGGGTGGGCTGTGCTGGTGACGGAACGGTTCTGTCATGGCCTGCTCGCCGTGCCTGCGCAGCGCTGATTTCGCACCTGCGCGGCACGTTCTATTGAGCGGGTGGGGCCGTGACGGAACCGTTCCGTCACAAGCACAGCTCACCCGAGGGGCGTGACCGAGCGGTTCCGTCACGAGCGCGGGAGCGCCGCGCGCCCCCCCCCCGCCCCTTAGCAAGGGGTTAAACAGCATAAGAACTCACAAAATCTAATCGTTATAAAATATATACATAAAATTATATATATATGTCATAAAGTCATAAAAACGTAATCATCATAAAAGATATATAATTAAGATCTTATCATAGGTTTCTAAATCCAACACTGGCATATCCTCATGCAAAAAATTAAAACCAACTCAAAAATGGCAGAACTAGTAATCCATTAAAGGTCTTTTTTCGGCAACCATAAATCTCCGTAAGGCACAAGCAACATCCAGGTATCGCATATCTGTTAAGAGTGCCACTGCTTGTGCATGGTTACAGGGGCCATATATTGAAATATATACATCATAACTGAAAATGAAACATCTCAGAATGTTCTTATCCAGGGACTTTCCATGGCCACAAACAACAGTTGCCCCTGTAAAACCACCTATGTGCCCACCTTTACAGACTCACCATTCCTTCATTTCACTTCTATCTACTGCCTACCATCGTGAAAGAAGTCATTGAAATCCTTCCTAATTGAGACCCTCTCTACAAACTCTGGGGGATATGCACAAGGAAGTGGCGGAGAGAGTCGTTAGCCTTTCTGGCTTCACGCCTCTCTCCGCCACTTCTGTAACGCAAAGCTGCACCATATTTACAACAATATGATGCAGACTTGGGTTTCCCTCTGCAATGGTGCTACACTTAGCAGTGTAGCGCCAACGCGGGCATCCTTGCACCTTAGTGCAAGGGTGTCTGCGTGCAGGGGAGGATTGTTTATATGAAGGGGGACCTTCCTGTACATTAACAATCCAAGGCATTTTTTTTCCATGTGTGCTGCACAAGGCAGCACACATGGAAAAAGCAAAAAAGAGGAGAAATAGTGCATTTCTCCTCGTTTCACCAACTTAAGACCAGGTTTTTCCTGGTCTTAATTTTGGCACTGCCTCCTATGTACGCCATCCTTGTACATCGGGGACAGCATCAAAAACAATGGGTGTTGGGGTGGAACGCCCACCGCAACACCCACTGCACACCCCTTTCATGCAAACCATAGCATGAAAGGGTTCCTTAATTACAAGGCAGCATTAAGCCACATTAAGTGGCTTAACGCTGCCTTGTAAATAAGGAACAGCCCCTATCGCCACCACAATGTCGTTATAAGTGACGTTGTGGTGGCGATAGGGGCTTGTACATATGCCCCTCTGTGTTTGATGCACTGAGCGGACTACCACAGCTGTCAATCAAAGCTTTTGTTGCACCATTCTTTAAATGCTTGCTCAAGGTGTCTTCCCTTTCTTCAAATGTAGCATACAAACACATCTTAAACTTACCCTTGAACAATGTCTCACCTGGCCAGTGTAGGTTTTACAGATATCTTCTACTCTGTAGCCGTAGGCCTTCCTGCAAAGAGTGGCCTGAACTTTTCCATTAACTGGCTTTCCATACGTGTACCTGGATTGAAACCAAAGCAAAGCAGAGCATTATATTGAAAAAGTTCCCAAATGGCAGGCGGGAGATCCATTATATGCCACACTACATTTAACTGAGGATGGCAACTGGTGCAAATACATTGCATTTATTGGAATTCCATGCAAGTAAAATGTAACCGTATAAGTCGTATGTCTAACACAAGGGGCAACGACTTGGAGGATCCCTATCCGGGCAACTCTTGAGAGCTACTAAGTATGGGCCACTCCTTCCCTATAACAATTCTGGTCATGTATCATAATAATAATAATAATCCACATTTGTAAAGCGCACAATCACCCGTAAGGGTCTCTAGGCGCTGGGGGCAGTCGGGAAGATTAAGCAAGCTATTGCCCAGAGTCACAAGGTGCTGGGCTAATCTGCCGCCGGTGCCGGGGATCAAACCGTGATCCCCAGATTCCGGAGTCAGTCACCGTAGCTGCGGCGCCACATCTCTTCTCTTATCATAGGCACTGCACGTGTTATCATCGAAGAGGTACATTCAATGGAATTATGAGTGGCATCACGTCAGAGATAGCAGGAGTGGAACAATTTTACGAGTTACTGTAAGAGGGACAACCTTAGAGACACTGAGAGAAGGATTATTTCTGGTCTACCACAAGCGGAGCACCTCCAGTAGACGGTGGCCGAGATCACTACATCACCACTACCATGGGTGAGACACCCGCTGAGCTGCTATGAGTGACAACAATTTACATCTATGGTGCATGAGATCACTTGGTTCAGAGCCGCCAGGTCAGGGACATTTGTAAAGATAGAGAGCGAGGGTTGACTTCGGAGCTGCCGTGAGCACAGCCACTTCACAGATACCATTCTGAGATGCACTGAACATCAATCACAAATGCCATGAGTCTGACTACTTTGGAAGATTCCCACGTGGAATCCATGCAGAAGCATCCGAAGTGCAGTTACTTCAGGGCTATCATGAGTGAGACAATTTAGCAAATCAATTAGTGGGTTCATTACTGAACTAACATCATGGTACATACAACAACAGACATCAGATGATTGAAATCACTTCAGTGATGCCGTTGTGGGGCAACTTCAAATTCAGCATCAATGGTAAATGTTTGATCTATTGATTCTCATTTGTTCTTTTTGTTCCAGCCGGTGACTGCAAGAAAGGATTTGGAATCACGTGCAGAGAAATTTATGATTTTGTAATGTTATTCCCCTGACGAAGGCTTTTACCCGAAAGTAATTGGGTCTCTGCTAAAATATGTTAGAAGTTTAAACAATTGTGATTGAGCATATGATTTGTGCATTAACTGTATTAATTTACAGTTTGCATTTAGATTCAGGCTTTGTTTGACACAAAGATAATGAAGAGAGTTGTGTAATTCACAAAAGAACATAATGAATTAAATGATTATGTTGCTGATTACATGAAAACATCTATGTATACATTGTACTGTTATATAATTTGGTAGAAGCCTTAGGGACATCACAACAGTGCGCTGAGTGACAGGTACGGAGATTTCCGTACCTTATTTTCACCTTGTAGTATCGCAGGTCTATTTAGGCTGGACCGTAAGCACACAGCAGCATGCTTGGAATAAACTGATTGTATTAGCATACCCTGTTCATATATCGCACTACAGGTGTGCAGGTTGGTACCCCAATCTTTCAAATCTTTTGGGGTATGACTTTTTCAAAGCACCGACATTGGGATGATTTCAGTATTTCTGTCAACGGATCACTTCAAGTCTACCATCAGTAGGATCACTGCAGGGCAGCCATTGGTGGGATAAGAGTAAAGCTTTTAATACTGAGATCACTGCAGAGCTACTTAGCGATTGAGATTGAAAGAGTTGATGCATGCGAATGGCCGAGGGCGTCTTTGCGCTATCATCAGCAAGATTTGCAGCAAGGAAAGACTAATAGGGAAATACAAAAAGCCAAGATTTAAGTTGTTTCCGGAAACAAGTCAAATTTGCCTTTTTTTTAGATTCAACGGCAGTTTGTTCCAGAGTTTACACGTAGAGTACACAAAAACTTCTGTCTCCACAAGAAACTTTGTTGCATCTGGGGATTATCACAGTTTTCGATGCAGCAGATCGAAGAGCTCTCCTGGGTGCATACCATAGGCATTTCTTCCTTAGATACTCAGGACCTGTATTGTACAAAGATTTGTGAGCCATACAAAGTGCCCTAAAGGCTACTCACTTCTTGCGTGGCAGACAGTGGAGCTCTATTTATGTGTGAGAAACAGATTTGATTTTGGGTATTCTCTTAAGAAGAAAGGTAGCTGCATTATGTAATATTTGAAGTTTGTTCCGGGAACGCTGTTGAATACCCAGCTATAGGGCGTTACAGCCATCTAACCTGGAAAGTATCAGCATGAAGATGACTGTTTTCTGATGGTCAAAAGAGATAAATGGAAGGATAATTCTAAAAGTTCTTATTAAGAGGAAACAAGAGGATGAGAGCTTATTTATCTGTTATGCAAATGAAAGATTTGCATTAAAGATCACTCTTAAATTCCTCGTTTTTTAAATGGTGGTTGAAACGGGTACAGATGTTCTTGCCACCAAGAGGGGTTCCAAAAAGAAATATCTTTTCCAAAAAGGAGAACCGTGTTTTCTCAGAATTTAATGAGGGGCAGTTGTGTCTTATCCAACAGATTACTTCACTCATGCAGCTGTTCAAGTATTGAGAAATATCCATAACATCGCTGGAAATCAACACCACAACTTGGGTGTTGTCCGCTTAAGAAATTGTCGAAAGGCAAAGGAGTGAATCAGCCTAGTTAGAAGAACTACATACGCATTGAAGAGCTTGGGGCTCAATGAAGACCCCTGAGGGACACCACAGGACAATGGAACTTATCACTCCAGAGATACCTTGAGCAGGATCAGTTGAGAGCTACCAAGATTGGCATCACTTCGGATCTACCATCAGTGGGATCACTGCAGAGCGTCCATCAGGGGGATCACTGCAGAGCGTCCATCAGTGGGATCACTGCAGAGCGTCCATCAGGGGGATCACTGCAGAGCGTCCATCAGTGGGATCACTGCAAAGCGTCTATCAGGGGGATCACTGCAGAGCGTCCATCAGGGGGATCAGAAGAGAGCTACTGTCAGTGAGGTCACTGCAGAGCCTCCAAGAGAATGATAACTTCAAATGAATGCTTTCACTATGGAACCACCATTGGTTGTTTCACTGCAAAGATACCGTCAAAGAGATCACTGCAGACCTATCATCAGTCAGATCACTGAAGATCTACCATGAGAGTGATCATTTCAGAGATACCTCCAGTGGGATCATGGACTACAATTACTGAGGCCACTCAAAGCTACCACAAACCTAATCATTTCCGGGGCTCAATTTGGAAGTTCACTGATTTGTGCACGTTCAAGTCAAGGATATCATGAGTAAGATTGATTCATAAATGCATAATTGAGACAACTTTAGAGATGCGGTGAGAGAAACAAGTAGTGAATTAAAACGGCATACATCTTTTAATTAGATTGGACCTACAGAGGACCTTGGAGAATTCTGGGGTCTAGAATGGCTTATTGATTTAAACCACATTAATAATTAAATTAGTGCTTCAGGGACCACAGGGAATTCTGGGTCTATTAAATGCATACATTAGCATGCCGAATAAAACATTGACACAGCCTTAATGACTCTAAAATTGTTATTTATGAAACCATAAAATGAGTGGGTCTATGAAGGACAATGACGCATGGAGGACTGAGAAAGGATTCAGGCCCACAAGTCAGTACACTGTGTGCAGTGTACAAGGCTACATTAGAAAAGAAAGCCTTTCAGCACTGTCTGGTCCCATTGTAGGCAGTAGCTACAAGGTACTGAAAGTACAAGTCTTCAATGTCGGGGGATGGAGCATGTAAATTCTGTCTGACGGCTTTAGTAAACCAGCCCTATTTTCGTGAGCTCAGCTGTAGAAGAGAAGAGACAGTAACAGTCTCTCTCTTTTGGGTTTGGCCATGGTGGGAAGGATAGGACATATCCTTTTGATGCCAGCAGTGGGAATGCCATGGGCCCTAATGCAAGCAAGGACAATGGGCCCCTATGCTGTGGTTTGGAGTACAAATAGCTATATTCGTATTCCAGTTGTCCCCTGACCCTACTAGGCCTAAGGGCTCGTGCTCCTGTTGCACTATGGCATGCTATGCACGAATGCCTCCCCTCCAGAACTGGACAATAGACTACCTCTGCCACTATCAGCTGGGTGGTGTGTTAGATCTGCATAGGCAGGTTCCAGGAGAATGCCCCTGTTCACTATACAGCAAACCCACCTTCCATCTAGTCTTGCCTTCCCTTATTTCCTGGCTTCCCTGGTTCAAATGAAGGTTGATTTGGGCTCATTAGCAACTTATCCCCCGCGTGTTTTCTAATCAGTAAAATACCATACTATGGACAAAATGGTCGCCAACCATCTTCTAGGTAACTGAGTATAATTAAGGTCTCAGCAAAGAACACTGAGGGTTCTAGGACAAAGTCACAGACCACAGATCAAGTGCAATTGAACCTTGTTCTGCCGCCCCTCTGCCAACAGAAAAGGGACACTTTTTAGACAGAGGAACATGTATTAACGGGGGCGATTGTCTGGCCACGATGCAAGATGGCCGCTTGACACCGGAGCTCCGAGCTGAGGGGGGCCCTGGGCCATTTATACTCATGACCTGAAACTTATTGCAACAGAAAATGCCGTCTAAATAGCTGAGCTCAC
Source organism: Lissotriton vulgaris (assembly GCF_964263255.1). Lineage (NCBI taxonomy): Eukaryota > Metazoa > Chordata > Amphibia > Caudata > Salamandridae > Lissotriton > Lissotriton vulgaris. The sequence goes on from NC_141695.1 coordinate 1,741,213,866, forward strand.
TGATGTGAGATTCACTGCTTAATACATCACTTTCCTCGGACGATAAGTGACTGTTTCCGTTTTCGGCACCAGCACGTGTTACGTTGACAGTTTCCTTATCGCGCTTTGTCCCCCGCATGCCCCCGTCCCTGCCGCGCGACCTCCCCCATTTACATATGTTACGTCAGTGGCTACGCCAGTGACAGTTCACACAGTTGACAGTTGACAGTTAGATGAGTTGTGGACCCATATGGTGAGCCTTTGACCGGAGCGCTGCTGTTCCTACAAGTGTGTCGCTTTGCTACGAATAAAGCTTTGTTTAAATCTACATGCTTGGTTCATCTTTACAAAATTGGCGACGAGGACGGGGATCCGACACACTGAAGAACCCATGACTTGAGAATTAATCAAGTTAAAGAGGAAGGCGGCGCAAGACATCGGCTGAAGGGTATGGACGCAAAAGAATAATTTATGAGAAAAGATTAAGCTGTCAACGGATTTTGAGAAAATGATTGAACTTTGGAGTGTTTGAAAGTAACGGAGGTAGACCTGAAGCACAAATTGTTGACGTCTGCACAATTGAGTTGAGGTGAGCCAGGAATGCTGGTGGAGGTAGAGTGATCGACGTGGGAATACAGTTTGGTCCCTGCACCGTGAAAAAAACTGAAAATGAGAAGACGAGGTTGCGTGTGAGGTAAAAACTCGCCTCAGAGCTCCAGCACATATTTCCGAGTAACGTGATGACATCATTGACGTCTGGGGGCCATATTGAGTGAGGAAGTCTCCGTGTCAGTCACGTTAATGAGAAAGTTAATTGAGTTAAGTGAGATTAATAAGAAACTGACGTCTGGGGGCGATATTGAGTGAAGAAGTCCTAGTCAATTTCAGTAGTGAGAAAAACTTTAACTTTGATTTCGACGCTTAGGAAGCATTTTTCATCACCGCGCAGTTCAATATTAACCTAAATAGAAAGAGAAGAGAAATTAAACTTGTGTGGTAAATATTATTGGCGCTAGAGTGTTGAAGAAACATAAAAAATATTAAGTAACTTTGCATTTATTGGGAGATTTCCAAGAGAGAAAAAAAAAAGGAAAGATACAACGTGAGAAATAGGAAATTAGGAGACTTTATCAAGGGAAACTCTTTTAATATCAGGATGGCAACGGAAAATATATACAATCTATCACCCCCACAATCATTCCTAAAAGGAAAAGAGGAACCTGAAATAAAATGGGAGGAATGGAAAGAATTCTTCAACAATTACATAACGACTTTTGACAAACCAGATGAGGTTCTACCAGCTGAAGAAAAGAAAAAGATACTACTACACTGTTTAGGGGCAGGTGGCCTGTAGGTGTACAACAACATCACAAAAAAAACTTGTGGTGAAAATGAAGGAGATGTGTTCAAAAATGCAATGGAAGACTTGGACAATTATTACAAGCCAACTGTTTGTGCAGCAGTTAACAGATATAAATTTTATAGTCGTAAGCAAGGGATGGAAGAAAGTATAGAGGACTATGTATCCGCTTTAAAATATTTGGCACTTACATGCAAATTCGGAAACATGCATGATGACCTGATAAGGGACCAAATTGTCATGTGCGCGGCAAATCCCGACATACAAGACACATTATGGGCAAAAGGAGAGAAACCACTCAAGGAAATTATTGAAATTGTAAAGAGGAAAGAATTAACGGGTCGTTGTGCCAAAGCAGTTATAAAAGAGGAAGAGAATAAAAAGGAGGAAACAGGAATAGTAGCCAAATTAAGCGGAAGGAGGAAGAAGCAATTACTATGGAAAAACAAAAAGGAGGAAGAGAATAAAACAAAAAATGAAACTAGGAAGTACAAGGATCTGAGATGCTTCAGATGTGGGAGCAAAAAACACTTGGCAGATAATTGGGAATGTCCTGTAAGGAACAGTAAATGTACCCAATGTGGACTGATAGCTCATTCTCAAAAGGTGTGCTACAGGGAAGTTAAGGGGAAGATGAGTTATGGGGAAGAGAGCGAGGAGGAAAAATCTGAATCTTCGGATGAGTCTGAGTATAATCTATGTGTACTCATCATAACAGATGAAGATAACAATGACGAGGATGAAAAGATAGTAAGAAAACCTGTGTGTGTCATCTCCATAGGTGGGGTGGACATTGACATGGTCGCTGATTCTGGGTCAGATTTCACAATGGTCAGCAAGAAGGTGTGGAAGAGCAAATTGGCAAGAGAACTAGGAGAAGAGTTAATGGAAGCAAACGCAAACCAAGAACATACACCGGTGAAATCATTGACCTTGTTGGATGCAGAGTAATGGAATTGAGTTTCCAAGGAAGAAATACCTGGAGTACAGTGTACATTTCAAAAAAAGGCCTTTCAGTACTGGGATGGAAGGAGCAAAGTAAATTAGAAATTACCCTAAATCCCAACAATTCTCAACCAGTGTGTTGGGTGGAAAAGAATGAAAGGGAAAAGTATTATCATTCCAGGATGTTGAGCAAAAAGACTTCACAGGTTAAAGACGATGCATGGAAAAAAACAGCAAGTAGAGCTGCAAGAACAAGTGAAGCAGATATAGGAAATAACGAAGGAAAACACGGAAACAAAATATGCAAGATCAGGAAAGGTAAAGGTGTAAAAGTGGAAGAAAGTGTACTGGTTGAAAAGGGACCAAGCATACCAACACTATGCATGGGGGAAGAAGAGGTCGTGTATCAAGATGAACTAGAGTGCGACAAAAAGATGGATTATTATGACTGGCTGTATTTGGGGGAGTCAGAGAACGAGAATGAAGAGACACAAGAACACTTGCCATGCCAACCCCCTAAGGTTGATATCGGGATGGGCGTAACGCACAAAAAGTCCAGGAGAGGATACGTGTACAAAGATACAGAGGACTCGAGCAACTCTTCTTGCTCAATTCAATTGTCCATGCAGAGGAAAGGAAGTGTACATGAGGTAATTCGCACGAATGTGATGGAACTTATAGACAGCGACATCACCGGAGGTCCCAGTACTGAGCGCAGCAAGAGGACAGATGTAGACGTTGGTATAGCGACCCGTCCCAAGGAGTATCCTAAGGAAGAGGATTATTTGACGCGTATCACAGACCAGTGCGAAGAAGAATGTGCTGGCAAAAGAAGTCTCATGAACAACAACTTGATGGACTGCTATGAATGGGTGTGCAATGATGAGTCACAGAACGGAAGAGAAAAAGCACAAATACATCTACAGCGTCCACACCCAGAAGTGGATATGGGAACTAAACGAATTCAAGCAGAGTCAGTGGAGAAGCACGAGTATATGAAATCTGAGGACTCTGCTGACACCTTTGACGAAGTAGAATCGTCCACGTTGAAGGAAGGGCAGGACTTTGTAGTAGTCACCCCGGATGGTATGGACCCTATCCACAAGAACTGCACCAGTGATTCTTGGAACTGCGAACAACAAGAGATCCAATTAGAGACCTAACATGAATGACTACGACAAGGAAGATTCAGGTCGCACATTGTCATGACTAGTGGCCTGTCAAGTCCATGAAGAACAAGGACTCTTTGTGTTATTTTGGTTCATGTTTTTCTTTTTTCTATAGGAAGGAGATGTGCTACGTTGACAGTTTCCTTATCGCGCTTTGTCCCCCGCATGCCCCCGTCCCTGCCGCGCGACCTCCCCCATTTACATATGTTACGTCAGTGGCTCCGCCAGTGACAGTTCACACAGTTGACAGTTGACAGTTAGATGAGTTGTGGACCCATATGGTGAGCCTTTGACCGGAGCGCTGCTGTTCTTACAAGTGTGTCGCTTTGCTACGAATAAAGCTTTGTTTAAATCTACATGCTTGGTTCATCTTTACAGCACGGCAACTTCTGACAGGAGAAGACAAAGTGGCTTTTGTTTTTCAACTGCAACACTTCGTATCTTGACAGAGGGCAGCTGTCTGGATCTGTGCCTCTTGAAATACAGGTACAGTGTTGCACTAAAAAGTTATAATTATTGTGCCCAAGCTCAGCTTCATTTGAATGATTGGCAGAGCGTGGTCCTGTCTGGTATCTTTATGGACAGACAGCTTATTATGATATTCTGACAGTTATGGGACGCAAACTACAATTGGAGTGCCTTGGACATGCATGGAACAGAATAGACCTGTGAAATGTGGTCAATGGCCCTTTGTTTCCGCTCACGGAAATCTGCTGCTTAACGTACTCCTTGGACGCTCATGACGAGCTCAGCTCGTCATGAACAATGGGAAACAAGAAAAGTCAGCATCCTGGAGGATTACCTTTAGCATTCATGTGGTTAATGTACACCTGTCTGCCCTGAACGCCAGGTGTGTCACAATCCCACAATTAAAGGTAGTGCTTTTAGGTTATTAATAGCAGCTGCATTTTGGCCTCATTTGACTGAATTAAGTGTCTCCTACGTTTGAGCTGGCAAAGGGGACAAAACTGTTTTTTGTGTTCTTTGTCATGTGTTTACACTCGCACCTTTTAACCAACGTGACCAACAACACCATGGTAAGCAGCATTCCACTTTCATTTCAGCGCTAAACAACTTTAATTTCAACGCTATTACATATTGTCAAGCCACATGTTTTAAGCTCTACCCATGAATACTTTTCAGTGCAACACTGAAGTAAGCATATATGACTGTACATATCCAGTAATGGTGGTTATGATCATATGATGCAATCCTAATTCAATGCATGTTGCATGATATGAGGTGAAAACACATACCTAATAAGATGTGACCCTTTCTGTACATGTTTTACTGTCGAATATAGCGTTCGCTCACACATCAAACCTCGCCAGATATTATGCATTTAAGTCATAGGAAAAGATATTCGACATTCTGAAGTGGTTGGAATTGATATTCAGTTCTGACTTGTGGATAAATACTGTCACTAAGATATATTTGATAACTTTTTGTGCGCGTCTGTGAGGCTGCTATTAATGTCAAACATTAAAAGTGACAGCAAACTCTCTACGCCACTTCTATTTGCTGACATTCTTAAGCAAACAAGCAAGATGCCCGGCAAAGGATCTGCTCCTGCATCGAAAGAACCACCTCAACATGCTAACATTTCTTCACAAGATGATACACTGAATCACATATTACTGGAAATTTCCGCAGTCAGTTAACGTCTAGAAGGTATGGACGCTAACATTTCCTCCCTAACAGCTGAAACCAAAGCCATTGGTGTAGAATTGGCTGATTTTTGCACAAAACCCGATGCTCTAGATTCGAGGCTGACAATTGTTGAAAATCGTCTTGACGCAGTGCAAAATAAAGACCAAGAATTGCTCTTTCTTGGCAGTAAGAAAGTTGACTTGGAGGACCGTAGTAGGAGAGACAATATTCGCTTTTTCGGCTTTCCGGAAAATATTCAAAATCAAGATGGGCACAGCACGACCACTTATCGCTTGTTTTCTAAGGCATGAGCAAACCAGACTTCTACTAACCACAGGACATTTGCATGCCTTATTTTCATATAAGGGTCTCCTCATCCACATGCCTGCCTGCACTATTTATCTTTATGATTGTAAGTGTTATTTATTGGTGCATATTATTTATCATGTATGCATTTTCTCTTTTTCATTTTCATATATTCCGTATATTTATTCATATCCTTCAAATTGTAAGTTATTATTAACTTTTTTGTTCTTATGATGATATTTTATCAAAATGTCAATAAAAAATTATAACACAAAAGAAAAAGTATTAACACTGGGCCTGATTCACAAATGCAACATACACTTTTGAGTAAGTTTACTACTTTTGAGTGCTCACAAGTTCGAAGTGTAAATTCACTCCAAACAAGTAACTTGCAATTCTCCACCAAATGGAAGGGCCTGCGGGCTGTTCATAAACTGCAGAGGCTATTTCGTCATTATTCCTGCTCTGAACACCACGTTTAAACACCAGCTTGCTGTCTTTCTGTACCACCTAGTGGTCACTATAAAAACTGCAGCAGAAATGTGGACTGTACAACATAGATCTTTACACTAAACGATTAACAAGTATTGGTAAAGTCAATCCGCATTGGTTGCATGTAAAGGTAATTCAGACCGATTGACATTGTCATTCTTACAGTGTCACACTCTGTGATCAACTGTGAATAAATAATGGCGTTAAGCACTGTGACAGGCCATGAAGTGCTGAATATTCCAAATATTCCCTCGTCCCTCCCCCACCATCGCCTCAGAAAAGGTTATGTCTGCTCCCTCGGTGCAGTGCAGCATGGGGCAGGGATTAAACATTTTCAATCCCAGACCTGTAGCGATGTGAGATGTATCACTTCTTGCCGGTGAAAGTGTTTGTAGAGCGGAGCGGGACACAGGGAACATGAAAGGTGAGTTAGGATCCCAGAATTTCGACTGTGCTTTAGATATGAAGTTGCACGTTACTTGTCTTAAATTTCCACTGGCCCATATGACCCCTGGCCTGTGAGATAAAGTGCATGGAACTTCTGGCCACAAGTTCATAAGTGCCGTGTGGAACCAAAGTAGATGTAGTGTGCGTCAGACACAGCCCCACTCTTTAGCAGATGGACCACGATGAACTGTCTGGAGAGACACTACTTCAGTGACTAGCCACAGGCGAACCTAGAGACAGGGCCTATTAACCTCTCATCTTCTTTGCACTCACCTGGCACACACGCTCAGGGGGACCTTTTCATCCACGTGTGAAAGGACTGTAGGGAGGTTGACCTTCATTTCAAATTTTGGAAGCACTAGGGGAAGAAAAGTTACAGATCTGATATGAGAAAGGACTCCAGTGGGAGCACATTAATCCTAAATCTATTACTGATGTTAATTTGTCTGCATCACGTTTTTTCCAAGATGTTTAAGACAAAAGTAATTGACGAGTGAGGGAATCTATATAATTTATTAAGTTACTGATAGATTCATCAAAGACCCGTTTTGCGAGTCTGTAATAGCGATTCATAAGGAATCGCTATTACAGACTTGCAAAACGGGATTCATGTAGGAATCGCAAAATAAATTGCGATTCCTACACAATCCTTATTTGGGCGATTAGCTAAAGGCCCATAGGAATGAATGGGGAGTATTCCTTATTTGCGATTAGCAATTAGCTAATCGCAAATAAGATAGCGATTTCAAGGGTGCCAGGGGTGTCCAAAGGACACCCTGTAGCACCCCTGAAATGCAAATTTAAACAGGTGCTGCGCACACACATGTCCAAAGGACATGTGTGTGTGTAACATGCAACAGAAAAAAATGCACTAAAGTGCTTTTTACTATTTTTTCACTATTTACCACAAAGTCAGACTTCGTGGTAAATAGCGACCAAATATTGCGAATTCGCAATTTCCAATTGGTTAATGAATTGCATTTAAGGAATCTCTAATAGAGATTCCTTAAATCCAATTCCTTGCAAATATGCGATTTCGCAAATAGCGATTTTTGCATTTGGGATGATGAATCCCAAATGCAAAAATTGCACTTGCAAAGGGCCAGATTCTCAGAATCTGGCCCTTTGCGAGCGCAATTTAGCTTCATGAATCGGGCTGTTAGTGTTTGCAGACAGCGCATACAAGCTTCAAGAGAACCAAACACTTTAAATAAGAGATAATGTACAGACCAGGAACACACAAGCATTAATATGGTGCTCACTATTACCTGAAGATTAAAATCTAATATTGTGTTTAATAATTATATCCAAATAATCTTTACAACTCCAAGAATGCAGTGGTCATGCTAAAAAGACTGCTGGCAAACAGAAGGAGTCCATATCAATGGGATAATTGACGTTTTCAATCCAGGCAATAAACAGGGCGTGGAGCCTGAATATCGACTGCAGAATCTCGAAGGAGAAAATATCGAAAAGTAAGCCTGTATCGATTTTCTGTACCTAACTCCATATCCATCCATCTATTCACCTTGACAATATATTTGCATACATATCTTCAAGGTACACAGATGTGGAGTCGGAAGAGTAAATCGTACTTCCCTGTATGAACGCACCTTTCGATAAAGTGCCCCTCGAAATTTTGTCCACGATATTAGTGTCCCATTAAATTCTTATTCATTATATATTTCAGAGTTCAATCGATAAACAGTTCCACTAAGCCTTTCATATCTGCTGAAGATCACACCTGAGAGAGAAGGTGGGAGGTGTTGCGCGAGGAGAGGTTCAGTCCACTTTTGAAAGCAGATACATAAAATAAAGAGCAGAAGGGACAGAGTTCCTAAGCTTGGGGAGGGAAGAGGGGGGTTGCACCCCAAGAGTGATTACTGGAATGTAAAAAATCACATATGCGACCAACTGCACAGTTGTGGTCAAATGGAGACTGTAAGAGTGTCAGACTTGACCTACTGTTAGCAATTAAAAGGCAGGATTGGGGGAAACTAAAGCCCTGGGGTTTATATAGAAACACACCATCAGGCTAGTAGAAAGGCTTGGGAAGCTGACCACTGGGAGAGTATGCTAACTGCATAGTTCCTGGAATTTGGTCTCAGTAGGTTGCAAAGGATGGGGGGCTGGCCCAACTCAGTCGAACATCTCTGCAGCTCACTGGGCATCTCACGTGTCATCACTGCATTCACTCGAGGATGATGACAACATTCTGCAATTGGTGATGTTGAAAATCTTTTAAAGGAAGAGGGTGATCATTTTTAATTACTGACCATCAAACCCTTCTTCGTTGAGGACGTCAACATAGCACTTAGCAACATAAAGAGTAATAAAGCTCCTGGACTAGATAAAATCCCTGTGGCCCTCTTTGAGCACAATTCAGATGTATGGAGGCCATATTTTATGGTATTGTTTCAGAACATCTAAATTGGGGCACCTATACCCCCTGCATGGGCAGGGGCAGAAGCTAACTCTTAATTTTAGGAGTGCACAAGATACATTCTATGCTAATACACATGCGTGCACTCTGTGACAACCGGTTTATTTGTATATACTCTTATTCTCAAAAGAAATCATGCGGATGTTAGACAGAGTTGTCTGTCATCAATGACATTAGGTTTCTTTTTAGATATGTGTTCAACATTTTATCAGCAACCCTCCTGCTCCCGGGCGGTGTGTAGTCGTCTTATTTAGGTATCACATCATTTTATATATATAGTGTTTTTCTTTTCTAGACCATACCGCTATTTTAAATTTCTCAAATTTATAGCGAGTATCTTTTCTCCATAGACTGGCGAACTACTTTTAACCAACACGAATATTATGAGAATCATTCCATCCTGATGCGCCCTTTATTCTTTGGCCAATTACATATGTTTCCAAGAAGACAGTTATGAGATACATCGTATCTATGAGGTACATATATTCGAACATAACTAGTGGGCATGGTACGTTTTTGGACATCCACTAATATACCTCATGTTATATCTACATTGTGTTCTTATTATCTGCACTAGGAATCATCATCCTATGTATCTTCTGTCAAGTTTGCCTTAGCAGTTTAGTATTGTATATTGGTAAGTACCTTCAGAAGCATGTTCAGTGGTTAGTAACTCTCAGAGATACTATATTTCACCTCTGCGGTTCATGGGGTAATTTCTCCTTTTTTCTTTAATTATTTTTTTCTTTAATCTATTCTCTCCTTATTTTTTTATCTCTGGTGGTTAATTGCATTCACGTCACTCTCTTCCCCTCCCCCTTTCTTTATCCATCAACTAGATCCTTTTATCTAGCCTCAAATGATTATTACTTGAATAATGGTATTTCTTTACCGTTATATATTATTAGTTTAAGCTGCTTTCAATTCGCTATCCAGATGCTAGGTTATGTTCACCATGTCCGTCCCCCTCCTCCTCTTTTCTATTTTCAAACAGGTTAATGAATTTATGAGAACTGGCTGTTTTTATACACCTCTTCCCAAGTCTGGTTTTTGTATTTAAGTATATCATTAAGGTTTTCGTGATTTTGGCCATCTTCCTAGAGTGCACAAGATATTTGTATGTTTCCATCCAACTATGATTGACCTTATGTGCCATATATATTTTGTCTAAACAATATGATAAAATATGCACTTACATGTAGTGTTTGTGCTCTAGTGCGGTTATGTCAATAAAGAATTGCTGCACAATTGAGTAAATGATGACTTCTGGTATAGACTTATGAAGTGAGGCCGTCTATTCATTCTGTAAATTACGGTATATTGTTATTCCATTTGATTAAATACTGTCTATGTACATATTAGTTAACTATATATACAAGAGATATGTGTTTGTGTGAATACAATGCAAAAGATTATGTAAATATGTATTTGTGCTGTCAGAACGTCCAAGAATAAGGCTAAAATGCTATGACGTAAAAAATGTCTTTTGAACATAAAGTGCTGTCCCACAATGCCCACTGTATATAAATTGTGTTTTGACTTTCACTTATGTTTTTAAATTGTAGTGCAATAGACGGTCACCTGAGGAAGGCTGCCTAGCCGAAACGCGCGTAGTGTTTATCTACTGCATTGCCTCCATCATCTGTCATGTCTAACGCTATATGTCTGTCTGTAATATGTTTTTTAATGAATTTCTGTAAATGTTGCCAAAAATACAATGAACTATTGATCAATTGAGATATATTTAATAATTTTAAAAAAGGGAAAAAAATATATACTTTTTGAATATTAAAATGAAAAAATCTATCCAAACAGTTGGTGACTAGTTCTTGTTTTGTGGGTTGTAAATTGTATCTTTAATTATGTTTTGTAATTTTCTATTTGAGTGTGTTCACTTGGCTATAGACCTTTTCCAAACGTATTGCTTTTCCCTATGTATAGCAAGTGCATTATTATATAGGGGTCCTCTACTTCCAAAACAGCAGAAGCTATCCCTATACATAAAAAGCAATCCCTAGTGGATCCACGTAATTATAGACCAATCAGCCTTATTGATTGCTCTCAGACGTTATTTTGTGCTATACTTTTAGATCGGCTCCATACCTGGAATGGTGGAACACAAGATTCTAACCCATCTTCAAGCAGGTTTTAGAAAGGGCATTAGTACAATTGATCAAGTTTATTTATTTTTGTTAATTTATTGGAAAACAGTGATTCTGGCTGGCAGCAGTTTGTATATCATTCTCGTCGATCTATGTTCGGTCTTCAACATGGTACCCTGACTCAATCTTTGGCAGGTTTTGCCTGCTAAGCGCCTCCCCCCAATCTTTTGTCTATTTTAATCAGACTCCACATACATCATTTTGCACAAGTGTGGTGTGGATTGACAGGTGGTTTAATGGATCTTTTTTTGTGGATCACAAGGTAGGCAGGGTTGTGTGTTTGCTCCTACCTTCTTTTTGTTGTATGTGAATTACCTGATTTCTTTCCTCGATGACTGTGATGGGGATGCTCCTAAATTGGCTAGCATTAATTCCCTGGCATTAATGTTTGCGGATGATTCCATTTTAGTCTCCAACTGGCACATGCTTCAACGTAGGCTTTTGCAATTTCTAAATAGCGATTTTTAAGGAATCGCTATTTAGGAATCGCAAAAGCCTATGCATGTAGGAATCGCTACAAAAATAGCGATTCCTAAACATTCCTTAATTGCTACTCGCAAATTGCTAGTCGCAATTAAGGAATGCTGTCCCATTCATTCGTATGGGCCTCCAGGCCCATAGGAATGAATTGGAGATTGCATGAGCAATTTGCGAGTACCAGTAGGTACTCGCAAATTGCTCATGCAATTTCAAGGGTGTCAAAATGACACCCTATTGCTCCCCTGAAATTGATCTCTGCACATATGTTGCACACACACATGCCCTAAGGGCATGTATGTGCGCAACATGAGATTTTGAAAAATGCACAAAAGTGCATTTTTCAAAGTTTTTGCAAATTACCATGAAGTTCAACTTCCTGGTAATTTGCTACTCCTATTAGCGAAATTGCTAATTTTTTAACTTTCATGCATTGCATTTAAGGAATTGCATTGCATTTAAGGAATCTCAATTTGGGATTCCTTAAATGCTTGGACGCCCATTGGGCAGCAATCGCGCTATACAAATCGATATTCAATTCAATTCAATCGCAATTTAAGGAATCGCAATTTAGAGATTCCTTAAATTGCGATTTTTGCATTTGGGATGATGCATCCGAAATGCAAAAATACCGGTGGCAAAGGGGCGGATTCTGAGAATCTGCCCGTTTGCAACCAGTATTTGGTTTGATGCATGGGGCCCCAAATCCCCAATGGGTTTAAAGAATATTTTACGTCGCTTTGAAAAATGTTGCAACCAGAGGGGCCTTGGAATAAATGTTGGGAAAACAAAATATATGATTCTAAATCCATGTCACTCTACCTCAGCCAATCCTAAACTCTTATGGGTTCCCCTAGATCGGGTTAAGGTTTTTCAATATCAGGGGCTGACTCTTACAGAGGACATGAATTGGTATTACCACAGTGATAAAAGGAGATTTAAACGTATGCGACACAATGGGGCACTACTTAGAGCACATCGAAGTTTGCAATATCATCCAATTTTGCCAGTTATACAAATCTATAAGGTGCAGGCTTTGCGAGCCGCTTTGTATGGTTCTGAAATTCGGGGACGCAAAAACAACTTTAGTTTACAAGTATCAGAGATTAGGTTCCTAAAACAATTATTAGGTCTCCCAAGTAGTACTCTGCAACTTCCTTTGAGATTTGATTTGGGATTGTGCTCTATTAAAGAGGAAGGGGGATTAAGGCCCATACTTACCTGGCTGTGGATTTGGGCCAAACCAGCACTTTCATCTTACCAGGCTGGGCTCAAACAAGTGATAAGTACATTGGGTTCACTAAACATTCCATTTATTTAGACATGTGAAAGGCACTCTTGCTAAGATTGGGTGTAATGATCTGTGGGAAGCACCTGAGAACACATCAGCCATTAGCAAATGACAGATTAAAGAAAGTTATTGTTGATATAAATTGGGTCAGATATTGTCCGACTTATTTAGGCATCATGACAGAAAGTTTTTTTACAAAACTAAAGTAATTTATAACTTTGAAGGCTTTTTAGACGAAATCAAGCCTCCATTGGCATGCAAACTTAATTTGTTTTTCTGGTATGGAACATTACCAATTGCTTCTTACACTTGTCAATGGGCCTGCGATTCTGGTCCAACAGGTTTTACTTGTCCCACTTGTGGAGCAGAGAGGGAAATGATAGAGCATATGTTTTTATTCTGCTCTACTTATCTTTCAAATAGGAAAAATTGTCTCATTCCAATTTGCTGAGGTTTGGGCACCAGAATACACAAAAATGCTCTTCGAATACTAAAGTCTGATGTAAGTCGATATATTCTTTTTGTTGTATCTCGTTTCTTATTGGCTATGTGGATAATTAGGCAAGTAGCTTGTAATCAATAGGATAGTCTTGGTTCTTTTAGTCTTATGAATACGTTTTAAAATTAATATGTGCTAGACTGCAATATTTTTGTGTTGTTGGAATCATAAGTGAATTTTTATAAACATTTTAAAAAGTATTTTCCTATTGGCCTGACCTTGCGACGTATTAAAGCATCTCTTATTTAAATTTTTATAGATTTGCATTAGTGTGTTTAAAGATGAAACTGAATTTTATCGCTAATCATGATTTATTCGGATTTTATTTGTACTTTAGTGGCATTTTATGCTAAATAAAGTTATTATTGGATTACTATAAGGCACATGTTTTGTTTAAAATGGGATTTTAAGACAAAGAGTGTCAGAGATGGGAAGTTTGCGAGATCAAAGAGAGGCCTCCAACCTTTCAGCCAGCTAGTGGGATCTGTCATCGAGTAAACGCTTATGTACTATACAAGAAAGTGGGTAAGTGAATCTTCTGTCAATAGGGAGCCAGCTCAGGTCATTCAGTATAGGAGTCACGTGACCACGTTGCCTAGACCCCAGAACCAGGCATGCTGTTGGATGGAAGAAAGCTTTAAATGGAAAACTGAGAATTTTTCAGATACACCAAAGAACACCTTTTCCATAGTTAAGTCTGGATAATTCCAAAGCTAGTGCTGCCTCTTTGAGACCCTGTTCTGGTAGAAATGTTTAATGCTCGGGTTTAGACTTACTTGATAACTAGCACTCTTGGCTATGTTGTGTGCAATGTTGGTCAATTACCCTACCCAGATCAGTTACACAAAGGAGGCCAATAAATATGAATTCTGTTGACTTATACGAGTTTAACCCCTTGGACTCTCATGACAAGCTCAGCTTGTCATGAGCCACGGTGCTCGTGTGCTCATAAGGAGCTGAGCTCGTCTTGACCGTTGGAACGCTCGCACGCTGGGCTAATTCCCCTGCTGTGCGAGCGTTCCACACAAACAGGTGTGGTCATGACGAGCTCAGCACAGTGGGGGAATCCACCCCGCATGGAAGGGGTTAAGGCTCCATGTCAAGATGCGCTTTGTAGGCTACAAGGGAAGATGAATAGAGATTTTCTTTGGCAATTCTGATTGTTGACCCCACCAGCACAGATGCCAAAAAGGATCATCAAACCACTCAAGGGGTCTCCAGGGCGTAAGCAGGACGCTCCTCTAAAGCGTGACCATTCCCTTTCAGGTCATGAAACACCAGCCCCTTTGAGTTGCCTTGTAATACTTATGCAAATGTAGCTTTCACACTGAATTTTTTCCTAAGGCAAAGATTACTTTGGTTACGTAATTCTTTCGCACCATTTTTCAAATTTTCAATTGCTTGTTTCCAGCCATGGCCCGTACAGGTGAGAGCATGGGGCCAGGTGGGGGGGAATCTCAATGGACGATGATGAGGGAAAATTAAATAAATAATTCCTTTTCCCTCATCATTGTCCGTCGAAAAATCTCCACCCTGCTCAGCCCCACCGCCCAACCGCTCTTACCTTCACGGGTCACGGCTTCTTCTTTCTTTCTGTTGCCTTCAGCTTTCAAGTATCCCCGTTTGATGACCTTAATGACCTTAGCATCTACTTTACTTGAAGTTCTTTAGCAACATCCTTTCACTCCTCAGCTGTTCTGCCTTGCTTATTTCTCCTTTCAATGCTACTGTATATTTGTTCCTCCTGACCAAGAGACAGTGGTTCATCTGTATTTACACTTAGCCGCATTGTTTGACCATGTGCTCTTCAACATCTTTTTATAAACCCTTCCTAAACTTTAGAGCAAATCAGGGGTCAGTGGCTATTCACTCAGAGGGGATAAATGCAGGTGATAAGTGAGGTGGGCGGACCACTGTCTGACCCAAGTACAAGGAGTGTAGGCGCACACCGGATAGAATGGGCATACACCGGCAACTCAGGCCCTTCTTGATGCACCTGGCATGCACGACATCCTGGCTCCTCACCTGTGCACACAAAGCAAGGCCCAAAGACAAACAAACAGTAAGTCGGTGCATGGAAGGAGGGGCTTACTAGGCAGTCGCCACTCAACTGACCTGAACTTGGAGCACTTGGCTCTCAAGGCAACCCTTCTTACATCTCTGTTGAGAGGTATACAGGCCTATAACTCACTAATGGCCTGCTTTATAGTTCGGCGGATGGGTTACTCCGTCACAACTGTGAAGAATATTTGTCCATCGTATTATTATTATTTGCCATTTGTAAAGCGTACAGCTACCCTTCGGTCTTCCCGATGTAAACCCTTCAGTTGCATTAGTGAAGGCACTACCATAAAATGAGCCATATATTTATGAGTTTGCGGAACTGCATTAATGAGGCACAATTCCTCCTGCACTGAGGCAAGGCATTCCACAGTTTTGGACCTAGATACGCAAAAGAGCGACCGCCTGATCGTACCCGATTTATTCTCCGTATGCAGTATTGTCCCTGGTTAGCGGATCTCAAGTATCGAGAAGGAATGTACAAGGAGACCAGCTCTTGTATATATTTGGGGCTAAACTCTGCCACAGTTTTAAATATATAGCAGAGGGCTTTTAATTGTATTCTTTTTCCTATTGGTAACCAATGAAACTCCAGCAGAAAGGGGGAAGGCCGCGGTCTTTCTAGAAGAGCGAGTGAGAAGCCTAGCCGCGGGTTCTGCACCACTTGAAGGTGACGGATAGCTGCCTTGTCCGTACCCAGGTACAAAACATTACCATAATCCAATCTGGAATTTTTTTCACCCACTGCATGACTGCAAAGTAGGATGATGTAACTATGGCTGCTTGTGGACGCATAGACAAATAGACATAGTTGTGGATTTCTTCCCATGATCAGAACCTCAGTTTTGTCTCCGTTCAGTTTAAGCAGATTGCTGTCCATACATGCGCAATCTGCTTGAGACCATAATTAATTGACTCAGTGTGGTGTTTCTGATGGGAAGTCAAAAAGAAAGTAATTTGGGTGTCATCGGCGTACCACTAGAGTGTAAGACCACACCTTTCATCCATATCTGCCAATGGAGGCACATAAACATTGAATTACAAGGGACTTAGGGCCATATGTATCAAGCGAAATTGCGATCGCAAACGCCAAAATTCGCGATCCCATTTTTGCTAAATGGTATGTATGGAGGCAAATCTGCGTGCAAAATAAGTTATTGCAAAATTAGCGATTCCTTATTTTGCAATTGCATTTAAGGAATCACAAATTTTGCTATTCCTTAAATGCAATGTAAGAAGCACCAAAAAAGTGCAATTTGGCCTTAAGGAATCGCAAATTACCACCAACTTCAAGTGGTGGTAATTTGCGATGTCTTTGAAAAATGCACTTTTTTGCATTTTTCAAAGTGCAACGTAAAGCACATACATGCCCTTAGGGCATGTATGTGCGCCACATGTGCACCCATGATTATTTCAGGGGTGCAACAGGGTGTCCTTTTGACACCCTTGAAATTGCATTCTCAATTTGGTGGTAATTTGCGATTTCTTTGAAAAATGTACTTTTTTGCATTTTTCAAAGTGTCATGTGGCGCACATACATGCTCATAGGGCATGTATGTGTGCCAAATGTGTACACATGCACATTTCTGGGACGGAACAGGGTGTCCTTTTGACACCCTGGCACCCTTGAAATTGCATTCTCAATTTGCGATTCCCTAATTGCGAATCACAAATTGAGAATGTCTTCCCATTCATTCCTATGGGCCTCTAGGCCCATAGTAATGAATTGGAAGGTATTCCTTATTTGCGAATCGCAATTTTAGATTCGCAATTAAGAAATATTTAGGATTCACAAAATGTATTGCAAATCCTACATACATTGCATTTTGCGATTCTCAAATAGCGATTTGCAAAAAATTGCTATTTGAGAATCGCAAAAGAGGATTTTGATATATATGGCCCAAAGTGCAGAACCCAGAGGAACTCCTGATAGAAGGGTATGGGTCTCTGGCCTAGAATCAGCCAAAAAAACTTGGAAAGATCTTGTTTTTACAATAAAGACTAGCCTTTTGAAAGCGGTGACCTCCAGGCTGATTAATCTCAGCATTATATCCATTGGCACTTGTCATAAAGCGCAGGGGATATCCGTCACAACTGTGATGGATTAACCCATCTCCTGAACTCTAACCCAGGCCCTCAGTCTACATCTATGGACTAGCAGCTGGTTAAGACAGCCACAGCTGTAAGGTTAGCAGCAGAAGTGCGGCAGCTGTGCGAAGCTTCAGCTGGTCCTTTAGTATTAATTCCAGCAAATAGGAAATGGGTAGCACACATACACATGATCTGAAAGCACCAGCAGCGGAACCCTTGAAGATCCCGCTTAACTGGATCATCTTTTATATACTCCAAAAGCTGCAGATTATGGACAGATTTACTAAGATTTTGCATCAGGGTTGCATCACTTTTGTGGTGCAGTCCAGACGCAAAACCGTTTTTGGTATTTACTAAGCCATGCAAAGTCCCTTTCTAGCTTTGTGTGCTTTAGTGAATGCCAACTAACGCAACGCAGCGCAGTGCACAGAGCACAGTGCTGCCTTGTGTTACTTTTAGTTGAGAAGGCGTTTTGTGGGTGGATAATGAGTGTTCCCACGCATCTATGAATTTTGGCACAATCTAGTACACCTGCCAATGCTTCAAATGGTACACATTCCCCAGTGAGGTGTAACGAGGAGAAATGTATTTATTTCTCCTCATTACTTCCTCTTTCGATCTGTGCTGCATTTTGTAGCACAATAAGAATGAGGGAAATGCCTCTAAGAATTGTTTTTGAGCAGAAAGGTGCCCCTTCCAACACAGAGCAACCCTGCCCATAGTGTAAGATGCAAGGGTGTCTGCATTGGCTCTAGGCAACACAGTGCACTAGCGTTAGGAGACAGCAGGAATGCGCCATCTTTTTTTAAATATGGCACATTTCTGCTGTCTCCCTTTCACGCATCGCAGCACAGAATGTTGCTGAGCTGTGTTGCGTTTTGCGAAGTAAATCTACCTCTGTGTTGCAAGCAGCCGAATAGCTGCTAGCTATCTTTGAGAGTCATTACATTCTTTACACTTCAAAAATAAAACCAACCAAGTTGCAGCAAAGTTTTCAACCTCAAAAGCAATGTTAGGAAAGGCATCTCTTACCCTCTTCCTAGAATGCATAGAGGCCATTGCCTACAGGCAACTAATTATGTATAATTTAATTTCCTGGTGCCTGCTTTGGGTGGTCTCACGTAGACAATGACACCCAGAGAGAAGTTACAGGGTGTGGCTAAAAACTATTTGGAGAAGGCAGATGATCAGGACCACAAGCTCTGAAAACAAGCGGTCTTGGTTGCAGGCCACGGCCATATCCCTTACACGATGCAAAATGGACCTAGGGTGTGGCCAATGGCCATGACCTTTGTGCAGAGCCCACAAGGCATGGCCAAACTGAAGGCCATGTCCAGTGAGAGCTTGGGCTGGGCACAGAGCATTACTGAGGCCCCAGCACTGTGTCAGAGCACCATGAGCATGAAGGACGGGGTGACCCATGGGCTCCAGGGCAGTGGGTCAGAGCACAGTGCTTTATCACAACTATAAGTGCTACTCAAACAAATGTTGGACGGAATGCTAAATACATCAGACATTCACCCCCAGTCAAGAGATCTGGGTTAAATCAATTGTTCTTTTGCTCACCATGCCACCCCAGTTTAGACCCAGCCATATGCAAATCAGTCTTGACCCTGTGCCTCATGGGTACAGTCCAGACTGAACGGGCAAGACAGGTCCTCCCTAGACCGGAAACAAGCATCCTGGGACAGGTTTCAGGGTATTACCCTACATCAGCTAGGCTAGCTTGAATCCAGTGGTGCAGTGAGCAAGGGACCCACTTCTGGGCATACCCATCCCACGTAGGGTGAAAAGTGCTACACAAAGAAAAGATGGGTAGAATGCTGGGATGAATGTATGACATTGTTCTGCTTTCTGTCCATCAATTACTCTTTTTGCAATGTCACTCCGAGTGGGAGGGGTATGCCCAGACGTGGGTCCCGTGCTCTCCATGCCACTGGAGTCAAGCTATCCTGGCTGATGAGGGGTAAAACCCCAAAACCGGTCCAAGGGTGCTTGTTTCCCTTCCAGGGAGGACCTGGCCTGGCAGTTCGGGCCGGACTGTTCCCATTGGGCACAGGGTCAAGACTGATTTGCATATGGCTGGGTTCAAACTAGAATGGCATGGTGAGCAAAAGCACAATGGATTTAGGCCCAGATCTCTCTACTGGGGTGAATGTATGACATTGTTCTGCATTCTGTCCATCAATTGTTATTTTTGCATTTATCACAACTATAAGCCACATGTGAGTCCATGAGCTAACTGGATAACGGCAAAGTATTTGTTTAGCAGTCCTTGGAAGCAGGGATCTATGTAAAACCAGACACAAAGGAAGGGAGTCTCAGCCCAAGAAGCCAGTGGGCACAGATGGCAGGGGAACAGGCACACACATAATAAAGTATATTATGACAAAGCCCAGAAGAATATTCATCGAAAAAACTTGAGTTAAGGGACATTGTGGTTAAGCACAAATATCAGAACCTTAACAATCATGTTTAAAAAAAAATCAGCCCCCATTTTTCCGTCCCAGACCCTGCAGTACACTGGGCACAGGGCATGCTGTTCAGCGGTGCCCTGTGCAATGTCACCCGCTATTGAATATATTGTGAGTTTAGTTCTCCTTCTCCAGGACATACATAAATGCTTTACCACTCTATGGGCCTCATTTAGGAGGCCTTGCGTCAGTTTTGCGTTCCGATGCATCACTTTTCGTGACGCATCAGGGACGTAAAACATGCCTCCTGTTGTGCACTATTTACAAAGTGACGCATCTAAGCAGATGTGTCACTTTGTAAACCCCTGCGCTACATTATACCTGCGTCAGGTATAATGTATGCAGGGCGGTGTTCCACACGCAAAAAGCCTCGTAGAAGTGACGCAGTGAAATCTATGAGATTTCACTGCGTCACTTCTAGGACGCTGTTCCGTCAAAATTTTGCGCATGCCTCACAGCAGGCGTAAGACTGACGCAGGCCCTTTCACATGCGGCTTGCCCCATGTGAAAGGACGCATTGCTGGAGTGCCGTCACTTTTGTGACACACTCCAGCAATGAATCACTTTTGCGCCATACAGATACGTCAGAAATACTGAAGTATCTGTAACTCCTTGCGACATAATGCGTCATACAGTAAATATGACGCATCAGGTATATCTCAAGGAGTGCGGATTGGGAAGTGACGCATCGCTGCTTTCACGCAGAGATGCGTCATTTCTCAAAAATAAAGTCTTGTATTTAACCCTTTCGCTGCGGCGGCAATTCCGCCGCAGCGCTAGGGGGCGGGGGCGCCCGGCACTCCCACGCTGGTGATGGAACCGCTCCGTCACGAGCCTCGGGTGGGCTGTGCTGGTGACGGAGCGGTTCCGTCACGGCCCCGCCCGCTCAATAGAACGCTCAGAGCAGGCGCGAAATCGCTGCCGCGCAGGCTTTCCGAGCGGGCCGTGACGGAACCGCTCCGTCACCAGCACAGCCCACCCGAGGCTCGTGACGGAGCGGTTCCGTCACCAGCGTGGGATGGGTTAAAATAACATTTAATAATTTGTACTTCACTCTGGGAAGAGTTTCACAGACCAGTACATACATAGTGCAATTTAACTGTGACTTTCATTTAGAGATTAAAGGCAAATCCATCCATTGTCTCCCAGGGATAGAAGATGCTCTCTTATGACAGAGGTGGTTCACAGACTGTTGATAGCTGATAGCTCATGATTCCTGCATCCTGAGTCTAACTGGTAAATACAATGAGCCCTTGGAGGTGGGCTGTGCTCCCCTTTCTCCCTCATGAGCCCAGAGGTTTTCTGGCAGCAAGGTTTCTGTCCTCGGAAGACTGACTGATAAACCACAAAAAGGCTGACTTGCCAAAAAGAGTTTTAGTTTCAGCAGAAACTGAATCTGACTCACATTTGGGATATGAATTGTATTGGAAACAAAACTGGCAAAGTGTCTTTATTTCATTTGATTTCAAAAATTAAAAAACACACTAGAAGGAGTTACACCAAACAAGAAAGAAGGGCTGGGCTGTGAACTACTTTGATATCAGATTTGGGGTCATTCTGTGCAGGGCTTTTCACTGTAGCTTTCAGAAAATAATCATGTGACACCTTAAATGGAAACCAGACGGTTTTGCATTTCCACCTATAACCCTCACCCAGAGAAATGCAATCCTACCTGCATACACATTTTTCATTTTTTTCTCGAATAGATTAAAAGTTATTTACTTCATGGTCACAAAAGTGCTTTTATAAGGACTGGTGGAGTTCAGCAAAACTACAGAGTTGGTGTCACCAGCTCAGTTGTACGTTTCTAGGCTATCCACGTCCTTTGAAACAGAGAAGATTGGCAAGCTCTCTTGTCAATGGCCAACATCATGGTTTGTTTTCAAAAATATATATAAAGTCAAAGTGTAAGAAAAATTGCTACAAAAATGCAATATGTAGAATTATAGATTGGTCACAGTATATAACAGAGATGTTTTTCAATGAGGGGCTCTGAATGACATCAGACAGAGATCAAGAGCGAAGCTCAAGTTGTCTATGATGTCACTCAAAAGCCTGAGGCGAAAAACATCCCTTTTTTCAGTTTTTACCCATGTCTAATTTTATGGTATGTATGGCCCAAAAAACATCCGCTTCTGCTTTCAACTGCTACGCAGGAGCAAAGGAGTAATGGAGGTGCCAACATGGCCTCTTCCTCTGCCCCAAATAAAAAAAATATTATTATATCTGGTCTCCTGCCACCCATCCCCACCACTTTCTGTGCCTTCCCACCCTCTCCTAGAAAGGCTGTGCCCCCTGCTTTCCAGGGCTCTGACAGCCTCTCAGGGGGTTCAGACACAGCAGCCTGGAGTTCCTATATGACATAGCAACAATAAGCAGAAAGTACTGTTACTCGCTATTACCACGCCATAGCAGTGAACTACTAGAAATAGAATCCTGGGGCATATTATCAAGAACAGGCGATAAAATGATCGCCACTTTATCGGCAGGAAACTGACGCTAAAGCGGTGATAATGGGCTTGATAATATGCCCTTGTGAATTGCAATAGAAGCCCAGGTTAACACCAGAACCTGGGCTTCTATGGGAATTCACAAGGACATACTATCAAGCCCATTATTGCCGCTTTAGCTGCAGTTTCCCGCCGCTAAAGCGGCGATAATGTATCGCCCTTTCTTGATAATATGGTCCCCGGTTATTCATGGTAATGGCACTCTCTATGCCATCCATACATAACATTATAGTGTACGAGTCATGCTCTGGCCGCTGTGGGTGAGACATGGAAACTCAGCAGTTATATCTTTACAAATACATCGCTCCCCCCTCTTCTTGAACTCTTACCATATTCCATGACCTCAAACGGCTGCTCCCCTCTGGGTTCCTTGCATATGATGCGGTACGTTCCATAGGGGGGCTCAGAGGACAGTGGATGGGAGAGATCTAGGATGCCCTGCTCCGGAACAGCGTTCAGCCATTGGCCAATCCGGTTGTTTTTGGGGTCCTGATGCAGACAAAAGGAGCAGTTTCAACAAGGTCAGCAATAAAGCCTCGGACAGAGAGGCCATAGATCGAACAACTGCACACTTAGGGGCAGATGTATCATCATCGAGATTTGCAAATCTCAAATAGCGATTTTTTAGAAATCGCTATATGAGATTTGCAAATTGGTATGTATGTAGAAAATCAATTTTTTTTGTGATTTCTTAAAATTCCTTCATTGCGATTAGCAAATTGCGAATCGCAATTAAGGAATAATTTACCATTCGTTTCTATGGGCCAGGAGGCCCATAGGAATGAATGTGAAGTTATTCTCAATTTGAGATTCGCAATTTGAGAATTGCAAATTGAGAATAATTTCAAGAGTGCAAGGGTGTCATAAGGACACCATGACGCACCCCTGAAATTCACATGTGTGCGCATTTGGCGCACATACATGCCCTAAGGGCATGTATGTGCACCACATGGCACCTTCACAAATGCAAAAAAGTTCTTTTGTGAAAGAAATCGCAAATTACCACCAACTTCAAGTTGGTGGTCATTTGCGATTTCTTAATGAGAAAGTGCACAACTTGGGTGCTTCATACATTGCATTTAAGGAATCCCAAAATTTGCGATTCCTTAAAGGCAATCGCGAAATAAGGAATTGCAAATTTGCGATTCCTTATTTTGCACTCAAATTTGCTACATACATACCATTTAGCGAAAATGAGTTAGCAAACGCCGAAATTCTGCGAATTTCGGCTTTTGCGAACCCATTTGAGCTTCATACATATGGCTCCTAAGTCAGGTTCAGGAAGGTATCCAGACATTCAAAATATGGAAAGAATCTAAACAGCCTCATAGCAAGCCATTTTCTCCTGAGGGAGTCATTTGGCAGGGAGGGTGAGCTCTTGTCTAAAAAGCTCAAAACAAACACTTCCTGATCAAACTAAACAGTGAGAAATTAGGTTTATTGAATGGACCTGGAAAGTAGATACTGGTGCATGAGTCTAAACTCCAAGGGGCTTATTTATGAGAGCCCTGCTTCACTTTTGCAGCATGTAAAGTGGTACATGAGGGATTCAGGGCTCTCTATAAGATTTATGAGCCAAGCAAAGCCACCTGCATAGCTTTGACGGGCCTCATAAATCAGGTGTAAAGCGATACTAGCCACATTGCTGTGTCGCCTTACTCTGCACCTGGGAGGCGTTCCAGGGGCATTGCAGTGGGTTTTCCCACCCAACACCCCTGGAATTTGAAGTTGCCGCAGATTTACAAAGTGATGCAAACCTGGGGAAGTGTCAAATCGGTACACCTCCTGAGGTGAAGCATAACGAGGAGAAATCCTTTATTTCTCCTCATTTTTTCCTCTTTCTATAAGTGCTGCATTGTGCAGCACACATTGAAAGAGGTAAACACTTCTGAGGAGTGTTTTTGTGCAGGAAGGTTCCCCTTCCTGTACAAAAACAATCCTGCCTGCAATGGAGCAAGGGTGCCTACTTTGGTGCTACGCTCCCCAAAGGCACCAGTCAAGCAGAAAGGATTGGAATGGACTTTCACTTTCACTTTGGCATGGGGAGGCCCTATGCCGAAATTCCATAAATGAGGCCCCAAGTCCTTGATCAGGGGAAAGGGTGAGGTATTTCCAACACCCAATGAACACCGTTGCCATTGGGTGGGGTGTTTAGCAGGTGCAGCACATACCTCTTATTATGAGGAATTGTGGAATTTGTGTTTTCCATATTGAATTCCACTTGTGTGAGAATTCACTGCTTGTTTCTAGGTTTTCTACTATTAAGTTATACCAGGTTTGACCGGACAAAATTTTTCAGGGGAAAATTGTTCAGATGCGGTGTTTATCGCTGATCTTGGATTGTGCAGAGTTGGAAATTCACCTCCCCACCTGAAATCAAGCCAGATTATAGTGCCCTGGGACTGAAAGGGAACTTAGGTCCAGGTTACTGGGGCTATAGAACACCATGAAGTAGAGAGATCATATAGAGCAAATAGAGTTCACATGAAAGGTGAAAAAAGCACATTGATCTAGGAAGAATATTAAGAAGTCCACCATTTTGTTTAGGCAAGGGACTTCATACGGAACACAAAGGCAAGCACCCTAAAGTCCAGACTTAGCGGCTGTATCACCCCGAAGCTCTAAAAGCACCATGGAGAAATCGGCTAGGATTCAGCAATTGTGATACTCACCCGAATTTCGATTTCAGGGTACTGTAAGAGAAAGAGAGGACAACGTCTATGAAACATTCCAAAATGGCAACCAGAGTATTTTATATGGAAATTACATTTCCCCCTAAAGTTTGCAATTTTGCTAAAATCACATAGACTGTGGCTGCCCACCAATGAATACCCAATTTATGATGGGAGCTCACATCTTAGATTCTATTGAGCCTAAAGAGTAAAAGGTGTCATATAGCCGCTTCACTATGACATCTAACAAAGAAATATGAAACATAAGCGTTGAGTTAAAACAAATATATAAGAATTTGTTTTAGCTTTTTCTATATTTGTGTTTACATATTCACATAATACAAAAACTTTAAAAATTATATTGTATCTGGCAACACAATGAACTCCTTTGCACATCTTCAGGCTATGCACAACGTGCATAAGCACATGCACGAGCACCATGTACCTCCAATTATACCGCGCACTATCGGCATATTACAGGCAAATGATTTGAATCCACTTGAGGCGAAGTTACTGTCTGGTGATGTCAGAGCACACAACATTTCTCAATTGTAAGACTACTTGTAATCCATACCCCTGGCTCCTCTGAGGCTCTCCGGAGAGCATGGAGAGAGAACCTGTGGGGCTCTCAGGTGAGGGTTGGCGGTCAGCCAAGATAGCGCAACGCGAAGTGGTCATCGCCACCCAATACCGCCTTATATCACCTACCATCATTTGTGTCGCATATTACCTATAAATAACCACATTTAAATGTTGAACCAATCTTTAATTTCTTGTTAAATTATTTTCCTCAGAATATTTGTTGAATGTCGTAGTACATCCCTCTGGTGCGATAGTGAATGTTTGGATACCACATGGAAACGTTTCAATAATATTTAGATTATTAACAATCCTGCTAGTTATCATTACTATTGAAATGCTTTGGATTAACTAACTGAAAATTGCTGCTTTGTTTGTGACTCTCCGCAGCTCTACTCACTACCTTGCTCTTTATTCCCCTGCGAGGGACAATTAAATAAATAAATAATTTTCCCTTGTCATCGTCAGTCGAAATCCCCCCCCCCCCCCCCCCCCATCCCCACCTGCTGCTCTTACCTGCATGGGCCGCGGCTGTGTTCCCCCCTCTGTAGCGTACACCAAACCCTCTTTTTCCCACTTCCTGTGTCTCACAGGCACTTACGCTTTCTCTCCCTCAAAGGGGGGCGGTGTACCTTACCATTCACCAGTGCAAACGTTGAAGGATAACTTTTCACCCTCAGGTGCGGAATGGCCCTCTGGCAAGATATCTATGGTGGACCCAGTAGAGGGTTCTCCATATTAAGCGAAGCACTTCCCCCGCCTCTGTCCTGAACTGTTCCTTGGTCCTTCCTCAGCGATAGGACGCCTTCGGGTAACCATGTGCTTTATAAATATAAATATTCGAAATAATTCCATATTGCTCTACAGTGGTGCACTCAATAGGTATTTCCTTTCTACTCTGAGACAATGGAAGCGCTGCTCCATACCTGATGTCGGCAGCAATAACTGGCGAACCTATCCACCACTTAAAATGTACTTGCATGTTTCACTATACTAATTCAACACTAATCCTCTATGGGTCCCGGAGTAGCGTGCTACTCGCCGAAAAAGCGCCTTCTCAGGGGTAGTAAGCGCTATATAAATGCAATTACAATACAATACAATACCAGAACACGTAGTATTCTGTACCGGGTATACAAATAAACCCACCCCAGACACATCACTCACCTTGTCAGTTGCAGCCAAGAAGTTCTTGTCGAGGGTGACTATCCGGAATTTCACTGGAAGGGAAGTCAAACAAAAATAAGTACAAAGCAGACTATAATGCAAACCTAACAAGCACTGGCAAAACCAATAGGACACGGTTTAGTACGGTAGTGCTTGCAAGCACAAGCATGGAGAGGCAGGCATGCAGTATTGCTGTTTGCATGTCTTAGCCCATTAAAAAGAGTATTGGCAAAAGCTGTGAAAGAAAGAGGATTTTAGAACAGAACAAATTATGGAAAACCTTTATTTATATAGAATCAAATTAAATTATCTGTATATATAAAAAGGGTGCTTTCTGAACTGTAAAGTTTAGGAAAACATGCATAAAAGCTAACATTTGTATTCATTTCCAGGGCAAACAAAGACTAGTGTTATGGTGCTTAGTGCTTTTACATAATATATAAAAGGGCTCCAACGTACCGGGGAAAAGCCTGGGTAAATAAAAGTCCTCTCTGGCCCTGTATGCATTTACATATGTGTTTATTCATTTATTTATTACAAATTAAGGCCTGAGTGTACCTTGTCTATTTCCAGGCCAGAAGTAAAATCAAGGTTAGCACAGGGGTCTCGTGTTGCCCTAACTGTAAACTTTGGCCTCATACCTCCGTCAATTCTGACTCTCATGGGATGTGGCTTTATTCTCTATTACAATGTCCTCCTCTCGTGCAATCTTTGTTTATTTTAGGTGGAATCTTGTAATACAAATTTGCTCACTTAGAAATAGGATGGTTATGGGTGCCGCTCGGAGTCGCTGTGAGTCGCTTTGAGAGGAGAAGAAGTGCTGCCTGCCACTACGGGATACAGGATCCCATTTCCACCCTTGTCACGAACTGAGTAGCTGGGGCCAATCACCATCGGGTGTGTACAACTACAGGCGGACTGCGAGTCCCAGGAGCCGCGGCGTTCTTGGAGCCGCACCTGGGGCTCTTCCGCCTGACCACGCCTCCCGCCCCCTGGGTGCTACTAAACGACTCGCGGCCCCCGCTTCGCGGGAGCCGCTCGGAGTCGCTGTGAGTCGCTGTGAGAGGAGAAGAAGTGCTGCCTGCCACTATGGGATACAGGATCCCATTTCCACCCTTGTCACGAACGGAGTAGCTGGGGCCAATCACCATCGGGTGTGTACAACTACAGGCGGACTGCGAGTCCCAGGAGCCGCAGCGTTCTTGGAGCCGCACCTGGGGCTCTTCCGCCTGACCACGCCTCCCGACCCCTGGGTGCTACTAAACGACTCACGGCCCCCGCTTCGCGGGAGCCGCTCGGAGTCGCTGTAAGTCGTTGTGAGAGGAGAAGAAGTGCTGCCTGCCACTACGGGATACAGGATCCCATTTCCACCCTTGTCACGAACGGAGTAGCTGGGGCCAATCACCATCGGGTGTGTACAACTACAGGCGGACTGCGAGTCCCAGGAGCCGCGGCGTTCTTGGAGCCGCACCTGGGGCTCTTCCGCCTAACCACGCCTCCCGCCCCCTGGGTGCAACGCCTTCTTCCTACCAATAACAGAGGGACATTGGACGCGCATCGCGGGACGCGCGCGGGCCAAAGCGCGGGGCGAAGACCGGGCAAAGAGCGGGCCGTTTGAGGCCGTTCGAGGACCGGAGAGACCGGGACTGGGCCACTCCCCTTGGCCGTTAATCCCACACGAAGGACGGAGAAACCAGCTATTGCAATGTGCACCAGAGAAACCAGGAGTAAATCTTCCATGGCTGCGGCTGGAGCCGCTAAAGGTACCATTGACAATTACTTTGTTAAAGCTGGATCACTTCTGATTGAGGAAATTGAAGTACTCGAGAGACGAATTTCCCAGGAAATAGACTGGGTTAGGAGATCATCGATGGGGCCAATGGCTCAAGCTAGAACTCCGGACGGGAGGCTAGAAGCCACGAACTGTGAACTGAGGGATCGAGGGGCAAACCAGCTACCTAGTCAATCATCTACTAACCCAGACTTCACAATCGAGGCCCCTAGGGATCTAGAGGACATGAGTCTAATGGCTCTGCCCACAGGCCAAATACCCCAAATTCCATCTGAAACGCCGCTCCCAACCCTCGAATGTAATACAGTTGTAGTCAATGACAATGAGAATAGCTCCGACTTAACAAGTGGAGCAAGGGAAGGTGCTATTCAAACAAGCATTTGCAATGCATAAGGTCTCGCATTAGGAAAGTTTGAGCTATTGGTTTTGTAAATGACACATTTTTTATTTATGTGTTGGTTTTGAAAATAGCAAAAATAATAGCTTTGTCATTTACAATGCCAATAGTTATATCTTGTGACACCTATAGCATTTGTAATGCAATATGTGTTGTATTCACGTGACTTAGATGTATTGATGTTACAAATAACAATGGCTTTTAATTTTTTTAAATAATTAATACTTAAATAAAAGTTATTGTAATTTATAATGGCAATAGCTTAAACTTTTGTAAATAACTTTTGTGAAGAATATGTTCAGTGTATTTTATTGTGACGAAAATCCAAGAACAGAAGTGAAATACTAACCTCTTTTTGTGATATTTGTAATAAAGCTTGAAACATTGAGAGAACATATTTGACCCAGTTGTTGTTGAATGGTTGCACAGATTGATGCTGTGGTGGCACTGAGTGATGTTGTTGTGGCGACTAGTGATGATGGGCATTCAATGATCCTGTGGTAGCGCATAGTGATGTTGTTGTGCCCCTTAGTGATGCTGTGGTGGTGCTGAGTGATGCTGTGGTGATAGAGTGAGGGCGATAGATAGATAGAGTTAGGGCGATAGATAGAGTGAGGGCAATAGATAGATAGAGTGAGGGAGATAGATAGATAGAGTGAGGGCAATAGATAGATAGATAGAGTTAGGGCGATAGATAGGGTGAGGGGGATAGATAGAGTGAGGGTGATAGATAGATAGATAGATAGATAGATAGATAGATAGATAGATAGATAGATAGATAGATAGATAGATAGATAGATAGATAGATAGATAGATAGATAGATAGATAGATAGATAGATAGATAGATAGATAGATAGAGGGAGGGAGGGAGATAGATAGATAGTGAGGGCAATAGATAGACAGATAGAGTGAGGGCGATAGATAGAGTGAGGGCGATAGATAGATTGATAGATAGAGTGAGGGCGATAGATAGAGTGAGGGCGATAGAAAGAGTGAGGGCGATAGATAGATTGATAGAGTGAGGGCGATAGATAGAGTGAGGGCGATAGATAGATTGAAGGCGATAGATAGATAGATAGATAGATAGATAGATAGATAGATAGATAGATAGATAGATAGATAGATAGAGTGAGGGCGATTAGATAGATAGATAGATAGATAGATAGATAGATAGATAGATAGAGTTAGGGCGATAGATAGAGTGAGGGCGATAGAGTGAGGACGATAGATAGATAGAGTGAAGGAGATAGATAGATAGATAGATAGATAGATAGATAGATAGATAGATAGATAGATAGATAGAGTGAGGGCGATTAGATAGATAGAGTGAGGCCGATAGATAGATAGAGATAGATAGATAGATAGATAGATAGATAGATAGATAGATAGATAGATAGATAGATAGATAGATAGATAGATAGATAGAGTGAGGGCGATAGATAGAGTGAAGGCGATAGATAGATAGACAGATAGAGTGAAGGCGATAGATAGATAGACAGATAGAGTGAGGGCGATAGATAGACAGATAGATTGAGGGCGATAGATAGACAGATAGAGTGAGGGCGATAGATAGATAGACAGATAGAGTGAAGGCGATAGATAGATAGACAGATAGAGTGAGGGCGATAGATAGACAGATAGAGTGAGGGCGATAGATAGATAGAGTGAGGGCGATAGATAGACAGATAGAGTGAGGGCGATTAGATAGATAGAGTGAGGCCGATAGATAGATAGAGTGAGGGCGATTAGATAGATAGATAGATAGATAGATAGATAGATAGATAGATAGATAGATAGATAGATAGATAGATAGATAGATAGATAGATAGATAGATAGATAGAGTTAGGGCGATAGATAGAGTGAGGGCGATAGATAGATAGAGTGAAGGCGATAGATAGACAGATAGAGTGAGGGTGATAGATCGATAGACAGATAGAGTGAGGGTGATAGATAGACAGATAGAGTGAGGGAGATAGATAGATAGATAGATAGATAGATAGATAGATAGATAGATAGATAGATAGATAGATAGATAGATAGATAGATAGATAGATAGATAGATGTGTGTGTGGTTGTGTGTGGTTGTGTGTGTGGTTGTGGTTGTGTGTGTGGTTGTGTGTGTTATGCTTTGTTTTGCTATGCTATGTTTTGTTATGCTATGGTATGTTTTGTTGTGTTTGGTATGCTATGCTATGTTTTGCTAGGCTATGATATGTTTTGTTTTGTTTTGTTAAGCTATGCTATGTTTTGTTGCGTTTTGCTATGTTTTGTTATGCTATGTGTTGTGTTTTGTTATGCTATGCTATGTTTTGTTATGTTATGCTATGTTTTGTTATGCTATGCAATGTTTTGTTTTGCTATTCTATTCTATGCTTTGTTTTCTTATGCTATGCTATGTTTTTTTGCTATCCTATGCTTTGTTTTGTTATGCTATGCAATGATTTGTTGTATTTTGTTAAGCTATGCTATGATTTGTTGTGTTTTGCTATGTTTTGTTATGCTATGTGTTGTTGTGTTTTGTTTTGTTTTGTTTTGCTATCCTATGCTATGTTTTGTTATGTTATGCTATGTTTTGTTATGCTATGCAATGTTTTGTTATGCTTTGTTTTATTATGCTATGCTATCCTATGCTTTGTTTTGTTATGATATGCTGTTTTGTTGTGTTTGTTATGCTATGCTATGCTTTGTTATGCTATGCTATGTTTTGTTGTGTTTTGCTTTGTTTTTCTATGCTATGTTTTGTTATGCTATGTTCTGTTATGCTATGCTATGTTTTTTTATGCTATGCTTTGTTATGCTATGCTATGTTTTGCTATGCTATGCTTTGTTTTATTATGCTATGCTATGCTTTGTTGTGTTTTGTTATGCTTTGCTATGTTTTGTTTTGTTTTAATATGCTATGCTTTGTTATGCTATTTTTTGTTATGCTATGCTATGTTTTGTTGTGTTTTATTATGCTATGCTTTGTTTTGCTATGCTATGCTTTGTTATGCTATGTTATGCTATGCTTTGTTATGCTATGTTTTGTTATGCTATGCCAAGCGTTGTTTTGTTAGGCTATGCTATGTTGCTTTTTGTTATGCTATGCTATGTTGTATTTTGTTATGCTATGCTATGTTTTGTTGTGTTTTGTTATGCTATGCTAGGTTTTGCTATGCTTTGCAATGCGATGTTTTGTTATGTATGCTATGTTTTGTTGTGTGTTGTTATGCTATGCTTTGCTATGTTTTGTTGTGTTTTGCTGTTTTGTTATGCTATGCTTTGTTTTAAGTTATGTTATGCTATGTTCTGTTCTGCTATGTGTTGGGTTTTGTTATGCTATGTTTTGTTATTTTATGCTATGTTTTGTTATGCTATGCTATGTTTTGTTTTGCTATCCTATGCTTTGTTTTGTTATGTTATGCTATGTTTTGTTATGTTATGCTGTTTTGTTGTGATATGTTATGCTATGCTATGTTTTGTTTTACTATGCTATGTTTTGTTTTGCTTTTCTTTGTTATGTTAAGCTATGGTTTGTTTTGTTATGCTATGCTATGTTTTGCTGTGTGTTGCTATGTTTTTTTATGCTATGTTTTGTTATGCTATGCTTTGCTATGTTTTGTTGTGTTTTGCTGTTTTGTTATGCTATGCTTTGTTTTAAGTTATGTTATGCTATGTTCTGTTCTGCTATGTGTTGGGTTTTGTTATGCTATGTTTTGTTATTTTATGCTATGTTTTGTTATGCTATGCTATGTTTTGTTTTGCTATCCTATGCTTTGTTTTGTTATGTTATGCTATGTTTTGTTATGTTATGCTGTTTTGTTGTGATATGTTATGCTATGCTATGTTTTGTTTTACTATGCTATGTTTTGTTTTGCTTTTCTTTGTTATGTTAAGCTATGGTTTGTTTTGTTATGCTATGCTATGTTTTGCTGTGTGTTGCTATGTTTTTTATGCTATGTTTTGTTATGCTATGCTTTGTTGTGTTTTGCTATGATTTGGTATGCTATGCTATGTTTTGTTGTGTTTTATTATGCTATGCTTTGTTTTGCTATGCTATATTTTGTTATGCTATGTTTTGTTATGCTATGCTATGTTATACCATGTTTTGTTATGCTAAGCTTTGTTTTGTTATGCTATGCTATGCTGTGTTTTGTTATGCTATGCTATGTTTTATTGTGTTTTCTTATGCTATGCTATGCTATGTTTTGCTATGTTTTGTTATGCTAAGCTTTGTTTTGTTATGCTATGCAATGCTATGTTTTGTTATGCTATGCTATGTTATACTATGTTTTGTTATGCTAAGCTTTGTTTTGTTATGCTATGCAATGCTGTGTTTTGTTATGTATGCTATGTTTTGTTGTGTTTAGTTATGCTATGCTATATTTTGTTGTGTTTTGCTATGTTTTGTTATGCTATGTTTTTTTATGCTATGCTTTGTTTTATGTTATGTTATGCTATGTTTTGTTATGTTATGCTGTTTTGTTCTGCTGTTTTGTTGTGTTATGTTATGCTATGCTATGTTTTGTTTTACTATGCTATGTTTTGTTTTGCTATTCTTTGTTATGTTATGCTATGGTTTGTTTTGTTATGCTATGCTATGTTTTGCTGTGTTTTGCTATGTTTTGTTATGCTATGTTTTGTTATGCTATGCTTTGTTTTATGTTATGTTATGCTATGTTTGGTTCTGCTATGTTTTTTGTGTTATGTTATGCCATGCTATGTTTTGTTTTACTATGATATGTTTTGTTTTGCTGTGCTTTGTTATGTTATGCTTTGTTTTGTTATGCTATGTTTTGTTATGCTATGCTATGTTTTGTTGTGTTTTGTTATGCTATGCTATGCTTTGTTGTGTTTTGCTATGCTATGTTTTGTTTTCTTATGCTATGTTTTGTTTTTCTATCCTATGCTTTGTTTTGTTATGCTGTGCTTTTGCAATCCTATGCTTTTGTTTGTTATGCTATGCTGTGTTTCGTTATGCTATGCTATGTTTTGTTATGCTATGCTGGTGAGGGTATGTGAGGGTGTGTGTGTGAGTGTGTGTGAGGGTGAGTGAGGGTGAGTGAGGGTAAGGGGTGTGAGGGTGTGTGAGGGTGAGGGTTTTTGAGGGTGATGGTGTGCGAGGGTGAGGGGGTGTGAGGGTGAGGGGGTGTGAGGGTGAGGGGGTGAGAGTGAGTGAGGGTGTGTGAGGGTGAGAGGGGGTGTGAGGGTGAGGGGGTGTGAGGGTGAGTGAGGGTGAGAGGGTGAGGGTGTGAGGGGGAGTGAGGGTGAGTGAGGGTGTGTGAGGGTATGTGAGGGGTGTGAGGGTGAGGGGGTGTGAGGGTGTGAGGGTGAGAGGGTGAGTGAGGGTGAGGGTGTGTGAAGGTGAGGGGGTGTGAGGGTGAGAGGGTGTGAGGGTGAGAGGGTGTGTGAGGGTGAGAGGGTGTGTGAGGGTGAGGGTTTTTGAGGGTGATGGTGTGTGAGGGTGAGGGGGTGTGAGGGTGAGGGGGTGTGAGGGTGAGGGTGTGAGAGTGTGTGAGGGTGTGTGAGCATGAGGGTTTTTGAGGGTGATGGTGAGAGGGGGTGTGAGGGTGAGGGGGTGTGAGGGTGAGGGTGTGAGGGTGAGAGGGTGTGTGAGGGTGAGGATTTTTTGAGGGTGATGGTGAGAGGGGGTGAGGGGGTGTGAGGGTGAGGGGGTGTGAGGGTGAGTGAGGGTGAGAGGGTGAGGGGGTGTGAGGGTGAGTGAGGGTGTGTGAGGGTGAGTGAGGGTGTGTGAGGGTATGTGAGGGGTGTGAGGGTGGGGGGTGTGAGGGTGAGAGGGTGAGTGAGGGTGAGGGTGTGTGAAGGTGAGAGGGTGTGAGGGTGAGAGGGTGTGAGGGTGAGAGGGTGTGTGAGGGTGAGAGGGTGAGTGAGGGTGAGGGTGTGTGAGAGTGAGGGGGTGTGAGGGTGAGGTGTGTGAGGGGTCAGGGGGTGTGAGGGCAGTGAGGGGGTGAGGGCGTGAGGGTGAGTGAGGGTGAGTGTCTCCAATGAATGTAGCTGCTTCGCCTTCTTTGAAAATGTTCAGTGCTTCAAATAGAGCATGGCGCCCTAATTATCACAGCATGAGGCCCCAAAGTGATAAGTATCACAGCATGCCGAGAGGCCCCCACGTTGCTGAAGCACTCAACTGCACATTAATTATAGTTGAGTGCTCCAGCAGCCTGGGGCGCCTGTTGACATGCTGTGATAAGTGGGGTTTCATGCTGTTATAATTGTTCCTTGGGCGCCTGACGTGCTCCACATTCATTAACGCGCACAAGCCGATCTACTGTGGAGCGCGAGTTGATCCACTGTGAAGCGCGTTCACAGACCTGAATCGGCTCGTGCCCATAGTAGAATCGGCTCGTGCACAGGTCTGTAGCTAGCTCTGCCTCCCTTGGAGGCACAGACAGCAGCTATAAGACTCTTAGCGGCAGTGCTTCATACTGCAACACCACGAGACCTAAAAAGGAGGAAGGGGGGTCACAATAAGGGAGGTAGTAAGACAAAACCCCCCAAACTAAATCCACCCAGGGAAAATGGTGCTAAAGGCAGTATTACCGATACTAATTCGGACAAGGTCAGTGTATTAATCCCATCACCAGCCACCATTCCTATGGCCATACCATCTGGTTCAAACAACATCTCCATGGAAAATTCTAGTGACGATATCACACTGGCAGATATAGGCACACTTTTTAGGTCTCTTCTGAGTCCCCTCGAGGCTCGTCTGATTAAGATCGAAGCTAGGCTGGTTAATATAAAAAAATCCACAGTCCAACTAGCAGATTCTATGAAACTCGAATTGAAAGGAGCTAAAGGGGACACGGATCCAAAGCCCAAAAGGGGGACCGAGTCTACTACAACCCTGAAGAAAAAGGGCCCAGTTACTGCTACCCAAGACCCACAACCTAAATCGACCCAAAATAAGATCCCCCAACCCCCGGCCAACCCTAATACAAACACTGTCCCTCCAAAAACCCAGCAAGTATCGATCCCATCTCCAACTACTACTGCACGACCAAAAGACACTGCTACAATCCCGACTGTAACACAGAGTGAATCAACATCTCCAGGGAAAAAACAAAACATCGCCCGTAAAACTAAACCTGTGAATTTACCACCAGAGGCGTCCCCCTACACGGTGATCTTGGCAGGGGTCCCTGAACTAAAACCTATGGCAATAGAATCAATCCCTTCCCTTAAAAATAAAGTCATTAGCTGGCTGTCTATATATAGACCGCTCCCACAAGGTACAACTGGTGACATTATTATGGTCACCTGGTCACCTGGGTGGGATACAGTAGAAAATCAATCAGAGGAGATTGTGTCCTGGTCACTTTTAGAGAGCCTAGCACAGCCTCTTACATCTGCACTTGGGCCCCAGACGACCAAGGTAGTAACATCCAAGCCCTCCCTCTCTCGTTCTTCTACCCTTCGAATTTATATACTTCAGAAGATCAGAGATGGGGGCAATATCAGGAAATGATGGAAGATTGGGGGAGTACCCGCAGGGAGAGAAGGGATCCATATCATCACAGGAGCAGAGTCCCTGAATTTTTCTTACCGTATGGTGAAGGAGAAGGATGGGAGTTCAACATTAGGAGGAGGGGCGGAGCGGGGGGTGGTATGAGAGGAGTTCTGGGGCCCCATAGAATGCATTATCCAGCCTACCTCCCAACCCACAACAGATATAGCAGCATCGAAATGGTTGATTGACAGTCTGAGTCACAAGGGAGAGATCACTTCCAATTCCATCGGATAGATGACAATATACCCCTTGAACAAGTCCAGGTTCCACGGGAACAGAGAGAACTAGCACTTTATCAAGATCTAGGGCATCCCTTAGTGGACTCACCTGACATTAATACCAATATAGGGTGGGTTCAGGGGCAATTGCCCCCCCAACCCATGGTCAACCATGAGACTATCGAATCTAACCTTCCCGATATAGGGCAACCTCCTATCAGACCCCAATCCTTGACTCTGACTTCATGGAATGTGGCCGGGTTGGCCAACAAAATCGACTGTCAGGAATGGGTTTCCTTTATTAACTCAAAGTATATGCCTTTTCCAAGAGACCTGGGCGCGAGAAGAAGTCGCATTCCAGGGATTCGCAGTATTTTTTAAACCAGCTAAGTGGGGGGGATGGGGTAGACCATCTGGAGGACTGGCAACTTGGGTAGCATCCGATCTGGGCTGCCATGCCAGCTGTCTAACGACAGACTCAGATGACATACTAGCTGTCCTCTTAGAGTGGCCGAATTCCTCGAAATTGGTGGTAGTAAACGTGTATTCGAGACCTGTACCCACGCCACGTGAATCAAACACCATAGAGGAACTTTCTGCTTTTCTAAGTGACATCCCAGGGGAACTTCACTATGTGGTGGGAGGTGATTTAAATTCACACTATGAGCCGCTACCAGGCCTCCGTGATGGACCCTCCCTTGAGGAGGATTCACGGTGGCTGGTTCCGGTCACGGTGGCACCCCCACCAAGAGCTTGGACTCCCCTAGCTCTTCAGATAACTGCCCTTACTTTAAACCAAGGCCTAAGGGCCTGTAAGGAGCGTTGTAAATCAGACATCCCAAGCAAATGCACTTACAATAAAGCTGGAAGCGAATCAAGACTAGATTACATTCTGGTTAAATTGTCATTGTGGTCACAAATCATCGACTTCAAGGTTATTGATAGACGGGATAGTGACCACAACGCCCTGGAGCTCGAATACGCCCTACCAGACAATGAGGATACGGGCCGGGGTATTCATAGCGATAAGTCAGGACTACTCCTGGAAAATAATCGGAGGAGAGTAAGGTGGGCGAAACTGGCCACTAGCGGCGATAAGCTACCCAAATTGTACGCCAGAATTACTCCGTTTTTAGGGAGGGCCTTTACCATTGGGGAGGAATCAGGTGAAGGGGGAAATATAGACCTGTTAGGGCGAATCCCTACAGATTTAATCAACACCATGGAGTTAGACCTGTTTAAAAAAGGGGGGGGGTAAAACCGGTGTAATAACCTAGAGAACATGGTACAATGCCACATGCAGGAACTCCAAAAGCGAACTTCTATCTGCAATAAAGGCGCGCAAAAGCAGTGAAGAGATCCAATCCAGGAGAAGGGCACATAGGAAGCTCCTGGTGAATGCCAAGGCTGAATGGGACCAACAATACTGGGAGGAACTTTCCAGGGCACTTGCCACCAGAAATTCCAGCAAGTTCTGGCGTATAGTGTCTAATGGAAAGGAGGAACTATTCTCGGCAATTGAGCCCAACATTGCCCCCAGTATATGGTAAAATAATTTTCAGTCACTGTACGCCACAGAGGAAGGGGCTCTGATTGAATCCCATAATATGATAGCGACTGATTTGGAAGGAGAACTTTTTACAGAAAAAGAGGTGAGGGTGGCCATAGCCGGGTTGTCAACAGGGAAAGCCCCAGGGCTCGACAGGGTACCAGGTGACTTGTTCAAGCAGGAACCAGGGATATGGGCCCCCTACCTCATGCTGATATTTAACGCTGTTCTTAGGGGGATGGAGGTCCCGGATACTTGGCTGAGAGCAGAGGTGGTTCCTATCTTTAAAAAGGGATCCCCTCTCCTCCCAGCCAACTATCGCCCGATCAGTCTCATTGACGTATCCCAAAAGCTTTTCAGTAGGCTGATCCTAGACCGGTTACAGAATTGGAAGGAGGAGACTGACATCCTGACCCCTTACCAGGCGGGTTTTAGGCGAGGGGTGTCCACAATTGACCAAATTTTTAGGCTGAACCTAATATATTGGAGGACAGCATTAATCGAGGGCGGCACCTTGTACACAGTTTTCGTGGACTTGCGTGCTGCCTTCGATTTGGTCCCAAGAGCAAAATTGTGGCAGGTCATGGAGGAGATGAATGTCCCGAGAGACATTTTGGCAATCCTGGTGAGGTAACATCATAACAACTTTGCGCGTGTCAGGTGTGGTAGAGGTGGCGATTTAACTGAAAGGTTCCCCGTTCGCAGAGGGGTAAGACAGGGCCGTGTGCTTGCACCGACCCTGTTCTGCCTCTTTGTGAACGGAGTCATCGTGCACCTCACCAGGATTGCCAACACTGATGCCCCAAAACTGACTGGCAGCAGGGTGCCCTCAATCATGTTTGCGGATGACACCCTGCTGTTGTCCAAATCACCGATGGGCATACAACGAGTCTGGAGTTGTGCACAGAAAGGGGCCTTGAAATCAATCCCCAGAAAACCAAATTTATGATTCTCAACCCTATGCCCCTTAACCGCCCACCCCCCTCCTGGGTACAGTCCGACTGGAACGGGTCCACACAATTGAGTATCTGGGGATAACCCTCAATGAAAACTTAACGTGGTCGGCACACCAGTCAAAAGCAAACATCAAATTGGCACAGTTGGCGGGTGGTACTATGAGAATAGCGATCAAATCACCTTACCGACCACTCACCCCTGTAATCCAAATTTATAAGGCACAGGCCCGGGGGGGTGTCATATATGGGGGCGAGTTGTGGGGTCACATTCCATCGCCAAAACTATTGACCACCGAGAATAAATTTCTGAGGCAGATCACTGCTCTTCCGTTGAGTACCCCAATTCTGCCGCTAAGGCTGGATATGGGCCTTAGGCCCATAACAGAGGAGCTGGGGCTCAAACCCTTAGCATTCTGGCGTCGCCTTTGGAGTAGTCCAGACCTCTCAACCTATAGAGCAGAGCTACAGGAATTTCTATTGTTGCCCAACGCCACTAGAACACCTTGGTTAAACTATATTAAGAAAACCTCCGAGGCAATTGGTCTTCCTGAACTATGGTCGGATCCAGTAAATACAAGTAACAGGACTCCCAGGAAGGTGTTATCTAGAGCCTATTACGACTTAATGCTCTCCCGAGCGGTGGAAGGCACCCGCGATGGATCACTGACCAATCAATTCACAAAAATCAAAGACTCCTACCAACTTGAAAGTGTCCTAGATGGCATGGCTCCGGTATTAACTAGGAAATTATTCCTGGAATGGAGATATGGGACTCTTCCCTTGGCATCTTTTACTGCAACATGGTCTTGTCGCCCTCCCACAGAAATCTGCCCCGCATGTGCCCACACAAAGGAGAATGACGTACATGTGGTCTTTTTTTGTCGAGCCTATGAGAAAAGCAGGAAATACTGGCTCGTCCCTTTGCTCAAAAATTTGGGATTCAGAACATTTTTACCCGCTTACAGAGTTTTAAAGACAGATTTAGCCCCAACTACTGTATTTGCTCTATCCAAATTTTTAACCGCAATGTGGTATGCCCGAAATCGCTGCATTAAGAGACTTGGCGACTCTTGACAGACTTGAATCCCCGACACACCACTATCCATTTTGATCACTAATGCTGTTTAATGCGTTTTTATTAATTATAAAATGACATTTTCTGTATTTTTTTTAAAAATGTGATGCTATGTTTATCTTTTATGATCATGTGATCGAAATAAAGATTTTTGGAATGGTTATTTCCAGGGTCCTCCACACAAGAAGAACTTGAAGAGGATCTGTGCAAATATCCCAGGTTGACAGGAGACCATGTAGGAGAATCCCAAAGGGCACTATATGCTCCTAGACCTATGGGAACAGGAAACTGAACTGCAGGCTGCTGAGGACAACAAACACCTGGCGATTCAGAAAAGGGGGTGGTGATGAACAGAGTGTCTGAATTGAGCAGACCACTCTTACCCAGTCCAAAGATCAGGGCTTGATCCATCACCGTTATTTATCTCACTGCCCCATGATGCACTGGGCCAGGGTCGGACTAATTTGCATATAGCCAAGTTCTGAGCTGGGATGGTGCAGTGAGCTAAAAAACGGTGATGGATCAAGCCCTGATCTTTGGACTGGGTAAGAGTGGTCTGCTTAATTCAGACACTCTGCTCATCACCACCCCCTTTTCTGAATCAGCAAACACCTGGCGGCACAGAGAGTGATGCACTGATCGACAGAGCCCTGGGACTTTCCATCAACATGTCCTAGAAAGTCGCA
This sequence comes from Lissotriton vulgaris, assembly GCF_964263255.1. Lineage (NCBI taxonomy): Eukaryota > Metazoa > Chordata > Amphibia > Caudata > Salamandridae > Lissotriton > Lissotriton vulgaris. The sequence goes on from NC_141695.1 coordinate 1,741,254,822, forward strand.
TTGAGTTTTTGGGAAGATATACATGTGATCTCTCAGGGAGAGTGTTCCTGGTTCACATATAGTGGGGGGGCACGTAGGATTATGCAATGACGGGGCTCACAGTCCATTATTGACAGTGTTTAATTTGAGCCAGTGGTTTCCGGTGCTCAGCACCGGCACTTAATTGCCAGCACCGGCGCTTATTAGTCTACCACATGGTATGCTCTCTATTATTTGTGACTATGTCACCATATTTGACATTCTGCACACTTGGCAGAGACCTTCTTTATGTGGCAGACTGATCCCCAGGGTAAAGTATAGAAAAATGTATAAATATTTATTGAAGTTGAAAAATATATATTTTTTATCTTAAAGTTAATGTAAATTACTGTTGTATATTTAGTAAAAGATGGGCTTGTTTAAATAAGTGCAACAGCACTAATTTTTTAATTTTGAATTCAATATTTAATTATTTCAAGTTCATTAAACTGCAATTATTTTTCACAGATTCATTTAAAAATTAACTATATCCTAAGGGGGTTCTATTTTAACTCCCTATCTGTATTATTTTCGTTTGGAGGGTATTGCAGTAATAGTCATTGCCTGTGTGTGGTGCTGCATTTACTCCACGTTTGATCTGGGGTACATTCATTACTATTTCGAGTCCTTTTTGAATGCAGTCATTTTTGAAGTGCAGTGTGTGATAGCAATGTCCTTTCTCTTGTGTGGGTGGGTGCATGTCACTCCTTAAACCCTCCCCTAGACCTCTCGTAATGCCTCTTCAATCTTCCCCAAACCCCTCCTCTTTAATAGAAATTAAAACCCATGTTGTAACCACTCCTACATGTCCTTCCTAAAGGCACTGCTAAAAAGTATACCTAAGTGTGTGAAGATCACTACATTCAGGGTTGAGATCTTCACACATAACAGGTAGGAGAGGCGGAGACCTCTCCACATGGGTTACTGGATGTTAGACTTGGCCCTTTCTGCAGAGTCACCCCCAAACTTTTTGCATTCACTCCTCCTATTTTTGCTGAATTCATTTTGGCTTTAGGGCTCTGCTCTCTTTACCACTGCTAAGCAGTGCTAAAGTGCCTGTGCTCTCTCATTTAAACATGGTAGAATTGGCATTTAAGAACCTGCCAATTTCCCTAGTAAAGTGGTACTACTGGCCAGAGCCTGTAAATTAAATGCTACTGTTGGGTCTGCAACACTTATTGTGCCACCCACTTAAGTAGCCCTTTAAACATTTCTCAGGTTTACTATTGAAGCCTCTGGGTTTTTAACTGCCATGTTGAGGTGGCAAAATAAACCTTTTTCCCAGGCCCAACCCTTCCTTTTTAATACATATCAGTTAGTACTATGGTAGGCCCTGGACAGCCCAGAGGGCAGTGTGCAGTATATTTAAAACGTTTGACTAGTACTTGTAAGTTTTAAATGTGCTAATAGTGAAAAACTCTTACATTCGTATTTCACTACAGCAAGGCCTACCTCACCCATAGGATAATATCGGAATTGCCTTATTACATTTAGTAAGCTTTAACTTCCAATTGGGATCAGGTAGACCGATCGAGCTTGGTGTCTAAAGAATTATAATTAAGAACCCTCTTTAATGGTAAAGTCGGATTTTTAATCACAATCCTGAAAATTCCTCTTTTATAAAGTTAACTGTTCAAGGTGATTGGCCCAAATACCGACAGCTAGAAAGGTCCTAACAATATTACATCAAAAAAATTAACTAACTATCATTTGAACTGCTGCTTTTCACTTAGTTAGACTTCAATGAATTCTATGGTCTGTAGTATTTATTTACTATTCATTTAGTCGTTTTAAAGGATGCAACTCAATAGATTTTTGAGTGAGAGTAAAAACGTAAATGTGACCTCTTTTGGGAATTGTTCAAAGACGTGACATCACTCAGACAATTTGTTTTATTGTTTCTAGAACAAAACTTGAAAGGATATACAACCTGTTTGGAAGGGAAGCAATAAACCGGTTTAACTGTTGGCCACGATTAATGTAATATTGTTAGGACTTTTCTAGCTGTAAGCATTTGGGCCAAATCCCTTGAACAGTTAACTTTCTAAACGTGGCAAAGTTAATTTTGTTGTTGTAATACGTTTAGAAAGTTGGTAATCGCTTGTTCTAACCGTTTAGTGCCTGCAGTCTGATCCTGGGTCACATGACTGGGTGTAGCCGGCAGTTGGTCTTTGTGTAGTGCTCTCAAACAGTGAGACAAAGGGAAGATAGGTGCTGGCAGGATGGCCGTTCTGAATTAACAAGGGGGAGGAGCTGTCACCTGCCACACTTGCACATCACAATGGCTCTGCCACTCCGCTGCAGACTCCCCCGATATGCCGCTGCGCTTTACTTTTCCAAATTTAATGAGAACGCCAACGTAAAGCAATCACCGCTCCTTGAGAAAGGACCTTCCCGGTCCGAAATGCATCGGAGCATTCTTTGATAAACTGTCTTTAAGTTGATAACATGAACCATGAGATGCTACGTATGGAAAACTTAAGGAAATGAACTTGTGAAATAAAATTCAAAAACTTGATTTTGTGAATCTTTTTGGAGTCAGTTGCTCCGCAACAACGAACCACACACGTGTGCCCAATAGCAGGGATGCGCCTACGCCTTAGTAGCGCACTCAACCCATTAACAGTCTCGACGCTGTAGGACAGTTGCGTCACCTGCTGGAGCACCTTAACCCAGATTTAATATTGCTTACCATTAAACCAAACCATTCCTCAAATAACCAGCAGTGCGCCGTGCCAATACACTTGTTCTACCTAGGCACTCTCACAAAGGGATTGTCACTAGTCTATTGTGACCCCAGACATCTTTAAATGTCCTTGCGGCTGTGCTTAACGCAGCGGTGGTGGCAGGCTGTCCAGAGTCATGGGGTACCTCCACGATCGTCCCAGTTTTCAAGAAGGGAGATCGTAACAGTACTGCCTGTTACAGACCGATCTCCCTTAATGATTCTGTGGTCAAGGTCGTGGGTGGAGTGGTGCTGAATAGACTGTCTTCTTGGGCAGAAGAAAACAGGGTCATCTCTGACACACAAAATGGGTTTCGCCCAGGGCATTCTACTTTGGCATAATGCCTTAACCTGTATATGATCCTCGGGAAGTACACCATCGCCCGTAAGGGTGCCAACTACATGGCGTTCATGGACCTTTCCTCCGCATTTGACTGTCAATCGGGCGAAATTGTGGCAGTCCATGGGTGCCATGGGGGTGGATGTCACCCTGGTTAACTTCCTGAGGGATCTACACAGGGATACCAGGGCGAATATCAGATTCTCCCAAGATCTTGGAGTATCAAGGGACTTTATTGTTGACCGGGGAGTAAGGCAAGGATGCATCTTAGCCCCTTTTCTTTTCAATTTGTATATTAATGAGCTCGATAAGACCCTTATCAAAACTGGCGTGGATTATCCATACGTAGGGCGCAGGGGCCTTCCCGTCCTGCTTTATGCGGACGATATGGTCCTTCTGGCAAGAACCGCAAGAGGTTTGCAGCTCTTATTGAATGCCTTTCATAGTTTTATGGCTGACCCCGATCTAGCCATAAACAATACCAAATCCTACGTACTCCAGGTTGGGGTTCGTCCGAAGTGCAACTATCCCTTTATGGTGAATAATTAAAGAGTGCCCATAACCTCAACATTCTCCTACTTGGGTGTTCTTTTCGATGACCATCTAAACTGGGGCGCCCTAGTTGAGAGGAAAAGAGGAGAGGTTACAAGGGCGAATGCCGCTATCTTCAGTTTTGCAACCAAAATGAGCAAAAGGGTCCAAATGCCGCAATGCTGACGTTATACCAGGCGAAAAGTGTTTCAGTTGGCAGTTATGGCAGTGAGCTATGGGGATATGTGGCACCCAAGGGCAATCAGGTGGCGGCAGAGAACAACTTTCTAAAACAGCTATTGGGAGTAGACAAAGGGACCTCAAACTTAATAACTCATGAAGGAACCGGGCTCCCATTTATTGGTGACATCTTAGCTATGCGGCCTCTGCTCTTTTGGCTTAAGTGCTGGTTAAATAAAGATCTTACCCTTAATCAACAGTTGCTTAAAGAAGCTCTGTCATTGGATAATATGCTCAATATCCCCTGGCTACAATATCTAAAAACCCATTTCAATGAATTGGGGCGACAGGATCTTTTTTTAAGTCCTGATACGATTACCTTTGAGGATGTGGTTTACTTAAAAAAACCTTTTCTCTATGGCAAAAATTAAACAGAGATGTGGCAGAACTGGTAAAACCCAGTGTACGTAAATTTATGCTGCTTAAAACCACTCCATTGTTGGGACCTTATCTTACGTGGCCCCTCTCTCCCCATGAGCGGTGTCTATTAACTAGATTCAGGTTTGATTACTATCATCTCCTACTTGCTGTTCCGAAGGGCAGCGATAGAGGTCAGGTGCTGTCTCCCTGTGGCTGCGATGACTCATCTCCACAGGATTTGACGCACTTTATGCTCTTTTGTCACCACTATGATGTTCCCAGGAGGTTCTTTTTAAAGCCCCTTTTAAAAAAGATTAATTTTACTCAGGTTCGTCCAGCACTCTGCTACCTGCAAATGCTAAAACCAGAAAGCACTGCATTTGTGGTCAGCTTCTTAAAATCAGCACTGAGACTAAGAAAACGCTTCCTGAATTAATGGTTCTCCATATTGTTGTGGTCATTGTTTTAACTAAAGTTTTTATCATAGCGTTTGTATATATTGCGTGGGTGCCAGTGTTAATACTTGTATGTACCAATACCCGAATGAATTATTTATAATTGTCTACGGTTAATGTACATGTTTTACAAATAGCCCCATTTTATTGTTGTAATGTTGCTTTTATGTTTTTTTTACTCTTAAAACCGAATAAAGTATTTTGAATTTGAATTTGAATTTGACCCCAGACATGGCTTGGAAAGGACAGGGAGGGTATGCCTGAAACCTCATGGGGGGAGGGGGGAACCTCTAGAAGTTTCTCCAACTTCAAAGTAGATACCTGGTATAAATATGAGACATCAGACACCAACTTTTTAGTCACTTCTGGACATGTGGATCATCTGCTAGGAAGAAGGATTGTTGTGCTGCTAAAAGCACTGCCCACCGGCTGGAGTGTTGCCCTACTGGACTGTTGCCCTGCTGGATTACTGCCTTGCTGGATGACTACCTTGATGCCCTGCAGCCCTGCGGTGAGTCAGCGGGATTTGGACCGGCACTTGAAACCAGGACTCCCAGAGTGACTATAAAGGCTAGTCTGTTGGCCTTCTATTCTGAGCCACAAGGACATAAGAGGAACCCAACCACCTTCACCAGCTCCCATATACATCTGCAGCAAGCCACTGACCCCCCAACTGGTGCCCCTCAGGTCCTGGACCCTTGGTGTGGCCTCAGAGAGGCTGGATTGAAGTTTTTGGGCTCTTCAGTTGGCGCTGAATCCTTGTCACTCGCACAGCCTGGCGTGCCAAGATCCGTCAGTCCAACCCTTCCTGCTACAGCACGGATTGCTCACATGGAGCACCAACACCAATCCCTGGTGACCACTTGTGATGACAAAAATATCTGCGTGCTACAGCAACGAACATCTGCAATGCCAAGCCTGCTCTTTTCGCTACAGCAATGATAATCTGCATCACCTCCCTGCTCTCTCCTCCGTGAACAGGACTCTTGGTGCTGGACTGAAAAGATAACTTTTCAGCTGTCCTACTCTGGCCCTTGTATCTGTCCAGCGCACAGTAGTGATCAGCCTGAACTTGTGACTTTCTCCCGGTCTCGCATGACCAGACAGCCGCGAGTGTCGCTTTGTGCTTTTTGGTGCAATTGTTCACTTAAATCTTTAGAAATGTATAACTCTGGTTCTACTGATTAGTTTTTTGTCGTTTCGGCCTTGTTTTACTTATTCAATGTTACTCTGTTTTCTACATTCGTGTACGATTTTTCTTGTGTTGTGTTTTCATTGTATTACTGTTTAAAGTGCTGTATAAATACTTTGCACATTTCCTCAAAGTAAAGTCTGACTGCTCTGCCCCAAGCTACCAGAGCGTTGAGCACATGCTGATTTGGGGTTTGCTTGTGCATCACCCTGACAATGATTGTCTTTGCTGCTCAAGTAGGGTTTCACCCCCTCAACCAGTAACCCAATTTCCCAGAGTGGATAACATTTTGTAGAACGTGAGTAGTACTACTAATTATACGAGGACATTTGGTTTGTGAATAAGTACCATCTATGTTTTATTTATCTTCCTGTATGTTAAACTTTGTTTATATGCAATGTGATGCATTTCGAGACAGCACCCTGCTTTGGAGTAACCAACACAACGCTTTCTATATCTTAAAGTTCTTAAAAGATGTCTCAGTCGTGCGCTCATTACTGGTTTCTCTGACCCTCTAAGCCTAGGACCAGATGAGATGGCAGAAGCTGCTGCTCCAGCTTGGAGGAGGAAGATCTCAACGCTGCTATGGTGTGGACAGGAGAATTCATGGCCAAGAGAGGCCGAGCATATGGCCAGGTAATGGAGACTTGTGTGGAGGCCCGACTGAAGGAGCGAGCATTCTGAGAAACCAGGAAGATCTGGTGCCCAACTGTCCAGAGGTGGTGCTGATTGGCAGTTTTATAAACTGTTTCATGAATGCATCAAGGATTTGTCAGGCACACATGACTGTGCACTGTCCCTTACAATGCCCCTCTTTGAATCTGCCTTATGATCCTCTGACCCAGTGGTGGACAGGGGCCATGGTCTTGAATATCCAGTAAGATAGTTCAGTGGTCTTGAACATCTGTTGGGTTAACAGTGAGATGTAGACCAGCTGCAGTAACATGGGGTAAGCTGGAGGCCAAGAGTTCAAATCCTGCCAAGGACGAATCAGCCTTCCATCCTTCCAAGGTCAGTTCATTGAGCACTACTGAGTAGGCTCTTTTAATACCTCCTAAGTACAGCGGTAGAAACAGTATTGAACAAGTAAAAAGGCCTTTGTCTATTAGGGTTACTCTTTCTTTTTTCTCCAGCCTCAGAGGAGCACTGGGATTTCTCCATGTGTACAAGAGACTCTTTCATTGTTAGACGTGTCCTTCCTGTATTTGACACAATCTATGACCTACAAATTCTAAGTTGCTGTAGGAACATGCTCACTCTCAAACTAGTTGGGATACCTCTCCCCTATGTGGGTGTCATGTTGTTTTGTGTGTGGCACTTGTTTTGGGGGGGGGGCTCTAACAGTTTGAGGCCTCCACACGTCCCCAGGACTGTGTTTGGTAACCAGCCACCAGAGCCTTGTAGTCGTCGAATACCACACAGATTAGTGACTATTTTATTTAAGCAGGTGTACATAGTGTTGGCATTCCATCTTGTGGCCACTTCAGAGCACTGGGTAGGGATGGACAGAGTCAAGGTAGGTAGATTGCCAGACTTTGGGTAGAATAATGGATCGTGATTATGCACTTCAACTGCGAGGTCTAGGTGGACATCAAGTGAGAACTCCAGGACTATGCGGAGATGTCAGATAAGTGTGGAAGGGTGTCAGGAGAATCGAGCCCTGTCCCTCTGGTGTGGGTGGGGAAAGGATGGAGCTTTCCCCGTGAAAGCAGAAGAATGTTTAAGGCATCTTTGAAAATATAGAATTAGATCTCTTTTTAAGATTAGGAATAATTAGAATATTATCCTTTTGTCAAATGCCAACCAGTAACTATTGTTTGGTACTTTGAGATTCCCCTTATATCTCCTCATTGGTGGATTTGTGAATTTAGGTCACGCACTGTAGCTTGGCGAAGAGTCGGCTCACCAGCACCAGTCCCACAGACTCGGATCACAGGGGTCTTCCGAGTGGTTGAACCGTGGGTGCAGGCACACTGAGAGGACCAGATAAAGTCACCAGTGAAGAGTCAGGGAGTCCATGCAGATGAGCTATCCTGCACTATATCTTTAATAACTGACCACTCGAGAGCAGCATGACTGTCTTACACAAATACTGCTAGGGAAGTCTTAATAATGCTCATTGCAGGCAGGCTGGAGAAACCTAAGTGCCCATGTGTGTTTTGGTCGGCCTGAGACTGTTGGCCAAACACACATGAGCACTTAGGGAGTGCACATAGCACTTCTCCCCACTCCCACGCCTCAACCCCGGCCCTCCCCACAACACTGGCTCAGAGCCAGCAAATACAAAGTAAAACGATGCAAGAGCATTGTTCTATTTTTCATTTGCTGTCTCTGAGCCAGGCAGTGAGGCGATGCTCCTCCGCCATTGTGGAGGAGCCGCTGCTGCAGTGTGGAGGAGATGGTGTTGTGTGTTGGGATACTTCATGTATGGCAGTGAGGTAGGTATGCTAATGTGTAGCAGTGTAGAGGATATTGTGTTGTGTGTTGGGATATTTCAAGCATAGCAGTGTGGTAGATATGCTATTGTGCAGCAGTGTGGTGGATATGGCGTTGTGTGTTGGGATATTTCATGTGTAGCAGGGTGGTAGATATGCTAATGTGTAGCAGTGTTGAGGATAGCATGTTGTGTGCTGGGATATTTCATGTGCAGCAGTGTGGTCATTATTTTGTTTTGCAGCAGTGTGGGAGATATGTCATTGTTTGGGAGTATATGGTATATGCCGTTCTGTAGCAATGTTGCAGTATATCTTTGGTTAGCGGTGTGAGAGATATTGCGTCACATAGCAGTGGGTGTGATACGTCCAGTATACCAGCTCGGGAGATATGTAATAGAAGCAGTGTGGCGGCGGGTCATTAAGTATCAGTGTGGGACTGACTTTACTGTACAGCAGTGAAGGATATGCTTTCATATAGTAGTGCTTGGGACATGTCTTCGCGGAGCAGTGTCTCGGACATGTCATTGTGATGTAGTGTGGGTGATAGGTTACAGTGTAGCAGTGTGAGATCTACGTCATTTTGTAGAGATTTTATAGCAATATGAGATATGATATTGTGTAGCAGTGTGAGAGATGTGACATTCTATACACACTCTGCAGGTGAGAAACCAAAAGGCAGCCTTTAGACTGGTACAATGCAGATGCAGTAACAAAAGAGGCACAGCAACCTGAGAACACGAGTAGATGAATAGGCAACTTACCCACTCATCCTACCATCCCCCGCACAGTACGTATGTGGTATTTGTACAGCAGGAGCCTAGATAAAAGGCTCACTCAATTGTCCATCCTCCCTTACTCACTGGTATGTCGTAAGAAGAAAATGCCCCCTTCTTACCCGAATGCCCTCCCCAAGAAGGAACTGTCCCTTTCACTCAGCTACCTGCCCTTTCCAAGAAGGACCTGCCCTCTCACTCAGCTGTGCGCCCTCCACAAGGAGGACCTGCCCTCTCACTCGGCTGTGCGCCCTCCACAAGGAGGACCTTCCCTCTCACTCAACTGCCTGCCCTTTCCAAGAAGGACCTGCCCTCTCACTCAGCTGTGCGCCCTCCACAAGGAGGACCTGCCCTCTCACTCGGCTGTGCGCCCTCCACAAGGAGGACCTTCCCTCTCACTCAACTACCTGCCCTTTCCAAGAAGGACCTGCCCTCTCACTCAGCTGTGTGCCCTCCACAAGGAGGACCTGCCCTCTCACTCAGCTGTGCGCCCTCCACAAGGAGGACCTGCCCTCTCACTCGGCTGTGCGCCCTCCACAAGGAGGACCTTCCCTCTCACTCAACTACCTGCCCTTTCCAAGAAGGACCTGCCCTCTCACTCAGCTGTGTGCCCTCCACAAGGAGGACCTGCCCTCTCACTCAGCTGTGTGCCCTCCACAAGGAGGACCTGCCCTCTCACTCAGCTGTGCACCCTCCACAAGGAGGACCTGCTCTCTCACCTATCTTCACTTTCTGAGAAGGGCCAGTTCTTTCGTTCACCTGTCTGGCCTCCCCAAAAAGGCCCTGTCCTCTCACCCACCTGTGTGCCCATCCCACGAAGAACATGCCCTCTGACTCACCAGTTTTTCCTCTCCAAAAAGGACCTGCCCTCTCACTCACCTATCTGTCCTCATAGAGAAGGACCTGCCCTTTCAGCCACTTGCCTGGCCTCACAGAGAAGGACCTGCTCTCTCACTCACCTGTCTGGCCTCACACAGAAGGACCGGGCCTCGCACTCACCTGCCTAGCCTCACAGCGAAGGACCTGCTCTCTCCCTCACCTGCCTGGCCTCACAGAGAAGGACCTGCTCTCTCACTCACCTGCCTGGCCTCACAGAGAAGGACCTGCTCTCTCACTCACCTGTCTGGCCTCACACAGAAGGACCGGGCCTCGCACTCACCTGCCTAGCCTCACAGAGAAGGACCTGCTCTCTCCCTCACCTGCATGGCCTCACAGAGAAGGACCTGCTCTCTCCCTCACCTGTCTGGCCTCACACAGAAGGATCTGGCCTCTCCCTCACCTTTCTGGCCTCACACAGAAGGACCTGGCCTCTCACTCACCTGTCTGGACTCACAGGGAAGGACCTGCTCTCTCATTCACCTGTGTGGCCTCACAGAGAAAGACCTGCCCTCTCACTCAGCTGGCTGGTCCCACAAGGAGGACCTTCCCTCTCACTCAACTACCTGCCCTTTCCAAGAAGGACTTGCCCTCTCACTCAGCTGTGTGCCCTCCACAAGGAGGACCTGCCCTCTCACTCAGCTGTGCGCCCTCCACAAGGAGGACCTGCCCTCTCACTCGGCTGTGCGCCCTCCACAAGGAGGACCTGCCCTCTCACTCAACTACCTGCCCTTTCCAAGAAGGACCTGCCCTCTCACTCAGCTGTGCGCCCTCCACAAGGAGGACCTGCCCTCTCACTCGGCTGTGCGCCCTCCACAAGGAGGACCTTCCCTCTCACTCAACTGCCTGCCCTTTCCAAGAAGGACCTGCCCTCTCACTCAGCTGTGCGCCCTCCACAAGGAGGACCTGCCCTCTCACTCGGCTGTGCGCCCTCCACAAGGAGGACCTTCCCTCTCACTCAACTGCCTGCCCTTTCCAAGAAGGACCTGCCCTCTCACTCAGCTGTGCGCCCTCCACAAGGAGGACCTGCCCTCTCACTCGGCTGTGCGCCCTCCACAAGGAGGACCTTCCCTCTCACTCAACTGCCTGCCCTTTCCAAGAAGGACCTGCCCTCTCACTCAGCTGTGCGCCCTCCACAAGGAGGACCTGCCCTCTCACTCGGCTGTGCGCCCTCCACAAGGAGGACCTTCCCTCTCACTCAACTACCTGCCCTTTCCAAGAAGGACCTGCCCTCTCACTCAGCTGTGTGCCCTCCACAAGGAGGACCTGCCCTCTCACTCAGCTGTGCGCCCTCCACAAGGAGGACCTGCCCTCTCACTCGGCTGTGCGCCCTCCACAAGGAGGACCTTCCCTCTCACTCAACTACCTGCCCTTTCCAAGAAGGACCTGCCCTCTCACTCAGCTGTGTGCCCTCCACAAGGAGGACCTGCCCTCTCACTCAGCTGTGCACCCTCCACAAGGAGGACCTGCTCTCTCACCTATCTTCACTTTCTGAGAAGGGCCAGTTCTTTCGTTCACCTGTCTGGCCTCCCCAAAAAGGCCCTGTCCTCTCACCCACCTGTGTGCCCATCCCACGAAGAACATGCCCTCTGACTCACCAGTTTTTCCTCTCCAAAAAGGACCTGCCCTCTCACTCACCTATCTGTCCTCATAGAGAAGGACCTGCCCTTTCAGCCACTTGCCTGGCCTCACAGAGAAGGACCTGCTCTCTCACTCACCTGTCTGGCCTCACACAGAAGGACCGGGCCTCGCACTCACCTGCCTAGCCTCACAGAGAAGGACCTGCTCTCTCCCTCACCTGTCTGGCCTCACAGAGAAGGACCTGCTCTCTCACTCACCTGCCTGGCCTCACAGAGAAGGCCCTGCTCTCTCACTCACCTGTCTGGCTTCACACAGAAGGACCGGGCCTCGCACTCACCTGCCTAGCCTCACAGAGAAGGACCTGCTCTCTCCCTCACCTGCATGGCCTCACAGAGAAGGACCTGCTCTCTCCCTCACCTGTCTGGCCTCACACAGAAGGATCTGGCCTCTCCCTCACCTTTCTGGCCTCACACAGAAGGACCTGGCCTCTCACTCACCTGTCTGGACTCACAGGGAAGGACCTGCTCTCTCATTCACCTGTGTGGCCTCACAGAGAAAGATCTGGACTCTCACTCAGCTGGCTGGTCCCACAGCTATTGACCTGCTCTCTCACTCAACTCATCTGCCCTCACAGAGAAGCGCATGCCTTCTTACTCGCCTATCTGGCCTCACAGAGAAGGACCTGGCCTCTCACTCACGTCTGCCCTCACAGAGAAGCGCATGACTTCTTACTCGCCTATCTGCACTGACAAAGAAGGACCTGGCCTCTCACTCAAGTCTGCCCTCACAGAGAAGGATCTGGCCTCTCACTCACCTTCTCTGCCCTCACACAGAAGGCCCTGGCCTCTCACTCACCCATCTGCCCTCACAGAAAAGGATCGGACCTCTTACTCACCTGTCTGTCCTGGCTTGTACATGGGCTTATCCGTCTGTATCACGGTGACGTTCCGGGACATCCTGAGTAGAACCTCCTTTTTTTCTGAAATTTTCTGGCTCCCGGCGCAATCCAATGACAGCGAAATTGACACCACTTCCTCCGTACCTTTGGTGGGTGGTGGTACCTGGTTAGGAGACAGGGTGGGCAGGCTGAAAACAAAGACAATCTCACTTTCTGTTTGAGAAGTAATTAATGGTAGAAATAACCCATGTATTCTCTTCATGAGATTAGCTTGTGGAACCAAAAAAGTGTGCACTGCAGACTGTGTAGATTTAAAACGGGTCCAGAAAGCACCAGAGTGGATCTAACTTCAAATTAAACTGACCTGGGATGAAATTAGCTTGGGACTATACAACTAAGGGAAATCACTGAAAGCAATTGACACAGGTCTAGTGTAGACCTAATGCTAATTCATCCACATTTAATATGGAACCAACATCAATAAATACAGAACTACTGGTGAGTTAACTGCAAACATGCACAACCAGAATGAAACTAACTCTGCAAAACTATTGCCGGGCTAACTCCAAACCAATAGTGTGGAACTAATGCTGTCCTATCCAAGCCAACAATGAAACTAACTAGGCGCTTTATATAGGACTACGGTTGAACCAATTTCTAGCCAAGTAAAGCCTGGCTGGAAACTGCAGCAGTATGTGTTGATCTATGTAGGGAATAACTCCAACACGTGAAGGTGGGACTAACATCCATTCGTATGGGACAAGACTGGGACTACTATGAATCCGTCAAGGAATAAGGTGAGACTAGCATCAATACAAGCATGACTATAAGGACCTCTCCTCTCCCTCACCTAGCTGTCTGATCTCCCCAAGAAGAAAATGCACTCACTCACCTCTTTGTCCCCTCAAGAAGGAAGGACCTGCTCTCCAAATCACCTGTCCAACTCCTCTACAAGCATGGGTGGAAAGGCACTCACTCAGGTTCTTCCAAGACTACCATCAATGAAGGTTGCACTTCACAATATATTTTAGGCATGAGCGGATTTTGCGGATTGGCAATCCGCGAATTTGCGGATTTGCGAATTTGCGGATTGCCAAAATCCGCGAATCCGCGCGGATTTTTTTTTTTTTATGTTCGCATGGGTTTCTGCAAGTTCGCGAGGGTTTTGTACAATTTCGCAAATTGCGAAATTGTACAAAACGCGTGCGAACTTGCAGCAACCCGTGCAAACACAATTATATGAAGAGAAAGAAGCTCCTGGTCACAGGAACAGCACAAGGATTGCGCTCATGAAAGTCAAGGATGCAAAGGCCTCTACCCAGCATCACAGCCTCGAAGACGCTCATGATTGTTTTTGGGCTAATGAGTGAGTCACTGATTTTGAGCATCAACTAGTTCGAGTGACCATGCAAAGGCCGCCCTCTACCCAGCATCACAGCTGATTTTCCACGGTAGATTTGGGAAGAGGCACACCTGTCCAGCCTCGAAGACGCTCATGATTGTTTTTGGGCTAATGAATGAGTCACTGAATTTGAGCATCAACTAGTTCGAGTGACCATGTGTGTGTTACTATGCAATCGCCCTGAAGGGCGCAGGGGTCCCTTGAGTGACCTGTGTAAGGCTGTAACTATTTTACAATGGCGCCAGCAAGCTGCCAGCGCCGTTGGAAAATAGTTACAAAGTTAGCTTGCACAGGAAGCACCTGCTTCGTTTTATCTAGTGGTTCCTGTGCAAGCTAACTTTGTAACTATTTTAGAACGGCGCTGGCAGCTTGCTGGCGCCATTGTAAAATAGTTGCATGAGTGGGGGTTCAACTTTTGAACCCGTGACGTTCGCGGATTTTTTTTGCGGATTTTGCGGGAAATCCGCAAAATTCGCGGATTGCGGATTTCCCAAAAATCCGCAAAATCCGCGAGCGTAACGGATTTCCCGCTCATGCTTAATATATTTATTTGCAGGGAAAAGTTGACATGTTCATCTGAGTCAACAAATGTGTATACCTGCTTATATCGTTACTTGACTTTCACACAAACCCTGCCTAGAGAGCCCGGACCAATCAGTCTTTAAATCGCTCTTAAACAAGTCTCTTTACCTGGAAGCGGACACATTCCCAGGGTTCCAGGCTGGAAATTCTCTTCATCAGTGGTATATCATCCTTGCCGTTGAATGTCATGTTGACCTCCACGGTGCATTTACTGGGCTCACTGACGTAAACGCATACTCTCTCCGTGGAGGGATACAACAGCACAGCTGGAACCACCACTGCATAGTTTCTGGAGACGAAAAAGAGCCCGATGACCACAATGTAAAGGAAGTCCCACCAGTTAGTTCTTTTGAGCCATTTCTAACAATGAACTGACTTAGTTATCAGTGATCCTTAAGAGAGATAGAAATGCAGATATTGCTACTAGCTCATCATGTGAACACATGAGGAGAGGGCTACAGTGTAGAAAAAAGAACGGCCAGACTATAAGACTGAATTAGCAGTGAGTTGGGTATTAAGAGACATGGGGCCAGATGTACAAAGAGTTTTTGCGGTCCGACAAACCATACATTCAGTAAAATACAGGGTTTTTGACCTCAAAAACCCTTTCATATCTACTAAATAAATTTGAAAGGGGCACGTTTTGGGCGTCCCTTCCGAATTGTGGTTTGGAATTCTATGTGCCAATGTTTTTTTCTTATGGTAATTCCATTTTCAAACCATGGATCAATTACCATCCCTCAAGCTGGAGTGGTAACTGATTCACAAAGGGGAAGGGGTCACTTTTGTACTCCTTCTCCTTTGGGAATCAGCTTCTGGTCCAGGAAACCACTGTCAACTCTCCCTGAAGTTTTATCAAATATAAATCTTTTTATTTTTAAAAGCAGCCCCGTTTTGTTTCAAGAAGTGGAACTGCTTTAAAAAAAAAGAAAAAGTTTCCATTTTGAAATTCAAAGACAGGGATAATATTCTTCCGTCCTTTGCGGGCCATCCTCCCTCTAATTGCAGCAAATCAAAGAGTCACAAATTGCGACCTGCCTCATGAATATTTCATAGGCAGATCATTCAGCGACTATTTGTGGTTTACTATTTTAACAACCGACCCATTGGTTGGGTCGCAAAATAAAATACTAGTTGCAAAAGGTTGATAAACAGTTTGCATCCACTTTTTGCGACCAGAATATTAGTACATCTGGCCTCTTAATTCCTCAAACAAAGAGAGTGGGATTCTCTGAACACCAGAACTACAGCCATGGATGTCTGAAGGTGGAGGTTTCAGTGGTATTATTGTCTTTGACTGAATTTTTCAAGATCTATCTATCTTCTAGTTATAGAGCAAGCACCTACCTTGATTATCTTCAGGTCTGGAGTGTACTTTTGTTTGTTTTTAAAAAGACCTGCTCTTTGAGCAAAAGTGTCATTTTCAGAAAAATTATCCAATTAAATGCGTTTAGTCCTCAAGGAAGTGCCAACTGCATTACATCTCTCAGAAGACTGAGAAAGATCCTATGGAAGAGGAGCATGGACCACTCCCACCAAATTCCCATTCAGGTGTAATTGAAATAAAACAATGACCTCACCAGTGCTTGAGACCCGCTGTGTTTCAGGCGCCATTGACGGTGCCCGTGCTCAGCACGACATTTCAGTTTTGGATTCTGAACCCATGAGGAATCATTAGGTGATGAGAAGTAAGTTACTGCATGTTTTAAATCCAGACACAGATTTAGATAAATAGGTTTTGATTCCCATCTTCATAAGCAGATGAAAACAAATATATTGTAGAGGAGCTATCATTGGATATTTTGGAAAACTAAAGACAGAAGAAGCAATGCCAAGGTTATTTAGTGTTTTTTTGTCAAATAAGATGGAAGAGAACTGATGAATAATTATAAGACGAAAAATTCTTATTTTGAAGAATTCTGCCCAATGCTGCCTGTAAAATTCAAATTTGGCATACACTTTGTTGCTGCTAATCAAGGTAGGAGGCTGATTTAATAATGCTGGAAGCTCACCATCGAAATTTTGGGATGAATTCAGAAAGTGATTATCAAAGATGAACAGTGCCAAATTGAAGGAAGGTTCATAGAAAGTCTGTAGTTCTCATAGAAGGGTACCAGGAGTGTTTGAAGACAAAGGAAAAGTGCAGGTGAACTAGGAGGGGAGAAAAAGAGGGGAAAAAAGATGAAAGAGACCAAGAATGATGGGTGGTGGAAGAAAGACATACACAAAAATAGTCAGGAATGGGAAAAAAATGATAATGTGAGATTGTGGTAAAGGGAGATGCAGCAAGGGATTTCGAGTAGAGGAAAGGTAAGGGGAAAGTGCAGAGAAGAAATGGTATTCAGTGTGAAGAAATAGATAGGAATGAGCAAACTGAGGACAAGTGACCGGTATATGGTATGAGAGAGGAACAAGACATATGAGACCATGAAACGGTGAGAATAAAAGTGGAGGAGAAAGAAAGGACTTAAAGATGAACTTTTAGAGGGTATGTGAAAGGAAGGACTGAGAAGGGGACTAGAGAGGAAAATAAGACATTTTGCTGAAGAGGAACTTATAGAGAATGACAAAGAAAGGCATGCAGAGGAAACATTTACTGAGGGAGGACAGTGTTGAAGAGACTGGAAGAGATGAGGGAGAGGCAAAAGGATGGAGGAAGACACAAGCGAGAGAAGTAAGAACCATTGCTAAATATAGGAAGTAGTAATAGAGAGAGGCAAAGAGAAAATAATTGCGATAAAAGATAGACGAGGAAGCGGAAAAGAATAAAGGCAATAAAGAGGGGGAAGAGGGAGCAATATACAGAGAGGGAGATGTGAGAGATACAGAAGATAAAAAAGTAGATAGAATCCTGCTAGTCTCTTGAAATTGGGCGAACAGATAATGAGTGATAACAAAGACATGGATAGAGGTTTTTGAATGATGCTCTTACGGAGATGCAGGGGTCTCCCCATGAGTGACATGCAGGAGCAGGCTGCCGATGAGCAGACTGACCCACATCTTCCAATAACTGGTCCTTCTTTGCAGGTTTCCTAAGTCTAGAAGGGAATCCAGCACTGGCTACTCTCGAGGTCTTTCAAGATGACGGAGCTGCTGTCCTTCTGTCTCTTCCTCCTGAGCTCTGTGCTCAGAGCCTTCTCAGCCTCCCTCTGTACTTCACCAGTTCTCTCCACTGCTGGTCTTTTATGGTTGTCTCTTAACCAATGCAAGATCTCTGGTCCCTCCCTCCCCTCTCAGGCTACTCTTTTGTCCTGCCAAATGTAATTTTCTCTTCTATTTTGGCATCTGCCCAGAGTGTTGACATCAATTTAGGATTGTGAAAGATTGACCAGGCTTAATTTATTCTACAAACAAATGTTTTGCGTCACGGCCTGCACTAATCCCTGTCCTTCGATGAGGAAGCATTGCACTGCTTTCGTTGGCAAAGAGGGAGCATTTTCGTTAAGACAAAGTTGCTCTTCAGCCAGGCTTTAATGTCATCATACTGGGCATAGGTTCAGGATTTGCCATTCCTTTTCTTCCCCTTTGATTCACAACATTATCAAAGCAAGCTAGGCCCTCGGGCAGGGACGCGCCTTATGGGGTTGCAATCTACATCTTCATTGATTCATCTGGGATCTGCGGTGTTACATCCTGTTATCCACCTTTGGAACCCAGAAGAGTATGGCACTAGGATGCACTATATCTAATATTGAGTTTACAAAGGGAGCATTCTGAGGCCTTCCCAGCTTTGGCCTTTGCTGCAAGGGAAAATGGTGATAGGTTAGAGTTTGAGAAGGTTGAACAATGGCTCTCAGGGCCTTCTCTAGACTTCCTAGCTAAGTAAACTATGTCCCCATCACCAACTTGTCTGTCTTGCAAAATAATGCATTAATTTTTGCTTTCACAACTACACACATGCTAGAACTCACATTCCATCCTGAGTGCCAAGTACACATAGAAGGGATCCTAGAGAAATTACTATTCTCCATCGCTGACCTCTTGGGTGGCTTTGACACTGTCAGTTACAAGGTTCCAATTGATGTCATTTCCTCTTCCATCAAAGCACTGCGCATACAGCTCCAGCGCATAACAATATGTGGACTTAAGGAAAATAAAACGTCGCTATGTGGGTGCTCTACCTCTCTTTGCATCATGGCCTCATTTGAGTCCATTTGCTATGAACTGGAATAACTATTAGGCAGGTGCATACATTGCCATTAATGAAGCAAGAGCCCTGCCAAACATATGACAAGGGACTGTGACTTCACCAGCAAAATGGTGAAATACAATCTCCAAGGCATATCTCGTGTCACTGATTATGTTTACCACATGTATCTGCCCACAGCTAGACATTATAAGATTCTAATGAATCAGTGATATGAACTCTTGTACAGATAACATCAAGTGACACCTCAACCTGTCAAACAGTTTCAATGGCTTAAGCCTTGATAATGACTATGTTATTATCATGCACCTAGGTTTCTACATACCTAGGTGTCCCAGGAGACCAGCCGGTAAATTTGAGCAGACGAGGAGCCCACCAGTGCCCACGCCTCCTCCCACTCCCACTAGTTTACCCTTCAACATTACAGTAACACGCTTTAAGCACACAGAGTAATTTGGCTGCATGGAAAAGCCTGGACATGGAGCAGAGCAGGATCTTTCATCGTACTTTTGATTTTGAAGTCGAGAGAGACTTGAATGTGAGTGGGGGATATTCAAACACTAAGGAGCTCATTAAGATGTTGGGCGGAAAGCCCCCACCCGCACCAAATCGGAATCGGGACTGACTGACTTGCGGTTGGCGGTTTCGACCACTGGATTACGATGCAACAGAACACTGTTCGGTCGGGGTCACATTGTTCCCCATTGAAGCTTGTGTTCTTCCAAACAACACAGGCTCATATGGGGAAATTAGGTACTTGAGGAAAACCCTGCATGCTGTTGCAGGCACCCCACAGTGCCTGCCACGCATTGCAGGATTTTACAGGTGGAACGCTTAGGTACTCACTCGGCCATTAACCGTAGGCCGCGGGTGTAAGGGGGCCCTGACAGGGGCCCCAAAAGTCACTTTCAGACTGCCTTTCTGTGTCGGACAGTCCGAAGTGGAAAGGCTGTTGGAAATCAATATTCTAATCCCGAGGGCATAAACGCTGTCTATAGCGGTGTACGGTTTGTTTCCGACCAACACAACTGTTCTGCGAGTCGCTCGGAACCGATTCAGAATGATTGCACGGTTTACATTCTGACCGCGAACATCGTTATCAGGCGGTTCGAATGGAAACCGACCTAGTTGGTCAGAAGGGCTCTGACGCGGTCGAGTAGATTACAACTGTCGGGAGGAGGCTTTCCACTCAACATCGTAATTGGCCTCCATTTTCGCCAGTTGTCACCTACTACCAAAAGGAGGGACATAAGAGAAATTTCGGGAATTAACAGTTTTGTGTTGCCACAGAACAATACTCCACGAACCAGATGTCTCCAATGGCATTACCCAGCTTAAATCTCTAAGATGATAAAATTACCTTTTCAGATCCAATGAAACAACTGGTACCAGGGACTCAACGTACACATGGAAAACCAACAGTGATAGGATAGATCACTGGGATAATGCACAGTTGGCAGATCATGGGTCATATCTGAAAGTTCACATGTGAATGAGCTGATGCTGATGGGAGAGGAATGAAGCAAACCACTGTCCTAACGATGCAGACAGACCCACAATGGCCGAGAAAATGTTCAATGTAGTCTGGACTTCAACAGTACTGATTGCAGACAATAGATGAAAGAGGATCAGAGGGTAGAGGTCACATTGGTCTGCAGTGAAAGTGGTGTTATCTTGCCAACACATGAACTCCCTTCAGCTACCTTCAACGCTGCCACAGTGTGTGCCCCCACATTCTTCCACACTGCCACCTGATGTCCCAATATGTATGTCATACACAGTACAATCTTATAAGTAATAATGATGTCTGTGGAAATAAGATCACTGGGCATAGAATGACAGTGTGGTGGCACCAACCTGCCTCCTTGAGTGTTCACCCCTCCTTCACTGGTGCCTGGGGAGAGGCACTGGATCCTCTTATGTTGCTAGGCTTTGTGTATTCCTCCTGAATGCTGTGGGTTTCTTGGCCTCTGATGCTGCTAGGCCTTGCTGGCTCTTCTTTGAGGGTTTCTCTCCTCTCTCTCCTCTTTACCACATCGTTTCTCACTTCACAGACTGCTCAGGGAGGTTCTCGCAGGCCGAATCCTGGCCTGGCTGGTTATCAGGGAATCCCCTCCCATCAGTGAATCTCAGGGATTATATTAATCTTCCTTATACAGATCATGGACAAAGAAACTGTGCAGGACTTGGCATGCAGAAAGAACTGATCTCCCAGCCTGACTCTAGGAGAACAAAACAGAAAGCAAGAGCATCAACTGAAGCTTGAAATAAGGAGGGAGAGGGGGCCTGAATTACACCGTGTTTGGCAGAACTCAACTCTAAGCATGGGCGGAAAATCCGCGCCGCTCGCAGATTTTCGGTAAATTCCCAATCCGCGAACTCTCACGAATTAACCGAAAATCCGCAAATTCGCACGCAGCGGATTTTTTTTCTCGGTGATACAATATTGCGGCGTGCGGCGTTCACTTACCGTCATTCAGCGTTTGCCGAGTTGTTTTTCTCGATATTTTGCGAGTGCTGCGCCATTTTGGATCTTGCTGCGGGATCCCGCGGGAGTTTGGCGACGCATCGCGAGAGTTCGCAATTGCGAACATGTAAGTGCGGCGGGCAGCAACAATCTCGCACTCGTGAAATTACAAAATTTGCAATTCTGCACAAGAAATCCTCTAGCAAGCAGCATAGACCTTCTGAAAATGATGATTTTTCTCAGAATAACTCCTCAGGTTGACATTTGCCTGCACTTTTTTGGATTTGAGGCCTTTTGACTTTCTTTGGATCACTTTTGGATTAGTAATCAACTTTCACAAGTAAGTTTGTTTGGGTCATTACAGTTGCTGTTCTGCAGAAAAACGAGTTTTGCAAAACTGAAAGCCCTCAGCAGGTGCAAAAGTTCACTCATCATTAGTAACCATTCCCTGTAGTACTTCCTGAGGGGCCCCTCCAGAGTTCAGTTGCCTATGTTTGTTTGGGGCATTACAGTTGCTGTTCTGCAGAAAAACGAGTTTCGCAAAACTGAAAGCACTCAGCAGGTGCAAAAGTTCAAACTCATCTTTAGTAACCATTCCCTGTAGTGCTTCCTGACTGGGACCCCTCCAGAGTTCAGTTGCTAGTTGCAACAATTCTATGACCCTGCTCTGACCCTCACAGCAGGCTCATAGAATAGCTACAAGTAGGCCACAAAGGTCCTGGAAAAAAAATTGCACTGCAACAGAAAGCAAATTACAGATAAGGAAGTAGGTGCCAGACTGGAATTTTAAAACAGTGACACATTAATAAATCAACCCCAAATTAATTCATGTCAGTTGAAGCAGGGCAGGTGTGCTTGCTTTTCCCCCCCATAATCTACAGTGATGAACCAGAGGGTGGCATTGATGTACCAGAGGGTGGCATGGGTGAAACAGGGTGGCAGTGGTGAAACAGAGGGTGCTGTGAACCTGTGATGATGAACCAGACGTAGAAACAACATAGTCGCGACCGTTGCGAGCTGACAAGTAAGTTCGCAATTGCGAACTGGTACAAAACCCTCGCGAACTGGCAGAAACCCTTGCGAACACAAAAAAAAAATCAGCAAATTCGCGAGAATTCGCAGATTTGGCGGATTGCGAGTTCGAAAATATGCAAATTTGCGAACGCCAGATTCGCGAAATTCGCCCATGCTTACTCAACTCCCATATTCCTTCAGAACATCCGGATCAAACTCTCTACCTTACTTTATTACATCAACTACAGGCTTCAGTCAGCGCACTCAAGTCTCACAGAAAACCAAGTAACAGACCACCTCTCACTCGCACATGCAATCGAGGCAAATCAGTGATTGACAAGAACGCTGACCAATCACAAGTTGAATAGTCTCATGCACCTTCACCACGTCCTGTCATCCAGTGACCTCCAGTCAACACACTACTTCTTCAGTCACTAATGAAGATGACATCATGCACCTGATATACTGTAAGATGACACCAGTCCACACACACCAATACTCTGCAACTACAGTGTTGGGAAGCTGTGCTCCCTGGCGAGTCCACAAATTCATTTCCAAACAGTTGTGGGAGAAGACACGGATACAATGAGTGTTTAAATAACAGTGTGGTAAATTACATAATTACATCTAAAATTACTTAACCATGTCGACCAGGCAAATAATCCTTGTTGTACCATTGAATTGTTATGAAAAACACATGGAAATGTCAGCACTGCAGTTTGAACACAACACATAATATTAGTTAGAAAATGTAATAGTAGTATTAATATCGTTAGTTTTATTGTTAGACTTAATGCTAAAAATTATCTTATAGAGCAGGAAACAGTCAATATTGTTGTGAAAAGAACATCAGGAAAATGTGTTTTTCTTCTGAAAATGTTAACAGTTTGCTGTTTAAAATGTTTACTGACTTTAAAATTGTTGATTGACATGAAAGGCTACTGTGTTTCTCAAACACGTTTTTACAATTATGAAAGTTACTCATGATTTTTAAAGTTAGATGTGTAAAGGCGCTTGAAACATTTTAATCAATGCAGAGAAGGAAAATAGGTGAGCCGTCCTTAACCATTGGTGGTAGTGTGTGTCCATCACACATTATCCAGTTCACATTGATCCTTTATTGTTTGGCTTCAGTGTCAGCGGAGGAAGGATCCAGCAAGATCCACTTAGAAAAATTCCCTAGTCTGCCTCTAAAGGGGGAGGAGCGGGTATACAACGTATTAACTCTTAATAAGAACTCCATAGCGGTCGCAGACGAGACGGAGCTAGTATCCTCACCAGCTACATTAAACAATAAACCTGTGTTAAAGATTTCAGGGCTTATACATAATGTTCCTTCAAACCCTATCTTCAGAGCAGATGTTCTTCCGCCAGCTTATACAGAATATTTTGTCCCATCTATCCCCCATCAAGAAACCACGCTGAGAGGGCCCATATTGAGTATCCTTTTTTAGAATATTGCTGGCCTACAATCTAAGGTCAACTACGATGAGTGGTTGACCTTTTCACGGACCTACTCCATTCTTTGCTTTCAAGAAACATGGGCTGTATTATCTATTCACTTAAACGGTTATAAAACCTACCATTCGCCCGCTATCCCGTCCCTATCAGGGCGAGCAAAGGGAGGATTGTCGACTTACATTTCCAATCTAATCACGGTACGGGAAATTACTGCCTTAAAACTGGAGGTTAAGCCTCAGGAGCCAAGCTCGACAACGAGATGGCCGCACGTTAGCTCGGCTCCGCCGCCCTACCTGCCTACAATCTAATATCCTGTCGATTATCCTGCCCAAAACGGACAACAACTTATATCCAGAGCTTTGCAGTAACTTACCATCCATCCCGGTGGGTCCGGTGTTCGGTGGATCCACAGCGTTTTCCTCCCGGAAAGTGCGGCCTCCCCGGGGTTGAGACCGGGGCCTCGCCCTTAGCGAGTTGCCGGCGAGACGGTGTCGGCGGCGGCCTCGGGTGGAGGTCTGGGGCCAGCCGGAAGATGCCGATGTGCGAAAAGCCCGGAGGCAAATGAACGTGCCTGGGACACTCGTCCGGTGCTCCAGAGGTGGTGTGCGGCAAGTTGTGGGTTGGGGACGCCGTGTCTGGTGGCTCCCCCCTTTGTTGCCGTCCGGCCGTACCGGGCTCCTTCACTTGGTGGCGAAGAGGGATTTTGGCGGAGCGGTGTCACCGGCGGGTCCCCCTCCCTTGTGACCACTATTTCAGCGCTGTGGGTGCTGCTTGTGCGCTTGAGGGGGGTCCCGCCGGGGTTCTGCTGTTGAGCTCACCCCTGGAGAAGAGTCCAGAGAGACGGCGTAATTGTCGCAAAATGGCGGCTGCTGCCATGTCCCGTGCAGGGTCCCGGGATGCCGATTTCTTGCCCTTGCACTCCGCTTGGGCCTGTACTGGTGAGCTCGAACCCACAATTGGCGACGTCCTGCAAGCTTTGAGGTCCTGGAGGTCAACCTTGGTCCGGGATTCCTGTGTGCAGAGGGATGCAATGGCCGCCATTGCTCCCGGGCCAGCTTTTGAGGACGCGATGAGTCCGGT
Source organism: Lissotriton vulgaris (assembly GCF_964263255.1). Taxonomy (NCBI): domain Eukaryota; kingdom Metazoa; phylum Chordata; class Amphibia; order Caudata; family Salamandridae; genus Lissotriton; species Lissotriton vulgaris. Next base: position 1,741,279,399 of record NC_141695.1, read on the forward strand.
GCAGTCGTTGATTGTTCCCCGCTTTCTGGTTGGGGTAGCGATGATCCGACTCATGAACGGGTGGAACCGCTGGAGTTCATTGACATTGGTATATACGGCTGCTGTGAACCGTTTCTGCATTGCCCTCGGGAGAGGGGGTCCTATTGGCTGCTTCCATTGATAATCCAGCAACTTTTCCATGGCCTTTCTTCATCGCCATGTCCTATGCCCACTGGATCTACGCATATAGCGACGTTGGCCAAGAAGGGACTAGGATGAACCCGGTTCTTTTCGGAGGACTACTGATTGGTGAATGGAGTTATGGACTGCCCTACATTGTGATACTTTGTTGATTCCTTCGTATTTGCGTGTTGCTGAACACTTGCCAGTTTTGTTTTGGACATTACTCATGGCGTAAGTGGGCGGGGGGCGGGGGCCGTACCATTTGCTAATGGTTCCTCTCCCTAGGCTTTTCTTCTTTCTCCCTTTCCTTTTGCGTTTCTCTATATTCTCTTTTTCTATATTTTGGGGTCATAATTAGGGCGACAGGTACGCTGCTGGGGGGGGTAGGCCGTAGCCTTCTGCAGGGGTGCAGGGTGGGATGGGTGGAGTAGGGTCTATTAGGTTGTTCTTTGTTTCTATGGCTCTTTTGTATCCTTTTCTTGGGTCTCCACGACTGTGTGTAACCCCGTGGGTTGAGTTACTGTGAGGGGAGGAATAGGTATTTTACGTAACATGGTACTCATGGCACTGTTTCTCCTGAATTTATCGCCCCGCCCGAGCACGTTCGCTATTTGTATTATTGCTCGCCATTATCACTGAGGGGCGGGTACAATAACGTGGAGTCCCCCTACTTCTTTTCTTCTTTGGTTTTCTTGTTTTCTTATTTCTTGGGTTGGGATGTATAGTGATTGCAGCTTATCTGTTTCCCTGATGAGTTTTTATTAATTGCTGTTCAGTTAGTCTCTGGGTACATGTGGTCGGGCGTGGAAACTACCATTGAGGAATTAAAAGTGAACCTATGTTTTGCATGCTATGGACCTTTCTGATTACTGCTCTTTTGTTGTACTGCAACGAAACAGTTGGATTATTCCCCGCCATGTACTCCAGGTTGCTACCTATACGACCAATCCTTTATTCTTTAATATATAAAATTAACCTCCTCTAATCCTATGTCGAGTGGTTCTAGTTAGCTGATAACATTGACTTACAGCCTTGGGTAATATCATCTAACCACTCTGTGCCTTTAATTGATGATGGTGCTTTCCAGTTTTGTTCCGTGGACGGCCTCCGGGTTGTAGGCCCGTATTTGTACGCATCCATTTTCTCAAATAAAGGTTTTCAAAAATTTAAAACAAAAAAAAACTGGGGGTTAACTTTCAAATAATTATTCTAGATATTAGCAAATGTTAACAAATTCGATATTTTTATTGTAGTTAACTTTTATAACAACTTATCACAATCCCAGCTGATTGATACTCTTAAAGAACTACGTGACATCCTTCTGGAACTGAAAAATAAATATAAAAACAAAAGACCCTCTATTATCTGGGGTGGTGATTTTAACCTTTCCCTGTGTGTCCACAAAGATAATATAATTTGTGGTTTACAAGAAGAGAAAGATGACATCCTAACTCATTTTATACACAATCAGAGCGGGGCATGCTTAAATGAGACATTAGTTATTCTTCAATTGTCCTTGGCAAATGAATTAATGTAGCCAATAGGCCCGTTCCGCCAACTTTTAATGGCAGAGGTTTCTTTAGTTGTATAGACTTTATTTTTTGTCATCCACGGTGGCACCTCTCACTTTGAATTTTAAAACACATGATTGTGCCTTTAGTGACCACTTTCCAAATTTCGTCACCTTTTCTCTCCCAAATGGGAGAGATAAAATTTGCCAACTGAGATCACACGGTGAGGACAATCTGGTTTTGAATAGATTAAATGGTTACTATCCTAAGTGAGAACATGCTGACCCGGTCAAGATCACAGAGAAGGTTGTTGTGAATTTGTTAAAAGCTATCAATATCTGTTTAGATGAGAGTGCTACTCCCCAGGAGATTGTAGATAATTTCATGGTTATGACAAAATCTGTAAAGGAAGCCCTATGCGTTAAACCTAAAGGGAAAAAGAGAAATAAGGTAGGCTGGTTTAACAGTGTGTGGGCGTTCGAACAGACTCACGGAGACTGGAGCTCGGGGTAAAGACGACTTGATTAATTTATAAGATCATTTCTTCTGGATCGTCTTTCGGTAGTATGGCAGTGGCGTGTCCGTCTCCTCCAAGAGTCGATCCAGGCGTTTCAGTGCTCTGACTCTTTGGTGTTTCCTGGGGATTCTGGGACTTGTAGGCCGCCTCTCCTCCCGATATCTCGTTATCCCGTTCAGCGTACCGTGAAAGAAAGAAAGTGTGGTTAGGATGGGGCCGTGGTTAGTGCACAGGGAAAGGGGTGTGACACACACATGTGGTTAAACGACCCAGATGCAAGTGAAGGGTTCATGAGGGTAGGGGTTTGCACTAGGAAAGGTCGGTGGTTCAGGGAGGCTTAACCCACGTACGACCCGCCCAGCCCGTAAAGCGTGACCGTACCTGCTCAAGCCACACTTCCCAGGAAGTGTGGCAGGCCGACGCGCCTCTCTGTTGGCCTCCTGGCTTGTCGCAGACGTCTCGTCCCGGTCTCCGCTCCTCCTCTCTCTTCTCCGCGTCTCCTCGACCTGCCTCCTCCGTCTCCCGCCGGTTTCCGCTCGCCCCCTCCTTCCTGCGATGGTCTCCGCTCGACTCCTCTCCTCTGCTCACCTCCTCCTTCCTCCGATGGTCTCCACTCGACTCCTCTCCTGTGCTCGCCTCCTCCTTCCTCCGATGGTCACTGCTAGCCTCCTCCGCTCCGCTCTCTCTCCACTCTTCCTCGCTTGCTCCGTACTCCCAATCCGCTCCGTCCTCACGCCAATCACCTCTGGGTGTAAAACACACCTGCTGGTTCTCTGGGCTGGGTTTTACCTCGGACAGGAGGGAGTGGTCCGGGTCCAGTTCCGCCCAATTAAAGTAACAAGGTTCTGTTGTTGCTCCCGACCGTGTTTGTACGACGCGTCCGGTGTCTTCCAGGTCTCGGTGTGCTGTAGAAAGAGAGGGGACACAGGTAAGCCTGGCGGGTCCGGGTCCCCCTCGTTACACAGTGCTTGTACTAAAACATATTCTAATTTGAAAACCGCCCTTCATAACCCAGTCAGAAATAAGCAAGTAATAAGTCACCTTCGAAAAACTTATCATTCCGCAATTCGACTGAGGAAAAATGAAATGAAGCAAGAACTATGGGCTGAACTCCATAAGAGTTGCTTAATGAAAGATAGCACTGCCTTTTGGAAAATAATTAAAGCCCCATTTCTCTCAGGAACCAGAGATTCCAATAAAATAGAAATGGCAATTGACTAAACATCCTGGGTGGAACATTTTTCCAAGATTTTTGGACAAGACGCTAGCGCGTTGACAGCCCAGAACATAGTAGGAATTAATGGTTTGTGCACCAAATCTTCATTTACTCGTTTTGTTTTAGATTTTACTCAGGCTGAAAACGAATTGGCCTTACTGGAAAGCAGGGGGGGAAAGGCGCCGGGCCCCGATGGGGTCCCGGTAGACCTTTACAAACATAATAAGGATCTTTGGGTGCCGATCTTGCTTAGAGTCCTGGAAGCAACATGTAATGTTGGACTACTAGACTCATGGTCAATCTCCATCCTAGTACCCATATTTAAAAAGGGAGACCGACAGAGTCCATCCTGTTATCGCCCCATCTTGTTATTAGATTCTTTGGGAAAGATTGTGGGGCGCATTATATTAGAACACCTTCAACACTGGGCGGATGACAATAAAGTCTTATCGGATCTCCAATATGGATTTAGGGATGGTATGGGTACCACTGAGCAAGTCTTAAACCTAAGTTTAATGATGGGCAAATACGTGAATGCAAAAGGTGAGAACCTCCCCATGGCCTACGCAGATTTAACATCTGCCTTCGACTGCGTAGGCCATTCAAAATTATGGGCTATTCTAAAAGAAATGGGTGTCGACCTCCCCTTAGTTAATTTTCTCCGTGAAATGTACTCTTATGCAACGGCTAGAGTTAGATTTGGAGTTGGAGGTGAGTTGACAGCGCCGTTTAGAGTTGAGCGGGGTGTCAGGCAGGGTTGCGTCCTGGCCCTCTTTCTATTTACCCTTTATACTAACGGTTTAGAAAAAGCCATGTTGGAGGTGCGCCAGGACTTACCTCTGCTTTATGATTGTCCGATACCGGCTCTTCTCTACGCGGATGACACTGTGATTATCGCCCGCACCCCCCTGGAACTCCAACGCTCACTTAACAGATGTACTACCTTTATGTCTAATCTCGATTTAAAAGTTAATATAAAAAAACTTTAATAATGAGCTCAGGTGCTAAACATAAAAAAAGGAGAGACATCTTTATTAATAATTCCAGGGTGGAGAATTCAACTACTTATCCCTATCTTGGAATTTTGATAGACGAAAAAGGTTCATGGAGAAAAGCTATAGAGGCTAGAAAGCTCTTGTTTTTAAGGTCAACCATGGTGCTAGTAAGTTTTATACAGAGACTAGGAAAAAGATCCCCGGTTGAGATGATTCACGTTTACCACGCAAAATGTATCAGTACTGCCATCTATGGAGCCGGGGTGTGGGGATATGCACAGGTGGAAGTCCTCCAAAAAGTGGAGAACAGCTTCTTGAGGTTTCTCCTCGCTGTTCCGCAAGTTACCTCAACTTTCAGTTGCCATATAGAACTAGGCCTACCCTACATTTCTGATACCATCAAAATGTAGCCAATTCTGCTATGGCACCGAATTTGGTCATCAGCCAAATTCGTTTTTAGCCAAACCCTGTTGAAGGACTGCCTCGCACTTGAATACTCTGCCAAGATTGATTGGATTCGCTATGTTATGAAGTTTTTGTTTGACTTGGGTCTTGAAAAATATTATCTCAACCTCCTACTAATAGCAGAAGTGTCAAGAAAAACTGTAAAAACCCTATGCCTGTGCCACGTAGTGGATCTGCGCCTGGCCTCCAAAGCCAATAAAATCTCGGCTCAACACTCTTTGCTGATTCAATCGACAGCGGCCATTCAACCTTATTTAACCTGGAATTCATCTGGTTATGACAGGTTTTTGTTGACCCATTTTAGGTTCAACATTTTTTATTAGGTTTGACCAATTAATGATTGGTCGAGCCTGTTGCCTCCTTGTCCCTGTAACGATATCTCAACCCAATGGCTAATACATTTAACCCTTTTATGTGAATTTTATGTTGAACCAAGAAAGCGCTGGCTACTTCCAATTTTTAAAAGTTTGGGCTTACGCCATTGTCGGCCTGCTTTCATGGTCCTTCAACTTATGGAATTTGACTATATGGCACTCAACATTGTTAATTTTTTTAAATTCTGTATTTGTCATAGGAGCAACCTTTAACAGAAGACTGATGTATTTTTAATGCTGCTTAATTGTAAATATCCATAGGATTCTTTTTTATACCCACTCTGTATTATCTTTTACACATTTTTTATTAACTGTTATAAATGTAATTTGATTCATATGTATGTACTTTTATGTTTTTCTACTAATTGAAACCGAATAAAGTAATTTTTGATTTGATTTGATTTGGCTTCGGTGTCAGTCATGAGGTACGGCCTTTACCTTGATTACATATGCTCGGGATTGATAGAGCTGTTGTGAAGTTCAAGCAGCACATGTACAACAAAGGATTTCGCATGCAGAGCCTGACAAACAGCAGCCCACGTGAGGCATGTGGCACTTGTGGAAAGGCATCACGCTAAGCCACGTCCACAAAGATGGGTGAAGAGTAGAGCAGCCCCTGGCTGCCCCTGCCTCGCATAAGAATGCCACCTTACCAATCACCCACAGGTCTACTGTGTGAGCTCCAGTCCTGCTAATGCAGCCTTAGCCTCCTGCTGACCCCTGCTCCACGTCTCTGGAGCACTGGAAACAAAAACATATAGCTTGCCATGTCATACCTCATGCCCCTGGGTGCTCCTGTCTCTCATTAGGATGCCAGTTTGCCAGAGTCGCCCTCAGGTGTCTCACCGGACTATTACACGGAGAGATGTTTTATTCATGGACAATACATTAAATACCCTCAAGGAGGAATAGTGTTGTTCAACATGGGAGAGTGGGGAGTTGCATGAGCCAGGAGTGCTCTACCTAATACCTTTGATATTCGATTTGTTTTTAATGTTGAAGGTTGTATGTCACACCGCAGAAATTTTAGTTTGGTGTACTTTTCCTTCTAGAGTGGTGCCTCCTTTGCCCTGAGCTGTTGCCAGGTGGGGTGAGGCCTTTCCTCCATACTCACGAGGTAAGATGGGGGTTATAGCTCATTTCTTGGGCGTGAGTGTGATGGTTTAACCTGTTACCAAACTTCTAATAGAGAATGAATGGGGAGACTCCGTCCTAAGATTCTATTGTACATTGTGTCACTTTACTTATTTATTTTTCCAGACCACTTGTGAGCCGACGAGGAATTCTGGATTGTGAGAAATTTGACTCACACTGTATCCTTTTTTTGTTTGCAAACACTTTTGTTTAGCGTACACTTACATCAGTAGCTTTATTGTATATAGAGGTTCTGATGAAAGCACATGGTTTATCTTCACCGCTAAGTGCTGAAACATGTCGAACGCTTTTGTAAAGGACGGCTATTTGTTAAAACCAGTCCTTAACACTGTTTTTAACTTTTGATCATAGCAGACATCAATAAAATTTACAGTCTGTCTACGCATCAATTTTATTTTTCACTTCACTTTTTTTCGCACTGCATTTTTATTTCTGTCCCCTACACTCTACAATCTACATTCTGCTCATCTTGGCAACTATACCTTTTGACATCCTAGAGCTCCGATATCTAAAGAGCAAGAATGTCAGTCTTTACAAAAGGGTACCCAAATGATGAAGCTAATCACCAGGTATGGTGAGTGATGGGAATCCATACATATAAACCATATGTCGTCCTTATGAATCTTGGGCTCTGATGAGTTTTTCCCTCTCTTTCTCTACTTCTTAGACACTGGGATATATCCTGTATTTACTTGTGGGAAGGCATCACGCTCTGCCACGCCCACAAACATCGGAGAAGAATAGAGCAGCCCCTGGCTGCCCCTGCCTCTCATAAGAATGCCACCTTACCAATCTCACCCACAGGTCTGCTGTGTGAGCTCCAGTCCTGCTAATGCAGCCCTAGCCTCCTGCTGACCCCTGCTTCCAGGCCTCTGGAGCACTGGAGACAAAAACATATAGCTTGCCATGTCATACCTCATGCCCCTTGGTGCTCCTGTCTCTCATAAGGATGCCAGCTTGCCAAAGTCACCCTCAGGTGTCTCACCGGACTATTACACAGTCCATACCCCCTAGTACATTTAATAAAAACGTTATTTTGGGTGTGTATTCTTTGCAGGTGTGTGAATCTGAGAGGGTTGTTGGCATGTCACGTAGCACCAGCGGTCTCTGTATTTTCTTTCAGCGGACATCACACAGACCTTCCCATCTGTTTGTTCACTTTTGATTTCACCACGACTTTCACAGAATGACGTTGATGGGTGGGTGGTGGGTGGTGGGAGGTTCCATAAATTATAACACAACACTGAGCTGGGAAGTCAATGTACCAGCTTCTACCTCTGGCCTGCCCCTGGGTTCACAGGCACTGACCTGGCTACCCTGGTGCCAAGGTCCATGAAGGCAGTGGTCAGAACAGAAAGTAAACAGGGGTCCTGCGGTGTTCCACTACAGCCTATTGTCTGTCATCTAAAGCTGTTGAGGGGCAGAGGGTGGGGAAAGGGGTCATCATGCTGATGTCAATGTCTGTTAGAGAGTTTACTCTACCCCTCCATGAAGATAGATAGATCAATGTTGAGAAGACCAAGAGCACACAGTGCTACCACATTTGGGTCCAATGCCATAAGCCGACACCACTGTCAGCAGCACACTGTATTAGTATTACAAGTCAGACCTAACCATGCCGTGATGCCTTGGAGGACTGGGCAGACAGCACACTGCACTACCATCGCGACTTAGTGCTCGGGGCATGCAGTGATGCATTCAAGACCTGGGCCAGCAGCACACTACATTAGAATCGCGACTCACTCCTCAGTGCATGCAGTGATGTCGTCAAGGCCTGACCGAGCAGCACACTCCATTGTGATATGTCATGATACAGCACACTGTATCGTGACTCAGAGCTCAGTGCACGCAGTGACGCCTTCGAGGCCTGGGCCAGTAGCACACTACATTAGAATCGCGACTCAGAACTCAGCGCATGCAGTGACGCTTTCAAGCCCTGAGCCAGTAGCACACCAAATTAGAAGCGTGACTGAGAACTCAGCGCACGCACTGATATCTTAAGGGGATTGATCAATAGCACACTACATTAGTATCGCGACTCAGAACTCAGTGCATGCAGTGATGCCTTCAAGGCCTGGGCCAGTAGCACAGTACATTAGAATCGCGACTCAGAACTCAGCGCATGCAGTGATGCATTCAAGGCCTGGGTCAGCAGCACAGTACATTAGAATCGCGACTCAGAACTCAGCGCATGCAGTGACGCCTTCAAGGCCTGGGCCAGAAGCACACTACATTAGAATCGCGACTCAGAACTCAGCACATGCAGTGATGCCTTCAAGGCCTGGGTCAGCAGCACAGTACATTAGTATCACGACTCAGAGCTCAGCGCATGCAGTGACGCCTTCAAGGCCTGGGTCAGCAGCACAGTACATTAGAATCGCGACTCAGAACTCAGCGCATGCAGTGACGCCTTCAAGGCCTGAGCCAGTAGCACAGTACATTAGAATCGCGACTCAAAACTCAGCGCATGCAGTGACGCCTTCAAGGCCTGGGTCAGCAGCACAGTACATTGGAATCGCGACTCAGAACTCAGCGCATGCAGTGACGCCTTCAAGGCCTGGGTCAGCAGCACAGTACATTAGAATTGCGACTCAAAACTCAGCGCATGCAGTGACGCCTTCAAGGCCTGGGTCAGCAGCACAGTACATTAGAATCGCGACTCAGAACTCAGCGCATGCAGTGACGCCTTCAAGGTCTGGGTCAGCAGCACAGTACATTGGAATCGCGACTCAGAACTCAGCGCATGCAGTGACGCCTTCAAGCCCTGAGCCAGTAGCACACCAAATTGGAAGCGTGACTGAGAACTCAGCGCATGCACTGATATCTTAAGGGGATTGATCAATAGCACACTACATTAGTATCGCGACTCAGAACTCAGCGCATGCAGTGATGCCTTCAAGCCCTGGGCCAGCAGCACACTACATTAGTATCGCGACTCAGAACTCAGCGCATGCAGTGACGCCTTCAAGCCCTGGGCCAGCAGCACACTACATTAGTATCGCGACTCAGAACTCAGCGCATGCAGTGATGCCTTCAAGGCTGGGCCCATAGCACACTGCATTAGTACCGCGACTCAGAACTCAGCGCATGCAGTAATGCCTTCAAGGCCTGGGCCCATAGCACACTGCATTAGCACCGCGACTCAGAACTCAGCGCATGTGTTGATGCCTTCAAGGCCTGGGTTAGTAGCACACTGCATTAGTATCGCAACTCAGAACTCAGCGCATGCAGTGATGCCTTCTAGGCCTGGGCCAGCAGCACAGTACATTAGAATCGCGACTCAGAACTCAGCGCATGCAGTGATGCCTTCAAGGCCTGGGCCAGCAGCACACTACTTTGGTATCGCGACTCAGAACTCAGCGCATGCAGTGATGCCTTCAAGGCCTGGGCCAGTAGCACACTACATTAGAATCGCGACTCAGAACTCAGCGCATGCAGTGATGCCTTCAAGGCCTGGGCCAGAAGCACACTACATTAGAATCGCGACTCAGAACTCAGCGCATGCAGTGACGCCTTCAAGGCCTGAGCCAGTAGCACACCAAATTGGAAGCGTGACTGAGAACTCAGCGCATGCAGTGATGCCTTCAAGGCCTGGGTCAGCAGCACACTACATTAGAATCGCGACTCAGAACTCAGCGCATGCAGTGATGCCTTCAAGGCCTGGGTCAGCAGCACACTACATTAGAATCGCGACTCAGAACTCAGCGCATGCAGTGACGCCTTCAAGGCCTGGGCCAGTAGCACAGTACATTAGAATCGCGACTTAGAACTCAGCGCATGCAGTGATGCCTTCAAGGCCTGGGCCAGCAGCACAGTACATTGGAATCGCGACTCAGAACTCAGCGCATGCAGTGATGCCTTCAAGGCCTGGGTCAGCAGCACAGTACATTGGAATCGCGACTCAGAACTCAGCGCATGCAGTGACGCCTTCAAGCCCTGAGCCAGTAGCACACCAAATTGGAAGCGTGACTGAGAACTCAGCGCATGCAATGATATCTTAAGGGGATTGATCAATAGCACACTACATTAGTATTGCGACTCAGAACTCAGTGCATGCAGTGATGCCTTCAAGGCCTGGGTCAGCAGCACAGTACATTGGAATCGCGACTCAGAACTCAGTGCATGCAGTGACGCCTTCAAGGCCTGGGCCAGCAGCACACTACATTAGAATCGCGACTCAGAACTCAGCGCATGCAGTGACGCCTTCTAGGCCTGGGCCAGCAGCACACTACACTAGTATCGCGACTCAGAACTCAGCGCATGCAGTGACGCCTTCTAGGCCTGGGCCAGCAGCACACTACATTAGAAGCATGACTCAGAGCTCAGCGCATGCAGTGACGCCTTCTAGGCCTGGGCCAGCAGCACACTACACTAGTATCGCGACTCAGAACTCAGCGCATTCAGTGATGCCTTCAAGGCCTGGGCCAGTAGCACACTACATTAGAATCGCGACTCAGAACTCAGCGCATGCAGTGACGCCTTCTAGGCCTGGGCCAGCAGCACAGTACATTAGAATCACAACTTAGAACTCTTCCCATGCAGTAGTACTGCCTTCATAGACTAGGCCAGTATCACACTGCATCACTAACCAATGACCCATAAGGATGCAGTACAATCCCACAATGATTGAATAGAAACCCGCAGCAAATGGTGCAGGCAGCTCCCACTAAGACATGAGCAGGCGGCAGCACAGAGCATGTACCTGGATAAAAGGGTATTGAGGCCAAGCCTTGGGCTAGCAGTTCATGTGAACGTGCATACCCATAATACACTGCAAAGATATTTGGCAGGATAAAACTCGTTTTACTTTCACATTAACCAATGCGAGCCATTAATAAATTAGACATTCGACCACTTGCTTCTAAGCACACACAACCATGGACAACAGGTGGATGGAAATCACAGACCCACATGAAAAGAGCGCCCACATTAAGAAAGCGCATAGAAAGTACCCGGTACATTTTGGGGAGGCAACACAGTGTACATCTTTTGCTCCATGTCCTAGGGCGACAATGATGCTCTGTTCTCTCTCATTCCATTTCCTTCCTAGTGCTCATTTGTTCCTGTATCCGTGGCCTTCCCTGGCTCCTGTCCCAGGACAGTTTGTAAGGATTAGAGGAGCTTTTAGTGCTTCTCAGGAAAGAGAAGGAAAGTCCACGCGTTGACAGATCTGTGCTCTGAATCGGAAACCGCAGAGCACTGGGCAGGCCTTTCAAAAACAAGACTTCAAAGCAGTTTACATCAATGGGATTTGGGCTCCGTGCCCTCCTTAGCATCGTTTCAATGGTGTGCTAAGGGCGGTGTCCCCATGTCCCTCTGTTCACCTCTCTGAGGTTCAGCAGATCAGCGTAGTTCCAAGATCACACAGTGTGTCAGTGAGGAAGCTGGCACTCAGCAAGAGGGCCTACACGTGGACATCGAAAGCTTTGGGATAATAGGGGTCACTCTGGTTTCTGTCTCTTTAGTGTATAAAGGGAGTTAATAAGACCCTGAAAGACTGTCTACTAGTGGGTGGAGTGGGTGGAGTGGAGGCCATGGCCTATGCCACTGTGGCAGGGTACTGCCCTCCCTTTGGATATATACCTGCCTGCTTCTTAGGAATCTCTGGGGCATATTATCAAGGGGGTTTATCTCCGCTTTTTTGGCATTAAAAGCCAAGAAAGCGGAGATAAAATTATCTCCCTATCACTTAGCTGTCGATAACACCAGTTAGCAGCAGCTAGTAGGAGATAGCGACCATCTTGGGCCCCACTTTACATGTCAGTGAAATTTATCACTAATGACATGCAAAGTGGGCGTGCCAAGATGTTAGCGACTGGAAACATCCGCTAACATCGCTATCTCCTATTACCAACAATGGCTTAGTTTTGGAAATATTCGCGCTAAGCGCGAATATCTCCAAAAGCTAACACCTGCCCTGAGCAGTTCTTAGCCATGTTATCCAATGGGAGGTGGATAACATGGCTAAGAGCATTAGCTCGGTAATGCATGAATATCGCTGACCTTTCAGTGATATTCATGCATTGCGGCCGATTTTTATCGCATTTGCGATAAACCTTGGTAATACCAAGGTTTATCTGCGATAAAAATCGCCGCAGCTCAGCGGTAAATTTTTGTCTCTAACCAAGCAATAGCGATAATTATCGCTATTGCTTGGTAATATGCCCCTCTGTGCTGTGAGAGGAGCCCCTCCTGCAGTAGCACCCAGCAGAAGCTGTGTAAGTTAAACAACTGGCTGCCATGTTTAAAGCATTCCCTCAGCAATCTATTTGTTTAAGAGACGCAAACCAGTAAAATGGGAATTCATTTTCTCTAAACAAAAAAATAAATGGCCCGAATGAGCAAGGACTTTTCTCTCTACATTTTTACTACCTGTGCCAACTTAGGACCTGGTTTAGATCTTGGCAGATGGGTTACTCTGTCAGCAGAAATGTAAATCTCGAAGGATACAATGAGATTTATTTTTCGGCGGATTGAATGTCCATCACCTTTGGGAGGGAGTAAAGCGTCCGCTGTGACCTAAATCAAGCCTTTAGTCTTTCTTTTGTTGACTTTAGCAGCCTGTTCATTCATTCATGAGTGGCGGCTCCTTGTTAGGGGTTGTTGACTTGCTGCTTCTAGTGTCCAGCAGAAGATTCCTGCTTGTGGCAAACAAAGCATTCTAAGTAAATAAAAACGTGGTTTCCTGCTCATGTGTTTGTGAGTTTGTGAAAGATTTCAAGCGGTTGGACGTACTTAAAGTATGTGTGTACGTGTGTCTGTGAATGTAAATTCAAGTGAAAGCGAGTGAGAATCTGAGTTTGAGTGTATGAATAACTGAAAGTGAATACAAGGGAGTGAGTGAATTAGTATGAGTGTGTTAAAAGGAGTGAGTGCTTGAAGATTGTGAAAGGGAGTGGAAGTGAGTCAGGGGGGTAGCTATCAATGGTTCAACAGGGGCAGGTGCACATGGGCCCTGGGTCACTGAGTGTGTGTAAGTGTGTTTGAAAGTGAGAACAAGATCCAGTGAGTATGTATGAGTATTTTTGTGTGTAACAGTGAGGGGCAGTGAGTATGAGTGAGAAAGAGCAAGTGAGAGGATGTAAGTTAGAGTGAGTGTTGGGTGAGAGAGTAAATGTGAGAACAGGTGAGTAGGAGTGAGGCACATTTTGAAAAAATAGGATGAACTCCTGGCAGGTATTAAGCCCCACCACTTTCAAAGGTCACTATCCGCTGCTGCCACTCATCAGTTTTTTTTTCAGGTGCACAATATCCAAAAGCACATTGACATTGATCACACATTCATGCAGAAAGACTGGCCTCTGGGATTGATGAGCATCAACGGACCCAGGCAGTATTAAAGACTGCAGGAAGTAAGGAGCCTCAACATCACCAGGCAGTAATGGGCATAAACAGGCCCAGGTCGCAAAGAACATCAATGGGCACAGGCAGTAATGAGCATCAATGGTACCAGGCAGCAATGAACAATAACGGACCCAGGCAGCAATGAACATCAATGAGCCCAGGAAGCAATGAACATCAATGAGCCTAGGCAACAATGAACAACAATGGACCTAGGCAGCATGAACAACAATGGGCCCAGGCAGCAATGAACAACAATGGGCCCAGGAAGCAATGAACATCAATGAGCCTAGGCAACAATGAACAACAATGGACCTAGGCAGCATGAACAACAATGGGCCCAGGCAGCAATGAACAACAATGAGCTCAGGCAGCAATGAACAACAATGAGCTCAGGCAGCAATGAACAACAATGGGCCCAGGCAACAATGAACAACAATGGACCCAGGCAGCAATGAACAACAATGAGCCCAGGCAGCATGAACAACAATGGGCCCAGGCAGCAATGAACAACAATGGGCCCAGGCAGCAATGAACAACAATGAGCCCAGGCAGCAATGAATAACAATGGACCTAAGCAGCATGAACAACAATGGGCCCAGGCAGCAATGAACAACAATGACCCAGGCAGCAATGAACAACAATGAGCTCAGGCAGCAATAAATAACAATGGACCTAGGCAGCATGAACAACAATGAGCCCAGGCAGCAATGAACATCAATGAGCCCAGGCAGCAATAAATAACAATGGACCTAGGCAGCATGAACAACAATGGGCCCAGGCAGCAATGAACAACAATGACCCAGGCAGCAATGAACAACAATGAGCTCAGGCAGCAATAAATAACAATGGACCTAGGCAGCATGAACAACAATGAGCCCAGGCAGCAATGAACATCAATGAGCCCAGGCAGCAATAAATAACAATGGACCTAGGCAGCATGAACAACAATGGGCCCAGGCAGCAATGAACAACAATGGGCCCAGACAGCAATGAACATCAATGAGCCCAGACAGCAATGAACATCAATGAGCTCAGACAGCAATGAAATAACAGGCCCAGAAAGCAATGAACAACAATGAGCTCAGGCAGCAATGAAAATTGGCCCAGGCAGCAATGAACTGAACAACAATGAGCTCAGGCAGCAATGAATAACAATGGGCCCAGGCAACAATGAACGACAATGGACCCAGGCAGCAATGAACAACAATGAGCCCAGGCAGCATGAACAACAATGGGCCCAGGCAGCAATGAACAACAATGGGCCCAGGCAGCAATGAACAACAATGAGCCCAGGCAGCAATAAATAACAATGGACCTAGGCAGCATGAACAACAATGGGCCCAGGCAGCAATGAACAACAATGGGCCCAGGCAGCAATGAGCATCAATGAGCGTAGGCAACAATGAACAACAATGGGCCCAGGCAGCAATGAACAACAATGAGCTCAGGCAGCAATGAACAACAATGGGCCCAGGCAACAATGAACAACAATGGACCCAGGCAGCAATGAACAACAATGAGCCCAGGCAGCATGAACAACAATGGGCCCAGGCAGCAATGAACAACAATGGGCCCAGGCAGCAATGAACAACAATGAGCCCAGGCAGCAATAAATAACAATGGACCTAGGCAGCATGAACAACAATGGGCCCAGGCAGCAATGAACAACAATGGGCCCAGGCAGCAATGAACAACAATGAGCCCAGGCAGCAATAAATAACAATGGACCTAGGCAGCATGAACAACAATGGGCCAAGGCAGCAATGAACAACAATGGGCCCAGGCAGCAATGAACAACAATGAGCCCAGGCAGCAATAAATAACAATGGACCTAGGCAGCATGAACAACAATGGGCCAAGGCAGCAATGAACAACAATGGGCCCAGGCAGCAATGAACAACAATGAGCCCAGGCAGCAATAAATAACAATGGACCTAGGCAGCATGAACAACAATGGGCCCAGGCAGCAATGAACAACAATGGGCCCATGGCAGCAATGAACAACAATGAGCCCAGGCAGCAATAAATAACAATGGACCTAGGCAGCATGAACAACAATGGGCCCAGGCAGCAATGAACAACAATGGGCCCAGACAGCAATGAACATCAATGAGCCCAGACAGCAATGAACATCAATGAGCTCAGACAGCAATGAACAATAACAGGCCCAGAAAGCAATGAACAACAATGAGCTCAGGCAGCAATGAAAATTGGCCCAGGCAGCAATGAACTGAACAACAATGAGCTCAGGCAGCAATGAATAACAATGGGCCCAGGCAACAATGAACGACAATGGACCCAGGCAGCAATGAACAACTATGAGCCCAGGCAGCATGAACAACAATGGGCCCAGGCAGCAATGAACAACAATGGGCCCAGGCAGCAATGAACAACAACGAGCCCAGGCAGCAATAAATAACAATGGACC
The DNA here is from genome assembly GCF_964263255.1 of Lissotriton vulgaris. Taxonomy (NCBI): domain Eukaryota; kingdom Metazoa; phylum Chordata; class Amphibia; order Caudata; family Salamandridae; genus Lissotriton; species Lissotriton vulgaris. The sequence goes on from NC_141695.1 coordinate 1,741,295,566, forward strand.
TAGGCAGCATGAACAACAATGGGCCCAGGCAGCAATGAACAACAATGGGCCCAGGCAGCAATGAGCATCAATGAGCGTAGGCAACAATGAACAACAATGGGCCCAGGCAGCAATGAACAACAATGAGCTCAGGCAGCAATGAACAACAATGGGCCCAGGCAACAATGAACAACAATGGACCCAGGCAGCAATGAACAACAATGAGCCCAGGCAGCATGAACAACAATGGGCCCAGGCAGCAATGAACAACAATGGGCCCAGGCAGCAATGAACAACAATGAGCCCAGGCAGCAATAAATAACAATGGACCTAGGCAGCATGAACAACAATGGGCCCAGGCAGCAATGAACAACAATGGGCCCAGGCAGCAATGAACAACAATGAGCCCAGGCAGCAATAAATAACAATGGACCTAGGCAGCATGAACAACAATGGGCCAAGGCAGCAATGAACAACAATGGGCCCAGGCAGCAATGAACAACAATGAGCCCAGGCAGCAATAAATAACAATGGACCTAGGCAGCATGAACAACAATGGGCCAAGGCAGCAATGAACAACAATGGGCCCAGGCAGCAATGAACAACAATGGGCCCAGGCAGCAATGAACAACAATGAGCCCAGGCAGCAATAAATAACAATGGACCTAGGCAGCATGAACAACAATGGGCCCAGGCAGCAATGAACAACAATGGGCCCAGGCAGCAATGAACAACAATGAGCCCAGGCAGCAATAAATAACAATGGACCTAGGCAGCAATGAACAACAATGGGCCCAGGCAGCAATGAACATCAATGAGCCTAGGTAGCAACGAACAACAATAGACCCAAGAAGTAAGGAACATCAATGACTCAAAATTCAATGGGCAAAAACAGTAATGAACATCAGTGTGGCCAGGCTATAATGAACATTGATGATGTGGCAATAACAATCGTGGCCCAAGCATTAATGGTCATCATCGGTCAATGTATAACCCCTGGAATTGGCGAGTACATGGAATAAATGATGGCGTAGGTGCATGGATGGGTAACTGAGTGCAGGATGAGAGGGCATGGCTGAATGAATATGTGAATGAGTGAGTGGGTGAACGAATGAGTTAGATAGAGAGGGTATCCTTGTATGAGTGAGTAAATAATGAATGAATGGCAGATGGTGAATGCATGAGTAGGTTAAAGCTGTGGTGTGGATATCAGTAGGAGTTTGATTAAAATATCTTGAGCATGTGTGCACATTTGGGTCCTGATTTTAACACTTTCCACTAATGCAGCAGAGCTTAAAAAATCGTGTGTAATCAGTTTTGCTGGACAATTTCTCTGGTCCGCTGAAGATGTTACTCCCATTATTCTCCATAAAGTACCCCCAGTGCTCAATGCTGTTAGCCTATTCACCAGTGTTTCGAGGCCATGTGGTGCAGCAGCTTGAAGCTGCTCTTCTCTTTACCCATGTTTGAGGGTGTGGCAGAGTGTGACACCATCCACACATGCCACATGCCTCACGTGGGCTGATGTGTGCCAGGCTGTGCATGCGAACTCCTTTGCTTTACATGTGCTGCTTGAACTTCACAACAGCTCTACCAATCCTGAGCAGATGTAATCAAGCTAAAGGCCGTACCTCATGACTGACACCAAAGCCAACCAATGGACGATCAATGTGAAGTGAATAATGTGTGATGGACACACACTAGCGCCAATGGTTAAGGACGGCTGAAATATTTCCCTTCTCTGCATTGATTAAAATATGTTTCAAGCTACATTATGCCTCAAAACTTAAAAAGCATGAGCAACTTATCATTGTTAAACATGGTTGAGAAACACAATATCCTTTCATGTCAATCAACAATTTTAATGTCAGTAAACATTTTAAACAGCAAACTGTGAACATTTTCAGAAGAAAAATACATTTCAAGGTAACTGTTAACAATGTACAATGTCACAGTATAACAATATAATCTGCATAAAAAGTTTTCTTCTTAACCGGGCTTTACACTGACAATTATTTTTCTGATGTTCTTTTGACAACAATGACTGTTACCTGCTCAATAAGATCATTTATAGAATTACGTCTAACAATAAAATGCCATTCTTAATACTATTATTACATTTGCGAATTAATATTATGTGTTGTCTTTAAACGGCAGTGATGACATTTCTAGGTCATTTTCATAACAATTCAATGGTACAACAAGGATTATTTGCCTGTGCCTAAGGGTTAGCTTAAAAAAATCTTTGCCACATCGTGCACATTTTTGCTCTTATTCGACATGATTAAATAATTTTAGATGCCATTATGTAATTTACCAGGCTGTTATCTAAACACTAATTTCATCTGTGTCGTCCCGACACCTGTTTGGACTTGAATTTGTGGATCTCCAGGGAGCACAGCTGCACAACACTGTGGTTGCAGAGTGTTGGTGTGTGTGGACTGGCGTCATCTTGCAGTCTATCAGGTGTATGATGTCATCTTCATTAGTGACTGAAGAAGGAGTGTCTTGACTGGAGGTCACTGAATGACAGGAAGCATTAAAGGTGCATGAGAGTATTCAACTTGTGATTGGTCAGCGTTCTTGTCAATCACTGATTTGCCTGGATTGTATGTGCGAGTGAGAGGTGGTCTGTTACTTGGTTTTCTGTAATTCTTGAGTGCTCTGACTGCAGCCTGTAGTTGATGTAATAAAGTAAGGTCGAGAGTTTGATCCGGATGTTCTGATTGAAAATGGGAGTTGAGGTCTGCCAAACACTTCGGAAGATCTCAGGAACTGTGTAATTCAGGCCCCCCCTCCCTCCTTGTTTCAAGCTTCAGTTGATGCTCTTGCTTTCCATTTTGTTCTCCTAGAGTCAGGCTGGAGATCAGTTCTTTCTGCATGCCAAGTCCGGCACAGTTTCTTTGTCCATGATCTGTATAAGGAAGATTAATATAATCCCTGAGATTCGCTGGTGGGAGGGGATTCCCTGCTAACCAGCCAGGCCAGGATTCGGCCTGCGAGAACCCCCGCCCACCCCGAGGAGACTGTGAAGTGAGAAACCATGTGGTAAAGAGGAGAGAGAGGGGAGAAACCCTCAAAGAAGAGCCAGCAAGGCCCAGCAGCATCAGTGGCCAAGAAACCCACAGCATCCAGGAGGAATACCTAAGACCAGCAACATAAGAGGATCCAGTGCCCCTCCCCAGGCACCTGCGAAGGAGGGGTGAATACTCAAGGAGGGAGATTGGTGCCACCAAAATGCCATTCTATGCCCAGTGATCTTATTTCCACAGACATCATTATTACTTATAAGATTGTACTGTGTATGACATCCATTTTGGTGGCAGTGTGGACCATGTGGTTAGGGTGAGGGGGCACACACTGTGGCAGCATTGAAGGTAACTGAAGGGAGTTCATGTGTGGGCAAAAGAACACCCTTTTCACAGCAGACCAATGTGACCTCTACCCTCTGATCCTCTTCCATCTCTTGTCTGCATTCAGTACAGTTGAAGTCCAGATTACACTGAATATTTATTTGAATGGTGTGGGTCTCTCTGCAAAGGGTTCAGAGACCTAGTTTATGTGTATGGTAACTGCTACATTTTAACAGTGTTTGCCAAAATGAGAAAGAAAAATTTCTTTCTAGAGTCCCCTCACTCACCGGGGTTTCCCCACGGTGACATGCTTCATCATTGGGGCTTCCCAGTTCTCTACGAAAAGGGGCGTGCTGCGACTAGCGGATTACGCAGGAGCACTATTGTTGTGACGGGCTATGTGTGGTGCAAAGTGTGGTGATGGTGGAGTGGGTGTGTGATTAAAAATACCGTGCTAGTGGGCCTCAACAATTTATTCTGCTCCTAGTTTGGTATATTAAAAAGGGGTGACACTGTTATCTGGCCTTAAGTTAGGGCTAGATCAGTGTTCAGTGGTCGACATGTTTCAAGCTCCCCCAAGCTTTTCATCAGGACCATACAGGGTCCAGCCCTGTTTATTCCACTCCTATATTCGATCCTCACCCGACCGCATTCGGTTGGGTGAGGATCGAATAGGTAATACCGAGCTGGTTTACCAATAGGAACAATGTTTCCACGAGGTGATCCTGCCCTCGGTGAGACCATGAAGTGCAAATTAGCACCTATACATATGCACCAATAAGATACAAAATCGTATGTATGCAATACGCATGTTTATTAGTTAACAGCGTAAAGATATTGTATTGAGACAAATTTATTTATTTATTTAAATATAGGAGTGGAATATACAGGGCTGGACCCTGTATGGTCCTGATGAAAAGCTTGGGGGAGCTTGAAACATGTCGACCACTGAACACTGATCTAGCCCTAACTTAAGGCCAGATAACAGTGTCACCCCTTTTTAATATACCAAACTAGGAGCAGAATAAATTGTTGAGGCCCACTAGCACGGTATTTTTAATCATACACCCACTCCACCATCACCACACTTTGCACCACACATAGCCCGTCACAATAATAGTGCTCCTGCGTAATCCGCTAGTCGCAGCACGCCCCTTTTCGTAGAGAACTGGGAAGCCCCAATGATGAAGCATGTCACCGTGGGGAAACCCCGGTGAGTGAGGGGACTCTAGAAAGAAATTTTTCTTTCTCATTTTGGCAAACACTGTTAAAGTTTAGCAGTTACCATACACATAAACTAGGTCTCTGAACCCTTTAAAGGGGGTTCCTTATTTTCTGATATAGACTGGAGGCCGACCTAGTTTAGTTTATCCTCCCTCTCCTCCCTCCTTTCTAGTTTTGTGGGTCTCTCTGCACCAGTTGTGCAGTGGTTTGCTTCATTCCTCTCCCATCAGCATCAGCTCATTCAGATGTGACCTTTAAGATAAGACCAATGATCTGCCACCTGTGCATTATCACAGTGATCTATCCTATCACTGTTGGCTTTCCACGTGTTCATTGATTCCCTGGTACCAGTTGTTCCATTGGATCTGACAAGGGAATTTTAGCTTCTTGGAGATTTAAGCTGAGTAATGCCTTTGGAGACATCTTGTTCTGTGAGAACACAAAAGTGTTGATTCCCAAAATTACTCTGATGTCCCTTCTCTTGGTAGTAAGTAACAACTGGCAAACATGGGGGCCGATAACAATGTTGTGCAGAAAGCCTCCTCCCGACAGTCGGAATCTCCTCGATTGTGTTGGAGCCCTACCGACCGACTAGGTCAGTTTCCATTCCAACCGCCCCGATTATGTTGTTCGCAATCAGAATGTAAATCGCGCAATCATTTCAAATCAGGTGTGAGCGACTCACAGAATATTTGTGTTAGTCAGAACCAAATTGTACGTCCCTATGGATGGCGTTTACACCCTCGGGATTACGATGTCGTTTTCCAACAGCTTTTCCACGTTGGCCTGTCCAACACAGAGAGGCAGTCAGAAAGTAACTTTGGGGGCCCCTGGCAGGGCCCCTTTACCCCCACGGCTGACGGTTAATGCCTGAGTGGGTACCTAAACCGCCCACCTGTAAAACCCTGCAATGTGTGGCAGGCACCGTGGGATGCCTGCGACAGGGTGCAGTGTTTTACACAAATACCCCATTTCCCCATAGGAGCCTGTGTTGTGGGCGGATCCCGAACTCCCATAGGGAACAATGGGACATAAATCGAACAGTGTTCTATTGAATCATAATCTGGTGGTTGGAATCGCCAACAGCAAGTCGGTCAGTCCTGATTCCAATGCGGTGTTGGGTGGAGGCTTTCCACCTGACATAGTAATGAGCCCTTTAGTGTTTGAATATCCCCCACCCACGTTCAGGTCTCTCTCGACTTCAAAATCAAAAGTTAGCTGAAAGATCCTGCTCCGCTCCATGTCCAGGCTTTTCCATGCAGCTAAATTACAGTGTGTGCTTACAGCGTGTTGCTGTTGAAGGGTAAACTAGGGGAAGGATGCCTGGGCACTGGTAAGCTCCTCATCTGCTCAAATTCACAGAGTGGTCTGCTTGGACACCTAGGTAGTTAGAAACTTAGGTGTATGATGGTATCATAGTCACTATCAAGGCTTAGTCCATTCAACCTGTTTGACAAGCTGAAGTGTGACTTGCTGCCATGTGTAGAGGAGTCTATACCACTGATGCATGAGAATCTTATAATGTCTAGCTGTGGGCAGATACAAGTGGTAAACAAAATCAGTGACACAAGATATTTCTTGGAGATTGTATTTCACTGTTTTGCTGGTGAAGTCAATGTCCCTTGTCATATGTTTGGCAGGGCTTTTGCTTCATTAATGGCAAGGTATGCACCTGCCTAATAGTTATGCCAGTAGCAGCAAATGGACTCAAATGAGGCCATGTTGCAAAGAGAGGTGGAGCACCCACATAGCGATGTTTTATTTTTCTTAAGTCTACAAATTGTTTTGCACTGGAGCTGTATGCGCAGTACTTTGATGGAAGAGGAAATGACATCAATTGGAACCTTGTAACTGACAGTGTCAAAGGCACCCAAGAGGTCAGCGATGGAGAATAGTAATATCTCTAGGATCCCTTCTATGTGTACTGGGCACTCAGGATGGAATGTGAGTTCTAGCATGTGTGTAGTTGTGAAAGCAAAAATCAATGCATCGTTTTGTAAACAGACAAGTTGGTGATTGGGACATAGTTTACTTAGTAAGTAAGTCTGGAGAAGGCCCTGAGAGCCATTGTTCAACCTTCTCATACTCTAACCTATCACCATTTTCTCGCAGGCACTCTTGCAGCAAAGGCCAGAGCTGGGAAGGCCTCAGAATGCTCCCTTTGTAAACTCAATATCAGATATGGTGCATCCTAGTGCCGTACTCTGCTGGGTTCCAAGGGTGGATAACAGGATGTAACACCTCAGATCCCAGATGAATCAATGAAGATGTAGATCGCAACCACATAAGACGCGCCCCTGCCCGAGGGCCTAGCTTGCTTCGATAATGCTGTGAATCAAAGGGAAAGATAAGGAATGGCACATCCTGAACCTATGCCCAGTATGATGACATTAAAGCCTGGCTGAAGAGCAACTTTGTCCTAACGGGAATGATCCCTCTTTGCCAACAAAAGCAGTGCAATGCTTCCTCATCGAAGGACAGGGATTAGTGCAGGCCGTGAGGCAAAATATTTGTTTTTAGAATAAATCACAATCCTAAATCGAAGTCAACACTCGGGACAGATGTATTTATTTTATCTTATGTTATTATTAAATTTGTATGAGCGCAACAGCTACCCAACAAGAAGAAGTATGGCTCAATGGTTAGAGCGGCAGACCCTGATGCAGAGGTCTGGCCCGGGACCAGGGTTCAATTCCCCGCCTCGGCGGGTCCTGGACTCAACTTCCTCGGACCTGATAATTCTCGCCTCGGTGCCTATTCCAATCATGGAGTCCCACTCTGCAACTCTGGGCAATAGCTCGCTTAATCTCCACAACGGCCCCCACAACGCTAAGGATGCCTGGCCTTCACCCTGGGGGTGCCCAGGAGTGGATGCCTCACAGGGAAAGCCAGGATGGGTTCCACAGCGGTATTCGTACAAGCGCCTTGAGACCCTTGCGGGTGAGTAGTGCGCTATACAAGTATCAATTTACATTTACATTTCCAACAAGGGTTTCCCGGCGCTATAAAGGGAGCAGCAGAGTAATAACAATCGACTGGCCAAATAGCCAGGTTTTAAGTGACTTTCAAAACAGGAGAAGGTCGGATTTCATGCGTAGAGAAAGATGGAGGGGCATTCCATGATACAGGGCCCAAGTATGAAAAGGACCGACCGCCCATACGGGAAAGTCTTATCTTGGGGACCTGGAATGTCGCTTGAGTGGCAGACCGGAGAGTGCTGGAGGGTACATAGGGGTGACCTAGGTGTTTAAGATAGCGGGGGGCTCTATTGTGCTTAATACGGAACATATAGGTTAAAGCCTTAAACCTGGTCCGTTTTTCGACTGAGAGCCTATGTAGCTTGTTCAGCAGACTGGAGGCCGAGGAGAAACTGGAGGCCTGCCCAATAATCTTGCGGCCGTGTTTTGCACGCGCTGCAACTTGTGCATGACATCTTTATTAGCTCTCAGGTGAAGGATGTTACCGTAGTCCAGCCTTGAAGTGACAAGGGCCTGGACTACGGTTCTCTGGGTAGGGACAGGCAGCATCCATACAATCTTCCTCAGCCATCTCAAGATGGTAAAGAAGGTGGCCGCAACCTTGGTGGCCTGTTGACACATGGATAGAGATTCATCAATGATAAAGCCAAGGTTGCCGACCTGCGAGGAGGGCTGAGGAAGAGGACCCATTTCTGTCGGCCAATGTAGAGAGCCCCAGAGTCCTTTCTCCTTGCCCAGGACCAGCACCTCCATTTTTTCACCATTCAATTTTAAAAGATTTGCATTCATCCAAGACGCCACCTTGTTTCACCCTATCCTAATGGCTGAGGGCTCTGTGGTCTCCCCTGCTGAAAGAGAGAAGACAATCTGGGTGTCGTCGTCATAAGAAAAAATCGACAATCCAGAGTCCTCAACAATAGTAGCTAGGGGTCTAACATAAATGTTAAATAACAGGGGACTAAGAATCGAAATCTGTGGGACCCTATAAGGTGATGAGTGGACCTTGGAATTGGCAGTAGATGAAAAAACCTGAAATGTACGGTTCGTGAGAAATGAAGTCAGCCAATTTAGAGCGGCGCCCGTTACTCCTATGGATTGAAGGGATTGTATTAGTATGGCATAGGAAACCGTATCAAAGGCCGCGCTCAAGTCCAATAGTACCAAGGCCACTGTATCGCCCGCATCCATGTTCCTTCGAAGCAGTTCCGTAACACCTAGAAGTGTCGTCTCAGTCGAATAGCCGGTCCTAAAACCGGATTGGGAGGGATGGAGAAGCTCATTAGTTTCGACGTACTGAGATAACTGGATGTTGATATGTCTCTCTAAAACTTTAGAGAGGGCGGGAAGCAAAGAAATAGGTCAATAGTTGGAGGGAAGAGCCGGGTCTGTATTAGCTTTTTTCAATAGAGGAACCATCATAGCGTGCTTCCAGTCAGCAGGGACGGAAGACTCCATAAGGGATGCATTAGGAAGTTCCAGAATGCGTTGAAGGGCTGGCTGTTCAAGCTGTTGTAGTACAGAGATGGGAAGGGTATCAAGCGGGGATCCAGAGTGAATCTTATTAAGGAGTACTTTAAGCATGGTCATGTCAAGGAGTGACCAGGTGTTGAGTAAATTTCCTCGATCAGAAACAAGGATAATTGAACAGTCGATCAGGGGGCTGGATTGATCAGAAATCAAGGTGGACAGAGGGTTAGGCGGAGGGATGTTACCTCCCAGTGCAGAGTATATTGTTTCCACTTTATTAAGAAAAAACTGGGCAAGATCCTGGCATTGCATTGTATTTAGACTGGGGGGAGCCTGCGCAGTAGCTGCACCTGCAAGATCTTTGACCATCTTGAAGAGGGTTTTAGGACAGTTGTTAGCCCCTGTAATAGTAGAAGAGACAAAATTGGCACGTACGGACCTACAGTGGGAATGATACGCCCTTTTTGCTGACAAATAGGCAGCTTTAGCATCAGGTTCATAGGTCTTACGCCATCGTCTTTCCATATTTTTGCATTTGGTTTTTTCTCTTTTTAATTCTTCAGAAAACCAGCGGACGGGAGGGCGGTGGTTGTTTAATTTCCTAGATGAAACCGGAAGACAGGTATCCAATGCTGATTGAATACAGCATCGAAAGGCCACCAGGTCAAGGGCAAGAATATTTTTAAAGGTAGGAGCATTTAACAGAAAGAAAATTATTAAGTTTAGCCATGTCTAAATCTTTCCAGTTTCTAATTGTTTTTTTTGCGCTGTCACTTCATTTATGTGAAGGACAAGGGACCGCGAGCGAAAAGCTCACTAAATAGTGGTCGGACCAACACAGTGGAGTAGCAGCTGGGCAGAGAAGGCAGGGTACGTTAGAGAGAATAGGGTCAAGCAGATGACCCGCTTTATGGGTAGGGCCCGAATTATGAAGTAGTATTCATAGCGGCCAGGTCAGAGATAGAGGTGCTGCTGATATTGCAGTCAGAGTCTTCCAGATGGAGATTAAAATCTCCTAACATTGTGAAATTGACGGAGCTGAAAAGAAAAGGGGAAATAAAATCAGGGAAATTTATAGCCCACGGGCCAGGTGGACCTGGTGGACGATATAGAAGTATCCCAGAGAAGGAAAAGGAAGGTGTCAAGCATATTTTAAACACTGCTGCCTCACAACCGGGGATGAGCAGCTAATCAAACTTACAACTGAATTAAAAAAAACAAATTATAGTGATTCTCCCACCAATTCAGTCTTCTAGATCTTTCCGGACTATGGAATAGTTGGATGGCAATGCTCTAGCAACGTCAGGGCCAGAGCTTGCATTCAACCATGTCTCGGTGAGGAAGATCGCATCATGGCTGAGAATCCACAAGTGAATCAAAAACGTCAGCCTGGTGTTTTTGGAGGGATCGGCAATTAATATTATAAAATAAAAAGTTATAGGTGGGAGGTAGCTTTAAATTCCGCTTGTACTCAGTAGGCTGACTCAGTGCAGTGTGAGTTGTAATAACATGGTCAGATATATGTGTGGAACTATTAATAAAAAAGTTGCACCCAGAGCAAGGAACCATAGTCCCACCCGTGTTTAAGCAGGTACAATCAGGCCGAGAGAGCATGCGAAGATTGTGAAGCCGAGAAGAGGAATACCTTAAAGTATCGATATTCAGAAAAGCAGGGGTTTGGGACCCGGGACCAGGCCTGGCGCGGACGGGCGCAGACGGGCTTGCCTTTGACGTGCCTTCAGTGCACCACCGGCGCGCCCGCTGCGCGCGTCTGCTGTGCGCAGGCGCCATAGGCTGCTTTTGAGGCGCCCGCCTTGGGAGGGGAACGCAACAACTAGAGCGTCCCTTTCCCCAAAAAGGCGGCGGCGTGTGGCACAACCCAGAAGTGGGTTAGGGGTGAAAGAAAGATTTGTCCTGTGACCTCCCTCCACAACAAACAGTCCGCTCTTGACTGCGGTGGACCGAGGGGGTCACAGGAGAACAAAACACAACGTTTAGAAAAATAGTATCAGAATCTAAAATAGTTAAAAACACGAGGATTGTGTTCCAGAGTTTTCTCCAATTCAGCCTCCCAAAAGTGTACAAAACATCCAATGCATTCACACATTAAATAAAATAACAGGTAAAATATCAATTTCAATTTCGAATTGCAGCAGTTACGATACTCGCTGGGTTCACTTTAGATGTATCTGCCAAATGCCAAAATGGATGAGAAAATTACATTTGGCAGGACGAAAGAGCAGGCTGAGAGAGAAGGGAGGGATCAGAGGTAAACCATTGGTTCAGAGACAAACATAAAAGCCCAACAGTGGAGAGAACTGGTGAAGTACAGAGGGAGGCTGAGAAGACTGTGAGCACAGAGCTCAAGAGGTAGAGACAGGAGGACAGCAGCTGGCATGATTCTGTCTCCGCCATCTTGAAAGACCTCGAGAGGAACCAGGGGTGGATTCCCTTCTAGACTTAGGAAACCTGCAAAGAAGGACCAGTTATTGGAAGATGTGGGTCAGTCTGCTCATCGGCAGCCTGCTCCTGCATGTCACTCATGGGGAGACCCCTGCATCTCCGTAAGAGCATCATCCAAAAACCTCCATCCATGTCTTTACTTATCACTCATTATCTGTTCACCCAACTTCAAGAGACTAGCAAGGATTCTGTCTACTTTTTTTATCTTCTGTCTCTCTCACATCTCCCTCTCTGTATATAGCTCACTCTTCCCCCTCTTTATTTCCTCTCTTCTTTTTCTCTTTTCTCATCTATCTTTTATCACAATTATTTTCTCTTTGCCTCTCTTTATTACTACCTCCTATATCTAACCATAGTTCTTACTTCTCTCGCTTGTGTCTTCCTCCATCCCTTTGTCCTGCTTCTCCCTCATCTCTTCCAGTCTCTTCACCACTGTCCTTCATTAGTAAATGTTTCCTCTGCATGCCTCTCTTTGTCATTCTCTATAACTTCCTTTTCAGCAATATTTCCTATTTTCCTCTCTAGTCCCCTTCTCTGTCCTTCCTTTCACATACCCTCTAAAAGTCCATCTTTAAGTCCTTTCCTTCCCCTCCTCTTTTATTCTCACCGTTTTATGATCTCATATGTCTTGCTCCTCTCTCATACCATATACCTGTCACTTGTCCTCAGTTTGCTAATTCCTCTCTATTTCGTCACACTGAATACCATTTCTTCTCTGCACTTCCCCTTTACCTTTCCTTCACTTCAAATCCCTTGCTGCAATCTGCATCTCCCTTTACCACAATCTCACATAATACATTATTTTTTACCATTCCTGACTATTTTTGCGTATGTCTTTCTTCCACCACCTGTCATTTTTGATCCTTTCCTCTTTTCCTCCCCTCCTAGTTTACCTGCACGTTGTCTTCAAACACTCCTGTAACAACTTCTATGAGTACTTCTGACTTTCCATGATCCTACCCTAAATATGGCACTGTTAATTTTTGATAATCACTTTATGTATTTATCCCAACATTTCGGTGGGGAGCTTCCAGGGTTGTTCAATTGGCCTCAGCCTTGATTAGCAGCAACAAAGCGTATGCCAAATTTGAATTTTACTGGTAGCAAAACTCTTTGTGCAAGAAATGTTCCTCTTATAATTATTCAATGGTTCTCTTTCATCTTATTTGGCAAACAAACACTAAATACCCTTGACATTGCATTTTCTGTCTTTAGTTTTCGTGAATAGCCAATGATAGCTCCTTTTAAAAGATTTAGCAGCATCCCAAACTATCTGTATGCTTCCCACCTTTTCATCCATAGTCATATATATGCTTATGAAGATGTGCATCAAAACCTATTTATCTAAATCTGTTTCTGGATTCAAAACTTGCAGTAACTTACTTCTCATCACCCAATGATTCCTCATGGGGTCAGGATCCAAAACTGAAATGTAGTGCTGAGCATGGGCGCGGTCAATGTCTCAAGCACGGATGAGGTCATTCTTTATTTCTATTACAACATCCGTGTGGGGATTTCCTGGGAGAGGTTCATGCTCCCTTTCCATAGGATCTTTCTCAGTCTTCTGAGAGAAGTAATGCAGTTGGCATTTTTTTGAGGAATACATTGGTTTAATTGGGTAATTTTTCTGAAAATGACACTTTTGCTCAAAGAGCAGGTCTTTTTTGAAAACAAACACAAATATACTGCAGACCTGAAGATAATCAAGGGAGGTGCTTGCTCTATAACTAGAAGAGACATAGATCTTGAATAATCCAGTCAAAGACCATAATACCAATGAAACCTCCACCTTCAGACTCCCATGGCTGTAGTTCTGTTGCTCCGGGAATCCCAATTTCTTTGTTTGAGGAATTATGAGACAAGATGTACTAACATTCTGGCCACAAAAAGTGGATGCAAACTGCTTATCAACATTTCGCAATCAGTATTTTGTTTTGCGAACCAACCAATAGGTTGGTTGGTAAAATAGGAAACCATAGAGGGTCGCTGAATGATCTGCCTATTGAATATTCATGAGGCAGGACGCAGTTTATGACTCTTTGATTTGCTGTAATTAGAGGGAGGATGGCCACCAAAGGACGGAAGAATATTGGGCCCGATTCGCAGAACTAACTTAAGACAACATCCTACACTTACTAATTTTAGTATTCACAGAAGTTAGGATTCTATCTTAAGTGTGTCTTCAGACAAACTTTAGACAGACTTAAGACAAAATCCTAACTTAAGTCTGTCTTAAGTCTGTCTTAAGTTTGTCTTAATACAAACTTAAGACAAAATCCTAACTTCTGTGAATACTAAAAGTAGTAAGTTTAGGATTTTGTCTTAAGTTAGTTCTGTGAATCAGACCCACAATCCCTGTCTTTGAATTTCAAAGCAGTTCCATTACCTGTAAGAAAAATGGGGCTGCTTTTACAAAAAAAAAAAAGATTTATATTTGGAAAAATTCAGGGAGAGTTGGCAGTGGTTCCCTGGACCAGAAGCTGATTCCCAAAGGGGAAGGAGTACAAAAGTGACCCCTTCCCCTTTGTGAATCAGTTACCACTCCAGCTTGAGAGCTAGAAATTGATCAATGGTTTGAAAATGGAATTACCATTAGAAAACATTGGCACCCAAATTTCCAAACCACAGTTTGGAAGGCACGTCCAAAACATTCCCCTTTCAAATGGATTTTGCAGATATGCAAAGGCTATCTGAGGTTAGAACTCCTGTATTTAACTGAATTGCAGGATTTGTCAGACTGCAAAAACCCTCTGTACATCTGGCCCCATGTCTCCTAATACCCAACTCCCTGCTAATTCAGTCTTATAGTCTGACCGTTCTTTACTACACTGTAGCCCTCTGCTCGTGTGTTCACATGATGAGTAGTAGGTTTCCAACAATATCTGCATTTCTATCTCTCTTAAGGATCACTGATAACTAAATCAGTTCATTGTTAGAGATGGCTCAAAAGAACTAACAGGTGGAACATCCTTTACGTTGTGGTCATCGGGCTGTTTTTCGTCTGCCGAAACTATGCAGTGGTGGTTCCAGCTGTGCTGTTGTATCCCTCTTTGGAGAAAGTATGAGTTTCCATCAGTGAGCCCAGTAAATGCACCGTGGAGGTCAACATGACATCCAACGGCAAGGATGATATACCGCTGATGAAGAGAATTTCCAGCCTGGAACCCTGGGAATGTGTCAGCTTCCAGGTAAAGAGACGTGTTTAACCCCTTCCACGCTGATGACGAGCTGGGCTCGTCATGGCGTAGCCTCCTCGCACGCTGATGACGAGCCCAGCTCGTCATGAATAATGGGATTTAGAAAATCTCAGCGCAGGAGCGGAATTCCGCTAGCGCGCATGAGGTTAAGAGCGATTTAAAGGCTGATTGGTCCGGGCTCTCTCTAGGCAGGGTTTGTGTGAAAGTCAAGTAACGATATAAGCAGGTATATACATTTGGTGACTCAGATGAACATGTCAACTGTTTCCTGCAAATAAACTTATTGTGAAGTGCAACCTTCATTGATGGTAGTCTTGGAAGAACCTGAGTGAGTGCCTTTCCACCCATGCTTGTAGCGGAGTTGGACAGGTGACTTGGAGGGCAGGTCTTTCTTGAGGGGGCAGAGAGGTGAATGAGTGCAGTTCCTTCCTGGGGAGATCAGAAGGCTAGGTGAGGAAGAGGAGAGGTCCTTCTAGTCATGCTTGCATTGGTGCTAGTCTCACCTTATTCCTGGACAGATTCACATTAGTCCCAGCCTTGTCCTACTTAAAGGTATGTTAGTCCCACCTTCATGTGTTGGAGTTATTCTCTACATAGATCAACACATACAGCTATGGTTTCCAGCCAGGCTTTACTTGGCTAGAAGTTAGTTCAACTGTAGTCCTTCATAAAGCGCCTGGTCAGTTTCATTGTCGGCTTGGATAGGACAGAATTAGTTCCACACTATTGGATTGGAGTTAGCCCCACAATAGTTTTGCATAGGTTCAAGTTAGTTTCATTCTAGTTGTGCATTTTTCCTGTTAACTCACCAGTAGTTCTGTATTTATTGATGTGGATTCCATATAAACATGGATTTATTAGCATTAAGTCCACACTAGACCTGTGTCAATTGTAGTCAGTGATATCCTTTAGTTGCATAGTCTCGAGCTAATTTCATCCCAGGTCAGTTTAATTTGAAGTTAGATCCACTCTGGTGCTTCTGGACCCGTTTTAAATCTACACAGCATTGTCTGCAGCGCACACTCTTTTGGTTCCACAAGATAATCTCATGAAGAGAATACATGGGTTATTTTTACCATTAATTACTTTTCAGATAGAAAGTGAGATTGTCTTTGTTTTCATCCTGTCCACCCTGTTCCTGCCCCGGTACCGCCAGCCGCCAAAGGTACAGAGGAAGTGGTGTCAATTGCAGTGACATTCGATTGCTCCGGGAGAAAGCACATATCAGAAAAAAGGAGGTTCTACTCAGGACGTCCCGGAACGTCACCGTGATACAGACGGATAAGCCCATGTACAAGCCAGGACAGACAGGTGAGTAGGAGGTCAGATCCATTTCTGTGAGGGTGGACAGGTGAGTGGGAGGCCAGGTCATTCTCTGTGAGGGCAGATGGGTGAGTGAGAGAACAGTTCTTCTCTGTGAGGCCAGACAGGTGAATCAGAGGGCAGATCCTTCTCTGTGAGAACAGACATGTGTGTGAGAGGCCAGGGTCTTCTCTTTGAGGCCGCACAGTTGAGAGAGCAGGTCCTTCTCTGTGAGGGCAGGCAGGTGGCTGAAAGGGCAGGTCCTTCTCTGTGAGGGCAAATAGGTGGGTGAAAGGGCAGGTCCTTCTCTGTGAGGGCAAATAGGTGAGTGAAAGGGCAGGTCCTTTTTGGAGAGGGAAAACTGGTGAGTCAGAGGGCATGTTCTTCGTGGGACGGGCACACAGGTGGGTGAGAGGGCGGAGCCTTTTTGGGGAGGCCAGACAGGTGAACGAAAGAACTGGCCCTTCTCAGAAAGTGAAGATATGTGAGAGAGCAGGTCCTCCTTGTGGAGGGCGCACAGCTGAGTGAGAGGGCAGGTCCTTCCTGGGGAGGGCATTCGGGTAAGAGGGGGGCATGTTCTTCTCAGGACAGTCAAACAGGTGAGTAAGGGAGGATGGACAGATGAGTGAGCCTTTTATCTAGGCTCCTGCTGTACCAATACCACATACATACTGTGCGGGGGATGAGTGGGTAAGTTGCCTATTCATCTACTCGTGTTCTCGTTGCTGTGCCTCTTTTGTTATTGCATCTGCATTGCACCAGTCTAAAGGCTGCCTTTCGGTTTCTCACCTGCAGAGTGTGTATAGAATGTCACATCTCTCACACTGCTACACAATATCACATCTCATATGGCTACAAAATCTCTACAAAATGACGTAGATCTCACACTGCTACACTGTAACCTATCCCCCACACTACATCACAATGACATGTCCGAGACACTGCTCCACGAAGACATGTCCCAAGCAGTACTCTATGATCGCATCTCCTTCACTGATATACAGTAAAGTCGGTCCCACTCTGATACTTAATGACCCACCGCCACACTGCTTCCAGTACATATCTCACAAAGTGGTGTAATGGACGTATCACACCCACTGCTACGTGACGCAATATCTCTCACACCGCTAACCAAAGAAATACGCAACATTGCTACACAACGGCATATCCCATTTACTCCCAAACAATGACATATCTCCCACACTGCTGCAAAACAAAATAATGACCACACTGCTGCCCAGGAAATATCCCAACACACAACACAATATCCTCTACACTGCTACACATTAGCATATCTACCACACTGCTATACATGAAATATCCCACACACAACGCCATCTCCTCCACACTGCAGCAGCGGCTCCTCCACAATGGCGGAGGAGCATCGCCTCACTGCCTGGCTCAGAGACAGCAAAGGAAAAAAAGAACAATGCTCTTGCATCCTTTCATTTGGTACTTGCCGGCTCTGAGCCAGTGCTGTAGGGAGGTCCGGGGCTGAGGCATAGGAGTGGGGAGGAGAAGTGCTACATGCACTCCTTAAGTGCTCATGTGTGTTTGGCCAACAGTCTCAGGCCGACCAAAACAAACATTTGCACTTAGGTTTCTCCAGCCTGGCTGCACTGAGCATTATTAGGACCTCCCTAACAGTATTTGTGTAAGACAGTCATGCTGCTCTTGAGTGGTCAGTTATTAAAGATAAAGTGCAGGAGAGCTCATCTGCACGGACTCCCTGACTCTTCACTGGTGACTTTCTCAGGTCCTCTCAGTGTGCCTGCACCCACGGTTCAAGCAGCCGGAAGACCCCTGTGATCCAAGTCTGTGGGACTGGTGCTGGTGAGCCGACTCTTCACCTAAATCCACAAATCCACCAATGAGGAGATATAAGTGGAATCTCAAAGTACCAAAACAATAGTTATTGGTTGGCATTTGACAAAAGGATAATATTCTAATTATTCCTAATCTTAAAGAGAGATCAAATTCTATATTTTCAAATATGCCCTGAACACCCTTCTGCTTTAACAGAAAGATCTCCATCCTTTACCCCACACACACCAGAGGGACAGGGCTCGATTCTCCCGACTCACTTCCAGAATTATCTGACATCTCCGCATAGACCTGGATTTCTTACTTGATGTCCACCTAGACCTCACAGTTGAAGTGCATAATCACGATCCATTATTCTACCCAAAGTCTGACAATCTACCTATCTTGACTCTGTCCATCCCTTCCTAGTGCTCTGAAGTGGCCACAAGATGGAATGCCAACACTATGTACACCTGCTTAAATAAAACAGACACAAATCTGTGTGGTATTCGACGACTACAAGGCTCTGGTGGCTGGTTACCAAGCACAGTCCTGGGGACGTGTAGAGGCCACAAACTGTCAGAACCCCCCAAAACAAGTGCCAAACACAAAACAACATGACACCCACATAGGGCAGAGGTATCCCAACTAGTTTGAGAGTGAGCATGTTCCTATAGCAACTTAGAATTTGTAGGTCATAGATTGAGTCAAATACAGGTAGGACGGGTCTATCAATGAAAGAGTCTCTTGTACACATGGAGGAATCCCAGTGCTCCTCTGAGGCTGGAGAAAAAAGAAAGAGTAATCCAAAAAGACAAAGGCCTTTGTACTCGTTCAATACTGTTTCTACCGCTGTACTTAGGAGGTATTAAAAGAGCCTACTCAGTAGTACTCAATGTACTCACCTTGGAAGGATGGAAGGCTGATTCATCCTTGGCAGGATTTGAACTCTTGGCCTCCAGCTTACCCCATGTTACTGCAGCTGGTCTACATCTCACTGTTAACCCAACAGATGTTCAAGACCACTGAACTATCTTACTGGATATTCAAGGCCATGGCCCCTGTCCACCACTGGGTCAGGGGATCATAAGGCAGATTTAAAGAGGGGCATTGTAAGGGGCAGTGCACAGTCCTGTCTCTCTGGCAAATCCTTGACCCATTTATGAAACAGTTTATGAAACTGCCAATCAGCACCAGTTCTGGACAGCTGGGCGCCAGATCTTCCTGGTTTCTCAGAATGCTCGCTCCTTCAGTCGGGCCTCCACACAAGTGTCCATTACCTGGCCATATGCTCTGCCTCTCTTGGCCATCAATTCTCCTGTCCACACCATAGCAGCGTTGAAATCTTCCTCCTCCAAGCTAGAGCAGCAGCTTCTGCCATCTCATCTGGTCCTAGGCTTAGAGGGCCAGAGAAACGAGTAATGACCGCTCTACTGAAACATCTTTTAAGGACTTTAAGATATAGAAAGCATTGTGTTGGTTACTCCAAAGAAGGGTGCTGTCTCGAAATGCATCACGTTGCATATAACAGAGGTTTAACATAATTAGTAGTACTACAGTTGTAATACTCACGTACTACAAAATGTTATCCACTGTGGGAAATTGGGTTACTTGTTGAGGGGGTGAAACCAGGGCCGGACTGGGAACAGAAACCGGCCCTGGCAAACTGCTCAGCTGCCCCTCCTGGGGTGAGGGGGAGTGCAGCCGAGCAGTTTGCGAGGGCCGGTTTCGGCCGAGTTTGTTACCGGGGGCTGAAATTGCCGACCCCGGTAACAAAAACGGCCCCCCAGAGGCCCGAAACCGGCCCCCACCCTAGCGGCCTACCGGGGAAACGCCCGGTGCCCGCTATGGCCAGTCCGGCCCTGGGTGAAACCCTACTCAAGCAGCAAAGACAATCATTGTCAGTGTGAGGCACAAGCGAACCCCACAATAACATGTGCTCAGTAGAACCAGAGATATGAATTTTTAAAGATTTGAGGGAACAATTGCGCCAAAATGCACAAAGCGACACTAGCGGCTATCTAGTTGTGCGAGACCGGGGGAGAGTCACCAGTTCAGGCTGATCACTATAGTGTGCCAGTCAGACACAAAGGCCAAAATAGTAGAGCTGAAAAGTTAGCTTTTCAGTCCAGCACCAAGAGTCCTGTTCACGGAGGAGAGAGCAGGGAGGTGATGCAGATTATCGTTGCTGTAGCGAAAAGAGCACGCTGGGCATTGCGGAAGGCCGTTGCTGGAGCAGGAAGATATTTTTTTAATCACAAGTGGTCACCAGGGCTTCGTGTTGGTGCTCCATGTGAGCTGTCGGTGCTGTAGCACGTAGAGTTGTACTATTGGATCTTCACGCGCCAGACTGTGCGAGTGAAAAGGATTCAGCGCCAAGTGACCTATCCCCGGTATCTGAGAGCCCAAAAACTTACATTCCGCATCTCTGAGGCCACACCAAGGGTCCAGAACCTGAGGGGCATCACTTGGGGGGCCAGTGGCTTGCTCCAGATGTATCTGGGTGCTGGGACAGGTGGTTGGGATCCTCTTATGTCCTTGTGGCTCAGAACAGAAGGCAAACAGACTAGGCCTTAGAGTAATCCTGAGAGTCCTGGTTTCAAGTGCAGATCCAAGTCCCGCTGACTCAAGCCACAGGGCTGCAGGGCATCAGGGCAGAAATCCAGCAAAGCAGTAGTCCAGCAAGGCAACAGTCCAGCAGGGCAACAGTCCAGCCGGGGGGGGGGGGGGGGGCAATGCTTTCAGTAGCACAACAATCCTTCTTCTTTCCAGATTATCCACAGGTCCAGAAGTTTGCCAAAGAGTTGGTGTCTGAGGTCTCTATTTACACCATATGCCTATGTTGACGATGGAGAACCTTCTTGAGGTTTCCACCCCCTGAGGTGTCAGGCATACCCTACCTCCCTGTCCTGGCCAAGCCATGTCTGGGGTCACAATGAACTAGTGACAAGCCCTTTGTGAGAGTGCCTAGGCACAGTCATTTTGATGAGCAAGTGTGGCAGGTGACAGCTCCTCCCCCTTGTTAACTCAGAGTGGCCCATCCTGCCAGCGCCTATCTTCCCTTTGTGTCACTGACTGTCTGAGAGCCTTACACGAAGACCAACTGCTAGCTCCACCCAGTCATGTGACCCAGGATCAGACTGCAGGCCATAAATAGATAGAACAAGAAAATACCAACTTTCTAAAAGTATTATAACAACAAAATTAACTTTGCCACTTTTACAAAGTTATCTGTTCAAGGGGTTTGGTCTAAATACAGACCGCTAGAAAGTGCCTAACAATATTGCATTTATCGTGGCCAGCAGTTGAACCGGTTTATTACTTCCCTTCCAAATGGGTTGTATATCCTTTCAAGTTTTTTTCTAGAAACAATAAAATGAACGGTCTGAGTGATGTCACTTCTTTGAGCAATTCCCAAAAGCGCTCACGTTTACGTTTTTTACACTGACTCAAAAATCTTTTGAGTTACATCCTTTAAAAAGACTAAATGAATAGTAAATAAATATTACAGACCATAGAATTCATTGAAGTCTGTCTAAGTGAAAAGCAGCAGTTCAAATGACAGTTAGTTAATTTTTTTATTGTAATATTGTTAGGCCCTTTCTAGCTGTAGGTATTTGGACCTATACCCTAAACGTGACATTTTCAGGATTGTGATTAAAATCCCGACTTTACCATTAACGAGGGCTCTTAATTACGATTCTTTAGATGCCAATTTCGACCTGTCTACCTGATCCCAATTGGAAATTAAAGCTTACTAAATGTAATAAGGCAATTCCAATATTATCCGATGGGAGAGGTAGGTCTTGCTGTAGTGAAATACAAATGTAAGAGTTATTCACTACAAGCACATGTAAAACTTACAAGTACTTATCAAACCTTTAAACGCTCTGCACTCTTCCCTCTGGTCTGTCCAGGTCCTACTATAGTGCTGACTGATATGTATTAAAAAGGAAGGTTTGGGCCTGGGAAGACCTCATCCTGGGATCATCACCCTCCGCCTGGGATGACTCCTGGTGGCCCCCAGCCCAGGGCACCGCTCCCAAACCGACGGACCACGCACGCAACCTGGGCTTCATCCTGGACTCCTCCCTGTCAATGACCAGACAAGTCAACGCCGTCTCATCCTCGTGCTACAACACCCTGCGCATGCTCCGCAAGATCTTCAGATGGATCCCCACGGAAACCAGGAAGACCGTCACCCAGGCACTCGTCACCAGCCAACTGGACTACGGGAACACCTTCTACGCCGGAACCACCGCGAAACTTCAAAAAAGACTCCAACGCATCCAGAACGCCTCCGCCCAACTCATCCTCGACATCCCCCGACACAGCGACATCACCAGACACCTGAGAGACCTGCACTGGCTCCTCGTCAGCAAGAGAATCACATTCAGACTCCTCACCCACGCACACAAGGCTCTCCACGACCTGAGCCCCAAGTACCTCAACGACCGCATGACCTTCTACACACCCACCCGCCAGCTACAATCGAGTGGCCACACACTCGCCACCGTACCACGCATCCGCAGAGCCACCGCCGGAGGAAGATCCTTCTCCTACCTGGCAGCCAAGACGTGGAACTCCCTCCCCACCCACCTTGGGCGAACCCAGGACCATCTCACCTTCAGGAAGCAGCTAAAGACCTGGCTGGTCGAGCAGTAACTTTCCCCTCCCCCAGCACCTTGAGACCCTCTTGGGTGAGTAGTGCGCTATACAAATGACGTGATTGATTGATTGATTGATGGAAAAAGGTTTATTTTGTCAGCTCAACATGGCAGTTTAAAACACTCAGAGGCTGCACATTAGGCCTGAGGAATGTTTAAAGGGCTACATACGTGGGTGGCACAATAAGTGTTGCAGACCCACTAGTATCATTTAATTTATGAGCCCTGGCCACAGGTAGAACCGCTTTACTAGGGACTTACCAGTAAATTTAATATGGCAATTTCTCACAAGCCAATTCTACCGTGTTTAAAGGAGAGAGCACAGGCACTTTAGCACTGCTTAGCAGTGGTAAAGAGCACAGAGCCCCAAAGGTAAAAATAATTCATCAAATATAGGAGTAGTGAAGGCAAAAGGTTTGGGGTGACCCTGCAGAAAGGGCCAAGTCTAACATCCAGTAACCCATTTCTCTATAATTTATCCTGGGGATCAGTCTGCAACATAGAGGAGGTCTCTGTCAAGTGTGCTGAATGTCAAATACGGTGACATAGTCAAAATTAATAGACAGCATACCACGTGGTAGACTCATAGGCGCCAGTGCTGGTAATTAAGTGCCAGTGCTGAGCACCGTCAACCGCTGGCTCAAATTAAGCACTGTCAGTAATGGACTGTGAGCCACGTCATTGTATAATCCTACGTGCCCCCCACTATATGTAAACCAGAAACACTCTCCCTGAGCGATCACATGTATGTCTTCCCAAAAACTCAATGCGACTTTCTATGCCATGTTGATGGAAAGTCCCAGGGCTCTGTCCATCAGTGCATCACTCTCTGTGTCGCCAGGTGTTTGATGTCCTCAGCAGCCTGCAGTTCAGTTTCCTGTTCCCATAGGTCTTGGGAGCATATAGTGCCCTATGGATTCTCCTACATGGTCTCCTGTCCACCTGGGATATTTGCACAGATCCTCTTCAAGTCCTTCTTGTGTGCAGGACCCCTGGAAATAACCATCCTATTTTTAAGTGAGCGAATTTATATTGCAAGATTCCAACTAAAATAAACAGAAAGTGCACGAGTGGAGGACATTGTAATAGAGAATAAAGCCACAGCCCATGAGAGTCAGAATTGACGGAGGTTTGAGACCCAAGTTTACAGTAAGGGCAACACGAGACCCCTGTGCTAACCTTAATTTTATTTCTGGCTTAGCAATAGACCAGGTACACTCAGGCCTTAATTTGTAATAAATAAATAAATAAACACATATGTAAATGCATACAGTGCTGGACAAGCCTTTTTATCTACTAGGCATTTCCCCGGTAGGTTGGAGGCCGGGTTTGAAAGCCTTTTATATCTTAAGCATGTAAAAGCACTAAGCACTATAACATAAACCTTTGTTTGCCCTGCAAATGTATACACATTTTTGCTTTTTTGCATGTTTTCTTTAATTTTACAGTTGAAAAAGCACCCTTCATAATTTATATATATTCACAGATATTTTAATTTGATTTTACATTAAAAATGTTTTCCTCATTTGTTATGATCAAAAATCCTCTTTCTTTTACAGATTTTGCCAACACTCTTTTTAATGGGCTAAGACATGCAGGCAGCAATACTGCATGCCTGCCTCTCCATGCTTGTGCTTGCAAGCACTAGCGTACTAAACCCGGTCCTATTGGTTTTGCCAGTGCTTGTTACGTTTACATTATAGTACGCTTTGTACTTATTTTTGTATGACTTCCCTTTCAGGATAGTCACCCTCGACAAGAACTTCTTGCCTGCAACTGACAAGGTGAGTGATGTGTCTGTGGTGGGTTTATTTGAACAACCGGGTTCAGGACACTGCGTGGTCCGAAACAGCTCACATCATACCTACTGCTGCCATCCGGTATGGAGTACCCTTCCATTGTCTTAGAGTAGAAAGGAAATCTGTATTGAGTGCACCACTGTAGAGCAATATGGATTTATTCTGAAAATTTATAAAGCGCATGGTTATCCCAAGGCATCCTAACGCTGGGGAAGGACCGAGGAACAGTTAGGACAGAGACGTCTTGTGAGAAATGTGTATGCAGGCACGCATGCTCAGTTCCTATCAAGATGTATGGCGAAAAGGAGGAGGGCAATCTTGGGCCGCAGCAATACAGGTAAGTGGGTTTAGTGACTAAATTTTGAGGTACCGAATATCGACTTACCAAAATATCGACTCCAAAATATAGAGGGACAGAATATAGAAAGCCTATCTACAAACAGGTAAGTCCTGAGATATCGATTCCAAAATTTAGAAAGTTAAAATATAGTTAACAAAAATATCGAATTTTTTAATGTATTAAAAATACTATAAAAGTAAATAAATAATATACACAATTAAATAAAACATAGTTAAAGTAATGTGAACAAGCTTAAAATGTAAAAATGATAAATGTAATGTAAAATTTATTTTTTAATATATATTTACTTAATAATATTATACAATAAATAATAATCTTAATTATAAACTATTTAGAACATTATGAAAGTTATATTGACTTATATATATAAATAAACATATAGTAAAGTTAGGATTTTGTCTTAAATTAGAATTTTGTCTTAAATTAGGAATTTGTCTTAAATTAGGATTTTGTCTTAAATTAAACTTAAGTTTGTCTTATGTTTTGGTCTTAAGACAAAATCCTAATTTAAGACAAAATCCTAACTTTACTACTACTAAATACCTTCTGTGAATACCAAAAGTAGTAAGTTTAGGATTTTGTCTCAGATTAGTTCTGTGAATCGTCCCCGCGGTAAGTTACTTTTTGGATAACTTTTCTTACAGAGAGTACTATACCTAGATACTACTCAGGGACATTTCCTATAAACAGGTAAGTAAAATCGTTTTAGTTAAACAGTACAATTTTAAATAATTTCTTTCGTTTTTCAAACTCCACACTTAAAAACATTTCCCAAAAAAACAGTCAATGTTATCCTATGGAGGAATATAGTATTATCGGTTTTAAGGTAAGTATTAGGTAGTGGGAGTTGAGGTTCTGGGGGTAGACTCACTGGTCCCCCAGGGTCAATGATGCACTCTTGTTACGCCCTCAGCGATACTAGGGAGGCCAGGTGCAGAGTACTGGGACGCAATGTTATCCAATGGGGGATAGGGGGCCTCCAGTTGGTGGTTGCTGGCTGCTGGCGAGCAGGACAGTTGGTTGTGGTAGCAAAGCTCTTAGACTTTAGCTCAGGGCAATGGGGATCACGGAGAACCTCCTGAGACAGCAGCTCTTGTGGTGTGGAACACTGAGGAACAGCGCAGAGGAGAAACTTCGCTTGATCCTCTAGGAGCATCTGTATAACAAACTGCACTTAAACTAATGTATGTGTATCATGTGATGTGTGAGTGTGTGGTGTGTGACAACATGTGGTCTAACAGGACAGCTGCTGTGAACTATCGGCAAGATCTAAAAATGGATAGTAGACGCAGGATATACAATGCCAAGGAGGAAGTCCACAAACTGTGACAGGTGGCAAAGAAGCCTTGAGTGCAGCACCCCATGCAAGCTGGTTCCAGACCTTGGGGACCACTTCTGGCATGGCCGGCGAGGGGTGTCAGAAGTGGCATACGTTCATGGTAATGCAAACTAGCATCAGATGGCAGTCCACAAGTGAACCTGCCCTGGACTTCTGGCAAGTGCTAAATGAGACATCAATGCTCCCACTCTCTCTGCCAATCATAATTCACAGATCTGTGGCAGCTGCCTAGAAGGACCTTCCCCTTTACGTCCTCTGTGGCAGCAGGACCCCCTCCAGACTCTTGAGCTGTGAGATTCTTGTTAATGGCCTATCACGATGCCACCAACACGGCATGGCAAGTTGTTGAGGCTACTCATTGTATTGTCACCTGTTGTGAATGTACCCTTTAAACAGGCAGACTTGTTTCAACACACCAATCATGCATTGAGCCCCCTCCTGCTGACCAATAAAGAGACACCCTGAAAAGGAAGTCCCAAGCCAGGTGGTCACAGACTTCTGGGCAGGGATCCCTCACAATTAGAGTGTCATTCCAGGCAGTGCTTGGTTTGTAAAATAATAAGTTCCAGGGACCCGACTAGGAGGTCAAGGCAGCTTGCACCACCTTTTGCCCCTGTCATCGCTGCCAATAGCGGTACAATAACATCTACTAACCATCTCTCTCGCCTGCAAGTGTGACAGTTCAATTTATTCCAGGTCCCTAAAGCTGAAGGAATGGCTGGGGAGGCAGGTATTAGTAACTTTTTATGTCTATTGTATTCATAAATAACTGTTGTTCTGTTACGCTCTAAATTAGATGAGCAGCGCCACCATGTGTAGTGTTGACAATTAAGTGCTTGTGCAGAGCACTGGAAACCAACTAAGTGCTGGTTCTGAGCACCGGAAACCACCGGATCAAATTAAGCACTAATTCCAGGGCCTGTGCTAATCCCTATGTCAGTGGAAACCGGAGTTTCTGCCCAAATACAAATCACAAGAGCGTGCACCTTGTTCACCCCAAAGGTGTGAGTTGCTATAAATGGCAGGTAAACCTGGTGGTTACCTGGACACATGAATAGCACATATTCTATGAATGTGCCCTTTGCCACAGCGGAAGGTGCATCCTGTTGCACTTGAGCCTCCATTCTGAGAACCAAAACCAGAAATATTGTAATTATTGCACACCAGGTACACATTACACCTGGCACAATCGGTATTTACCACATGTGTCGTTACCTTCCAGGGTGGGGCTGCTCATGGGATGAGACCCTTGGAGACAACACCAAGCTTGTTCATTGAGACCCTTTTTAGTTCTGGCCTGGAGACAGCTTTAGCTATCTTGCCAGCCTCATATTTTCCAAACAACTCATATTAAAATCACATTAATATATATGTTCATACAGGGGATTTTGGTCAGCCTTCATCCATTGGTCTAGTGAAGCGCCAATCAAACTTTGCTTCAACCCACCACATTATGTAACATGGAGCAACAGTTCAGCCCATTTCAGCCATTGGCTCTCTTCACTGTGAGTGACTGCAGCTTGCACAAGTGTACATCTCTCTAAAAAGTAGTTCAAGGCTGAGGGCAAAACTGCCTTCATTTCTGGCTTACATTCTTGTGTTAGTTGAACAACAATACGACACTTTGTGTATATATATATTAGTAACATAGTCAGTATATTGCCCTGTTCGTACACCCTGTGTCCTGCCAGCTTTATGTACCCTGCATCTCTGCCTGGCGTTGCTTGGGGCAAGAGCTGCGGTGAGATGCTGGAGGGCTGCGGTGAGATGCTGGAGGGCTGCGGTGAGATGCGGGAGAGCTGCGGTGAGATGCTGGAGGGCTGCAGTGAGATGCTGGGGGGCTGCGATGAGAGGCTGGGGGGCTGCAGTGAGATGCTGGAGGGCTGCGGTGAGATGCTGGGGGGCTGCGGTGAGATGCTGGAGCGCTGCGGTGAGATGCTGTGGGGCTGCAGTGAGATGCTAGAGGGCTGCGGTGAGATGCTGGAGGGCTGCGGTGAGATGCTGGAGGGCTGCAGTGAGATGCTGGAGGGCTGCTGTGAGATGCTAGAGGGCTGCGGTGAGATGCTGGAGGGCTGCGGTGAGATGCTGGAGCGCTGCGGTGAGATGCTGGAGGGCTGCAGTGAGATGCTGGAGGGCTGCGGTGAGATGCTGGAGGGCTGCAGTGAGATGCTGGAGGGCTGCAGTGAGATGCTGGAGGGCTGCTGTGAGATGCTAGAGGGCTGCAGTGAGATGCTGGAGGGCTGCTGTGAGATACTGGAGCGCTGCGGTGAGATGCTGGAGCGCGGCGGTGAGATGCTGGAGGGCTGCGGTGAGATGCTGGAGGGCTGCTGTGAGATGCTAGAGGGCTGCAGTGAGATGCTGGAGGGCTGTGGTGAGATGCTGGAGGGCTGCGGTGAGATGCTGGAGGGCTGCGGTGAGATGCTGGAGGGCAGCGGTGAGATGTAGAGGGCTGCAGTGATGAGATGCTGGAGGGCTGTGCTGAGATGCTGGGGGGCTGTGGTGAGATGCTGTAGGGCTGCAGTGAGATGCTGGAGAGCTGCAGTGAGATGCTGGAGAGCTGCAGTGAGATGCTGGAGGGCTGCGGTGAGATGCTGGAGGGCTGCGGTGAGATGCTGGAGAGCTGCCGTGAGATGCTGGAGGGCTGCAGTGAGATGCTGGGGGCTGCGGTGATGAGATGCTGGAGGGCTGCGGTGAGATGCTGGAGGGCTGCAGTGAAATGCTGGAGGGCTGCAGTGAGATGCTGGAGGGCTGCAGTGAGATGCTGGAGGGCTGCGGTGAGATGCTGGAGGGCTACGGTGAGATGCTGGAGGGCTGCAGTGAGATGCTGGAGGGCTGCGGTGAGATGCTAGAGGGCTGCAGTGAGATGCTGGAGGGCTGCGTTGAGATGCTGGAGCGCTGCGGTGAGATGCTAGAGCACTGCGGTGAGATGCCTGAGGGCTGCAGTGAGATGCTGGAGGGCTGCAGTGAGATGCTGGAGGGCTGCGGTGAGATGCTGGAGGGCTGCGGTGAGATGCTGGAGGGCTGCGGTGAGATGCTGGAGGGCTGAGATGAGATGCTGGAGGGCTGCGGTGAGATGCTGGAGGGCTGCGGTGAGATGCTGGAGGGCTGCAGTGAGATGCTGGAGGGCTGCGGTGAGATGCTGGAGGGCTGCAGTGAGATGCTGGAGGGCTGCAGTGAGATGCTGGAGCGCTGCGGTGAGATGCTGGAGGGCTGCGGTGAGATGCTGGAGGGCTGCCGTGAGATGCTGGGGGGCTGTGGTGAGATGCTGGAGAGCTGCAGTGAGATGCTGGAGGGCTGCCGTGAGATGCTGGAGAGCTGCAGTGAGATGCTGGAGGGCTGCGGTGAGATGCTGGAGGGCTGAGGTGAGATGCTGGAGGGCTGAGATGAGATGCTGTAGGGCTGCGGTGAGATGCTGGAGGGCTGCGGTGAGATGCTGGAGGGCTGCAGTGAGATGCTGGAGGGCTGCGGTGAGATGCTGGAGGGCTGCAGTGAGATGCTGGAGGGCTGCAGTGAGATGCTGGAGCGCTGCGGTGAGATGCTGGAGGGCTGCGGTGAGATGCTGGAGGGCTGCTGTGAGATGCTGGGGGGCTGTGGTGAGATGCTGTAGGGCTGCCGTGAGATGCTGGAGAGCTGCAGTGAGATGCTGGAGGGCTGCCGTGAGATGCTGGAGAGCTGCAGTGAGATGCTGGAGGGCTGCGCCACGATGCTGGAGGGCTGCGGTGAAATGGTGGAGAGATGCGCTGAGATGCTGGAGGGATGCGGTGAGATGCTGGAGGGCTGCGGTGAGATGCTTGATCGCTGCATGGAGATACTAGAGGGCTGCAGTGAGATGCTGGAGGGCTGTGGTGAGATGCTGGAGTGCTGCGGTGAGATGCTGGAGGGCTGCGGTGAGATGCTGGAGGGCTGCGTGAGATGCTAGAGGCCTGCGGTGAGATGCTAGAGGGCTGCAGTGATGAGATGCTGGAGGGCTGTGGTGAGATGCTGGGGGGCTGTGGTGAGATGCTGTAGGGCTGCAGTGAGATGCTGGAGAGCTGCGGTGAGATGCTGGAGAGCTGCGGTGAGATGCTGGAGGGCTGCGGTGAGATGCTGGAGGGCTGCGGTGAGATGCTGGAGAGCTGCCGTGAGATGCTGGAGGGCTGCAGTGAGATGCTGGGGGCTGCGGTGATGAGATGCTGGAGGGCTGCGGTGAGATGCTGGAGGGCTGCAGTGAAATGCTGGAGGGCTGCAGTGAGATGCTGGAGGGCTGCAGTGAGATGCTGGAGGGCTGCGGTGAGATGCTGGAGGGCTACGGTGAGATGCTGGGGGGCTGCAGTGAGATGCTGGAGGCTTGCGGTGAGATGCTAGAGGGCTGCAGTGAGATGCTGGAGGGCTGCGTTGAGATGCTGGAGCGCTGCGGCGAGATGCTGGAGCACTGCGGTGAGATGCCTGAGGGCTGCAGTGAGATGCTGAAGGGCTGCAGTGAGATGCTGGAGGGCTGCGGTGAGATGCTGGAGGGCTGCGGTGAGATGCTGGAGGGCTGCGGTGAGATGCTGGAGGGCTGCGGTGAGATGCTGGAGGGCTGAGATGAGATGCTGGAGGGCTGCGGTGAGATGCTGGAGGGCTGCGGTGAGATGCTGGAGGGCAGCAGTGAGATGCTGGAGGGCTGCGGTGAGATGCTGGAGGGCTGCAGTGAGATGCTGGAGGGCTGCAGTGAGATGCTGGAGCGCTGCGGTGAGATGCTGGAGGGCTGCGGTGAGATGCTGGAGGGCTGCGGTGAGATGCTGGGGGGCTGTGGTGAGATGCTGTAGGGCTGCCGTGAGATGCTGTAGAGCTGCAGTGAGATGCTGGAGGGCTGCCGTGAGATGCTGGAGAGCTGCAGTGAGATGCTGGAGGGCTGCGGTGAGATGCTGGAGGGCTGCGGTGAGATGCTGGAGGGCTGAGATGAGATGCTGGAGGGCTGCGGTGAGATGCTGGAGGGCTGCGGTGAGATGCTGGAGGGCTGCAGTGAGATGCTGGAGGGCTGCGGTGAGATGCTGGAGGGCTGCAGTGAGATGCTGGAGGGCTGCAGTGAGATGCTGGAGCGCTGCGGTGAGATGCTGGAGGGCTGCGGTGAGATGCTGGAGGGCTGCGGTGAGATGCTGTAGGGCTGCCGTGAGATGCTGGAGAGCTGCAGTGAGATGCTGGAGGGCTGCCGTGAGATGCTGGAGAGCTGCAGTGAGATGCTGGAGGGCTGCGCCACGATGCTGGAGGGCTGCGGTGAAATGGTGGAGAGATGCGCTGAGATGCTGGAGGGATGCGGTGAGATGCTGGAGGGCTGCGGTGAGATGCTTGATCGCTGCATGGAGATACTAGAGGGCTGCTGTGAGATGCTGGAGGGCTGCAGTGAGATGCTGGAGGGCTGCCGTGAGATGCTGGAGAGCTGCAGTGAGATGCTGGAGGGCTGCGCCACGATGCTGGAGGGCTGCGGTGAAATGGTGGAGAGATGCGCTGAGATGCTGGAGGGATGCGGTGAGATGCTGGAGGGCTGCGGTGAGATGCTTGATCGCTGCATGGAGATACTAGAGAGCTGCAGTGAGATGCTGGAGGGCTGTGGTGAGATGCTGGAGTGCTGCGGTGAGATGCTGGAGGGCTGCGGTGAGATGCTGGAGGGCTGCGTGAGATGCTAGAGGCCTGCGGTGAGATGCTAGAGGGCTGCAGTGATGAGATGCTGGAGGGCTGTGGTGAGATGCTGGGGGGCTGTGGTGAGATGCTGTAGGGCTGCAGTGAGATGCTGGAGAGCTGCGGTGAGATGCTGGAGGGCTGCGGTGAGATGCTGGAGGGCTGCAGTGAGATGCTGGAGAGCTGCCGTGAGATGCTGGAGGGCTGCAGTGAGATGCTGGGGGCTGCGGTGATGAGATGCTGGAGGGCTGCGGTGAGATGCTGGAGGGCTGCAGTGAAATGCTGGAGGGCTGCAGTGAGATGCTGGAGGGCTGCAGTGAGATGCTGGAGGGCTGCGGTGAGATGCTGGAGGGCTACGGTGAGATGCTGGGGGGCTGCAGTGAGATGCTGGAGGCTTGCGGTGAGATGCTAGAGGGCTGCAGTGAGATGCTGGAGGGCTGCGTTGAGATGCTGGAGCGCTGCGGCGAGATGCTGGAGCACTGCGGTGAGATGCCTGAGGGCTGCAGTGAGATGCTGAAGGGCTGCAGTGAGATGCTGGATGGGCTGCGGTGAGATGCTGGAGGGCTGCGGTGAGATGCTGGAGGGCTGCAGTGAGATGCTGGAGGGCTGCGGTGAGATGCTGGAGGGCTGAGATGAGATGCTGGAGGGCTGCGGTGAGATGCTGGAGGGCTGCGGTGAGATGCTGGAGGGCAGCAGTGAGATGCTGGAGGGCTGCGGTGAGATGCTGGAGGGCTGCAGTGAGATGCTGGAGGGCTGCAGTGAGATGCTGGAGCGCTGCGGTGAGATGCTGGAGGGCTGCGGTGAGATGCTGGAGGGCTGCGGTGAGATGCTGGGGGGCTGTGGTGAGATGCTGTAGGGCTGCCGTGAGATGCTGGAGAGCTGCAGTGAGATGCTGGAGGGCTGCGGTGAGATGCTGGAGGGCTGCGGTGAGATGCTGGAGGGCTGAGATGAGATGCTGGAGGGCTGCGGTGAGATGCTGGAGGGCTGCGGTGAGATGCTGGAGGGCTGCAGTGAGATGCTGGAGGGCTGCGGTGAGATGCTGGAGGGCTGCAGTGAGATGCTGGAGGGCTGCAGTGAGATGCTGGAGCGCTGCGGTGAGATGCTGGAGGGCTGCGGTGAGATGCTGGAGGGCTGCGGTGAGATGCTGTAGGGCTGCCGTGAGATGCTGGAGAGCTGCAGTGAGATGCTGGAGGGCTGCCGTGAGATGCTGGAGAGCTGCAGTGAGATACTGGAGGGCTGCGCCACGATGCTGGAGGGCTGCGGTGAAATGGTGGAGAGATGCGCTGAGATGCTGGAGGGATGCGGTGAGATGCTGGAGGGCTGCGGTGAGATGCTTGATCGCTGCATGGAGATACTAGAGGGCTGCTGTGAGATGCTGGAGGGCTGCAGTGAGATGCTGGAGGGCTGCCGTGAGATGCTGGAGAGCTGCAGTGAGATGCTGGAGGGCTGCGCCACGATGCTGGAGGGCTGCGGTGAAATGGTGGAGAGATGCGCTGAGATGCTGGAGGGATGCGGTGAGATGCTGGAGGGCTGCGGTGAGATGCTTGATCGCTGCATGGAGATACTAGAGGGCTGCAGTGAGATGCTGGAGGGCTGCGGTGAGATGCTGGAGGGATGCGGTGAGATGCTGAAGGGCTGCGGTGAGATGCTGGAGGGCTGCATGAGATGCTAGAGGGCTGCGGTGAGATGCTGGAAGGCTGCGGTGAGATGCTGGAGGGCTGCAGTGAGATGCTGAAGGGCTGCGGTGAGATGCTAGAGGGCTGCGGTGAGATGCTGGAGGGCTGCGGTGAGACGCTGGAGGGCTGCGGTGAGATGCTGGAGCGCTGCGGTGAGATGCTGGAGCGCTGCGGTGAGATGCTGGAGGGCTGCGGTGAGATGCTGGAGGCCTGCTGTGAGATGCTAGAGGGCTGCAGTGAGATGCTGGAGGGCTGTGGTGAGATGCTGGAGGGCTGTGGTGAGATGCTGGAGGGCTGCGGTGAGATGCTGGAGGGCAGCGGTGAGATGCTAGAGGGCTGCAGTGATGAGATGCTGGAGGGCTGTGGTGAGATGCTGGGGGGCTGTGGTGAGATGCTGTAGGGCTGCGGTGAGATGCTGGAGAGCTGCGGTGAGATGCTGGAGAGCTGCGGTGAGATGCTGGAGGGCTGCAGTGAAATGCTGGAGGGCTGCGGTGAGATGCTGGAGGGCTGCAGTGAGATGCTGGAGGGCTGCGGTGAGATGCTGGAGGGCTACAGTGAGATGCTGGAGGGCTGCAGTGAGATGCTGGAGGGCTGCGGTGCGATGCTGGAGGGCTGCAGTGAGATGCTGGAGGGCTGCGTTGAGATGTTGGAGCGCTGCGGTGAGATGCTGGAGTGCTGCGGTGAGATGCCTGAGGGCTGCAGTGAGATGCTGGAGGGCTGCAGTGAGATGCTGGAGCGCTGCGGTGAGATGCCTGAGGGCTGCAGTGAGATGCTGGAGGGCTGCAGTGAGATGCTGGAGGGCTGCAGTGAGATGCTGGAGGGCTGCGGTGAGATGCTGGAGGGCTGCGGTGAGATGCTGGAGGGCTGCGGTGAGATGCTGGAGGGCTGCGGTGAAATGCTGGAGGGCTGAGGTGAGATGCTGGAGCGCTGCGGTGAGATGCTGGAGGGCTGCGGTGAGATGCTGGAGGCCTGCTGTGAGATGCTAGAGGGCTGCAGTGAGATGCTGGAGGGCTGTGGTGAGATGCTGGAGGGCTGTGGTGAGATGCTGGAGGGCTGCGGTGAGATGCTGGAGGGCAGCGGTGAGATGCTAGAGGGCTGCAGTGATGAGATGCTGGAGGGCTGTGGTGAGATGCTGGGGGCTGTGGTGAGATGCTGTAGGGCTGCGGTGAGATGCTGGAGAGCTGCGGTGAGATGCTGGAGAGCTGCAGTGAGATGCTGGAGGGCTGCAGTGAAATGCTGGAGGGCTGCGGTGAGATGCTGGAGGGCTGCAGTGAGATGCTGGAGGGCTGCAGTGAGATGCTGGAGGGCTGCTGTGAGATGCTGGAGGGCTGCGGTGAGATGCTGGAGGGCTGCGGTGAGATGCTGTAGGGCTGCGGTGAGATGCTGGAGAGCTGCGGTGAGATGCTGGAGCGCTGCTGTGAGATGCTGGAGGGCTGCTGTGAGATGCTGGAGGGCTGCGGTGAGATGCTGGAGGGCTGCTGTGAGATGCTGTAGGGCTGCGGTGAGATGCTGGAGGGCTGCTGTGAGATGCTGGAGGGCTGCGGTGAGATGCTGGAGGGCTGCGGTGAGATGCTGGAGGGCTGCAGTGAGATGCTGGAGGGCTGAGGTGAGATGCTTGGGGGCTGCGGTGAGATGCTGGAGGGCTGCGGTGAGATGCTGGAGAGCTGCAGTGAGATGCTGGAGGGCTGCGGTGAGATGCTGGAGCACTGCGGTGAGATGCTGGAGGGCTGCGGTGAGATGCTGGAGGGCTGCGGTGACATGCTGGAGGGCTGCGGTGAGATGCTGGAGAGCTGCAGTGAGATGCTGGAGGGCTGCAGTGAGATGCTGGAGCGCTGCGGTGAGATGCTGGAGGGCTGCGTGAGATGCTGGAGGGCTGCGGTGAGATGCTGGAGGGCTGAGGTGAGATGCTGGGGGGCTGCGGTGAGATGCTGGAGTGCTGCGATGAGATGCTGGAGCGCTGCGGTGAGATGCTGGAGGGCTGAGGTGAGATGCTGGAGGGCTGCGGTGAGATGCTGGAGGGCAGCAGTAAGATGCTGGAGGGCTGCAGTGAGATGCTGGGGGGCAGCGGTGAGATGCTGGAGGGCTGTGGTGAGATGCTGGAGGGCTGCGGTGAGATGCTGGAGGGCTGCAGTGAGATGCTGGAGCGCTGAGGTGAGATGCTGGAGCGCTGCGGTGAGATGCTGGAGGGCTGCATGAGATGCTGGAGGGCTGCAGTGAGATGCTGGAGGGCTGCAGTGAGATGCTGGAGGGCTGCGGTGAGATGCTGGAGGGCTGCAGTGAGATGCTGGAGGGCTGCGGTGAGATGCTGGAGGGCTGCGGTGAGGTGCTGGAGAGATGACCTGAGATGCTGGAGGGCTGCGGTGAGATGCTGGAGGGCTGCGGTGAGATGCTGGAGGGCAGCTGTGAAATGCTGGAGGGCTGCGGTGAGATGCTGGAGGGCTGCAGTGAGATGCTGGAGGGCTGCGGTGAGATGCTGGAGGGCTGCGTTAGATGCTAGAGGGCTGCGGTGAGATGCTGGAAGGCTGCGGTGAGATGCTGGAGGGCTGCAGTGAGATGCTGGAGGGCTGCAGTGAGATGCTAGAGGGCTGCGGTGAGATGCTGGAGGGCTGCGGTGAGATGCTGGAGGGCTGCGGTGAGATGCTGGAGGGCTGCAGTGAGATGCTGGAGGGCTGCGGTGAGATGCTGGAGGGCTGCAGTGAGGTGCTGGAGGGCTGTGGTGAGATGCTGGAGGGCTGCGGTGAGATGCTGGAGGGCTGCGGTGAGATGCTGGAGGGCAGCTGTGAGATGCTGGAGGGCTGCGGTGAGATGCTGGAGGGCTGCGGTGAGATACTGGAGGGCTGCAGTGAGATGCTGGAGGACTGCGGTGAGATGCTGGAGGGCTGCAGTGAGATGCTGGAGGGCTGCGGTGAGATGCTGGAGGGCTGCAGTGAGATGCTGGAGGGCTGCGGTGAGATGCTGGAGGGCTGCGGTGAGGTGCTGGAGGGCTGCGGTGAGATGCTGGAGGGCTGCGGTGAGATGCTGGAGGGCTGCGGTGAGATGCTGGAGGGCAGCTGTGAGATGCTGCTGTCTTTGTCCTGAACTCACATCTCATTATCAGCGCGTTTCTGCTGCAGACACATTCTTTGCAGGTTCCTCTGTGTGCTCTTGGGCGGATATTTGCGCAGCACGTAGAATTGTGTCCATGCCAACAAACCTACAGTTGAAAGTGTGCTGTGCGCCGGATTTCTAAAGAACATCCTGCTGACGTCACTGAAGCTGCTCCCGAGTCTTCCAAGCGCTAATACTTCAAAGTAGTTTCAGTCTAAACTTGAGAAGGCGCATTTGGAACAAGGCAGCTCTCGTCTTCCTTCTGGGCAAGGCGGTGTTTGCAGTCATGGCTCAGGGCCTACAGATCTGGTGCAAACATTTACACGAGAGAAAGTCTGTTTCTTAAAATGGAGGTGAGACTAACCAGAAACAGACCCAGATGCAGTGCTTAATTTGCAAAAAAATAAGTGCATGGGCTCTCATCAGGAGGCCACTGCACCTTGTCCCACACATTGACCCTGCCAGCGCCGCCAATGATAGTAACAACACAAAAGCTATAAGAATGGCTTGGGTGGCAAGTAATAATCATTTTTCATGTATATTGAGTTAATAATTAACTGTTGTTGTGGTCTTCTCTAAATTAGCCAGACACTGCCACCTTGTGACAGACTGTCACAGGCCCCGGTTTTGACAAGTAAGTGCCGGTGACGAATCGCTATTTTGGACTCACTTCGCCGGCGTGTCCCAGATGCGGCCTCCTAGACTCAGACTTCCTACACGCACTCTGGAACTGCGCCCACCTCGCCTCGTACTGGTCAGCGGTCACTGACATACTGACGGCGGCTGCAGGCGAAACTCTCCCCAGGACGTGGGAAGTATGCCTACTGGGACTCTACAAGAGAACCAAGCAGATCAAGCTGCGGGCACGCTTTTGGGACTTAGGCCTCATTACGGCTAAGCGCCTCATTACGAAACGGTAGAAAAACGCCACTCCACTGCGCCCTGCGGACTGGCGTCGCTCTTTTGGCAACTGGGCCTGTGCGGAGAGTGTGTCACTACACAGAGAGGAGACCGCTGGCCTGCGGAAATACCCGATCGCCCAAGACTGGGACGCTGCCCTGATCGCGTACCACCGGGCGTATGCCCAGGCCGGTATTGATTGCCACCTCGACGCGGACTAGAAGGGGCCCAGTTACTTGCTATCCATGTAGGACACGGAATTTGCCCCCCCCCACTGCCGCGCCCCCCCGCCGCCTGCCCCGACTGCTGAGATCTTGCACAATGAGAGCTGTCCCCTGCCGCTCCCCGCCGCTGCCCTTCCCCCCCCGCTTCCCCCCCTCCTCCGCCCTGCAGCCGCAGCGACACCACATCCTCAACCACCCCCGCCCCTGCGCAGCCCATACAGGGTGCACCACACATAGCTAGGGATCTAGATACATTACCACACACACGTATACTAGTCCAACAGTTGTTGAGATGTTTCTCCCTCCCCCACTTCTTTTATTTCCCAGTTATATCTTTTGGATGACGCAGAGACTGTTGATAGTGTACACTCGCTAATACTCGATCCCCCCTCCTCACTTCCGTATCACACCATGTCAACTGGATGCTTCCATGTACAGGAGGCGGAAACCCAGTGACCCATATGACTACGGGGGATATGATCCTGCACCAGCTTACTACTGTGCTAAACAGGGAACACAACTTAATACAAGGACTGTTAGATTTCTTAAACACCCTGGTCCTTGCGCAGTGCTACGAGCCGCGAGCACTGCGGCACGAGACATTTCCTAGCACCGCTACTTGTGAATTAATGCATTTCCACTGGCTACTGTTTATTTTCACTCGTATATAATTAACATGTCATTATGTGCTGATAGCCAAGTACCGTTTGTAGTAATGATTCCTTGTTATGACACTGTGTAACTACTGCTTAACTCATCTGTGAAACTAAATAAAGTTTGGGACCATTGGTCTTAAAAAAAAAAATTTTAAAAAAAAAAGTAAGTGCCGGTGACGAGCACCGGAAACCACCGGCTCAAATTAAGCACTGCCCAGATGCACATTGGAAAATCAATCCACAGCCTCCCACTTAGTGATAATCATTATAAAGTTATTCATAACATAAGCAGGCTATTACAGCTGGAAGCACACAGCAGGAGCACCACACCGTTAGCCAAAACGTAAGTGCATTGAAAGCCATGTAATGTTACATGCTCTCTTGATTTTTTTCTTAGAGAACTTTAGGAAACTTTTTACTTAATCAGTGCCATGTTAACTTCTTGGGATCATGGGAGCACTATGGTCTGAGTGCCAACCCATTAGCCCTAAAATCAAATCCTAGCTTCCCTGTCAGACAACACTATGATGCTGGGCAATTACCTTGATTCCAAGTGTGTCACTTCCCATTATCTGGCATGAAGTGCTACATAAGTAACTGGAAATATAGGATAATAGTACTGTGAGACATACTGAGTACTGCGAGGCTACACAGCAACAGCGCTCCACGGTCAGGACTTAGCAGTGACATCCACAAATATAGTGCTGTGAGGCCAATCAACGATGTAGCTCACACCCAGAAACACGAGACCTGTGCACAAACAGCACTGTGAATCCACAGCTCCTATGTTGGGGATCAGTACTTTATTCAGTTGTCTTTTTATGTGCATTTTGACACTTATCGTTTTATTGTATAACGTGTCAAAAAATGCACTTACAGAATAATTTGAAGGCTGTGCATAAACTCCACACTGGGCTGGGTCATAGACAAGTCTCTGAGACATGTGTCCCAGGATCACGGCGAGGCTTCCGCCTAAGGAGCAGTGTGGGGCCTGTGCAGAAGCGCCCCCATGAGGCCAGGCTGTGCATAGACTTGGGTTAAGGTGGCGCTGTCACTTAAACACTTATCGCTGAGACATGAGGTGACCAGCACTTCACAACTTCGAATTCAGGCTAGCCCACTCAGCCTTACATTCTTCAGACGTCAGTACATTGGATATTAATACATTGTGTAATGGTAACATCTGTTATGCACATCTATAAAGGAAGGCAGAAGTTTGCTTCTGAAAGCTCTATAAAACAAGCATTTGCAATGCAATTGGTCTCGCCTTTGGGACCTTATATGTATTTAACTATGCAGCACATTAGCATGGGTGCTGAAACATCTACTGTTCTTTAACATGGAGGGAAAGTAAGCACCAAACTGCATGACACAACAGGTATGGGAACACATCGAGAGAAATATTGCCTTTCAGTATAGTCCAAAGCTCTGTTTTTAGTATAAAATCAGGGCCTTTGGTGGTCATATCACTGAAAATACAAGATTTGAAAAATATATTGCTGTCTACGGGTGCTTGTGGAAGACAATTTCTATGAACTGGAATCTAGAGAATGCTAAAGGGATTCTGGGATTTTACTGCCCTCTGCTGGTTGTTGTCAGAAAAAGAAAAAAAAGAAAGTCCCTCAGCAGAAAGCTGTTCTGGTACTTACTGACCTCTGTTGGTATTTTTCTAACAAGACAGTTAAATAAATGCAGTTGAACAAGCAGAAAGCAATTATGGTATTTGATTGACCTCTACTGGTCGTTTTCTATCCAGGAAGTTAAATAGAGGCAGTTGAACAAAAAAATAAGTGCGGAAGCAAATAAATCCTAGGGCTGATCTCCAGAGCCCACAAAGTACATACACATACAAGTATATACTAAAGTATATACAAGAGGTCTCGAATGCTCCACCTAAAAATAACTTACTTTAAACTGACCTGGGAGGCCTGTGTCCAAGTTTCACTATGATGTTTGCAAAAAAAACAAGACTACAGTTCCTGGGTACACAAATGCAACACTGTGATGTCTGCATTATAAGTCACATTAATCGCATGTTTTAGGTCGAGCCTGAGTCAGCGCGCATGCGCTACTCAGTGAGACTGCTGTACTAGAGTATGGAAGAGAAGCTACGACCACTCTCCGCCATTGTAGAACATCTATATTGTGGCATTAATTGCTCATTATATAATGCAGAATTTTGTAAACCGCCATGCTTTCATTTGAAACTGAAACTTGTGGGTGATGTTTTGATATGTGTCCTGTCTCATAGTTGGCAGGAAGTACTGCCATATTTAGAGTCATTTGCAGTGCTTTAAATGGACAGGCACGGGCAGGTACTCAGTATCTGCACTTCTATAATTTTGAAGGGTGATTATGGACACTTCTCCGAAAAGGACTAATGGTTTTAATGCGTGAGTTTCAAGCACTTTCAATAAGAAACGCGTACTCTGGGATAGTGAGTACCTACACTCAGGGCTTTAAGTGGGCCGGTTCTCACCGGTGCTGAGCACCTGCAGTTTTTTAAAGGGGCCTCGAAATCGGTCTCTATCGGGCTATGTTTTGTGCCCTGGCACAGGCAGTCCGTTTTTTTCCAGACTGCAGTGACAGCAGGCACATTGATGTGCGCTGCTCACACTGCTCACTTCTCACTAGTGAAGAAGTTACAGAATGACGTCATGCCAGGTGAGCGTTGTACCGGAAGGGAAGTCCTTTAAAGAGAGTCATTTTCTCTCTGGATTTCCCTTCTCTTTTTGAAAGGTGGCTTGCACTCAGTTGCAGTTCATAGTTATCGAGCTCCTGGCAAAATAAGTAGGAGGACGCCGTCCACCCGCGTGGTACCCCGACTCGGGCCCTGATGTTAGGCGTATCTCCTGTGCCTTGTTTGCCCGGACGCAAGTCCCCTCCAAAATCACTCTCGGGAAGATGTTCTCTACATGAATGTTAGGATTGTCTCCTTGTGCCTTGTATGCCCGCTCCCTCTGGTCTGAGATTGCTGCTCCTTGCCTCTACGTTTAAAGATAAAATAAAACAAATAACATCAAACTACCATAAGACAGGCGCTTGTGTTTCTGTCTGTGTACTCTGTGTCAATTCAAAGGTACATGCTGGGACAAGTAGTATTCCCGTTGGACATTGGCTGAGGGTTGCAGCATGATTTTTAGTATTTTCTCAGCAGCTTTGTACTTTTTTTTGCTCTTAGGTGGGAAAAGCAAACACTGGGGCATTCTCCCAGATAAACATACAGATGATGTAGTGGTTGTCTTGTTTGCCCTGCTGGGTGTCAGGCATTGGTGGTCAACTTCTTAAATTGGTGATGTAGGGTGATAATAAAGAGAACAGCAACTTAGTTGCTCCCCAGACACAGAAAGAAGTGTGTCCCTTCATTTACATTTAATGAGCTTTGAATTAATATATGGGAAATGCTGGTTACCAATGGCTATTGCAGGATGGGACTCTGCTGATGCCAAGGCGGCTTATGTTATCCTAACCTGGCTAACGAATACACTTGTGACAAAATACTTTACACACCAGCAGTGTTTGTCAGTGATTGAAGTCACCATGCAGGCTAACCATGCTGACAAGTCTATTCCTCTTAATATGTAAGGGTGGCAGTGCTCAGGTTATTTACGGTTGTGCTGTTTCTGCAGAACTTACATACAAGCCATGCTTCAGTGAAACATACTGCATACCTTTATTCAGGTGTGCTCTAGATGACAGAATAAATATTATAACCGAATTAGGAATGGAAAAACCAAAAAACATATCATGATTGTTTATCCTAAAGGATTTCTAATGTGTTTGCAGTATGAAAAACATTACTTTGGTGCTGTAGGTGAAAAACATTGGAGTGTAACCCCCTTCCAGAAAAAAAAATAGGACAGGAAGAAGCATGTGCATTCACCGGAATTGATTTGCATTCAATTACATACAAGCACTACATGTCTCTAGGATATGTATACTCTCTCTGTGAGTAAGGTATGTTGGACTAGTTTGTCACTACATTTATGTTGTAAAACATACAGTTGCCATCACATACATCCACTTCACTCCAAAACACAAAAGTAAAACACATTTCCATTGCAACACCAATAGCTCTAACTCTAAAAAAAAAAAAATGCGAGACCTATTGCATTGCAAATGCTTGTTTTTTTTAAAG
The DNA here is from genome assembly GCF_964263255.1 of Lissotriton vulgaris. NCBI lineage: Eukaryota > Metazoa > Chordata > Amphibia > Caudata > Salamandridae > Lissotriton > Lissotriton vulgaris. The sequence goes on from NC_141695.1 coordinate 1,741,337,816, forward strand.
TGAGACTTACACATTGACTACACTATTAGGCCAAATTAACAATGGGATTCTTATGTCCAAATAGAATTCTGAACGCTGTGAGGGCTGTTCACGAGTAGCATAGCAAAGTGTGTGCACTAGTAATAGTGTGAGCCCAGAGCTTCATATCAGGGGTGAGCTGTTAATCAGTTCAATTTTTTTATGCAATCAGACTTTTGTCCAATCTTGTCTCTACCACTGTCACACCATGATTTTTCCTCTCTGTACCTCTCCTTCAACGTCTCTCTTCATCTCTGTCAATATTTCCCATCACTAGCATGAGTGCATGAAGAAAGAGTGACAGAGGGGCATATTATCAACAGCTAACGATATTTATCTCTAAAGAAGCTTAGCGACATTTTTTTATCACCAAGCATCGCCGGATTTTATCGCAGAGATAACGTGCTATTTGCAACGTTTATCTCCAATGCAAAAAAATATCCGGCGATAGCGGCGAAATGCGTGAATATCGCTGGAAAACCCACGATATTCATGTATTAACGCCAATAGGGTCTTAACCTGAATATCCACCTCCCATTGGATATACAGGTTAAGAACTGGTCTGAGCAGGCGTTCGTTTTCAGCGATATTCGCGCTTAGCATGAATTTTTTATAGGCGTAGGGACGTTAGCGACAGCTTTCCGTCGCTAACTGGTTGGGTACGCCTACTTTACATGTCATTAGCGATAAATATCGCTGACATGCAAAGCGGGCCCCAAACCGCTCGCTATCATCTAAAAGCTGTCGCTAACTGGTGTTAGCGACAGCTTGCTAATAGGGCGATGAAATTATCGCCGCTTTGCAGCTGAAAACGGCTGCAAAAGCGGCGATGATTTCATTTTGCCCGCCTCAAAAATATGCCCCATAGTGCCTGTGCCATATGCACTCTTTTTAGACTCTTTTTAGAAGACACAGGTACCCACGCGCCCTTAACTACTCATCTGCGCCAAAAACTGAGGGTTGTGCCAGCAAACACCCTCCCTGACATTAATTGCAGGGATAATCCGTATCCCAACACAAGAGAGAGCGCCACAGACTCGAAAGAAGAGCCCCAATCCTACGAGGCACATAAAGGACACCTTATTAACTGGAAAAACCTGTACTTGGGTTATGAAACCTGCAAAAGTGCCGTTTTCTTTTTAGGGTTTTAAAATCAAATAAATGCTTGAGGCTAAATGAAGCATTTCGTGTTCCTGGTTTCACTGGGGGTTTGATAGACCGTATATTCATGACGTCATGAACTGTGTTCAAGTTGTATGGCTTTTATTCAGTGCAAATGGTAAATTGCGTTGCAAAAGGCACTCTTTTGCTACAGTTTAAAACACCAAGGCCCTCATTTATGAAGTCCTTGCGCCACTGGTGCGTCACTTTTTCCTATTTTCAAAGTGACGCACCGGCAGCGTAAGACCTTCATAAATAAGGCCCTATATGCAGAGGGAGATTCTTTCTAGCGCCTTGCTGTAATATGTGGATGTAGGCTGAGAAATGTTTCCAGATTACTTTCAGGGGTAATGTGCCTGGTGCCTCAGTAACATATAAATCCTCAAAGTTACCTACTCACAGACTAATGCATCCATCCTCACACTCAACCATCCATCCACCTACCTACCCATCCTCATACTCACTCATTTATCCATGCACCCTCTCACCCCTTCATCCACACACCCAGCTGTACACTCATAAACCCATCAAGCCATTCACTTGGAGATACGTCCACCCATCTATTTACTAACCCACCCACTAGCCTACTCATACATTCACCCATCACCTCACCAATTTACCCATCCACCAATCGATCTTAGCTTCCACTCACTTACTCATCCATCCACCCACCCACTCAGGCATCAAAAATCCATCTGTCCACTCCGTCCCACATCCACTCACTCTCCGATCTATCAATTCACCTGTCTACATCCCCACACACTCACTAACTCACCCATCCAAAAAGCACCTTTATCGGTAACAAAGACCAAGACGTACTTCATTTATGAATGCTTATTCTTATCTTTAAAAGTGGTACATAGGCAATATTTGTTACGCTTTGGAAAAAATGCTACACATATGTCCTTAACTTTGTTGTATTATGAGCCATTATGTGAGGTCACACGAGGCACGTCATGCGCCTCCTTTACAGGATCCTCACAAAATATTTCGTATTTAAAAACTATTAATATAAACATAAGGGCCAGAAGTTTTTAATTGCATTATGAAGGGGCCTGAAATGAACAACTAATTGGCGCAGATAGCAAAGTAAACGAAACTGACCAGACTTTCATTTCTCTGGTGTTTACTTCTCTGGGTCCAGCTCATGGAAACATGTCTGTGGCACCCCACTTCCTGCAAACCTTGCCCTGTGCTTCAGAATACACACAGGCGCGAACACACCATGAGCCACAACGCCAGACCACATCCAAGCTGGACAGATGCACGCCTACTTCACACTGCAGAATGTAGGTCACAGAAAGCTAGGGCCATATTTACTACAAAGTGACGCAGCGCTGCGAGGCAGGGAAAGGGCAGGAACGCACCTCATTGAAAAGAATACAGCGCATTCCTGCCTTTGTCCTTGCACTGGCGCTGGTTTGGCTGCCTAGCGCCAACGCAGGCCCCCATGCACCATGGTGCAAGGATGGCTGCGTTGTAAGGAGGATTGTTTATTTTTGAAGGAAGGGGCACCTTCCTGCACAAAAACAACCCCTAGGGCATTTTCCTCTTTCTATTTGGCAGATTTATGGGGATTAGTCCTAGGGCAGTGCAGCCAGGCACCTTTATGGGGGCCCTACATCAAAGTGAAAGGACAGGAATGCACCGTATTTATCCAATACGGCGCATATCTGTCTTTTCCCCCTGCGCTTCCACCGTTTCGGCAGCCTAGGGCTAACGCCGGCACTCTTACACCATGGTGCCAGGGTGCTTGTGTTGTCAGCAGGTTTTTTTATGTGTAGGAAGGGGCACCTTCCTGCACAAAAGCTCTCATGGGAGGCTTTTTACTCTTTCTATTTGTGCTATAGAATGCAGCATGCAGGGAAAGAGGAAAAAACGAGGAGAGTAAATATATTTTTCCTTGTTGCACCTCCACTTGGCAGGTGTAAGGTTTTGGCGAATCCCCAGGTTTACATGGTATTGTAAAGCTAGGGAAGAGTCAAAATCCATGGCTGTTGCGTGGGAACACCCACCACAATGCCCATGGAATGCCTCCTCTGCACTGTCATACCTCACTCCATATATATGAGGCCCTTCAAAACCACGCATAGTGGCTTTACGTGGCCTTATACATATGATTTTGTGGGTTGCCCCACCGGAGCGTCACAAAAGGTGCTGCTTAGGTGGCACAAGTGTCTCAGAAATGTGCCTCTATGGGTGCTGCAGAATGCAGCCCACATAGAAAGAGGAAGTCATGGGGAGAAATAAAGATATTTACACCTGGGAAGGCGTGGCATTTTGGCACATTTTCAGGTCTACCACTTTCATTAACCTCATAAGAGCGTCGAACATTCAGCGCCCAGTGCTGAACGTTCGAAGAACGAATGCTGGCCCGTCGGCCAACGGTCGTGCGCAGCACTGGCAAGGTAGTGCTCCCGACGACCGTTGGCCGACGGCAGCACTTAAGGGGTTAACTTTGGGAATGTGTCAAAATCCATGGGTGTTGTGTGAGAACACCCAAGCAGCACTCATGGAACGCCTTCCTGGGGCAGAGTAACGCAACGCAGCGATTTGAGTTGTGTTGCATTACTCTGGATTTATCAAACCACTCAGCTTGCATGGCTAAATAAATCAAATTTAAGGCTTGCGTTGCGCATGCATCATGTAGCGTGGTACAAGAGCGACACAACCTCACTCATAATATGGCCCCTAATGTCTAAACGTGCCTAGTCTCTGATGCCTGCTGGTATTAAAGAAGACTGCGGAGAGGTTTCTGGAAATAATTGTTCAAATAAGACTAGATCTTGTGTAGGTGAAATTATAATATAGCTGACAAATGTCTGCAATGCAGAAAAAACTTTGCAACATCACAAGTAACAATTGTAGCAAACACGTTTTTGTGGGACATATTTTCCCTGCTTTTAAAGTTTGTAACGTTTTAAATGAGAAGTTCACGAAGCTGGTGTAAACTATCTTTGCACTCCTTTATCCTGAAGTGTTAATAATGCTATGGCAGATTAACACCACCAGGTATACCTATTTGGCACAATGTTCTGTGAGCTCATCGCAAACCAATCATAAATGGTCTCCTTTTAATCCTTAGGTTGAAATCATCTTTGCTCCCACGTGTCAGAATTCTTTATGAATTCTTTCAGTGTTTTCTGTCTGCCAGGTGTGCTTAGAGTTTGCACCTTGCAGTCACCGCTGAAAAAAACTATTTCCATTAACCGCATGCGCGCTAGCGGGTTTTCCCGCTGCACGCTGAAAATTTAAAAAACCAGCGTTACGTGACAAAGCCAGCTCGTCATGCGCGCAGGTAACGCCCATGAACAGCTGGCTTTGTCACCAGCATCGAAGGGGTTAAACGTTACTGCTAGACCTGACAGCCTTTGGGTGGCCTTCCCCCAACTTTTTCCCTGCTTCTCCCCTTTTTTCTGGACTTCTTTTTGCTGGTATTCATACTCTGATCACGTTACCACTGCTAACCAGTGCTAAAGTGCATGTGTTCTCTCCTTTAAACATGTTATGATTGACTTTCACATGTTTGGTATACTTTATTTACCTTTAAATCCCTTGCCAAGTGGCTTAACTGGGTCCATATACCCAGGGCCTGTAAATGTGATTTTACTAGTGGACCTGCGTAGAAAGAACAATTGATTGAAATAATGCTGAAATGTCAGGCCCTCCCTAGACCAGAAACAAGAATCCTGTGACCGCTTTCTGGATATCACCCCATATCAGCCAGACTGGCGTGACTCCAGTGGCATGGAGAGCACAGGACCCATGTCTGTGCATGCCCATCCAGCACAGGGGGACAAATGCAAAAAGAATAATTGATGACAGAATGCTGAACAATGTCAAACATATATCCCAGTACAGAGATCGGGCCTAAATCCATTGTTTGTTTGCTCCCCATGCCATTCCAGTTTAAACCCAGCCAAATGCAAATCAGACTTTACCCTTCTCCCCGTGGGAACAGTCCAGCCCGAACTGCGTGGCCAGGTCCTCCCTGACACTGCTGCACTGATTGTGCCACCCACACCAGTAGCCTTTGAAACCTGTCTCAGACCTGCCATTACAGGCCCTGCGTGTGCGGTTTATTTTCACTTTGACTTGGCATTTAAAACTACTTTCCAAGCCTTAAACTCCCCTTTTATTACATATAATTCACCCCTAAGGAAGACCCACGGTAACCCAAAGGGCAGGGTGCTAGGTAAGTAAAACATAGGACATGTACATTCATGTGTTACATGTCCTGGTACTACTATGAGGCATACTCCACTCATAGGCTAGCATTGGGAATTTTGTAATACACTTTTAAGATATAATTCCTGATCAGAGAGGAGAAGCTTTTTCATGTTTCATATGTTTGGAATGGTCTTGATAAATCCTCTTTCCTGGTGAAGTTGGATTTAACATTGCTTTTTTAGAAATGTTTTAGAAAGTGGACATTTCTCTGCTCTTAGCTCTTTTTGTGCCTTACAGACAGACTCCAATACACATCTGGGTTGGGTGACAGTCAAAATGTCATGGTTTATTAGGCTACCTTACAAGATCTTTCCCCAGGTAGTGCTACCCCAGTTCCTTGCCTGTGTTTGCCGTCATTGGGTTGTTAGAAAGTGGCACCACTTACAGTTTTGACGATTTGTCGACACTTGACTGAATACAGTAAATTTTAATATATGCATCCTTAATTTCTTAATATATTTTATGTATGTTATTTTTTCTTACTTTACCAGGAGACTCTCATTGTACTGTCAATTTTTAGATGTGTGAATTAATACTCCAAGGGTACAAGCAACACTAGGACACTAACCCCTCATTTGGAAGGTCATATCTTGGTTCTGACTGGAGGCGAGGGTCTGCAAGTGTGAAGGACACACAAAAGGACCTCGAGGACTTGTTTGAGCTTTGGGAAGCAGCTGTTGAGTAGGGGTCTTTAGAGCTCCCAGCGTACCTAATTTAAGATGTGTACGAATGGGTGTGAAACCATCAAACAATCTCTTTACATTGAGATGGGAAGCGGTGTCCCTACCATAGTGTCTGCTGATGCACAGCTACTGGATACCCAGTGTCAAGGTCCAAGCACAGCTGCAGCTCATCGGCTCCTCAGTGTTTTCCATGCAACTATTGGAAACACCATGATGAAAAGCAATTTCCGGCTGATCCGACGGCAACCCAGGATGTCACATTCAAGTGTAGTGCTGGCCAGGCATTTTAGTTCATATCAGTTGCACAAAAAAGGTAAAAACTATGTGGATTGTTCTGAGAAGTAACAGCCTGTGTTTCCAAGAGCTGCATTTTTTAATTTAATCGTGGAAATAACCAGAGATCACAGAAAAACGTGCCTGCTAATGAGGACTGGCATTAGTCCGTTGATGTCCGAGGTCCCGATTACAAGTTTGGAGGGCCGGTTTCCCCATCACAAATGTGACAGATATCCCGTCCGCCATATTACAATTTGCATTATACTCCATTGGATACAATGGAACTCATAATATGGCCGACAGGATATCCGTCACATTGGTGATGGAGCAACTCATCCGCCAAACTCGTAATCAGTACCTTAATGTTTCTGGATTGGAACCAACCTTTACAACATGGACATTACACCGCGATACCGTCACAATGCTGTAATTACAACGACCGCGTTGTTACAACACAGTGCCATTACAAGGCAAGTCGTTACAACGACTTGCTCTAGATGGTGCTCTAGACTAAGGAACTGTATGATTTAGGATTCCAACACCTTCTCTACTGTTGCACACACTGGATTTGGAATAGTAAATCATACTATTCCTTTTCTTTTTTTTTTTTAGTCCTCATCTCACCTTTCAAGCCTCTGGGGGTCTTACGAAGCTGCTCTTACAATCTGTGGACCTCCAGGCTTACCACACTCGCTTCGGTCACCCGACCGATCCCTTTGGTGAGGGAGCTAGGTGCAATCATTGGATCAATTTATATTAATCTTAAATTACGGCCCCAACTCACAAGCGGATGCCAGATGTTTAATGGCTCATCTTCCACACCCTCATATTCCAGTCGAGCCATAGCGAATGAAGCCTTGAGCCAGTCCTCCCTTTTTGGTGGCAGGGGATCTTTCCATTTCTTGCAGATTTCTCTACGAGCTAATAGTATCAAATAGATTAATAAACCTCTGTTTATCTGTGAAGCCGTCTGACAGAATTGGCCATCGGCCCCATAAAAGACCAATGACGAGTTGATAACAATATTGGTTTTAAAAATATCCCGGATAGAGCCGTCCACCTCTTTCCAAAAAGTTACCAATTCTGGACACTCTTGAAGACATGTACATCGTTGGCTAGGGATAGTGAACATCTTGGACATTTAGGAGGTGGCGCTGGAGCAAACTTGGCAATCTTGGCAGGAGTGTAATAGAGTCTATTAATTACAAAAAAATTATTCTTTTTCAAACAAGCAGGTTTGACATATTTATATAAAACCTTTAGTGAGGGCTCATATAGGGACTCTATTGAGGGCCCAAGGGGGGTTTGGTTCCATACCGCCAATAACGAAAGGATCTCAAGGTCTTCAGATTCCATTAAATGGTTATATCACACTGAGATTTCCTTCTTTTTTGGGAGGGTGGATTGACACACCCTTTCAATCTCCCCATTCCCTCTTACTTCCCCTTTTTCTGCATCATACCATGACACCAACTGTAGATATTTAAATCTAGAAAACCCTGGACCGTTCCTTGCTCTCAAGTATTCCCATGGATGAATTCCCTCAGGGCCCACCAACTCTGCCCAGGTAGTGATGCCCGCCCTCCTTATTGGTAACGCCAGACTGTCTCTGAGGCAGCCCGGTGTTCCGGGTGCATCCCAGATGGGGGCATTGTCAGAATAATAGCCTATGCCCCAACTGTGTCTAACCCTATACCACAGCTCCAAGGCTACCCTGAAAACCTTCAAACATCCCCGCTTAAAAAACTTTGGAGACGCAAACTTATATAAAAATGCCTCACCGCCTCCCCCTCCTTCAGCTCTCACCATTTCTTCTAACAACCTACCCCATGCTGACTCCTCTGGTTTCACAAGTAGCATCCAAATGCTTTTAAACTGGAATGCTACCGCGTATAGACTAACATCAGGAAGGGCAAGCCTGCCTTTCTTTAATCTGCGTCTGAGTTTCCTCCAAGCAAGTCGAACCTCTTTGTCCCCCCACACAAAACTCCCGATCTTAATCTGTACTTACTTAGGCTTTTTTTCGTAAAGGTTAAAGGTATAGAGGTAAACAGGTAAGATAGCTTAGGGAGAATGACCATCTTTACCAAATTGGTTTTCCCGTAGATGCAAACCCTTTCTGATCCGTGTGTACCAACTTCGGAACCAATTTTGCCAACCTCCATGCCAATATGCCCATAAAGATCTTATAGTCAGCATTCAGCAGGGAGATTGGACGGTATGAATTCGCCTTTTAGGGGCCTTACCAGGTTTTAAGATCAGAAAGATTGTTGCCTCCTTCTATGACTTGGGGACCCTTCCAGTAGGGGAGTAGACAGAGTTAAAAATAATACCAATAGCAGGGATCAGCACCTCTGCAAAAAGTTTATAAACTTCACTCGGGAGTGAATCTGAGCCAGCAGTTTTTTTATTCTTAGATATTTAAATTTGCTCTGATATCTCCTCCGGAGTAAAAGGAGCATGTAGTTCATTCCTGCTTTCTTCCGACAGGATGGGCAGATGTTTATTAATAAAGAATGACTGAATAGAGCTCGGGGAAGGTGCCAGATCCTCTCTGTAAAGATCTGAAAAAAGGGAGAGAAGACAGGATTGCATATTCTCCATCCTGCTTGAAATCTCCCCACTGTTATTTATGATCAGTGCTTTGATGTTATTCCTGGCACGATCAGTTCTAGCTTTCCAGGCCAATAGGGCTTCGGCTTTCTCCCCATATTCAAAGTTTTGCATATTTTTGGTATTCCATTGCGCTCTACATTTTGCATCCAACTTCCCTCTATATTCCAGTCTTACCTCGACTAAGTCCTTCAGGACTTGCGAGAAACGCTCAGAATCCCCACTACGTAACCTGTGTCTCTCACTCCCCAACTTGCTTATCTTTCCCTCAATACTCTTTAGTGCCTCTGCCTCCACCTTATTCTTAAAACAAATAATACCATGGAGCTTCCCCCTTAAACAAGCTTTATACGCGTCCCAAATAAAATCCATAGTCGTAGAACCCATGTTTAAAGGAAAAAATTCCAAAGAGGAAACCTGCACTGCCTCAATAACTTCAGGGTCAAGAAGCTTGGCCCTATTTATTGTCCATCTCGGCAGCTGCTGCGGCAACCCTTTGTTCTGATATGTAAATTGTACAGGTGCATGGTAAGAGAGGTGGCTTGGCAAGACAGAAATCCCCTCTAGGCTCTCCAAAGACGATCTATCTGAAAATATATAATCAATTCTCGAGGAATGACTGTATTTTTTACTATAAAACATAAAACCCTGTTGTTCTCCTCTTTGGGCCCTCCATAGATCAGCCAGATCCAAATCATGTATCATATTCAATACGGCTCGACGTATCTTTATGGCTCCTACATAGCGACTCAAATTGGATCTGTCTTTCGACGGATCCAACAAAACATTAAAATCCCCCCCAATAACATAAGGTGGTGATTCCAAAGTCAATATTGACTGTAATTTATATATGTAGGTCGGGTCATCTACGTTTGGGCCGTAGAATGAGGTACACACTAAGTCTACGTTCTCAAATGCTAATTGAGCCACCAACCACCTCCCAGAAGAATCTGATTGTGTTTTTTTACAGAACAGAGGACGCCTTGTTTGACCAGGATCGCCACACCTCTACTCTGAGACGTCTGATGCGACACGCTAAAACATTTTATCCAAGGGACCTTGGAGAAAATTGAACTACTTTCTATGAAGCTGAGGTGCGTTTCTTGTAATATACAAACTTGGGTGGCGGAAAGCTCCTGATACTTAAAAATTAACCTCTGCCTTCGAGGGCACCTCAACCCATTTACATTCCATGAAATAAAAACGGTCTTCCTATCCCCTAGGCCTTGATTTCCTACCATTCCCCTGCTCTACCTGTAGAACTAACTCCCCTACATGGCGTAATATTCCATACCTGCGGTTGAGATGAGGTTGATTTTTTTTCTTTTTTCCCACTGCTCCCTACCCTTGTGCCCCCTGCCCCCCTCCCCAAACCCCCAGTGCCCCAGTACCTTCTCTTCCCATGAGGAACCCTCCTTTCCAATAGGCTGAGCCTATTCAGCCCTCTCGCCCCCGTGGGAAAAAAATAAGAACTTCTAAACTAACTAGACTCCTACTAGACGCGTAATTTAAGGTGCAAACTAGGAACTTCTCTATAATCCTACTTCCCCCCCGCTCGTCCCTGATCTTTACTATAAGGCCGTCCGCCTCCTCGCCAGTTCAAATCTGGTACATATGGTTATTCCACATCACCCGAAGCAGCGCTGGAAACTTCAACTGTGCCTTGGCCCCGATGCTGTTCAGCTCTTCCAACCTTTTCCCCAATTTCCACTGCCTGGTTACGGTCGTGTGAGAGATATCTGATCTTATTTCAAAGGAGAAAGGGTTAGAGCTATTAAAAAGTATGGAACCTACTTTCAGAGCGGAGGACAGGATCTGCTACTTAACAGAATATTTTAAAAAATTAACCAGGATCTTTCTGGGTTTCTGTTTGGTGGGATTCCTTCTAAATGGATCGCGGTGCACTCTTTGAATTTCATGTACAAGATCTACTTCTGGCGATCCCTTTAGCACTGTCCCCATCAAAAGAGATATTATAAACTCCTTGATGTCAGAACCCTCCAGAGCTTCCGGAACGTTCAGGATTCTTAAATTGTTCCGGCAAGAATAATTTTCTAGACGTTCAAGATCTTCTTTAAGTTCTTTATTCTGAGTAGAAAATTTAGCAAGCTTTACTTCAGTAGCACACATAGTGTTCTTAATATTAGGAATTTCCATCTCGATTGCCTCAGTCCTTAAAGTAACATCATCCAATCTCTTAAATAGCGCTTCACAGGAGGCTTGAATTGGTGCCTGATTGGCCTCAGAAGTTAAAATTCTATTGGCCATCTCCGCTTGATTAGCCTCAGACACCGTAAATTTGCAGGTGATTTCATCCTTCATAGCAAGAAGTATGTCCGCCAATGAATGTGAGGTTGTACCGGATTTACCTGCTATATCTTCCGAATCTGCATTCTTAGTAGTGACAGAGTTGTGCGCTATATCGGGTTGTGCTACTTTAGAAACATTGGGGTCATTATTTGGTTCCCTAGAGATATTTTCTACTTCTGCTTCATTGCCAACCAGTACTGAATATATATTTGACAGACGGACTTCTGGATGCATCTCGACCTCAACTGTATCTGATGACGTATCTGAACTCCCTTCCTTAGCAGGATTCAACATACTGAGAGCCCCCGAGGAGCTCCCCTGATTCAATGTTCCCGCGGGATTAACTGCAGGGATGAGCTGAGAAGAGCAAGTAGTGAATGCAGTAGTGGAAATAACTTTATAAAAGGTTTTGAGCTAAGGGGTTACTTTTATTTTAGGGAGATCTCCTTTTTTACCTTTGCCCTTACCTTTACCGGTGTCCCCCTTTTTTGTTTCAGTGCCTATACCCTCGTCAGAGGTACTCCCCTTTGTTTTACCCTGTCTTGCGTGAGCCCTTACTTCAGAGACCGAGGGGGAGACCCGTGGAGGATATACAGGCTTCTCTTTAGTTGAATCAAAAACCGCCCTAGCGCGTAATGTGTATCTATTTATCTTGGGGGCTGGGGTCTCTTCTGACCCTAATATTGCTTCTGCACTACTGGGACTAATCACACTGTAAGCACTGAGTATTCCTTCTGTATCCATACACTTAGTTAGTGCCCTATTAGTTGTTGCCCTTACTCCTTGTTGCAGGGTCAAACCCCCATATTCAGGAGTATGCACGTTATGGTGGGTTTGGTCCCTGAAGCTGATGTCCTCAATAGGTGGGAGAGATAGAGACTGCCGACTCCCTATCTTTATAGCAGCGTCTGTATTCAAAACCGCACCGCACTCCTTCGTCCTCACAACTCCCCTTGCTGGCTGGAATGAGCCGACGCTGACGCTGCCGCAAGCTCTCCCTCCTGCAACCTGGAAAAGGAGCAGGGCCGAGTCGCGTCTCTTCCGCGATCGGGCTGCTTCCTCCCAGCGCCAGCGTTTACCACAATGCGCGCCGTCCCGGTCACTCCTCACGCCACCTGCTCCTGAGGTTCGCGGGGGTCCAAAGCGAACTCGGTTAGCATCCGGAGACATACCCATCGGTACTCCAATTAGGGGGAGGGGGGATCTAAGTAAGGTGCACCGTCTGGTTATTTTTAATGGAATAAACGAGATGGAATCTTCATTTCATTGTCCCACGGGGAGCTGAGCCGCGGGTGTTTAGCTGGTGCCGCCATGTTCCTCCAATCCTGTTGTTAATCATACTATTCCTAAGTCCAGTGTGCCATCTAGAGCGAGTCATTGTACCGACTTGCGTAGTAATGGTACTGCGTTGTATCAACATGAAGGTTGTAACAGCCGCGTTGTAAAGGCACGCAATGTAATGACTCGCATAGTAAAGAGTCATATTCTTTCTGAATATATCAACCATAACAAATAGGGGTCAACCACAAACATATGAAAACATCAGGAGAGATGAAAAAGTTTTTTCAGCTGGATCACACAAGAGAAGTAGTGATAAGTACTAAAAAAGATACAGAACAGGGCACACACGCCCCAGGGAATGAGTGGGAGTACTTTGATATCTCCATGCAATGTTCTTTGCTTGGGCTGTTTCAGTATTTTGCTTGCATTTTATTTTTATTTTTAAAGTTTTATATAGCGCTAGCTCGACCCCCGTAGGTATCAGAGCGCTTTACATACACACAGTAAAACAGCAGAAGGACAATACATTACATAGTAGGCCGGCAGTAAGGAAGCCAACCACAGACAAAAATACAGCAAGGGAATATATATGCAGTGCAGCGGAGGGGAAGAAAGCAAAAAGAAAGGGCAAGAAAGACATAGTCCGGTCACCCACTATCCTTAAAAGTCCAGGGAGAGGGGAGACAACTTGGATAAAGAAGGCTAGGGTAGTTGACGTTGGTCATGAAAGCACTTGTTTAGGAGATGGAGTTTCAGGTCCCTTTTGAAACAGGAGAAGGAGGGGTTGCATCTGAGGACTCCAGGAAGAGCGTTCCATATCCTGGGAGCGATGCCAGAGAACGATCGGTATTGTTTTTCTTTTTATTTTTCACTTTCGGAGGAATAAGAAGGAGTGAGTTGGAGCTTCTTAGTGTTCTGGATTGGCCTGCTATAATCAATTTGTTGTTTAAGTAGTTGGGGGCAGGAGAGTGAAGGGTTTTGTGTGTGATGCAGGCCAGTTTATAGATACATCTCCCTTCCATGGGAAGCCAATTGAGGCAGTTGAGGGCTGGAGTGATGTGTTCAAATCTTTTAACTCCAGAAACTAGTCGAGCTGACATGTTCAGCACTGCTCTTAGAGGGGCTATGTGAGCTTTCGGAGTCCCTGTAAGGATGGCGTTCCCATAGTCGATTTTGGAGAGAACTAGGGATTGGACTACTGTCTTGAGGTCATCATGGGGTAGAAAAGGTTTCAGTTTCTTGAGGTGTTTTAGAGAGAAAAGAGCACTTTTTGCAACGTTATTGATGTGGGCCTCCATTGATAGGTTCTTGTCAAAGGTGATGCCTAGAGAATTAACTGAGTTGGATAGGGTAAGGGGCAGTTTAGGGCAACCAGCTTCTTGAACCTCTCTTGGATTGGGCATGGTCACTTTTTGGAGAGAATACGATTAGTTCCGTTTTGTCTGGGTTGAGCTTTAAGTGGTTAGCGTAGAACCACATTTGCATCTTGGTTAGGGTGGTATTGAGGAGTTGGATGTCACTGGGAGACTTGATCCTGAAATAGATTTGGGTGTCGTCCGCGTAAAGGTGGTAATTCACTCTGGCTTTTTTCAATATGATTGTTAGGGGCTCCATGAAGAGATTGAAGAGGAACAGGGAGAGGATCGAGCCTTGCGGGACCCCAAGTGTAACTTTATTTGGTTTTGAGAGACAGGAGTTAATTTTAATTTGCTGCGAGCGGTGTTGAAGGAAGGAGGTGAACCATTTAAGTACTGTGCCATTGATGCCGGACCGTTTCGACAGGGTCTCCAAAAGGGCTGGATGGTTTACTGTGTCGAATGCAGCAGATAGGTCAATAAGGATGAGTAGGCAGGCATCTCCTTTGTCTAGGACCTTGTGAATGTCGTCGGCGACGTTGAGCATAGGTGTTTCATTGCTCAGAAGTACACTTCTGAGAAACTGAGGTTTAGGAATATTTAATGAAAATTGACAGGTTTGACAGCATAATGACTAATGTTGGACACTGGGAAAATGTGGTATTTTCTTTTTGGTGACTTGTGCTCCATTTAACTTAGTAAAAGCAAACAATTTTAATATGTGGAATAAAATAGAAGATTGTCTGTTCAGCATTTTTGATAGGAAAGGAAAGAAACTTGGCCACACGTGTGAAGGCACTTCATCCGAGGGCCAACAGTCGAAACGTGAGAAAAGTCAACAGAAATATATTTTTCTGCAAAACACAGAGATGGAGTGGTGTGGCTCACTGGTTAGAGGCGGCAGACCTGGGAGCAGAGGACGGCCCGGGACCAGGGTTCAATTCCCGACGCGGCAGGGTCGTTGACCAGGTGCAGTGGACTCGATAATTCTCACCTCGGTGCCTAATCTAACCAGGGATCACACTCGGCAACTCTGGGCATTAGCTTGCCTCATCTCCACAATGGCCCCCCACATATGCCGGGGATGCCTGGTTTCACCTTGGAGATTCCCAGTGGGGACTACCTCACAGGGAAAGCCAGGACGGGTTCCCCAGCGGTCTATTGCGCAGAGATACTCCTTCGGGAGTCGATTCTAGCACATTGGAAACCCACAATTAATTAATTAATTAATCGCCAGGATGGAGACCATCTGGTGGTCCTGTGAAATTCCATAAGTATATTATGGAAATACCAAATCATTTTGAATTGCAGTTGATGACCTGCAATTTGCTAGGGGCACCTTGAAAAGCTGCCTGGAAGTGGATTCTGGACAACTTATCCTGAAATTTCCTGAATACACTGCAGAGGGCACTTTGAGAGATGGCGCCTGTCACAGGTATTATACATTGGTGTTACCTGATCCTGGCAGATGCACTGAACATAGGACCTGGACATGCGTGGGGATTACCTGGCTATGTTGTATCTGCTGCCTAGCACAGGAAGTCTTGTCTATGATTACTCTCCTACTTCACCTTTACCTACCAAAGCCCTCCTACCATGTTTGGCCAAAGATTGTAACTCTCAGCATACAAATTCTCTTTCTTCTCCTTCATCTCCTCCACTGGGCTGCCACAATTCAGCAGCCTTGAGATCTGCAATTTTTGAATGCTTACATTGCATTGTGGGTCTGCTTTTGTAGTTTGCACCAGGATCAATCCGCTTCCAATTGATGATATTTCAGAAGTGCAAATTTTCTGTTTCTATGCCGTTACAGTTTGCAACTGGTTTGCATTTATGTTTTGTGTTTTTATTTTTGGAAATCGTAATTCCCCGGCACATTTTGCAAATCTGTTATTTAATTGTCCTACTGCGATATTCAAAACAAAAACATGTTTTGCAAGGTTATTAACATGGCAGTGAGCAGTTTTGGAGATTGCAAAATGGTCTGTGACGTCACCGTTCCATTCATAATTCACACTGATTACCAAAAGTGTAGCCCCCTACCAACCTTTTGTAAGCCAAAAAGATGACCTAAGAGTTGGGTGGAGCCAAAAGGGTTGCCTTTGGACTATAATTGGACCTGAGAGTGGTGTTGTACCTCCAGACAGTCAGTAAAAGCACTTTGTCCTTGTGTTACCATTTTCAATGCAAGAGTTTTTCTGCAGCACGCAGGGAAAATGGAAAATTATGCTGGAAATTATCAGGCCTCAATTTGCTATCAGAAGATAAACGTTATCCTGGTCAAAAGGGCCCCACAGCCACGCTACACAGTTAACTACAAATGTAAGAAAGGGACGCTTTCTTGCTAACCCAACACATTTGATCTGACAAAATACCAGATATCTGGAATGGAATATTTGGTCATTTCAACATTACTGGTTAAAACCAGTGAGGCCCTGAGGAAGCCACGTGAATAATAAATAAGTCGCGAAACACGTGTTGGCCAAGTGTCGAAGTTTTGATAGTATCCAAAAGAAAAAGATATTGGATCCTTTACCTCAAAGTGTAGAAAGTTTGATGGAACAAGCAGTTTGCTTTGGAATTCACAAATATATATTTTTAAAATGTAAGCTTTCTCATTGACGAACTAAGTTAATAAGACCTTAAACTCCTTTTGTCTTTCTACTGTAGTCTCCTATCCTACCTTCCAATTGTCATGAAGTTTTCAATTTTAGAAAGAATCTAACCATTATTAGTAATAATTTCCAGGTACTCTCTATTACCTATTAAGCTGGACTAGATGTTGTGAGACCACAGGATTCAACAAGCCTCCGTGAGCATCTTCTACCTGCAGGAAGTGGTCTCACAGGCTTTTGATGTGGTCAGACACAGGGGTTGCATCAGGTGGGCGGGAAGTGTTGTTCAAATGCACAGGATATGGGGGGCACAGTGGGCTGCCACAAACAGCGCTCAGAGTACGGGGCCCTGGAAGGAAACGCAGTGTAGCGCCAAAGAAATGAAAGTGAGCGGGTTTCGTTTACGCCTTCGCCAAGGCATAAAGCATCTATTATGTTTGTGAAAAAAGCAAACAGAAGCTGAGACAATGAAAAGAAACCCTGCCACCCCACTTTAGAACCATTTGCTTTTCTAAATCGAAATAGCGCGTGGAAATGGCTCAGACTATAAGCAAAGCCTAGTGAATATTTGTATTCATGTGCAATCCCCCCCTCCCCCACAATGGTGTAATGTTGCACGTGAGTAAATATGACTTAAAAGATGGGGCATCGATATTCAAGGACAGGGTTTCCCTGGGCAGTGTGGGAACACCCAGAAATTCGAGAGAATGTGTGCTATTAGCGATGTTTATCTCAAATGCGATAAAATAGCGGCTTAATGCGTGAATATCGCTGGAAATCCAGCGATATTCAGGCATTAACGCCAATAGGGTCTTAACCTAAATATCCAACTACCATTGGAAATACAGGTTAGGAAGTGGTCTGAGCAGGCGTTAGTTTTCAGCGATATTCGCGCTCAGCGCAAATTATTTTATCGCTACGCCTGCATTGATAATAGGCGATAGCGATGTTAGCGACTGCTTTCAGTCGCTAACAGGTTGGGTACGCCCACTTTGCATGTCATTAGCGATAAATATCGCTGACATGCACAGCGGGCCCCAAACCACTCGCTATCGCCTACAAACTGTCGCTAACTAATGTTAGCGACAGCTTGCTAATAGGGCAATGAAATTATCGCCACTTCTCGGCCGAAAACGACCGCAAAAGCGGCGATAATTTCATATCGCCCGCCTTGCTAATAAGCCCTGTGGTTCTCCCAAACTCCTTTCCAGCTGCTCCCCATTTTGGGAATGGTCAGAGTCCATAATCTCTTTCCAGATGTGTTCGCCTAACAATGTGCTGAGCACACATACCCTTGTTAGCCACACAGCTGTTTTTTCTGAGCTGTAATATAGTAGATGTTATGTTATGTTATGTTATAGGTTGTTTTGTAGCGCGCTCTGCTACTGGGGAGTATCCTGGCGCGTTGCGGAGGTGACCAAACATAACACAGAGAGACAGCCTAGACCTAACAAACAAACAGATGGGTCTTGAGATCCTTCTTAAACTTGGATAGACACTGGGCGGTACGCAAATGAAGAGGGAGAACATTCCAAGCCTTCGCAGTTACCACAGAAATAGATTGGCCGCCCAGCCTAGCCCGCTTATAGCGGGGAAGAGTCAGTTTGGCCAGCGAGGCTGACCTGAGACAGCGAGAGGGAGTGTAGAAAGAGAAGCGCTTCCTCAGGTAGCCGGGGCCAAGCTCGTGGACAGCTCTAAATGACAGCACGAGAGATTTGAACATAATTCTCTGAGCTACAGGAAGCCAGTGAAGTGCGCGCATGTGTGACCGAACACTCTGCCATTTCGGAATGCTAAACAAAAGGCGGACCGCGGCGTTCTGGACAACCTGCAGTCGTTTGACCAGATACGCCGGGATACCACAAAACAAAGCATTAGCATAGTCCAATCTGGACAAGATGAGGGCACGCGCAACCAATTCCCTAGCTTCTCTGGGCAGCAGAGGGAAGAATTTTCTTAAAGCCCTTAGCGTAGCAAAACAGGTCCCTGACAGCTTCTTGATATGGTTCTCAAATCTGAGGTCTTCTCCAAACCAAATTCCGAGGTTCTTAGCCGGGCCTCCCATCACCTTGGGACTAGGAAAATCAGGGGGCCACAACTCATTCTTAAAGTTGGAGGGGAAGGACCCATAGAAGAGGACCTCTGACTTATCCTCGTTGCATTTAAGCTGGGCCATCGCCAGCCAATGAAACACCGAGGAAAGACAGAGGTGAACAGCCGTTGTATCCAGCTGGTCATCCGGCCAGGTAAAGAGCAGCTGGGTGTCATCAGCGTATCCGATTACCTTAGCCCCAAGCTGTTCGGCCAGGTATATCACAGGGGTGATGTAGGCGTTAAACATCAACGGGCTCAAAGTGGAGCCCTGAGGGACCCCTGTGCAGAGTGGTTTGGCCTTTGAGGCAAACGGCGGCATCCATACTTGCTGCGTCCTATCAGAAAGGAAGGATGACAACCAAGCCAGTAACCTGCCGCCAATGCCAATCTCAGACAGTCTAGCAAGGAGGAGATTATGGGGGACGGTATCGAACGCGGCAGAGAGGTCTAAAAGAATCAGGACCGCTCTGCCGCCACCATCCAAGCACTCTCGAATGGCCTCCGTCACCTCCACCAAAGCTGTCTCTGTGCTAAAGGCCGCTCTGAACCCTGACTGCGCCGGGTGCAGGGCATTGGATTTTTCGATAAAGCTGTCCAGTTGGCGAAAAGCCACCTTCTCACAGATCTTCGCCAGGGCAGGTAGCAAAGATATAGGACGATAATTCCCCGGTACCGTAACCTCAAGCCCTGACTTCTTCAGTAAAGGGAGCAGCATAGCTTGCTTCCAGCATCCCGGAACCGTGGCAGAAGACAGTGAAAGGTTCACAATCTGGGTGACCTCAGTACATACAGTAGACGCCACTCCAGAGAGAACCCGGGCAGGGCAAGGGTCAGAAGGTGAGCCCGATTTCAGGGACTGAAGGAGAGCCTGGACATCAGGCTCCTCTGCCTCTGAAAAATCCAGAAACTGCTGTGCGGGGCAGTGGACTGTTTGAGAGGCAGTAGTCATCAGAATATTGCCTGTGGGCAAGGCAGCGAGCAAATCCCTTTGAATTTTTTCAATTTTTTTCACTGAAAAAACAGCATAGCTCCTCGCACCATTGAGAAGAAGAGGGAAGCAGTGGTGAGTCTGCCACAGGGGATAAAAAGCTTTTGACAATAGAAAAGATCTCACGGCTATTGTTACTAGCTTTAGCAATCCTCCCAGCATAGTAACCGCCCTTAGCTAATCTGATGGCGGCATGATATTCCCTCTGGGCAGTCCTCAGGATTGCTTTAGCCTCTGGCTGATAGTCTCGTCTCCAAGCCCGCTCTAATTTCTTACAGCCACGTTTCAAATCCCTTAGATCGGGCGAAAACCATGGCTGAGAAGGGATGCAGCGAGGTCGGGACGGGGCATTATGCTTTGTGGATTCTTTGACCGCACATTCCATCCACCCATTAAAGCCACTAACCGCCTCTACCAGCTCCCCGCTGATTATTGGTCGGGACTCAATTAAGGCTCGCTCAAAGGAGGCAATGTTGATCTTTGGAGGGAGGTCCAGGACCGGACCCGTGCTCACTCTATCGAGTCCATCCACCTGCCAGGCAAAACGGACCAGTTTGTGGTCGGACCACGTCACTCTATCCGATCTAAGTGCCACAATGGGAAAGTTGTCAGCAGTAACTGTAACACTAGGTCCCAAGGTCCGCTATGGATGGCATTTATTTAGTTAGGTGAGTGAATACCAATAAGACAAGCATTTGCAATGCAATGGGTCTCGCCTTTAGCACCTTATATGTATTAAGCTATGCAGCACATTAGCCTGGGTGCTGAAACATCTACTGTTCTTTAACATGGTGGAAAGTAAGCACCAAATTGCGTGACACACCAGGTATGGGAATACATGAAGAGAAATATTGCCTTTCAGGAGGAAATGGTAAAGTCCAAAGCTCTGTTTTTAATATAAAATTAGGGCCTTCGGTGGTCATATCACAGAAAATACAAGATTTGAAAAAATATTACTGTCTACGGGTGCTTGTGGAAGACAATTTCTATGAACTGGAATCTAGAGAATGCTAAAGTGATTCTGGTTCTTTACTGACCTCAAGAAAGTTAAATAGAGGCTGTCGCCAGAAAAATGAAAAAAAGAAAGTCCCTCAGCAGAAAGCAATTCTGATATTTTACTGACCTCTACTGGTCCGTTTTCATTAAGACAGTTAAATAGAGACAGTTGAAGAGAAAAAAAGTCCCTAAGAGGAAGTAGACAAGTCCTAGCTAGGGCAGATCTCCAGAGCCCACAAAGTACATACACATATAAGTATAACCCCGAGCATCCACAAATCAATCAAATCGATTCTGGACCTTAAGCACCTCCTTCACATCACTGAACTCTCCTTCTCTAATCTACGGCTCTCACAGAATGCAACCCATATCCCCCTCACGATGCCCCTCCTCCACCCTCTACCACTGTCCCTGAGACACTTGCGCCCTCATAAGCAACCGTGCCACCTCTCTGAGCAGAAAATCCTTGCTCTCCTTCACACCTACAAACCCACCCATGGCACGCTTAATCCCTCAGAACTCATGGAGGAAGAAGTGGCGGACCTCCTCAGTAGCTACGACTCGGCCCTGAAATCCCCATGCCCCTTAAACCTGAGGGGAGAACACCCTATCTGCACGGTTGCAATAACCCTAACAGATCTGCTAACCTCTGCATCAGAGGGGTGGTCAATAGCAACGTAGCTAAAGTTCCCACCTCCACTTCTACATTCGACACCCACTCCTACCCCTCCCTAGCCGGCCTCCTAATTAACTGACGGAAAGCTGTAAAGCATGCATCTGATGTCGCCGACCTCATCCTGAGTCATAAATCCAACCTAGCGGTCTTAACTGAATCTTGGCTCAAGGACTCCTCATCGCCCTACCTCGACCTCTTAGTCCCGCCCAACTATAACATCGTAAGGCTGGACCGTCGGTCAAAGAAAAAAGGGGGTGACATTGCCTGTATATACCGTTCTAACCTCCTTGTTATGGAACTGCCAGTGGTCCCCTCGGACTCCTGCGAATATGTCGCACTCTGGATTTCAAATAACACCTCACAGCTGTGCAAACTTCACATCTTTTACCACCCCCCTGGCAAGAACGACACCTTTACGGACCTTCTCATGGAAATCATCACAGCCAAGGTGCCCCCAAACTCTAATGCCATTTTCCTTGGCGATTTTAACTTGCATTGGAATGATCCTAAGGACCCTCAGGTCAATGCCATCAGAGACTTCTTGGATGACAAGCCCTTACCCAAGCCTGCTCCCTTCCCACTCATTCGAAAGGTGCCACCCTAGACTGGATCATTGATAAGGAATCTCCATTGATCCTTGTGATTGGTATGATCACCACGCCATCACCTTCCTCCTGCCCAGCACCCATAAATCATGGACACCTCAACCTGTGATTCCCAAACAATGGGTTAGGGACACCAAAAACCTCGACCACGAGAAACTGGCAGCGCGTTGTGAGTCTGACCTCCCCCCCCTGCACATCGGTCTCCAATCTAGCGGACCATTATTCCTCCACCATAACCGACATTCTAGATGACCTGGCACCTCTAAAATTAAAAAGAACCCAGATCAAGGACCGGTTCAATGGATCCCTTAACAATAAGAGGAGATCCCTTCGACAGATGGAACGAATATGGAAACAACACCCATCTGCAGCACATCTTAAACTCCTTCGACAGGCCAGAAATACCTACAATAAGATATTCCTTAACACTAAAAAATAATTTCTCAGGACTGAACTGGAGAACGCCAAAAATCGACCTCGCAAGCTGTTCGACTTGATCAAACACCAATCCAACAAACTAACAAAAACTGCCAAAGAAACACCCAAACCCCTAATACCAAGCGAGGAATTCTCCACTTTCTTCTGTGAAAAAATCTCTGCTCTAGGAAATGAACTTAAATCCCCATCCCATCGCCAAAATCAAAATCAGCCAGCTCCACCTCCTCTCTCCGCATTGTCCTCCCAAACCTCACCACAAAACCGAGCGCACTGGTCCAACTTTAAAGTCTATGACAATCACTCTATCTCGCAAATTCTTGCCTCCTTAAAACCGAACCATCACTTTAATTTCCTCTCCCCTCTAACTGCCTAGCTGTCGCCTCTCAGGCTATCATCCCTTCCTGGACCGCAATAATCAACTCCTCCCTCCTACAGGGCTCAATCCCTGATTCGCTCAAGACTGGCCAAGTTGTTCCCATCCTAAAAAAGCCCACGCTGGACCCTGCCGCCGCTGAGAACTATAGACCCATATCTAACATCCCACTCCTTGCCAAAGTTCTGGAAAATGTGTGCAACAGCAACTAAGTCTACATGTCAACAACTTTCACTTGCTAGATGACTTCCAATCAGGGTTCAGACCTGGGCACAGCACGGAAACCACCCTCCTCCACATTGTGGATGACGCCCTCCAAGTCCTAGACCTAGGCAAAACCTGTCTCCTAATCCTTCTAGATCTTTCCTCCGCCTTTGATACGGTGAACCACGAAATTCTCCTAGAACGCCTCAAACTCAGGATGGGATTGGATGGCACCGTCCTTAAATGGTTTAGATCCTTCCTCTGAAACCGCTCACAGAGAGTCCTCATCAATGGTGATCTATCCGCCCCTTCACCCGTTTCTGTTGGAGTCCCACAAGGATCAACCCTCTTGCCCACCCTCTTCAACCTTTACCTTGAACCGCTAACCGAGGTGCTACATGACGCCAACATCTCCTACCTTATGTACGCCGACGATACACAGGTCTACATAAAAACCTCTTCCCATGAGGACATTCTCTCCCTTAACGAGGCCCTGAAGCCGACAGTCCATTGGCTCACTGCCAACCAGCTGACACTCAATGCAAATAAAACCAAATTTCTTCTGATCTCCCCTCCCAAACCCAATCCAGACATCCAGGAATTGATCTAGACCATCACGGCACTAAACTGCCCTCCTACCATTGTTGATTCAGCGAAATCCCCTGGAATAACCCTTGAAAGCAGCTTGAAAATGAAAGACCATATAAACTCTATGGCCAAAACGGCTAGATTCCACCTGAGCTACCTAAGAACCCTAAAACCCTTCCTTGATGCGTCCGAGCTTAAAACGGCAACCCAGGCCCTAATCATTTCCAGACTTGAATATAGATGCTTTACTCTTTCAGGGCTTCCCAAGAACTCTCTGGCCCCATTGGAAGCCTGCCTGAAAACCGCCGCCAGACTCCTAACAGGCTAAAAAAAAAAGTGACTACATCTCTCCTCAACTCAAAGCACTGAACTGGCTTCCCCTAGAGGCCAGAATACAATTTAAACTGGCCTGCATTACTCACAAAGCTCTGTTCTCCATTTCCCTTCATTTCTCGCACAAAAACTCGTGATATCCAGAGAAATCAGAAACTCCCGATCTGCCAAAGACCTACTGCTGCAACCAGCACACTTTGGGAAGAAAAAAACCTACAATCGGGCCTTCTCTTGGGCCACACCAAGAATCTGGAACTCTCTCCCACCCTCCATCAGAACACTTCCGTCCTTGGCACACTTTAAAAAGGAGACCAAAGCGTTCTTAATGAGAAAATACCTCATCTAATGAATACCTTTCAATCAACCCCTCAATGAGTATGTTCTACCTTCCTGCTTTAATTATTTAACTACTTGCATATTGATCCCACACGTAGCTTGGACCATTGACGGCACGCACCTCATGTATAATGCAGCCCCTTGTATTTTTTATCTATTTGCTTTTTTTCCCACTTGTAGCTTGAACTATATACTGCGTGCTCCTCCCTTACAATGTGTCCCAAACTTTCCCAATGTGATCCCTCCTATCCTATGCTTTGTATTCCTCCCCCCTTAATCCTGTAAAGCGCTCTGATACCTTCACGGCTCTGGTTGGCGCTCTATAAAACTATAAAATAAAATAATAAATAAAATGTACCAATATATAAGTATATTACTTAGTATATACAAGAGGCATCGAATGCTCGACCTAAAGAGAGTAACATGCACCAGGTTTTGGTGACTTCACAGATATGCTATGTGTCCAGCAAGTGGGAAAAGCTTTTGTTCATGATCGCTTGGTCGGTAATAAAAAATGGGGTGCAGGCGTAGCTTGTTGAGTTACTTTAAATCCGCAAACCCTATAGGGTGATGTCACGATGACTGGATAATGTCATGAGTGATGTCCTCAATGGGGTCATTTAACATGTCATGAGTGATGTAATGTGTCAGGGCCTAAGCAGTGCATGACAGTGGAGCACGCTATAGTTAGTTCACTAAACTATGTCTGCCGAATTTCAGTGGTTTTCTAAGTGTTAGTTCTCATCTCATTTCAACAGCTAATTATAACGTCACTTTAACACATGTTTGTTTTCATTAAATTTCAGTTTTTTTGATGTAAGGTAAGATCTTACTACCATACCAAACTATAATAGCATTTTAACCTTTTCCAGTAAATAAAAATAAACAGATATATAGATAGATGGATGGATGGATAGATAGATAGATAGTGGCACTATTAAGTGCAGTGGAATGGTGTAGCCAGTTTTAAAAACTGTGGGAACAATTTTCAAACAATATGAGTGCTCAATTTACAAGCACAAATAACGTTCTCTTCTATTTTGAATCAACCGAATTCATTGACACAATATACATTTTTTACTTGTTAAAGTATTTACTTACACATTCTGCTCCACGTGAATTAGGGCCAGATGTAGGTAAAGTACATTTACCGATTCCAAAATACCGAATTTTACCGATTCGGTATTTTAGAATCGGTAAATGCTATGTAGCAAAAAAATCAGTAATAATTGTAATTACCGAATCGGTACGATTCGGTATTTACCGAATCGGCCTGGAGGCCCATAGGAATGAATGTGAATTACTGAATCGGTAAATACCGATTCGGTAAAATAGGGAAACATTCAAGGGTGGCAGGGTGTCACATTGACACCCTGTTGTACCCCAGAATAGTGCTTGTGTGCACATGTGGCACACATACATGCCCTAAGGGTATGTATGTCTACCACATGGCACTGTTGAAAATGCACAGATTTGCATTTTCAAAGGTATTCGGTATTTACCACCAACTAATAGTTGGTGGTAAATAACGAATCCCTAAAGCACAACAACACTCTTAAAAGTGCTTCCTACATGTCATTTACCGATTCGGTAAATACCGAATCGGTAAATGATGGTTCGGTAAATACCGAATCGGTAAATACCGATTCGTTATTTACCAAATCATCCCCTACATCAGAAATGGCTCGATACCAGTCGGTAAGCATGAAATTTACCGAATTTCGGGTTTAGCGACCAGTAATCTGCCACCTACATCGGGCCCTTAATCTCTAAAGAGGGAGAATTCAGAGGCATTTTAAGGACTTTGGGGGCAATGGGCCAAATGTATTTTGGGGCCTCTGTTTGAAACAACTTTGAATTTGTGATCCAATTTGAGCTCTTTCATGTCCTTTTTGGCCACGTCACTGACAGTGCACAGGCACATTGGTCCAAATTCTAAATGTGTCCACATCTAATATTCAGAGAAAGTGATGTATGTTTTTAATATTGTAACACAGAAGCAGCTCGCTACATTACTGCAAATAAGCTCCGTGACACCCTCCCATTCCTCATATGTGAGGTCCTGATTTTATCTAAATGAAACTTTTTAATGGATGTTGCATGAAACAAAGACAACATTTCTCTGCAAAATGTCGATATTGCACTACCAATCCTTACCCACATTAAAAAATAAATAAAAGGAAAACTGTACTGAAAACAATTTGTTTGAGAATTATTCAAGGTCATCAGGCTAAGCCTTTCAGCCGAACAGAGCTGGCTCTGTTCAGGGCCCCCCTGAGAGGCTGGGGCCCCCCTGAAAGGCTGGGGCCCTGGGCCAGAGCCCACTTTGCATTGGAAATTTCTCATCGGGACTGCCATGAAAGACATGGTAACACCCAAAATCATACTTTTTTGTGGGAATTCATTAAGTTTTCCACAGCCTATTTTACTCCTGGAAATAAAACCTTGATTCTGGTAAGACAGAAGTAAATCAGTTTCTAGGCTGGTTATGGGAAAGATATATCTTCAAAATTGGTGGGTGTAAAATGGAAGGGGTTTTGCAGGGGGAAATGTTTTTTGATAATTAATCAATGAAAGGGGGTTGTTGGTTCCAACATGAAGGGGGATTTTGCTTTTAGTGAGATGAGTTTTAGTTCTAAATGTTTCAAAATAAACGAAGCTGCCAGCCAAACTTTCTATCATAGTTCAGGACATTTCAGGCCATTGCGAAAAATGTGTTTGTGGTGCACCACCTCCGCCCACAACTGATGCACATCAGATCAAGCGTGCATGCATGCCTAGAGCCAACCCACTCTGCAAGACCACATCAAGGGCCACTGAGGCTGCTGCAAACTGCCTCTGAAGCGAGGAAGGACAACTTTCAATTCTGGAAAACATGACCTGTGTTCTTCTAGGTTTTACAGGTTGTACATAAAAGGACAAATAAAACATAATTTGGAGCCAGATAAAGCACGCCAACCAGGCTTCCTTTCCTTCCCTGTCTACTGAAAGCTAACAGACAATGCTTATTCTTCAAATTTTACCCTTGTTTTTGGAGTGCAGTGACTTAAATCGGCCCAACATATGGCTAAGTTAATTACATTATCTGTCTACTACTGCGTTTCAAGAATCTCCGGGCCCGATTCACAGAACTAACTGAAGACAAAATCCTAAACTTAATACTTTTGATATTCACAGAAGTTAGGATTTTGTCTTAAGTTTGTCTTAAGTTTGTCTTAAGACAGACTTAAGACAAAATCCTAACTTAAGTCTGTCTTAAGACAACCTTAAGACAAAATCCTAACTTCTGTGAATACCAAAAGTAGTAAGTTTAGGATTTTGTCTTAAGTTAGTTCTGTGAATCGGGCCCTCCCCCTCCAGTCTCATATTGTGATCTCTAGTTGTAGATTTATTTACTCTTCAGTGCAATATGCAGTTTCTTACTCTTTGCTGTGTTCTGGTGGGTCTCTAGACTACTTCCATATACACATACTTCTCTTTGATACCAGTATATACATATTTTGATTTCTGTGCCTCCCAAAGTGTGATGGAAATTAGACACATGACAAAGGCCTCTGTATCTACTGTCTCATTAGCTTTGTAACTGAGAGAAGGAGGTGTCTAGATTGTGTATAAGAATGGGGCTGATATGTATACCTAAGTTGTTTTGAAAATGTGGCAGTGGTGAAGCTGAACAACAATGTATATTAATTTGACATTTACTTAGCTCTTTAAATAAATGGAATACACGTCTTATACATATCTCCTACAAGTTCTCAACAACACATTAGTTCTAAAAAGGTCATAACCCATATTTAGTTATTGCAGGGGCTGATACACACTATACACCACTTGTAATCAGTTCAAAGGAATTACATATTGTGGAAAAGACTTGACATCGATGTTGCATCTATCTAGATAGAACAACCTGAGCGCAAAAGTATAAGAACCTGCTGCTTTTTTCTGGGTCCTGGAAGATTAAATACATTACAAGTGACCACCCAGTCAATGCTGCTCTATATCAACTAATTGGGAAGTATTAGCCTAAAATGTTAAGACATTCCCAGTGTCTACAAAAGTAGACTTGTTTACTGCTTAGCACGGTATGGCCCGCTGCTGCGGTAAGTGCCCTCCCTCTCACTTAGTGCGGGGACACGCCGGGATGGCGTAACCATGCGCTTTATAAAGGTCTTTATTATTATAGAATATTTTAGCTCCATATGTATTAATTAATCTTGATTAAAAGCATTTAAAATGTATGTTTGATTCGTTTTGATTGATTCTTCATCATATTAATTTGAAATGCCATCAAGAAGTACACATACATGTATCAACATACATCCAAAACCTTTGAACAACATTTTGCTTTTATGTGTAATACCCTTATTATCTAGAGTGTTAGCTTGAAATATCTTCCATTACCTAATGTAATCAAGTTTTTAGTCTATTTACCTAAGCCCCTTTGTCCACAGTGCTTGAATGGGAAACAGCCATTACAACACAGCCCGAACCAAGCTGTGCCTTTACAACGCGGTCCAAACCACGGATGTGTCTTTACAAGACAGTCCTCTTCCACGTAAGGTGTTACAATGACTTGCCCTAGGGAAAGTGTTGTTGGAGTGATGTTGGGCTTTAAGTTCAACACCTTGCCTACTGTCGCGGAGACTGGTGTTGGGATAGTAAACTATACCATTCCAAAGTCCAGAGCTTTCTCTAAGGCAAGTCGTTGCCATGACTTGCATGGTAAACAAATGAGTTGGAAGAATGCATTCGTGGTTCGGACCGCGTTGTAGAGGCATGTGTGGTTTGAACATACAACTTATGTAAATAGGTTTAAAAACTAGCAGATTAAATATAAAGCAGGAACCATCAATATGCAATGAACTTTCAAAGGGAGGCAAAGGCTCCGACAACACATACTGCTCGTTCAGTGCTTCATACGGTGTTGGGTTAAGTGAAAGATTTCCCTGAAATGGAAGGCTACTCAACAGCTTGGTGTTAGTTATGAAATGAAGGGGAATGTGCAGGGGAGGAGGGGGCTGATTAATGTATAGGAAACATTGGAATTCTTAATGAGAGAAAACCTTCCGAAAGTGGCACTGGGAGATAGATAAATTAAAATATTTTAAAATAATATAAAAAAAGTATAAAGTTAGAACTGGTCAGTATGGCTGAGATACCCGCCACCCCCTCTCAACACAATCCCCAAGGATGGGAAACCGGAAACGGTTCTGAACTTTTGGAAGGCGGGAGGGAGTGACCCTCCCGGCCGTATTTATTAAAATATGAAACAAAATCAAAACATTAAAATAACAGTTTCATATTATGTACAATTTCATTTCCACATTACGATGTTTGGCTAACCTTAACAGATCTCTAATACAAAGGTTCTCCTAGCCGAACTAACATCCTACAAAACATTTGACTTGAAATTGTACATCCTAACGTTAAGGGCCAACGGCAAGGTCGTAACCGGTGTCAGATCCCTAAACCAGAAATACCCCCTTCACTTGTGAGGGGAGCGACCGCACAGAGGCGTACCTCAAGTGCATCTACCAATTTCCCTTGGACTTGACGGGGGCCCCAATGAACTCAACGCCATTTAACGGTCGTCCGAGGACTCGTGTGAGGTGTCTAAAAGGTAGCGTAAACCCCCTCCCAAACCCCACACAACTTACCCCATCTGCCGTCGCAGATGTCCTGGCCCCGGGAAATTCCCCAGGAGGGCCCATAGCCCCTCCTATCAAGGAAGGGGCCTTGACCGCCTTTCCTTTCCTTCCGGCGGCCCATCCTTAGAAGGGACCGCCTCCCCGTTGAGGGGCCAATGGCCACCTCCCCCGAGCGCTCCCATCCGTAATGGGTGACGCCCCCCCATAGGGATCTTCCAATTACTGCTCACCGATCATGACCTTACCGCCCGACCAAAATAAATACGACAATTTACCTAAAATACTAAATTACAGAACAACCATAACTATTACAAGCATGATTACTGATCAACACTAGTGCAGAATTACTTTATTTGAAAAACATACTGAAAATGACCATTCTTTATTGCATACTCAAAATATCACGACAATCATCACAACCTGCAAGAAATAGAGTTACCACATCGAAACTTTATTCAAAACAACTCGCTGTCCTCAGGGGCTGGTGGGTGGGTCAAACTTGGCTCTTCGTTCCGTCTCGAGCTCACGTGCAGCGGGAGGTGCAGCTTCAGAGCACAGGAACAAGAGGATGCTTTCCTGGCTTGTTGCTCCTTTTATCCGTCTTCGGGCGGGCGTAAACCCGCCCCCGCCTGCCTCAGAGGGCGTGGCCGGCCGCTTCAGTGTCTAGGACAACCCACTCCAGGGCGGGAAAAGGCGCGCCCCGGCTACGCCGCTTCGGGCATACCAGCCGAGACTCGCCTCCCGCCCAAGATGGCTTCCCGGGGGGATCGGGGTACTCCACCATACGTTCGGGGGGACCGAATGGTCGCCCCTTTCCATTATTCTGATACAAGTAACATAACCAAAAAAGGTTGGTCTGAGAGTAGAACATGTGAGAGCATAGAGAAAGGTCCTGGAGCAGAGCAAAGAAAAAGCTACAAAGACATAGATTATATATTGTGGTAGACAGTATAATGCCATTATTTATCATTCGACCTTAAAGCAGCTGAAGAACATGAATGTGGAAAAATAAAGTATATGATGGTGTCTATAACAGGTCTGCTAACAGAAGCCATGCATATATCATTGCATTTCTGCTACATGATTTAAGATACATTGATGTCTAAAGTGGAAGTGACAAATTGTATATTTTAGCTACCACCCTCTTAATCCAGTCTTGGGGTTGGTGGAGTACATTTGAGAGCCTTGGGTCTGATTTCGAATGCGGCAGATGGGTTATTCCATCACAAGCATGATGGCTATCTCATTCCCCGTATTACATGGGTCTAACATCCTGACATGTGGAACAGGCAGGAAAGGATATCTGTAGCTTTTGTGATGGAGAACCCACCTGTCAAACTCCTAATCAGGCCCTTTACACTCTCATGCAATATTCTTAATTTATTTCAGTGTATTCGGTGGGGAGAACCTCCTGCTTTCAATGGGCCTTCTCACTCTTTATGTATTGGCCGGCTGCTGAAGCTTTGCAGTCATATTTCTGGCCTATCTATTTTTTTTCTATTTTCTCAACTACAATACTACATGTTTAAGTACAGGTCTTAGCCTGTTTGACTTTGCACATGTGTTCGACCTGGCCCTCTCTTCAGGGTCACCTCCAAACCTTTTGCCTTCTCCCCCCCTGTTTTGCCGAGTTAATATTTGTTAGATTTCTCAACTCTGTGCACATTAATATTTCTAACAGGTGCCAAAGTGCCTTTGCTCTGTCCTTTAAACATGGTAAAAGTGACTTTCACCCAATAGGTGCATTTATTTACTTGTAAGTCCCTGGTAAAATGGTGCTACATGTACCAAGGGCCTGTAAATAAAATGCCACTAGTGAGCCTGCAGCACTTGTTGTGCCACCACCTTAAGTAGACCTTTTAAAAAAATGTCTCGGCCGCCTATTGCATCCAGCTTCTGCAGTTTTAAATTGTCTTTTTGACCTGGCAAAATAAACCATTTGTTAGGCCTAAAACCTCCTTTTTAACACATATACGTCACCCCCCCAGAGTAGACATTAAACAGCCTATATGACAGGATGCATTGTTTTTAAAAAGTTGAACATGTACATTTAAGTTTTACATGTCCTGATAGTGATAAACTCTTAAATTAAGTTTTCGCTATTGCAAGGCCTACCACTCCCATAGGGTAATACTGGGTTACCCTATTACATTTAATAAATGATAACGTTTGTTAGGCAGCGGGTTGAAATATCATGGTTGGTGTCTGAGGAATTGCAGTTTAAAAACCTCTTTAATGATAACGTCAGATTTTAAGTCACTGTTCATAAAATAACACTTTTGGAAAAGTGGCAGTTACTTAACCTAAGCATTTGGTGCCTGCAGCCTGTTTTCTTGGTCACATGATGAGGTGTAGTTGGCAGTTGGCCGTTGTGTATTCCTCCCAAATAGTATCATGTTAAAGGACCCGGGTGTTGGCAAAATGGGCCATCCTGACTGAATGAGGGAGTTAGAGCTGTCACCTTAAACCCACAACCACCAGATTGACTCCAAGGGATTGCTTATTGGCCTCCTGTTCGGAACCACGGGGCCATAAGCTCCAGAGACATGCCCAGCTGCCCAGGCTCCACTGGACCTGGGTTTGCCCTGCTGCTGACCTCTGCTGGAATGAGTCATGATCCCATAGCGGGCCCTCCAGGTCCTAAACCCTTTGTTGGCATCACAACCGACATAGTGTGATGCAGCTTAATGTAGAACCTCGCATTACAGCCCTTGCAATTCCTCATCAGACCTGATGCAGTGAGGCCTAACTGGATACAGGACCTCACATCACAGCCCTCACAGCTCCTCATTGGAACTAATGCACTAGGACTCAACTCGATGCAGGACTTTGCATGCCAGCAATCGCTGCTCCTTATTGGAACCCACGCAGCACAACGCAAGGCTCCACATCAAGGACATGAGGTAAAATTCTCAGTGGGACATACCTGGGCCCAGTATACGGTCCCGACTAGATAGCCACAGGTATTGTGCATAAACGTTGATATTACATATCTCTGGTTTTACTGATTGGATTTTTGTCATTTTTATATCAAATAATGTATTAAATGCTACTCTATTGTTCTAAATTGTTCGGATATTACTGTCTGATTATTGTATACATATCTTATACATTGCCTCAGAGTTAAGCCTGACTGCTATTGTGCCAAGCTACCAGAGGTTAAGCACAGGTTAATTAGTGACTTTTTGTGGTTCACTTTGACAAGTATTGAGGCTGCTACACTCAACCAACAGCACAATTCTTCACAATTCAGACAGTGGAGAAGTGTGGCTCAATGGTTAGAGGAGGCATACCCGGAAGCTGAGGTCAGACCCGGGGCAAGGGTTCAATTCCCGACGCGGCAGGGTCTGAGCCCAAGTGTCCACGGACTCGATAATTCTCACTTCGGTGCCTGCTCGAATCATGGGTTCACACTCTGCAACTCTGGGCATTAGCTTGCTTAATCTCCACTACGCCCCCCCCGCGGCGGGATGCCTGGCTTTCACCTTGGGGATGCCCAGTACGGGTTATCTCACAGGGAAAAGCCAGGACGGGTTCCCAATGCAAGCGCCGGGACACCCCGTTGGGGTAGCCGTGCGCTATATAAGACACACAAAAAAAAAAAATTCTTAACAGCATGTCTGCTAGGGGATACACAGGCTCCCCGTATAGTCACATATCCATGCCATCAAGCCTTTTCTCAACCTCACTTTATGCAGAGACGAAGCTAGATTTTAATGGTATGGAGGTTTAGTGTGCCACTTCTGGATCCTTAACTAGATACTCCATCTATCGCTTTCTTTTTGCTCCCACGTCTACTGATTCATAAGAACAGAAAAAAAAATGGAGAGGATAGACAATTGTAACAGTCTGCTGACTTGCAGTAAAGAACATTACTTACTCTCATCTATAACAATGTATTGAAGATGTATGCATGTAATTTCACCTGTCAAAATACAGTTATTTGCTAATATACATACTCATTCTTAATTGTTCTTGCATCTTTGGCGGTAACCTTTGAATACCAGTCAACACACTGCCTTATCAAGTTGAAAATACCAGAATGATGGGTCAAAATACCCTTCAATTATTCCAAGAAAGAGATTGACCCTAGTTTTGCTCACTGTTATTAGTTGTCCAATGGGTTTTAGTGAAGCAAATGTTTGTGATTGCATTTACTATAGCCTCTCTGACAGTGGCAAATTTCTTATTGTCCCAAGGGTTTGGCTCAGGTCAATTGGTGTTTGTCTGCAACCT
The DNA here is from genome assembly GCF_964263255.1 of Lissotriton vulgaris. Classification (NCBI taxonomy): domain Eukaryota; kingdom Metazoa; phylum Chordata; class Amphibia; order Caudata; family Salamandridae; genus Lissotriton; species Lissotriton vulgaris. Next base: position 1,741,371,873 of record NC_141695.1, read on the forward strand.
ATCTTGGGCCTTTCTAGGCATATTAACATGCAGCAATTGTTTTACAACGAGCTGGTTGTTAGACGTGTCATCCTTAGAGTGGTCTTCCTCCAAACTGTTTGCCTGATACCTCCTCTTTTCACTGATTCTTTTTGTTGGCATTAGGACTCTGAGCACTTTACCACTGCTGACATATGCTTCTCCCCTAAACATGGTAACATTGGTGTATACACTATTGTCATATTTAGCTTACTTATACGTCCCTTGTAAAGTGGTTTGCCATATATCCAGGGCCTGTAATATAAATGATACTGGTGGGCCTGCAGCATTGATTGTGCTACCCACGGAAGCACCCTTTCAAACCTGTCCCAGGCCTCAGGCAGTTTACGGCCACATTGACTTGGCATTTAAAACTACTTCATCAAAAAATTAGAGCAATAGAGGGATAACGGCCAGGTCGCCCTCCACTCACTGACCCATACACAAATGGCCTGATTAGATAGAATACTGCAGCCTTTCAATGTTATATCTACAAAGGAAAGGGGCGGGTTTTCTTTAAATCGATCTACTCCTATGTCAGGCTACGCTTGTTCAGCAGTCGTGCCCAACCCCAAGTGTTCTTTCTTTTAATTTTTTTTAATAGTTTGTCAGTCCACCATGCACATTCTCACCAATTACTGAAAGGAAAAAAGGCGTGAAAGTCGGAAAGTACCTCACGTAAACATCACCTGTAGAGCTGCTGGTTGGTTGGTACTCACCAGGATGCTCATGTTGTCATCATTGGTAACTTTCATGACAAAAAAAGAAAAGGGGATAGTGAAAATTGTGCCCAAATCTTGAAATCATGGTGGAAAAGGTGAAGGAAAATAAGGACCCCTTAAAGTGCAAAAGAAACCACTTTTCTGAACTAAAAAGAGTTGTGGTTCACTTTCTGTTTTATATACTTTAATTTCGACAGTGTCCACACTCAGATTAAAAAGGACGGCATGTTTACACCATGGTCCCCATCCTCCACAGATTGAAAAAAAGTAACTTGGATCCCCTGGAACCCAATAGCTACAGACCCATCTATAGGCTTCCATTTCTTGCCACAATACTTGAAAAGGCACTAAATGCTGAATTAATGACCTGTATTGATAATAATAAGGAAATTAGAGGAGTTGCTTTGACCTTACTACAAGATTTCTTAACAAACAGAATAAAACCATGTTGCATTGGGCAATTGCACTTCTGAACAATGTAGTCTACCATGTGTATGTTGCTCCTCAGGTGAAACTGATCAAAGTCCCTGGGGTTCTTGGTGGTGTCTTACGCCGATGGTACTCAAATAGTGGTGTCTTTACCTAAAGACTCTACAGAGGCGGGCCTCAGGTTCAGCTCATGTATGACGTAAGTTGATCATTGGATGAAAGCGAATTGCCTAAAGCTAAACTTGGGCAAAAGAGAGGGGTTAGTTTTCGGTAACAATAGATCTGTCTTGTTTCCTAGCTGGTGGCCCCAGAATATGGGACCCTTGCCTATTCCAACTCAACAGGGAAGAAACCTGGGAGTAATTTTTGATGGTAAACTCCTCTTCAATCACCAAGTTGAAGCCTAATCTTCTTCAGTTGTCTACACGCTAAAACTGATAAGGAAAATTAGACCGTTCATCCCAAATGAATTTCAAAAACTGGTCGTCACTTCTCTTGTCTGACCAAACTGGATTATGGAAGTTCACTATTTAATGGTATCAGCAAAAACCCCTCCAGAAACTACAAGTATTACAAAATGCGGCAGCAAGACTTATTGCTGGAATTCCTAAACATAAGTCAGCAGCCCAAACCTTGAGCAATTTACACTGGCTACCTATAGCAAAATGCCCCTAGTTTAAAACACTATGCATAACCTTCAAGGCCCTGCATAATTGTGGACCTAACTATTTTCGTAGTATATTAGCCTGGTAGGCGCCGAGCAGAAAGCTCAGATCCTCAGAAGCAAGGCTACTATCCAACCCTAGATCTAAACTCACGGCCTGGGGTGGCAGGAGTTTCTTTCTGAAGGCAACCACTCTTTGGAACTCTCTACCTTTAGCCATCAAACGCTGTTCTGTCCTCCTGACTTTTCGGAAGCGAGTCAAAACCTGGCTGTTCTCTCACTGACAACTAAGAATCATTCAGTCAGAACACCTTTGATCATAACATGCAGGGCGTCACTGAGGATCTGGAGTGAACGAATAGAGTACCTCTTTCAAAAGCATCCATCTAATAAAGTATTTCTAGGACCCAATGTAACCATGCCAACACTCTGGAATATTGCTGAAACCTTTGCCCTACCTACCTAAACACTGTATTTCCATCATCTCATACCCGATGACTTGTCTTAGCTTTTAAGGCAACAAACTATCTAATGCAGAATCAATAAATACAATCCAAACCCTCATATTCAAATTGAATGGCATATGGGAGTCATACCTGCTCAGCTGGCTGTGAAGTGGGTTGTCCTCCAAGTCCCCCTTGAGGGGAAATCTCTGCTTTACCTTCTTGCTTGGATTGTCCAGTAGCGATCCAGTCCGGCTGCTGATCCCAGTCAAGAGGTTGTGATTCCGGATCCACACACCACTTTCTGTTGAAGAAACTAACAAGAGGAGTAAGCTACGACCCCCCTCACAGTAATGGAGACAAGCTCTATGAGAGAACACAAAATGAAAAACTATGCCGTAACAGTAGTTTATAGTATAAAATAAAATGACCTGACTAAACTCTCACCAAGAATACAAGCAGGTGCATAGAAAAGCACATGAGAATGCCTGCAGAGTGCCTTTAAATGGATCAACAATGTTCATGGTTTAGGTCGAGCAAGCTAGTTTCCCAAATTTCGAGTCTCTGGTCACAAGGTGCGCCTTGTTTCCCCTCAGAGACGGACACATGTGGTGAACCGAAATAGCAAAGGCAAGAAAATATGGTTTTTACAGAATACTCTAGTCATAATTGAATGAATTGATTGATTGGAACTCAACAATTTCTAATTTGGTCCCCAATGGTCACAATCCAGAAATTGAAATATTCAATATTTTTGGTGATAACTATAATTTCCTTGAGAAAGTTGAAGCATGCCTATCGATCCAACTGGACATGTTGATGACTTTTAATAGTCTTGACTATGACCTATGGCTTATAACCTTCTGGAAGTGATGTAGTTGCCCAATCATTTACAGCTTATGTATCTGAAAACTAGTAGATGATCAAACTGAGCTGCATATTTCATCTGTCTATTCCAACATAATTTACTGTGCTGTAAGGCTAAATATTTTCACCTGTTACTTTCAATCTTTGCTGAAATCACTTAGGAAACCGCTGGAAAAACTGGGTTCTTGCAACTTACATGCACATGATAGCCAGCTATACATTAATTCAGAGACATTGATTAACCATATAATTATTTTCGTCACTCAAATGCAAGACTGTATAACTATTGGAACCCATCAGAGAAGTAAGCTTAGGTTATCTGGTGGGAGCAGACAGCTATGGAGCTCCAGCGCTCTCCATCTCATGCCCATGGTGGGAGCGGAGAGCTATGGAGCTCCAGCGCTCTCCATCTGGAAGCTCCTGATGGGAGCAGACATCTATGGCGCTCCAGCGCTCTCCATCTGGAAGCCCATGGAGGGAGCAGACAGCTATGGAGCTCCAGCACTGTCCATCTGGGAGCCCATATCACACTAACATCAAGGATGGAATTTCTTGGGATCTCCATTGAGAGGAGGGGACATTCCTGTGGACATCCGTCAAGTCCCCTCTTTCTCCAGACTAAAGAAGCTCCTACATTGGAAATCATCTCATTAAGTCTTGATTCCTTGATAGCAAATCACAACCAAGCACACTATTCCATCCTGTGCACTTGAATCTCTTCTTTTCCTACTGATGTTACCCTTTGCCCGTCCTTTCTTCTCTACATTCATTTTCTCTTTCCGTCAATCTTTCCTACCTCGCTCTCCTCTATCCCTTGTTCCTGTCTACTGCGACCTTAGACTCCACACAAGATTTCATACCTTACATCAGAATAAATCCCACTTTACTTCTGAGGCAGTGACGTGCTCATGGAGACTGTCTCCCCTCGATAGCTGTACATAATAGGATAAAAAACATTAAAGCCTGCTTATGTATTTAACACTTCCTTTTTAGGTCTCGCTACGACGAATACGCTAAGCGCGTTCTCGCAGCGAGAACTATAGTCGGCGTCTCAGCCAAAAAACCGACCAGGGGAGACAAGAGCTGGCCGCGCGCCCAGCATTCCCTATGGCGACGTCGGATTCCGACGCGCACCTTTGGATCGGGTCGCGCGCGTGAGCTTCTACCGTAGACAGCTCACGTGAGGTCACGCGGCCCAATCCGAAGGCGCGCGTCGGAATTGGCTCTCGCAGTCCCGCCCCTTCTCGCCGACCGGCACTCGGCCTGCACGTCTTGTTACTTCAGTTGTTACACGGTACAGCTTATTTACTCTCTAAACACTATTTTTTTTAATAGTTTCTCCCATTGCAGGCACAACATGCCTTCAATAGGGTCACTATTCAACTCTTCTGACTTTCTTATTATGCGTGGCGTATCACCCGGTCATAAAGCTTTGCCGACTTTCTTTTGTTTTGCACTCCCCGGTGTGCTCATTCAAGCACTTTCCCCCCCCCCCCGCTTCGCATTAAGGGCCCTCTCCACCCCACTCAGTATTCTTGTTAGTGTAAGTAGGATGGTGGGTCCGGTCCCTTGCCACAGCTGAGGAGGAGTCCTCAAAATACACACTAGGACGCCTCTCTAATCAGGGAAACCGGGGCTGCCTCACAGCCATGCTGGCCCAGCAGCTACTTGGCACAGCGGGCGTCACCATAAACACTCCATCTGCCATGGCCCCAACTACGGCAGAAATCGTGTCTTCCCCCAAAACTGCATCCTATCTGAGTCTGCCTATTTCATTAAAAGGTAGGCAATCCTATATCCTCTTTCTCCCCCATGTGTTGAAAGCATCGGGCTGCGCATGCTGCTTTTTTAACTTAAACAATGGCAGACGTGCAGCTCAATAGTCTTCCTCTCCCAAATCAGTCCATGGCGCCCGCTTTCAGTATAGTGGCTACACCTACATACTTACATTTACATACTTATTTCCTTCTGTTTACTAGTGCCCATGCAGCGCGTTCACATATATAGAGGCCGAGCCTCTTTCTTTACACAAACTGCGACTAAAGAAAGGTGTGCGGCCCACATTAAAGTAAAAGTGCGGCATGGGCACTTTTACCAGAAAAAAACAGCTGTTTGTCAACTTGCCAAACAGATGCTTTTTTTGTCAACGCCCCCATGCCGCGGTTTCACTTTAATGTCGAACACGCCCCTTTCTTTAGACGCGGCTTGTCTAAAGAAAGGGGCGCAGGCTTCATGAATGTGAAAGCGGCTTATGGGCGCTAGTAAAACTAAATATTTGCAGTGCAATAGGTCTCGCAATTGTGAGAGTTCAAGCTATTGCATTGCCAATAGCTTAAACTCTCGTAAATGCGAGACCTATTGCATTGCAAATGCTTGTTACGAGATGTCCCTGACCGCTCATGGGCCTAGCCTCATCATCTGTTGTAAACTTAAATGGCCTGTGCTGTTGTCATGGCATCTCTGTAAAGCGCTTTCTCGTCCTTCTAGACCACGCAGGGCTTTAAGTGGGCCGGGTCTCACCGGTATGAGCACCTGCAGTTTTTTAAAGGGGGCCTCGAAACGGGTCTCTATCGGGCTCTGTCATGTGCCCTGGCACATGCGGTCCGTTTCTTCCGGACTGCAGTGACAGAAGGCACATCGATGTGCGCTGCTCACACTGCTCACTTCTCACTAGTGAAGAAGTTACAGAATGACGTCATGCCAGGGGAGCTTGTAGGGGAAGGGAAATCCTTTAAAGAGAGTCATTTTCTCTCTGGATTTCCCTTTTCTTTTTGAATCTCAGGAGCATCAACATTGTCGTGGTGTCACCAGGGCTTTGAGTCGAAGCTTTTTCAATACTATAACAAGCCATAGTTGCTGCTTATTTATCTTATGCAACTAACAACCATTGACAAAGCCAATAGTCCTGACTTGTTGTAGGTATGATGTTACTTGTTGTATCATATATCTGGATGCAATGACAGAAACAGCAAACTACAAGTCGGGCGGCACAACAAGCTAAGCACAGATTTTTAACGTATTTGTTTGTAAGCCACGCCCCTAATTATGTTGGTCACGCCCCTTTGATAGACCCCCCCCCCCCCCCCCCGCCCCTCAGTTTTTTCATCCCACTTAAAGCCCTGAGACCAGGTTTATCAAAAACAAAAATAAAAAATATACAAATCTGCCTTCAAAGGCTGGTGCGCTCTCATTAGCCACTACTCCTTTCCATGAGGAGATTACCTGTTGAAACAACCTGTTACCCTTGTCAGATTTGTGCGCTTTTATAGCGCCTCCTTGACCTCCGGTAAGAGGGCGCTCCAGCATCACCATGAATAAAGTTACAAATAAGCGAAGTCCCCGCTTCTTGAGGAAGCAACACGTTTCTATGAAATTGGCGCCAGTGGGCGTAGCGCTTCCCCTTCTCGGAGCCCTTCTAGCGCTGTCGTCGTGTCCCCTGGTGCAGACGTGACTTCGACTCTTGGCAGGAGGTGTGTCTGCAGATCGAGCCGGCCATGGCAGGGGAGGTGGTCTACGCTGACATCAAGGTGCCCGGGGGAGCGTCACACAGCGGGCCCCCACGGCCAGCGGCTAGAAGAGCAAGTAGGTGCTGGAGGCGCTTTTTCGCCGAAAGTGTATGCCCTAAAATTGTGTTGTAGTCTTATTTGTTTGCATTTAATTGTGGTTGGATATAGTATAGCATGAACCAGACTTAAAGGCGCCGCCTGTGCTTTGCAAGAAAGCCAGTGGAACAAATGCACAGTTACTTCAATAGATTTTTATGAGGATTGCAGAATACCGTTGGCTGTGCTCTCATAGAATGCATTTTCAGTAGAAGAAGGCTTCATGCAGATCACCATGACAACTGCTTTGGAATTCTGCAGCTTTAGTGTAGCTGGCCGTGGTCTTAGTTTGTTTTGTATTTAGTTTGCTTATTGGGCGCTGCAAACATTGCTTATGTCAACCTTGTTTAGTTTTTTTTAATAGTTTGACAATTATGGGAGACACGTCAATTGGAAGATATAAACCATAAAGGGAGGAAAGGCTGCAAGATGTTGCTTGCTTGTGTAAAAACAGCAAAAGCTCATGATATCCACACGTATATGTGTATAAACCATTCTGGTACGCATGTTTCAGTCCTAAGAGTATATACGTTCATGGCCACAGCCTGTGAAAAGCTATAACTATAGGTTTACAGCCTCATAGACCGGTGTAGATTTACTTATTTTTCAATTTCACATAGTTTCCCACAGGAAGCATGAGAAGTTTGAGAACACGAGACTATAATTGGTTTCCAGACTCACTCCTGGAAAACCTTTATGCATTTCCAACTGAGAAGAGGTAGCGTCATCACATGCAAAACTCTCATAGTGACAAGTAAGCAGACGGAAATACCATCTTATTTGGGCAATAGTATTTTTTCTCTACATAGAAAATATTTTTGTCTTTAGGGAATTGGCTTCCCTCACAGTCCCATAAATGTTGGGACTTTCGCCTTCCTTTTCCCAATAAAGAAAGGGATTTAGTAAACCAACTATATTTTGGGCGGGAATGACCTGTGGTGAAGCATGAAGTTGTACAATAGGACCCTCATATCTTGTGACTCAGGAATACTGAATTATGTAGATATTGAATATTTCGTGGTATTTTGAGTCGCACCCTGATCTGCCCTTGAGAAATGGGGAATTACCCCATGTATTGCTATTTTGAATCTTTCCCCTCTATAAAGTGGCATTTTTAGGTCGATTACTAACTGGACATTTTGGCAAATATTTGCTCCTGAAATGGCCACACTGGGGAAAAAAGTCATGATTAGTTTTAATTTAGATTTTGAAAATTGACATAAGTTAGTAGCTAAACTGGGTGTTATAGCCCATTTGGTCAAAGGGCCAACATTGCAAGGCATTGCAGACCTGGAACTCCTACCACCCACCACTGTAAATTGTAAATGTAAATTGATACTTGTATAGCACACTACTCACCCGCAAGGGTCTCAAGGCGTTTGTACGAATACCACTGTGGAACCCATCCTGGCTTTCCCTGTGAGGCGTCCACTCCTGGGCACCCCCAAGGTGGAGGCCAGGCATCCTTAGCGTTGTGGGGGCCGTTGTGGAGATTAGGCAAGCTATTGCCCAGAGTTGCAGAGTGGGACTCCATGATTGGAATAGGCACCGAGGCGAGAATTATCAGGTCTGTGGAATTTTGAGCCCAAGACCCGCCGAGGCGGGAAATTGAACCCTGGCTAGATCTCTGCATCAGGGTCTGCCGCTCTAACCATTGAGCCAAACTTCTTCACTGGGAACAAATTTACTCAATAACAGTAATATGTTGCACATAAATAAACTCAGGCATAGAGGTCATAAGCTCCCCCTTTTTGTCAGAATTTAAGATTGCATTGTAGACCTGATCAAATTCCAGCTCTTTGTTTATTATGATTGTTTAAGGAAGTTTGATTTGCTGCCTTTATGCACAATAACGTTTTTAGAGCACACATGTGGAGCTTGCTTCTCAAAGAAAAAAAGGTTTGTGAGTGGAAACTCCCTGGTCCTGACTTACAGAATCAGAATCACCGATTGCATGTCCCTGGAGATTGGATTTTATCCGATGGCATTCTCCATTATTGTAGATTATCCTCAATTCTTATCACAGTGGACTGAAATGTTGATGTTCCATGAAATGTCCTTGATTGGCTCCCTGGCAAGCCAAGGGACGCACACTTTGCTTTTGGTTCTAGTCTCCATGAGCAGGGCAAAGGTGCTTGGAATCCTGGTCTTGTTGTCATGGAGTTAATATTTGCATCATTAGCATCTTGATCTTGACCGTGATGAGGGATACAGTATTAAAAACAAGTAGCAAGCTCATTATGCTTGGTGTTATATAGGTCTTTAACAGGGTTTTAGGTCCTGGCCAATGTTTGAGGTTTTGACTAAGGACAGACAGAATGGGATTTCATAATAGTCTAATAAGTCCATCACAGAAGGCCATCAACACATAAAGTCTTTTTTGGTGATAATCAATCCAAGGTAGCAGCTTTCATACATGCATTTTAAGGGAATGTTGAATCAAGCCATGATCGAGTAGAAAGTAGAAAGAAGGAGATCAGTGCATGAGAGACCTTTAGGGATTCCCTGATGAAAGTTGAAATCATCAACAAAAATGTGATTGTTTAGGCACATGTTTTGGGATTGCCCCACGATACAACACTACTGGCATACAATTCACAGGGCACTTCGAGCGACGACAAATCTTACGGACATATCCACTTGGAAAGCGTGTGCCCTCGGTTTATTCCGCAGGCGGAAATCTGAGAAGGTACAGTGCCGTTTTGCATCATTAGCCCTCCTTTTAGCGAAGCGGGGATCGGCAATGTATTGGCGAGCCCCGTCAGAGCCACCCGAGCAGCCTAGGTAGGGGCAGTTAAAAAGTGGGGCAAGGCATAAGAAGAAGTACTGAGGGAGGAAGAGGTCAAAGGAACACGAAAACATCCCATATCATTGGAGTGGGCACAACTGCTACACCAATACACCCACGAAACAACACAAGCAAATTTGCCTAGGGCCTCCCAGGCACAGTCCCCATGCTCCCCTCTCCCGGGATCAAATGGCCCATTCGCCAGACGAAATGTAAGCATGTAACTATGGGAAGGTACTACCTAGAAGCCCCGAACACTAAACTACACCGAAGGAATGCGCCAAGAACAAACCCCCCTCACCCCTCACCAGCCCCTATACATCAACACATCATGTAAAGACAGTATAGCTGGCTTGCTTCGGGACATGCCAGAACTCAGCGTAGCCACTCCCCACCCGCTTTCCCAGTTTTACCCCCACATGTTCGGACCACCAAAAGTACATCAGTAGTTGAAGAACCGACACCAACACACGTAAACACAGGCACCATAAATTAAACGCCATTATATTGCGATGCTGATGTGGGAGCGAAGTAGCAACTCCCGGGTAGTGGCCATCCATCAGGTCACACCCCAGTATGAGAGCCACTACAGATGGGACATCAGACCAGTATGATGCATATAACAAATATTGTTGTATAGTACATACCGTGCCTAACCTGCAAGGCCTCTGAAAGCTTAGCGTTACATTGTAAGATGTAACATTATTGCGGGTGTACATCAATATACATGACTTGTATCACTCTAACCTGTGTATTTTCTGAAAATGTTCAAATTCAATAAAAAATATTAAACTAAAAATGTGATTGTTGTAGGACAAAGTGATCTATGAGGTGAAGTGATCCATGTTGTGGTTGACAAACATGTGGATGACTCTTTCTGGGTGATAGATGATACTTAATCTAGTAGAATTAAAGAGAGTGTCCTTGATTTCTTTTTCATTTTTTACATTGTTATTTAGGGCCAAACTGTAACATTTATTTTTATATTTTATGCAACAGGTTGTATATTACTACATCGTCTATATCAATGTCACAAATGTCAACATACTTAAATCTTGTATCCACAAAACGGACTACCAACATTGTAGGAATATAAATATATAGATAGACGTATAGATTTACAATTCTACATTTACTTACCTAGACAATATGTTGCTAGTCGATATTAAGGAAAGTATATTATCGGCATGTGCATATCTCGTGGAATATATTATCCACCTCACCTGGGCATATCAATCTCAATTTAAATGTGAAACATTGTGGCAGTGCCACAATAAAAGCGATCTCACATAAATATATAAGTACTATAAAAGATTGTCACCTTTATCAGTATTAATACTTCCATTTTCAAGAACACTAATTTCATATCCACTTACAGATACATTATTTTTAAAATGTACTTTCGACTGAGATAACCTGCACTAATTAAAAAAAATATTTATCCTAAGAACCCATTCTGAATCTACACTATTTAGTCTTCTCACCTTGAATGTTTGTTATATGAATGCATCCTTAATTTCCACAGACACACAAATTAATCCGAAGGCACAGGGAAGCAATTACATTTACATTAAATTGTTGTTACCAATGTAATGCATTTCCCATTTCTTAATATTGTAAAAATAGTTTAATTAATTCTGGATTTGTGATAGAGGTCCCACTCTGTCACTTTTTTTCATAGTAGCAAAACTTGCCAATCTTCATTTTCATTGCCCTTCTGATGGTCTCTCATTTTTTATCTCCAATTTAAGCTATATTCCCAACATTCAAAATATAATTACACATACATTTTGTGTGATTTGTATTCTATTGCTTAGAAACCTTTAATAATGACCTGTACCGGCTGTATATTAAATATAAAATTTAATGTGTTCGGATTGACACAATATCCATACAGTTTTGATACAATATTGGTAAAACTCGGGCTGCCTGCATAACGTATGAGTCACATTTCCATTAACACAGAGTATTTTAGGCAAAGAGAAAACATTAGTTGAACACTGAACATATCATGAGTGATGAAATATATGCGGTCATAAGAACATCTAATGAGAGATGAAATATGTGAGGTCGTAGGTATTGCAAGGCAGGGGCTCGCGCTATAGGTACCTAAATAAAGTATAACTGGTAAATTTCAGTGCTTTAATATTGTATTTTAACGGATGTTTTCACCTAACCATAACCCCACCTTAACCTTTGTTTTTTCAGTGAATTTCTATGGTTGTTTTTTAACGTAAAATGAGATGTTATGTCCATCCTTAACTATACCATCACTTTGTTTGACTGTTTGGGTGTGTGAGTGGCTGTTTGGGTGTATATGTAGGTATGTGTGTAGCTGTGTGGGTGAGTGAACGCTGTGTGATTGGCTTTATGGGTGAGTGAGCGGCTGTGTGAGAAGTTGCATGGGTGGGTGAATGGGTATGTATGTTACTGTATGGGTGAGTGAGTGAGGGTCTGAATGGTTGCATGAGTGAGTGACTGGGTGTCTAAGTTACTGTATGGAAGATTGAGTGGCTGTTTGAGTGGGCGTTTGGATAAGTGAGTTGGTTTGTGAGTGGCTGTATTGGAGCGTGAGTGTGTGTGAATGGGCTGTATGGGGGAGTGAGTGGATGGGAGTGCTTGTATGGATGTGTGAATGGGTACGTAAGTGGTTGTGTGGTGTGTGAGTGAGTGTGTGAGTGCTTGTATGGGTGAGTGAGTGGCTGTGTTGAGAGGCTGTATGAGTGAGTGAGTTGGTGTGTGAGTGGCTGTATAGGTGACTACATGGGTGTGTTAGTGGCTCCATGGACCAGTGAGTGGTTGTGGTAGTACGTCTATAGGTCTGTGAAGGGATATTTGTGTGATTGTGTGGGTGTGTGACTGGGTGTATGAGAGGTTGTATGGGGGTGTGAGTGGTGTGTGAGTGGTTCTGTGCATAATGTCATCAGTGATATCGTCAGTGATGTAATTTGCAATGTCATCAGTGATGTCACTGACCATGTCATGAGTGATGTAATATGTGATGTCATAAGCAGTGCATTGCGAGGGTATAAGTTGTAGTTAGCTGAGGTAACTATACCTGCTTAATTTCTCTGGTTTTGTTGAAGTGAAATGTGAACCTAAATTTAACATATCTGTAACCTTTATTTTTAGGTTTCGACCTGGCCGTAGCACTGCGAAGCAGTGCTCCGCCCAGGCGAAAACTTTTGTTTACAGTATGGGGGACTTGAATCCGCTCCTTCTTCCATTGGCTAGCTCCATAAATGGAGGCTAGCCATTGGAAGACATCGTTGTCAATCAGTCTTTCCCAGTCAGAACGCGATTCGGGGGCGTTTCTGGGTCTTTTTTTAAGTCCCGCCCTCTCCTCTTCCCATTGGCTGGAATTTTACCTTCTAGCCAATGGGAAGGGGGGAGCACGCAAACACGCCCCCGAATCCCGAAACGACCTGTTGCTCTGTTGCAGACTTGTTTTTTGTGTGCCCGGGTTGATTTTTAATCCCAATCCGACCCTGGTGGTGATGTAGGTAAAAAAAAAGCGGCCAGTTGGCAACGTTATAATTCAAGCCTCGCAAAGAAATAACAATATAAAGCATTTCTGTGGTGTCTCATTTTGATGTGAACAGTGTAAAAAATATAATGAAACGCAGGCATTGTCATGTCTTCAAATGCTATGGAACAGCAGTTCCGAGCATGCACAAACAGCAGTGCATAAATTAATGTAAAAACATTGAAAAGGCTGCTCATGTGTAACACGAACGCGCTCGGTAAAATCTGGCATCTGCTGCTTCTGTCTCTAAGCACACGATGGGCGGACCTTATTTTCCATAGACTAGACTGCCGTAGAGCAGGGATGTTTAATCACACGTTTCCGTCCACGGTTTCCTTTTTAACTTCAATTGTATGGGTCATTTTACTCCAGGTCAGGTACCGTGTGGGCATTTCTTTAGCGTTAACGCATTTCTTAGCAATGCATGCTTCTAGGGTCGCCATTAATCCCCGTTTGTCTCAATGATAAGGAACCCAAATCGAAATCATGTCTTTCTTCCCTAAAGCCAAGTTCATGGGAGAAGTGGAAGGCTATCTCAGAAATGTGTTTAGAAATCACGAGGTATGTACTGCTCTGGCCCTCAACTATCAGTTTAATGCCTCTGCATACTTGTATCGAAACATATGCTGTGTTTGCAGCGTTTTCAACGGATAGCTGCCAAGGTTTAGTAGTGTGGCTCACTGGTTAGAGGCGGCAGACCCGAGAGCAGAGGACGGCCCGGGACCAGGGTTCGATTCCCGGCGCGGCAGGTTTCTGGACCAGGGTCAGCGGACTCGATAATTCTCTCGCCTCGGTGCCCACTCTGATCAGCGAACACACTCGGCAACTCTGGGCATTAGCTTGCCTCATCTTCACTAACGGCCCCACCAGACCGCCGGGGATGCCTGGTCTCACCCTGGAGATACCCATTAAGGGACCATCTCTCAGGGAAGCCAGGAAGGGTTTCGCAGCGGTCGAAGCGCCTTGGGACCCTACGGGTAAGTAGTGCGCTATATAAATGCCTATACAAGGTTTCAGATTGCTATGTGTGACATTTTTATCATTTCATTGCAATTATGAGTGACATTTAAATGACTATGAGTGACACTTCTCGCGATCAAAATCAAGCAACAGAGATGAGAAAAGATATAAATATCAGACATTACACCCATTGGAGCAACGAGACAGTCCAAGAAGACTTTAAAACTGCAGCAAAGCAACAGAAGTAGATGGGAATGTGCGAAGCGCTCTGCTTCTGAGCACCTCATGCCACTGACCCCCAGGAGTTCCAGCCCTCCCTGAGTTCTGGGGGGCGCCGTCCGCCCTATCATGCCTTTCACACTCCTAAGAGGACACCCAGGCTGCAAGCACAGAGAGCAGGTGCAGCTTGTGACTTTGGTGTAAATGTGAGAGGGGTTCTGCTTCTAAGCACGTCATGGCACTGGTCCCTGGCATCTCCAGCCCTTATTGAGTTCTGAGGCGCTCCCTCTGCCCTATTATGCCTCTCACACTCCTAAGGGCACACCGAGGCGACAGACACACATATAGAACTCATGGAGGGTCATGCTACATGTGTGAATGTGTGTGCTACTCTGCCTCTTAAACACACCAGTGCCAACCGGGAACTCTAGCCCTCCTTGGGTTCACTTCTGAGGCGCTCTCTCTGCCTTACTGCGCCTCTCACACCCCTAAGGGACACGCAGGCTCCAGGCACAGAGCTGCCGAAATGTAAAATTAAGAGATGAGCTGACTAAATGTAAAAGATGAGCTGACTAAATTTAAAATTAAGAGATGAGCTGACTAAATGTAAAAGATGAGCTGACTAAATTTAAAATTAAGAGATGAGCTGACTAAATTTAAAAGATGAGCTGACTAAATTTAAAATTAAGAGATGAGCTGACTAAATTTAAAATTAAGAGTGCTGACTCGTGGACCAGGCCCAGTTCTAGAGGGTGGGCCGGATGGGCCAGGCCCACCCAAAAATGAGCCTGGCCCACCCAAAAACGAATCTTGGCCTTTGCAGCGACGTCAAGAAGGCAACAGAAAAGTTGCACTATAATTAAAAAAGTTCCTCTGAACGTAATTTATCATCTCCTTCTAGGAGTTGCGTGATTGGGCCTTGGCGCTCTCTCAGGCACCCCCAATCACGCATCTCCTTTGGAAAGGTGAGTTGTGTCCCCGCCCACTTGTGGTAGAATAGGGACATGGTGAAGGGGACAAACCCCTTCTTTGGCACCAGGTGACCTTTGCGTGCTGCATGGATATTTACTTCTTTTCAGTGCTGGAGGAAAGGAGTTTGTTTATCCTGATTCACCTTTCCTAACCCCCTTCAGCTGCTTATCAGATCGGGCTGTGAGACAGATTTCCAACCCAGCGGGCAAGAGAATGTGTGGCTATTTCGTTTTTTAAAAAACCTGCAAAGGCCCAACAAGATACATACTTCATGTATGCTCCGAGAATGTGTGGCTATTTTCATATTTTTTAAATCTGTGAGGGCCCAGCAAGACACATACTTTGTGTATGCCGTGTATATTTCACTTAAATTACTTGTATCATTTTCATGACTGGCTCTGCCACAAATGCAAGACAACAGTACAAATGTCCAGTTAACTCTGGTGATTAATGGTCCTGCTGGATAGAAATCTTTTGTCTGTTTGTAGTTTTGGGATGCAGATAAACTGTAGTTTATGTGGATAGCTCAGTGGGTTACTGCCTTTGTCACAGAGATCCTTTAGTTACTTGCAGTTCATAAGTTACAGATCTAACATAGGACAGTGACATATGAACTGTATTCTAAGAGCTGCATACAAACCTGAATGATATAATTAGAACGTTTTTTGTGTATTGCGATATAGTTAGAATGTCCCCACTCTTTCATTATTCTAATGTTGCTATGAAGAGTTCGTTTTGGCAGATGTACATTTTTATCAGTAAAGACAAACCCTAACCACTGGGGTATGCTTTAAATCCTGAGTTTGTGCTTCTCCAGACCTATCCCTCTTAACACATACTGCCCACCAGTATGGCTGGCATGTGAATCCTACACCTGGTAATCCTCATTGGCTTATGTGACATTCCCTATAGGCTGATTTACATATTTGTATGATTCATTGTCTCTGCATAATGTGTGAATGATATAAAGTACTGTGAAACCCTACACTATGAGTAGCGATATACCACAAATGAAAAGCATATGAGAGTGGCTACGGAGAGATGATGGGCACTGTTGGAGGGTGGCAATAAGGGCATCCGAGGAGGAAGTGAATATGGGGAGAGTCTATGTAGAGAGGAGGGCACTGTTGAAGGGTAGCAGTGAGCTAAACAGAGGAGGAGGTCATGGAGGGCTACGCAGAGATGAGGAGCACTTTTGGAGGGTGGTAGTGAGGGAGTCTGAGGAGGGAATCATGAGGGGGAGAGGCTACAGAAAGATGAGGGGCACTGTTGGAGGGTGGTAATGAGGACATCCGGGAAGGAGGTCAATAGGGGAGAGTCTAGGGAGAGATGAGGGGCACTGGTAGAGGGTGGTAGTGTGAGAGTCTGAGGAGGAGGTCATGAGGGAGAAAGGCTACGGAGAGATGACGGGCACTGTTGGAGGGTGGTAGTAAAGAGGAAGAGGTCAATGGGGGGGCACCAATAAAGACTTCCACACCAGCGCTAAAGCCAACCCTGTCATGGCCTTTCTGTTTTTGTTTATTAAATTAGCAGTGGGGCTATTAGGGCCACTCATTTATTTATATATTTATATATTTATTGTTTTAAGTTTGAGGGGGATTTTACTCATTTTTTTTACCAATAATAATGAAAAAGGATCCGGATGGTGGCTGATATGGGGCTGGGGCCCAAGGTCAGCTGTGAGATAAGGTGCACAAGAGATGGATGGTAGAAAATGGATAATCAGGGCTGGAAGGGAGAGTGCTGCAGAGTCCGGGGTTAGGTGGCGTTAGGAATGAAGAGAGATTCTCTCTGAAGGCTGGCAACGAGGGAGGCTGAGTAGTGTTACTTGCCTGATACTCCCACCTCAGAAACCTCCTTTTCACATCAAAGGAACCTTACATGGGATGCATTTTAAAAAAGAAAAATGAAATGTCAGTTTCATTTTTTTTAGGAGCAGGCAGCAGTCCGTGAGACCACTGCTTGCTCTTAAAAAATATTTTCACATCCTTTCACAAAGGGGAAGGGCTCCCCTGGTGACCCCTTCCTCTTTCAAGTGGATTACTACCTATTTGGAGTAGGAGGTAAACTGCAAGTGTTTTGTGACTTTAATTGTGGTCGCAAAACAATGATGCATACAAATGCGGCTCGCTATTAGGAAGGGACGACCCTTGTTAATACCGTCTTGCACAATAGCGTTTGTACATGCGAGCAGGGCAGGGCCACATAGGCCCCTGGCTGGGTGGCATACTGACCAATCACAGCGCTGCTTAGAGCATTGTGATTGGCTTAGGGGAGGAAGCCTGGCTGCCTGCTTCCTGTTTTTTTTAATGAATATTATTAAATTGAACCCCTCCCCACCAGACCTCTGTGCGCGAACCCCCGCCAAACCACTATTCCTCTCCCCCACTCCCTCCCGCGAGTCGTGACTGCCGCAGTGGCCCACCCGAATGCACTCTTGGCCCACCCAAATGCACTCTTGGCCCACCCAAATAAAAATTCCTGGAGCCTGCCGGGCCTGTCGTGGACTATGCCACACACAGGCTTCTGATTTGGCAAGAAGTAGCACTACGCCACTGAGGCATACATGTCACTGACAGCCGGCAGCATTATTAAACAAATTAGGCCCCGGCGCTCCGCTTACTGACACCAAAAATAATTATATCACTGGCGTTGCCCAAGAAAAACAATTTAGTAAATGCTTGCTGTGTGACTTATGTCTCTGGATGCAGGCTCTCTCCACTCCGGGACTCCAAAAAGTACTGTAGCCTGTAGTACTGTACACTGCAGCCAGACAGATATTACTATGAGAATATAGAAAAGTGAGGGGCGCCGGTTGAGACTGGTGTAAATGCTGAGCTGAATTGCGCTCATTTCCATGATCCTGAGTGATGGCTTGAGTGTGGGTCATGTGAGAATGGCGCAGTGCGAGGAAGTTTCCAAAACTTGGCAGGAGTAGAGCCAGAGAGGGGATGGGGGGGGGACAACGCATCACGCTTCAGGTGCATCGTACTGCTTCAAGCATGCTGTATGTTTTGTACAGTACGTAGCTGTTTCTTTTTGTTTTATCGGAATACACCTAAGGCCTTTTATTTATCAAACAGCCTTGTAAAGCAGTGCAGTATTAGAAGAACTGCTCAGTACCTTTCTTGGAACCTTCCAACCTCAGCAACAAGCATTGATTAAGTCAACAAATTTGACTTTAATTTTCCAACATGTGCAACACCACCTAGGCCATTTGTACCGGATAGTTGCGAACTGTCTCCTTTTTGCAGGGACATTCCCGGTAAACTGGAGACTGTCCCGGGTTATATTCAATGTTTTAAAGGTCGGCGTCGGCTCCGCACTCTGTGACCCTGGGCAGATCACTCAATGTCCCGGTATGAATGTGACTGGTGCCAGCATCAAGCGCCCTCGGGTCGGGTTGGCGCTATATGACTGATGTGCCGCCTCTCTTTTATCACACCTGTAGACCAAGAGAAAGTGAAAGCAAAGAGGAGCCCGCAGTGTCATTTCCTGTCCGATCCACAGTCCACAGTGCTTCGAAGCCCTCGGTGCCCGTCCTGGTGCAGACCAGTGAAGCGTCTGTCCAGGGGTGTCACCCCCTCTTTATTTGTTTGTTTCGCTCCCTGTGTTTCTGTTGCTTTGATGGGCGCTGCCTGTAGTCTGACTTTAAAAGCGCTTAGAAGCCCTCGCTGTATTATTGGTTGAGGAGAGGATGTGCCGTTATGGCCAGAGCTGCCGACCTTGGAACTGGGGGCCAGGTTCGAGTCCCAGCGTCCGCTCCGCACCCTGTGATTCTGCGCAGATCACTTCACCTCCCCGTGTCCGATATATGCATGTGTACTCGTGGCTTGTGTAATGTGACCGGTGCTCGTGGAAAGCGCTTCCTGGGGTCGATTTTGCGCCCAATAAAACTGCAAGCAAAACTGATTTTCCGCCTTCTCTTGTGGCAGCTCTGTTAGTGCTTAGAAGCCTCTGAGGTGATGGACTTAAGGATCTGGAAACCCCCTGCTTCTCTAGGAGGATGAATGCTTTGGCTTCCCCTGCGGTGCTCTAGCGCCTCCAGCGGACGGATAGCGCCTCGATGACAGGAGAGGAGCTGATTTCCCAGAAAACGGAGGATTTGATGCAGAGCGGGGGGGGGGGTAACCTCTGATGTGAACTGAACAAGTCTGAGCTCAGCCCATCCCAGAACTTTAAGGCTGAGAGAAAACCCACCAATCAGAAGGCAGAACAACAGCGCGTCATCACTCCGCAGGTAGAGCCAGGCCTTTGCGTTCCCTTTTGATCCTTTTCTCAGCGCTTAGAAGCCCCCCTTAACTGTTTTTAGGTTTCGCCTTTTTTGTAGGTGGCTCTGTGTGTGGGTGGCTCTGTGTGTGGGTGGCTCTGTGTGTGGTGGCTCTGTGTGTGTGTGTGTGTGGGTGGCTCTCTGTGCGTGTGCGTGTGGGTGGCTCTCTGTGTGTGTGCGTGTGGATACAGATGCAATAGGTCTCGCATTTGCGAGAGATTACGCTATTGGCATTGTAAATGACAATGCCATTTATTTATCTGTTTTCAAAACCAACACATAAATAAAAAATTTGTCATTTACAAGGCCAATAGCTCTAACTTTTACAAAGGCGAAACCGTTGCATTGTAAATGCTTGTTTAGAAAGTTTTTGAAGTTTTTAAATTCCATTTTCTAACTATAACGGCCCTGTAACCTTTGTTTTTTTTAATTAATTTGTAACGTTTTTTGATTTTATTTCCTAAGTTTAACAAGTACATCTTTGAGAGTGAATGTGTGAGTGAGTGCATGAGTGCCTCAGTGAGTTTGTAAGTAAGGGTGAGAGTGTCACAATGGGTCTGTCAGTAGGTGTGTGAGTGTCTGAGTGGGTCTGGGAGTGGCTGCATAAGTGCCTCACTCGGTGTGTGAGTGGGTTCATTAGAGTCTGTGCGGGTCTTTCAGTGGCTGTATGAGTCTCTCACAGGCTCTGTCACTTGACACATGAGTCTCTCAGTGAGTCTCTGAGTGTGTGCATGAGTGTCTAAGTAGATCTGTGAGTGGATGCATAAGTATCTGAGTGGGTCTCTGAGTGAGAGCATCAGTGTCTGAGTGGGTCAGTAAGAGGGTGCATAAGTCTTTGAGTGGGTCTGAGACTGGGTGCATGAGTGTCTGAGTAGACCTGTGAATGGGAGCGAAAAGTGCCTGAGTCTCTGATTGGGTCTATGAGTACAAACATAAGTCACTCAGTGAGTCTGTGAGTGGGTGGATGAGAGTCAGAGTGGGTCTGTGATTGTGTGTGTGAGTCTCTGAGTAAGTCTTTGACTAGGTGCCTAAGTGTCTGAGTAGGTCTGTAAGTGGGTGTGTGAGTGTGTCACTGGGTCTCTGAGTGGGTGCATCCATGTCTGAGTGGGTCTGTGAGTAGGTGCCTGAGTCTCTGACTAAGTCTGTGATTATATATATATATATATATATATATATATATATATATATATATATATATATATATATAGAGAGAGAGAGAGAGAAAGAGCGAGAGAGAAGGGATAGAACTTTGTATGTTTTTCATAGACGAACAATTTCATTAGAAAAGCATGTCAGAGAAACATACATTTTCGTAATGGTAGTCTAAAATGGTATATTTCGAAATTTAGGCTATGCTGCTGTTTCCAGTTGTTAACATATACTGAATTGCAGATTTTACATACTTTCTGATTTCAACGTACAGTAAAATAATGTTGTTTAGTTATTCTAGGTTTTATTTTAATATAATTTTTATTTATTTATATTTTGGTAAAATAAAATTTGCTTTGAAATGTTTCTTTAAAATTGTTATGTACCTGTATTCACATACATCAGGCTAAATTGCACCAGCTTCTTTGGATATTGGCACATCTCAAAACACCAACTTTCCTATAAATCTCAGCGAGATACCAAACAAATGCCACTACAAAAGACCAAAAGAGGCTACAAGGGTGCAACAAAAGTAATTGTTTTTAGTAAAGGGGTGCCATCCAGAAAATAAAATGTGATTTTCCGTGCTTAATTTGTAAAAAGAAATACTGCCCGGGCTCATGTCAGGAGGCCACTACAGCTTGCACCACACATTGTCCCTGACATGCTGCCAAAAATAGTAACAACACAACTACTAACCATCACACTCCTACAAGTGTGACAGTTCTGTCTATTCCAGGCCCCCAAGCTATAACAATGGTGTGGGCGGGCGGAAGGTGATAGTCATTTTGAATGTCAATTGAATTAAAAATAGACTGTTGTTGTGGTCATCTCTAAATTAGCCAGACCGTGCCACTGTGTGGCAGGCTGTCACAAGTGCCATTGTTGACAATAAAGTGGCTATGCTGAGCTGTACACCACTGGCTCAAATTAACCACTGGTTATTTTGCCTGACGCTCCATCAAATCCTTGCCCACAAGTTCTATAAAATATTATGGGGCAGATTTATGTTGCCTGATGCATCTCTGCAAATCAGCAGCGATACGCCAGGAAAGATGCGGCACGCAAGTTTATCCTTGCGCCACCCATGATGCGCCGCATTTACAATGCGGCGTACCATGGCGCAGGAATAAACAGATGCGTGTCGCATCTAGGGCGTAAAGTTGGCGCAGTACTGAAGTTGTGTTGCGTGCGGCACGCAACTCCAGCACTTTTCCAACTTGCCCTGTCTGTAACGTGGTGCGTCAAGCCTTACGTCTGCTTCAAGCAGGCGCAGGGGTTTGACGCATCAGCGTTGGTAAAGTGACTCAGTGAAACTTGGTAGATTTCACTGAGTCACTTTTCAAGGGTGTTCCTGCGACGGAACGCCCCCCCTGCGTGGAAACGCCCACATGAAACCTGACGCAGGTTTCATGTGTCGCAGGCCTTTACAACATCTCCCAGATGCGTCACGTTGTAAATACCCCGCACCATGGCGCTTCTTTTGCACCGCCGCTGCATCACAAAAGTGACGCAACGGCAGCGTAAAAGAGGCGCAAGGGGCTTGTAAATCTGCCCCTTAGGCTTTTAAATCAATTCTTTGCTGTACATTTGCTGACTATTTAAGGGCAGTGGTCATAATAGGCAACCATTATTGATTCAATTGAATATTTCCTGTGGACTATCTTTAAAAAAAACTTTCATGTCTAGACATGCATCCAAAAGAATCAACAACTTAACAATTGAGCTGGCTACAACTCGTTTATTGCGGTGCTACAGCAAAAACTTGCAAAATAGCTAAGATGCATTTGTACATATGTTTCAAATACTGATGTGTTGTTATGTCAAACTTTCAATTTCACAGAGCGACAGCCATGTCCCCCATGGCACAGACCTTTGCTACGGATCAGCGGAGTACTACATATCATGGTGGTTTTTGTTGGTTTTATAGGATTTATTGCTTGGGGTAAGTGCAGATCTATTGGCTTTGCCATTGCTTATTGTTGTTCTCAGTGACATTGTCTACACACAAAGGGTACAGAAAGAAAAAGACACTACATTCCATGACCTGTATAGTCAGTAATATATCATCTTCATCCCAAACAAGCGTACCAACGCACTTCGACCTTGCTGGTCTTTCTCATGGTTGGTGACTCCTTTGATAATTTCTATATTTATATATACCGCCCGTCCTGCCTATTATGAGGCATCCTGGGATATGTAGGAAAACAATAAAATCAATATACCAAACAAATGTACAACTTAAACAAATTAAACCCCCTAATCACCAAACATCTACCTTACTGGGTTGTTGGTAGCAATAACAGTGTAGTATAATCATTATAAATGTAAAATGTCCAGTATTTGTAGAGCAAACAATTACCCGAAGGTGTCAAGGCGCTGGGGGCCGCCGGGAAGATTAAGCGAGCTATTGCCCAGAGTCACATGGTGCTGGGCAGACCCCTGCCACCGGAGCCGGCCAGGGATCGAACCATGATCCCCGGCGTCCAGCGTCAGTCGCCTTGGCCGCTGCGCCACACCTCTTTGATTATATTCAATACAATGCATTTACCAACGACCAAGATGGTTCCTTCAGGATTCTTAAAAATCATTACCTACTATTACATATAGTATATTGTGAACTGTGACCAGATTGCAATATGTTGTTATAGTTATATCTCAGGCTATATCTCAACAATATTGTCAGCCTGTCCTGTGGCTTCGCTTATCACATATATCGCATTAAATCTCACCAGATTATGATATGTTACAATTGCATTTCATGCTATCGACAATATTGTCAGACTTTGGTGCATGGTTAACCTTGATTATCACCAGAGTGTAACATATCATTAAAGTATAGTACTCTTACCCACTCAACATGTCTTAGTAATTATTTAACCGGTCCTTAAGTTATTCTGCAATGTTCTAGTTTGTTCATCATCAATACAATATCAATAATTAAGACCTTGCATCGTAACCATCCTGTCTTTATGTTACGAGAACTATCTAGATTGGAATAATATGACACTTTTTTATCACTAATGTCCTAGTCCTCATTCAAACACCCCAAGGACAGTTTTCCTAATGTCACAATACTCCTGAAAGGTGTACAAAGAGTTTTTCATCATTGTTCCATGCAAATGGGATCTTAGGGCCAGATGTAGGTAGCCCAATACCGGTCGGTAACGGCCGTTACCGACCGGCATTTAGGGTTTGAGATGCAGGAGGCAGGTTTAAGGATTCGGTAATTTACCGAACGGTAGTTTAAATACCGATTCAGTAAATTACTGAATCCTTAATGTAGGGAGCACTCAAGTGAGTGCATTTTTCATTTAAGGATTCGTTAGTTACCACCAACTACAAGTTGGTGGTAAATATCGAAAACCTTTAAAAAAGCAATTTTGCGCTTTTTTAAAAGTGCCATGTGGCAGACATACATGCCCTTAGGGCATGTATGTGTGCCACATGTGCCCCCTGCACTATTTAGGGGTGCAACAGGATGTCAATGTGACACCCTGCCACCCTTGTAAGTCTTCCCCCCATTACCGATTCGGTATTTACTGAATCGGTAATTCCCATTCATTCCTATGGGCCTCCCGTAACATTTACCAAATCATTACCTACATCACATTTACCGATTCCTAATACCGAATCAGTAAAATTCGGTATTTAGGAATCAATAATATGTGATTACCTACATCTGGCCCTTAGTTCATAGTCGAATGATGTACTCCAGTCTACGCAAAGTCCGGGTTCGATTACCTCCACGTTCATGATTCAGTACCATATCAATGCCGTAGTATCTCAATGTCCGCCAATCATCATCAGGACATTCAACCTTATGTTTTGCAATTGCATACGTCATGTCTTTATTTTTCACTGCTCTGATATGTTCCAATATCCTGTTGTTTAACATGCATGTGGTACTGCCCACATACATGAGGCTACAAGCACATTCAACTACATACACTACAAACTGTGTCCTGCAAGTAATTTTATGTTTAATTTTTATCACTTGCTTTTGACAACCCAAGATTTTCTTTATATCGATTCTGACTTTACACCCTTTACAGCTGTTACACTTGATAAAACCAAGTTGTAAACCGTCCAACCAGATCTTCATATATTGGTTAGAAAAATGGCTTTTAACCAATTTATCCTTGAGTGATGATGCTCTTCTAAAAGTTACTTGAGATTCTTTTCCCACTCGAGGACCAATATCCGAATATTTAGAGATTAAACACCAATGGTTTTTTAATATATTGCAAAGGGTTTATCCAGGCATAGGTTTTTTTTTTTTTTACAGAGTTTTATATAGAGCAAATTTGACCCGGTATCGGGTATCAGAGTGCTTTACATAGTACCAGTTCCGTTACATGAGGACACACATTCATTTTTGTTAGGCACAGGGGGCTGATTCACAGAACTAACTTAAGAGAAAATCCTAAACTTACTACTTTTGGTATTCACAGAAGTTAGGATTTTGTCTTAAGACAAACTTAAGACAGACTTAAGACAGACTTAAGTTAGGATTTTGTCTTAAGTCTGTCTTAAGTCTGTCTTAAGACAAACTTAAGACAAAATCCTAACTTCTGTGAATACCAAAAGTAGTAAATTTAGGATTTTGTCTTAAATTTCTTCTGTGAATCCGCCCCAGGGAGATTAAGTGATTTGCCCAGAATCCCAGGATGCTCAGCGTCATTGCCTAGACTCGAACCCAGTTCCCCAGATTCGAGGTCAACCACCCTGTGCTAACTGTGCTATAGGGATTAAGCTGGATCCTAACGATGAGACCCAATAGGCTAAAATCTATCTGGGGTTGAGTTCTCCTTCAGGCACAGTGGTGCTGGAATAATTTTCAGAGTGGGGGTGCAGCCACCAGTAGAGTGGCAAAGATGTGGTATGTAGCCGGTATTGCATTTTGGAAGACGCTGTTGCGAATATATTGTGAAAGCAAGTGCACTCTCATTTACAAACAGCACATTTTCCATTAAAATGGCCACTCAATTTGCACAAGCATGCAGTTTTACTTGTAAAAATATTTAACGCAGGAAGGATGATGAGCGGAAATAGGGTTCAGGGAAGATTCTCATTTGCGCATCACCAAGTACAGTGCCATGATTTTTAATTTGATTAAAATCTTTGTTTCCATCACATTTCAAAATTACAAAAAATGTATGTTCCTAAATGTTGATATATTTTAAAATATTTGTACAGTTTACAAGAATTAAAATGTTGCTGTGGTTTAGAAAGAAATGACTTTTTTCATTGTTTTCTTTCACTCTCCCTATACACCAGCAAGATTGTAACAAAGTTCACTATACAAAACCCTCTCACTTTGTAGTCAGAGAAAAATAAGTAAACACAAGCCGCCATGTTAAAAGAATAACCAGCAATTTGTCAGAAGACATAGCCTGACTCTTGACTTCTGTCTTTGAACTCAGAGCAAATTTGACAATATAAATCCAATATTTAAAGGCATCTTTAATGCTGCTTCACCTTCTGAACTCCAGTATGGTTATTGTGGGGGTGCTGCAGCACCCCCCAAACTCCTATTCCAGCACCTATGCTAAGAAGACACATGGCTTAGCAGTTCGAGCTGGACTCTTCTTTGTATTGGAAAAGGAACAAAGCCAATGTTGACACTTGTCTGTAGTGGCACATTGGGCACAAAATTGATGGACTGGAATCTGGAAAGCAGTGGTTGAGATTAATCCAAGGATTGCACTCAATACTTTTTTTCTTTAACTCAGTGAACTTCATTTATTTGTTTTTGAATTTATAAAAGCACATAAATCCCCAGAGGAAGTACTGATGCTAATATGAAGCTGACAAAGACTGAAAAGGTACAAAGAGACTACTGATAAAAAACACAGATACTTAGTTGCTTCTGAAGACTGACTGCTAAGTCTGGCTTTGGTGATAAAGAGGGAGGTGTTCCACTTAGCAGGTACCTGGAAAGCAAATGCATACCCCCATTGACGAGAAGTTTTGATCATAGGGATATGAAGAAGATAAGCCGAGGCTGACAGCACAGGGAGATTAGCGTGTGAACAATTAAATAATTAATGCAGGGCGAAGATTGTGTAGAGATTTAAAGCGATGCAAAGACTTTTAAAGATGACCGCCTTCCTCATTGACAACCATTGAAGTAATCGCGAATGTGAGCATGACAAGGGAGCCTGCAAAAACAATTTTGGACCAACGGGAGTCGATGAAGCTGGTAGACAGATAGGCCGAGTACAGAGCATCAGCATAACGAAGTAGAAGTCAGGAAGTGGGTCGGGGTAGGAATAAAAAGGCTACATTTCTCCCAGGATCTTAATTTTATGAACAAAGGAAGCAGTAATATTATCAATTTGTGGGGTAAATGATAAGGTGTCATCCAGAATGTCTCCCAGATTTCAAACACCGTGCACTGGGGAGGGCTGTGACCCGAATGTGGCCGTCCCCCTGTTATCAGTCCAAAGAAAAGATGAACCTCCTAGGATGAGCACCTCAGTCTTATCAGAATTCAGCTTCAAGCATTTAGTAGACATCTAGTAGGCCACTACTCCTCGTTCTGATAGAAGGTTTGCACATGCAGGGTCTCCATTACCATCTATTTGCAAAATAATCTCACTGGCATCTGACACAGGTTTTATGTGGCGCAGGGCTTTACAACGTGACGCATCTCCCTAGATGCATCACGTTGTAAATACCCCGCAGCATGGTGCTGGCTTTGCGCCGCTGCTGCGTCACAAAAGTGATGCAACGGCGGCGCAAAAGTGCCGTACGGGGCTTGTAAATCTGCCCCATTGTGTTCCAAAACTGCTCAACTGCAATGCTGAGGCCTTCCAAGCCGCATCCTTGCAGGACAGTTGAACTTACAAACAGTGCTGAAAACTGACTCTAGGTTCATTCCTCTTGCACCCCTAGCTATGACCCAATCAGATGTGAATCCTCCCTCAAGCTTCCATTCTCACTTACCTGTCCTTTTTTGTACCAGCCCTTAGGACGGAAGACAAAAGCACCTCAAGAATCGATTGTGCCAAACCTCCAGGTAAACACAGAATTATGTTTTATAATATTTCTATGTTAGTATTATGTGTTCCTTGCCACAGTCACACAAATTGTTAGCTCTCACAAAGCTTATGAATCTACACTTAGAGAGGCCCTGTTCTCAGTGGAGCAGATTAGATTTTTCATTGGTCCATTGCAACCAAACATAAAAAACTGTCCAGTGTACAGTGCCCGCCATGATGGGGTCTCCTACAGATACAGCGAGAAATTACCCCAACATAATCTCTGTACTGGACAGCGTCTGCTAATAAAGAAAATACCAACCGTGAAAAAGAACCGTGAAAAAGAAACACGTTTGTTTTAACCACATGGGTGCTCATGACGAGCTCAGCTCCTCATGAGGCACGGTTGCTGAGCTCGTCATAACGGCCGCAACGCTCGCACGCGGGGCTAATTCCCCTGCTGTGTGAGCATTCCACAGAAACGGGTGTGGCCATGACTAGCTCAGCTCATCATGAGCACACGGCCACCGTGCTGTGTGACGAGCAGAGCTTGTCACGAGCAGCGGGGCGTTGTGCACGCCCCCCTACCCCCAGCACAGCGGGGGAATAACCCCCGCTGCGAAGGGGTTAAAGCCTTCCCACGTCTCTTGGTTTCCGCCTGACCACCCACAAAAACCTTTGTGACAGATCCTGATTGGAGGGGGTGAGCCAACAAATTAACAGGGAGAGCCGAGCCTGAGCCGAGCCAAGGGTCTGGGTCAAATCTTAGAGCCCGTGCTCGAGCCAACCCCCTGAAAATATGTTATAAAAACCATACAACAAATCCCGTAAAATCTTCAAAGTTAAAAAAAAGTGTATTTTTGTAGCTTATGAAAGTTTTGACATTAATAGGGCACGTTATAGCACTGAACTGATAAGTATTTATTAAATGTGATTGTACATCTGGCAGTCTGATCTCACATCTTCGAAAGTGCTTTCATAAACGCATGTTAATGCAAAAAAAGAGATTAGGTGAAATAGACAATTTGCCTTAGATCACACAATGCATGTTGCAATGTATCCAGGTTTTCTGTTTCATTCTGTACAAATCAGCAAATAAATGGGTATCTATTTGTCTTTCCTTATGTTGAGGCCTTGGGGCATATTTACAACGACGTGTCTGAGTGTGGAGCTGCGCACAATTTGGCAGCATAGCACTCTGACATTTCCAATACGCAGGGATGTCAGTATTTGCAACAATACAGCACACCGCTTTGTTTTCCCTAGCACTGGCACTAAAATTAGCTGCCTAGTGCCAATGCAGGCCCCCTTGCACAATAGTGCAAGGGGGCCTGGGTCGATGGGACCATCAAGGCACAACGGCCCCAACAGTGCTGGGATGCCTGGCTTCACCTTGGGAATGCCCAGGAGTGGACATTTCACAGGGAAAAGCCAGGAAGGGCTCCTTAGCGGTATGAGTACAAGCGCCGGGAGACCCCGGTCCGGGGTAGCTGTGCGCTTTACAAGTACAACACATTTACATGTGCAAGGGTGCCTGCGTTGCAGGGAATGATTGTTTATGTGCAGGAAGGTGTCTCACCCAATCCATAATGGCGATTTGTTATGTCTAGGTGTGCAGCAGAATGCAGCACACATGAAAGCAACAAACCGTCATTATTTAATGATTGTTTATGCGCATGAAGGGACACATTCCTGCACATAAACAATCATTAATGGGGTTTTGCTCTTTCTATATGTGCTGCAGAATGCCGCACACATAGAAAAAGCAAAAAAGAGGAGAAATAAAAGCTATTGTCCTCGTTTCTCCATTCTAACGCCTGCCCATGCACCTCCTTGTAAATCTGGGGCAGCGTCAAAAAAAAAATGGGTGTTGCAGTGGAATGTCCACAGCAACACCCACTGCACGCCCCGTCCACGCTAAATGATTTGTGTAAAGGGTCTGTATTTAGAAGGCGGCGTTAAGCCTCAAAAAGTGGCTTAACGCCGCTTTGTTAATATGGATAATGGCATAGCGCCACCAGAATGTCGCTAAAAGGGATGTTCTGGTGGCGATATCCCCTTATAAATATGCCCCTTTGT
This sequence comes from Lissotriton vulgaris, assembly GCF_964263255.1. NCBI lineage: Eukaryota > Metazoa > Chordata > Amphibia > Caudata > Salamandridae > Lissotriton > Lissotriton vulgaris. The sequence continues at coordinate 1,741,401,567 of NC_141695.1, forward strand.
TTTTACATTTCAGTGCATTCTTCTGCAGTTTTTAAAATATACCGCAAACTCAACCAGAAGGTATTGGAACATTTTACATGAGCACCAGTGACATTGCAGAAGGTAACATGCATTATTTATAGGCAAGGGGAGATGACATGATTTGCCCAGAATGATCTGAAGCGGAGACTCGACTTGGCTCCCAAGTTTCATAGTCGCCAGCTCTGGGTGTAACACCACAAAGAGGAAGCGCAGCAGAAGCAAAATGAAAGCTTGGCTTGTTATGGGCTCGAGGTTCCAACAGGACCTCGAGCTGTGCCAGAGCCAGGCTTCGGGTTCAAGTATGGCTCGAGCTTTTAGTGCTTCGCCCACCTCTAAGCTTAATACCCTTCTTGGAAAGTGAACGAAATGTATCAGCTGACCTGACATGGGGGTAAGGCATTAAAGGTAGATGTCCTGGGCTCTCTGAATTTAACACTGAGGGCCCGATTCACAGAACTAACTTAAGACAAAATCCTAAACTTACTGCTTTTGGTATTCACCGAAGTTAGGATTTTGTCTTAAGTTTGTTTTAAGACAGACTTAAGACAGACTTAAGTTAGGATTTTGTCTTAAGTCTGTCTTAAAACAAACTTAAGACAAAACCCTAACTTCTGTGAATACCAAAAGCAGTAAGTTTAGGATTTTGTCTTAAGTTAGTTCTGTGAATCGGGCCCTGAGTCTCTGTAGACATGTCTCCCAACATGGCCCAAACTAACAAATCTGTGATGTTTAGTAATTCCTATTTTATTTTTAAATTAACAGAACATGTCCAAATGCATTTTTTTGTACACTTGTCTCGTAGTACACACTCAGTAAACATATCAATAATTTCACACTCACCGGGCATAACCCTTCACTCACACACCATATACAACAACTCCCATCACCTGTTAGAAAGATACCTAGAGTCTACAGCTCATTAGAGAAGTGCTCATAGTCTTCTGAATTAACACCTGTTAATCTGTTAAAACTACAAGGAAAAGCAAATGAATGCAATAACTGTAACATATCATCATATTTGGCACCATAAACTAAAATTACACTGAGTATTGTTTGGAAGTAGTATTACCTCCAACAGATAGGATTCTCACCACAGTTAGTAGAAGCAAAATTAATTTAGACAAGTGTTTCTTAACTTTTGAACTTCTGTAGACCCCTACTCAATCATTAATGGACCCATCACAGAATCAATATTGGAACCCCCACTGAGTTATCATTGCAATACTGGGACCGCGGCCTAGGCAATTTTGATGATTTGAACCGCAAAACAATGCACAAAAATACCAAAACAAGCATTCTTAAAACAAATACAAAAATGATGATCTATTTTATTTAATTCAAAAATATTTTTAAAAATCACAATTTTAAATTTAATGGGAAAGTTGCACCTTTTCTAACTTTAATTAAGGCAGCTCGTCAACCATAATAGACTCTGTTTGATGCAATCAGTCTGAGGGTACCAACTTAATTTTTAGCCTCTAATTTCAAATTTCTTTATATTTACACTTTAAAATTTTCAATTTTACATTTTGCTTCTTCGTATATATGCACCCTATTCCTTTGATATTATTTTATTTTCTAATCCGTTGCAGACCCCATGAGTAGGCCTCAGAAGGCGTCACAGAAGCCCTGGGTTTCTGGATTACAGGTTTAGAACCTCTGATCTAGAGAGTGTGAACTGATCCAGCACTCAGAGATTGATAAATTTGCAATAAACAAGGCCCAATTACATTACCCAAACAAGTCTCTTCACGCTGGGTTCAGTGTAATGCAAAGTTCATACCTAACTTACCAATTTCCAAATGAACCTGCATTTCTCATAGAACAATAATGTGGCAATGACAACTTTTTATAGTTGAAAAGGTATAGGCAATAATCAATAACCACACCCTAGATAAAAGTCGAACACAGTGTGAATAGTTATATTATTTTATCTGATAAAGTGAAAAAATGCTCATCAAGTACCAATACATAGTACAAACCATGGAATATCATTGAGTAAATTATTAGCAAAGAGAAGGACAAAACTCACATCACAATGATTATGCATTGACGGAGTGGAAAGCGAAGAGAGAAAAGGTTCAAAGACAAAATACATTTGCAAATAATTATGCAAATTCAGGTTTCTATCTATACTAACTCAGTAGGAACAGGACATCTACTCTTTGGCACAACAGCAGAAAGACCCCTCAAGAAGATTTGAAAGGGCAAAGACCACTCAGGAATTGGGAACAGGAAACAGGTAAGCCTCTACAGCAAACCGATGACAGCGACGATCTCCCAAGGATCTGCCTAAACGCCTCCCACCAGCAAGCCCCTCCCTCCAAGCACCTCAATTATACCCTAAGACCCAAATGTCCAACCCACATTAGCTTCAAGTACACGAGAATGTTGCATTTGATTGGTCAGGGAAGGGGGTGTGCTGTCACACCATACTCAGCACGTCCATCTTACTCAATGTTCTATTGGTTTGTTTTTCAAACATCATGACTACATCATCCCGGGAAATACAAGTAAACTAATATCAGGCTGAAGGTTCCTTCTCTCCGCTAATGTTTCCAGTTCTGTTACTCATACGCTTCAGGAGGAAACGTTCATCACTTACTGATTGTTTTTCATCTCCACGTTTTTAGTTTTTGGCAGGCACACATAAGTTTGAAGGTCACTTGCCTTTTCCTTCCCTCCACATTCTCTTTTGCTTTTTCCCATGCTTCTACGAGAAATAAGACAAGCATTAATACTCCTTTTGCAATGCTTTTCCTTTACGCACCCTCCAAAAGCTGCATCTAACCATGCGCATCCATGTTAGTATTTATTCCAAGCAAACGTTATTAACATGCACAAAAGCAGCATTAATCTCTTTATTTTCATTAGTCAAGCATTTGAGGCCAGGTTCAGTGCTTTATTACGTGCTTGCGAAGTGTTATTTTCCCTCATGTTATTTTCGTAAAAACCACACATTTATCACTGCAAACTATTAAGAAATTAGAAAATGTTACTAGGGGTTTTCAATCCGAGCAGGTTTCATTTTACGTAAACCCTGCTCCATCAGATTCAATAGCCCATACACTATTTTTAATAAAGGCGCATTAAGGAATGAGTTGTGTTTGCTGCAGACTGATATATTATAATGCTCTATTACTTACCGGTAATCTTCATTACTCCTGGTCCCGTTGTCCTCGGCCCATTCAGAACTTATGGAGATAACCATCTCCTGACAGAAAATAAAAACAAGAGGAATGCTGGGATATCCCTACTGCCCCTCCCCCCGGGAGTACAAAGGTAGGATCTACCCAGCAGCCCTCCTGTACAAACAAGCCCAGACAGGAAGGCCGGCCGCCCGGGAGGGAGGGAGGGGCGTATGAATGGGCCGAGGACAACGGGACCAGGAGTAATGAAGATTACCGGTAAGTAATAGAGCATTACCCCCAGGTCCCTTATGTCCATTCAGAACTTATGGAGAAATACCAAAGCAGAAAAAGCCGGCCTTCCCAACCCAACAGAAGCCAACCCAGGAAACCACACCAAGGCAGCAACCGCAGAAGGAAAAAGGAAGAACCGGGGAAACCCCAGGCAGAGCCCCCGACAAGAGGGACCCCCACCAGACCAGCAGACACCCAACAAGAGCAAGGGCGCACAGCCAGACGACCAGACCGGCCACCACAGAGGCCAACCAGCCCACCGCAGGAACACCCGACAGCCAACCAGCGACAGGGAGAGCACAGCCACCCAAGCCACCACAGGCAAGGGGACAACAGCAGAAGAGAGGCCCAACAAGAGAAAGGCCAAGAGCCACCAGGCCCACAAGCCAGAAACGGGCAGAAGAAGACAACCCACGCAAGAACAGGCAGGAGACAAGCGGACCAGAGGAACCAAAGGCCCAACAAAGAAGAACAGCGGAAGCCCACCAGAACCCAACCCGGAAGGCAAGACCGAGCCCAAGGCCAGGGAAAGAGAGAAAACCCAGACACCAGGGAACGAAAAGCAAACCCCAGGAGGCCAAGCCACCAGGTCCCGCAAGACGAGGACACAAGGCAAAGGGAACCAGCACCTCCAGGAAACCCGAGCAGGAATAACCAACAAGGGCAACCAACCAGGACAAAGAGACCCGGAAAAAGAGGAAAGGGAACCGAAGGAACCCCAAAACAGAACACCAGCCAAAGCGCAGGAAACGGGAGCAGGAAGCAACAGCCCGAAGAAGGCAAACCTGAACACCAAAGCAGGAGTGCAACCGGAAGGGCCAAGGACCCGGAGGACCCAAGACAACAGCAAGGGAACCACGAAGGACACAACAACCACAGCCAAGCCAAGCCAAATCAGAGACAGGCCAGGCACAAAGACCCCAAACAGCCCAAGCAAAGGACCGGGGCAGAAACCCAGAGGCCAGAGAGACAGAGGCAAAACCACCCCAGAGGACCTCACAGAAGCAACCGCAGCCAGGGAGGAAAGCACAAGCAAACCACATCCCACAGCCCGGCAAGACCCAAGGCAGGGCACGCACAGGGGACGAACCCCGCACGGCGAAAGCCGCAACCAAGGATACAGACAGGAAGCCAAAGCCGAAGCCAAAGCAACCCGCAGAACCAACCCGAAACAAGGGAAGGACAAAAGAGGGCAAGACCCCAACAGAGCACAGGCCCGAGAGCCAACAGCCCCGCCGAAGCCCCAATGAACCCAAGAAGAGGCAAGGAGGGAAAACAAGAAGGCAACAGCGTGACGGCCAGAAACAAGAATCAGACCGGAACACACCACACTCACAAGCAACCGGAATCCCACGACACAGGGACCAGCCACCCCACAGGCAGACAGGGCACCCGCAAAGAAGAGCCAAGCCACCCATGAAACTCCCAGAAGAGACTCAACCAGGCAGCCCAGGACCGCATAAAGAGCACAACCAGGCAACCCAGAGCAGGACGCACAAACAAAAGGCAGACCAGTCCAGAACAGGAGCCAACAGGGAGGAAGCCCAAGGCAACAGGCCACCACAGAAAGCCACGGCCGAAAGCCAAGCAGAAGCAAACGCAGGCTACAGCAACCAGCGCAGCGCGCCTCCCACACAGCCAAGCCACGGGGAGACGCGCAGAGCGACCCGGAAGAAACGGGGAGGCGGCGCCCCCGCCCCAAAGGGCCGAGAAACCGGAACACCGGCCAGGAGGAAGCCATGCCGCCCAGCAAGCCCGGCAGGCTGGGAGGCAGACCCAGCAGACAACCTGCGAGATAAAAACCCACAGGCCCAGGAGAGGCAACAACAACGGCCACCCCGCACCACCACCAAAACCAGAAGAGGCAGGGAAGAAAACCAAAGGAAGAAGCCAACCGCACCCCGCAGCTCCAGGCGGCCAGGCAGAAACCAACCAGGCCAGACCAAGCTACCGAGCAGACAGCGGAGCGTGGGAACAACACACCAACCCCGAGAACAGGAGGCATGACAGGACCCGTCAGCCGCCAGGAGACCCCAGGCAGGCAACACAGCAGACACAGGAGGGGACGCCAGGAAACAGCAGCACCCAGCAAAGGGAAGGCCACCGCACCAGAAGGACCAAGCAGGCCCCCACCACGCACCACGCCCAACAACAGGCGCAGGCCGGGAGGAACCGAACAGCCGGACCCAAGTCAGCAGAAGCCCCCCAAGCAGAGGCAGAGGGGTGAGAGCACCCCAAAGAACCCACGGCACCCACGAGAGGAACCAGGCGCAGCCAAGGCAAAGGAGGGATAGGACCAGGAACCCGGAAGGGAAGAACCAGGACCCCCAAGCAGGGCAGAGGCCACAACAGCCAGCCCGCAGAGGAGGCAAGACCACCGAGGAAGAATAGGACGGCAGGCCAACCTGAACGAGGGGAGCCCCCAGGACCCACCGCGCAGTGTCCCAAGAAGCAGGAACAACGATCCACCACCAGACGGGGCAGAGAGCCGGAGCAGAAGGCAACCCAAACAGGCCGCCGAAGCAGAAAAAGAAGCGATACTGACACCAGAGCACCAGAGGGTAAGGCGCAATCAAGCAGGCAGGGAAACCCCAACCACACAGGGAACCCACGAGCAAGCAAAGGCAGGAGCAGCAAAAAGAACCAGCCACCACAGAGGCGACCGGAACACAAGCCAGAAACAGAAAGGGCAAACACCCCCAGAGGCGCCAAGAGCAGGGAAACCCCCAAAGACGAGAACCAAGGGAACAGACCCACGGAACGTCCACCACCGGAGAACCGGGGCCTGCCGAAGGTAGCGCGGACCCCTGAAACAGAAGCAGCAGGAAACCCCAAAAGGGAAGGCAGCACAGAGCCCACAAGCAAGCCCCGACACCAAACAGAGGCGCAAAACCGCCAGAGCGGAGGCCAACCAAACGCCGCACAGGGGACCGGAGGACCAACAGAGGGCAAAGCGCCAACCAACACAGCAAAAGGAAGCGCCAGCCAAGGCAACCCAGGAGGCGGACGAGCAGCATCACGGCAGTGAGGAGCCCACAACAAGGAGAAAGGCACCCACACCCAGCCGCAGCGGAACAGGCAGGCAATGAGAACAAGGAAAGCACCCCGCACAGCTACTCACACAGACCCCCGCACAACAAGTGCACAGGAATGCCAAAGGAAACCGCACACCCAGAAGGGAAGAGGACCACAGAGCCACCAGACCCAGAACAAAACAGGGGCCAAAGAACAGCCCAACCAGCCACCACGGCAGGCAGCAGCGCACACACCCCTCCAGACCCGAGCCCAGGAAAGCACCCCAGAAACCGAGACCCAAAGCCCAGAGCCCCACCAAGAAGCGTAGCGAGTCGAAGGGAGGCACGAACCAAGGGTGGCAGCACCAAAGACGGCAGAGGCAGCCTACAGAACACAACCACTCCCAGACTCCGAGAACCCTGCCAAGTTGGAAGGAACCCTGAGAAAAGGAGATCCGCCGAGAAACACCAGAGGAAGAGCGCCCCCGCCGAGACCAGAACCTGGACCACCCACCGCCAAGTCGTCCGTCCAATCCGAAAGGGCACGACAGGCAGAGCGTCAGGGACAGAGCAGCCCCACCACAGAGGTAGGTAGCACCCCTAACCCCCCCCCCCCCCCCCCCCCCCCCCAGATGAGAGTAAGGGACAGAGCACCGGCCCAGCTGTCACGCAACTGTAGCAGCAAACACGCTCCCAACAGTGCATAGCCACATAAGTGTGTAAGTACAAAGCATATCATCTGTACAGTGCGCACCCTGGACAGAAAGCCACAGGCCTACATCACACTGACGTCGGGAGCAGAGAGTGTCATTACACAGTTAACCCTGTCAAAATGCCAAAAACGCTTGACGGAGGGAAAAAACATCACATTGTAAACAGTAAATCACAGGATGTAGAACCAATGCTCCAGCTCCAAAGTCGGCAGCAAGTGCTGTAACGCCACAATCACAGGCACCACATGGAAATACCGGAACAAGAAATGCCGCCTCCGAGCACCCTCCGGGGGAAGCCAGGGAACTGCAGCCGGAGACCGAGCACCACGCTCCCAGGCAGGCCTCAGCAGCAGCGGCAGCCTCGAGACATCCGAGGCAGGAGGTTTTAACACAAGCGCTCCAGGCAAGCAACGATCCTCAACAAACAGCATAACAGAGGAAAAACACCGCAAAAGCGGGACTCACCCGGAGCGGGGGCCTGAGCAGCACCAGCAAGGCCCCCACACACCAACAGCCGGATCCGGGATCGACCATCCAGTGCAGCGCGTCTCCCACCCGGCCAGGCTCGGGGAGACGCGCATAGCGACCCGGAAGGAACCGGGAGGCGGCGCACCAGCCGCAAAGGGCCGGAAAACCGGAACAACAGCAGCAAAGAAGTCAATCCCCCCCAGGAAGCCCGGCAGGCCGGGGGGGAGACACATCAGGAACCTCACCCCTGCCCGTGAAGCCAGGCAGCCGGGCAGGAGGAGCCAGAAGAGGACTGCACGCCACTCAAGCCCAGCAGGAGCCGGTGCAGCCCCTATCATCAACAGCATCCATCAGCCATTCTGTCGAAGACAGAAAAAAAGAACAGGAGAACTGCTGGGTAGATCCTACCTTTGTACTCCCGGGGGGGGGGGGCAGTAGGGATATCCCAGCATTCCTCTTGTTTTTATTTTCTGTCAGGAGATGGTTATCTCCATAAGTTCTGAATGGGCCGAGGACATAAGGGACCTGGGGTAATGGTATTGTCCACCAGACGCTCACAAATATTGTATGGTAAGAGAGCATCAGCATAACAAGCCACACACAGCAGCAGGGCAGTGAGGTGAGTTGATGTTAGGCAGTTAAGGACAGTATTGAGTCCTCAGACTGTGATGAGCCGTATTGCTCTCATGTGTAATGAAAGGCTAGCTACAGTATAGGCACAGCTACTTCCTGGTAGCCATAGGAACCGTATTAACCACAGATATTGATGAACAGCATTATTTCGAAAGCAAAGCATCAATGCCCTATGAGCAGTATTGACCCCTGGTGTTGATGAGAGGTACTGTCCCGCAGGGTCGGCTTTAGCGCTGGTGGCGCCCGGTGCGACAAACACTTTTGACGCCCCCCAATCCCCATGACCGCCTCCTTGGATTCTCTCATTACCACTGTGCAAAAGTGCCCTCATCTCTCTAATCATAAAATATTGCTAAATACAGCGCCCCTCCTGAGGTCGGTGCCCCCCTCCACAGGTCAGCGCCCAGTGCGGCTGCACCGGTCGCACTGCCCTTGCTATCCCAGATAATGGGGCATTATTAGAGCCAATGACTATACAGAGTACTGACACACTGAATTATGAGTATCAGTGTCTTAGAGCTGTAACACATAGTGGACAAAATTGACAGAGCAATATTGAGCCACATTGTGATTTCCCCCCAACAAAATGTATAAACATGGTAGTCTATAAAATCTTAATTGAATTGCCAAGCCAGAAAGAAAGGATTCTTTTTTTTTCCAACTCTAGTCTCTGTCAGTGTAGTCTACCCCTGTGGCTGAGAAGGACCAGTTTGATGTGAGCAGACACTAGTATGTTCTCTCACCGGTGGATCGCTGATCTTCTTAGTTCCTGGTCTACCTGCAGGGTAACGATGGTGGTGCCCCGTGCAACAATTCTTTGACGTTGTCCCTAATAGCTTCCTTCTCCACGTATTCCCTCACTACCACCCTCCAACAATACCCCTCATCTCTCCATAGCCCCCCTATCTCACCTGCATTTAATTTGTTTTATAGCACCTTTCATACCAGTGGAGGGTGTCAGAGGACTTTAATTCAAATGCTTATTACAGAGAGACATTGAATCATATGTGTGTCAATCAGTCTATAGGAAATGTTACATAGGACAACGAGGATTACCAGGTGTAGGAATCACATGCTATCCATACTATTATGCAATTAATTATAAGAGTGTTTGGTCTGGAGAAGCACAAACTCATGATTTAAAATGTACCACAGTAGTTGGCGTGGACTTTACTAATAAGAACATATTTCTACCGAAACCAACCCTTTTAAGCAACATTAGGATAATGAAGGACTGGAGAAAAAACATAAGATTGCAAACTATAACATGCAGTTGGAAGCAGTGCTGTGATGGGAGTTCATAGGCCACTCTGCTATATAAGGATTGTAACTTATGAACCACAAGTAACAAAAGGATTTCTGTGACAAAAGCAGTAACTCACTGAGCTATGCACATAAAATGCTTTATGGCAAGTCAAAACTGCCACAAGGCATAGCTGATCACTTTCCTGCAGGAACATTAATCACCAGAGCTATCTTGACATTTTTATTGTTGCCTGAAAAACTGCTGAACACCCAAGGATCTCTGCAGCAAGTGGTTTTAAATCCATACCTTATTTCTAAACACTGCTCTCCCCATCCCCCTCCTTCCTGAGCTCAGTGCCAGATGTGGCTGCAGATGCCACACCACCCTAAAACCAGCCTGGTTTCTGTGAGACTCGTGTGGAATGCAAGTGAAAAGAGATCTTTGTTTGTCATCCCTCTGTATCAGCAGCTCCACACCACTTTTATCACAGACTATCTGTAACGTAGACACAGATACTCCTCTAAAGCTCATTTAAAGATACAAGAGCTCCCCACCCACCTCAACAAATTGTGGGAAGCCGCGGAGTAAGATCACTCACGACATCACAGGGTTGACTCTTTGGGGTATATTAACAAGGGAAAGGGCAAATTAACGCTAAGGGCGCTTAGTGTTAATTTTTTGAACGCCTGCTATCGCTAGATAATATCGCCTGGTTATCGCGTTATTAACAACGCTAACCGCCTAGGCGATGAAAAATCCAGCAATAGCGGCATTTTGGTAGGTTATTGCTGGTAATGCAGCGATAAAACTACAAGGATAGGGGTATCCTTGTTGATAGCCCATGGTGGATTTAGCCATGTAATCCACCTCCCATTGGATTACATGTCTAAGTCTGAAAATTAACAGACGTAAAAAAGCAGCATTAACCGTGGTTAGCAATGCTTTTTTAGTCTCTAACAGGGTTAGCGTGAAGCTTGATATTACGAGAAATGTCGCTTAGCGACATTTCTTCTATTATTTAGCTCTGGAAGGCCCACTTTGCATCTCATTAGAGAGAACTCCCATCCCAGCACTGCTTCCTACTGCATGTTATAGTTTTCAATGTTATGTTATTTTCCCCAGTACTTTTTATCCTAATGTTGCTTAAAAGGGTTGGTTTGGGTAGAAATATGTTCTTATAAGAGATGCAAAGGGAAGCGTAGAGAAAAAGGGTGCTAACGTGCGATTTTGTATGCTAGCACCCTGTTGTTGATAGGACGACATTTTTATCTCCGCTTCTTTGGCTTGAAAGCCAAAAATGCAGAGCTAAAGCCCTTGTTAATATGCCCCCGAGTTCTTCCTCTTTGACCCATAACAGCCTCTGATTTGCTAGGAGTCGGGACATGGGCAAGTAAAGTAAATGGCTGCAAGAGCTCAGTTTTCTCTCGGTTTCTTTCTGCTTCCAGGAGTAGGAAGGGGCACTGCTGCAATGTGGCGGGTCTAAAGGACAGGATACATCTTGCTTGCCCCTCATTTACGCCCATGGCTCTTCGTGTTTGCTTTTATACCTCATATGTATGTGTCTGCTGCATGGGCAGAATGTACACACACACCTATGTAGACAGATGTGTAGCCTGGCCTGGAATTCATAGACAAGCCTACGAGTTTTAGCCCACCTTAAGAGATGTCCCTCTCTCTCATGAATGAACACACCACCACCCCATGCCCTACAGTGGTGTTTAATGGGCCACATTGCTCCACTGAGGGCCTTAGCAGTTGAGGGAGCAGAGCTGGATAGGACCTTCCAGAGGATGCCTCATGTCACCCTGCTGTAGAGCTGTAAGTAAATGTAATGGGGCACTTCCAGTTGTAGGGCAGGATTGAACATCACAGATACCATACAGTGTCCCTTCACAGTCACTACTCTACTGTTAACGTATGTTGAAATGTACCATGAGTGAGCACAAAAGCAGCACATCCAACTGTCAATCAAAGGTTTTTAGGTTTTAGGTGACGTCACCTAAAAGGCAATGCTTATATTTCAGCAAGCATGGATTCGTAATTTGAGAGTGTATTTGTGCCATCTCGAAAAAATACCTCATCTAAGTTGTTTCAGAATTTCTTATAAGAGAAGGAAAACACAGCAAATTGGTTATGAAACGGTATAAGTCTCCTTTATGTGTCTCAACCAGTAGTACACATTTTCTTTTCATGCTCTCTTCCAACAGGATCTGAGACCCCTTTTTGTCCTACAGAGTGGCTTCATCATGGAGGAAAGTGTTATTTTTTCTCCGAACAGCAGAAGACCTGGAACGCGAGCCACGAAGACTGCTCCACTAGGGGCTCCCGCCTGGTGGTGATAGAGGACAGGGAAGAGCTGGTAAGGCATCAGTGATACAGAAGCAGGCTGAGCTGGTAAGGCATCGGTGATATAGAACCAGGCAGAATAATAAGGCATTAGTGATACAGAAGCAGGGGAAGCTGGTAAGGCATCAGTGATATAGAACCGGGCAGAATAATAAGGCATTAGTGATACAGAAGCAGGGGAAGCTGGTAAGGCATCAGTGATATAGAACCGGGCAGAATAATAAGGCATTAGTGATACAGAAGCAGGGGAAGCTGGTAAGGCATCAGTTATGCAAGAACAGGCGGAGATGGTAAGGCACCAGTGATACAGGAGCAGGCAAAGCTGGTAAGGCACCAGTGATACAGGAGCGGGGAGAGCTGGTAAGGCACCAGTGATACAGGAGCGGGGAGAGCTGGTAAGGCATCAGTGATACAGGAGCAGGTAAAGCTGGTAAGGCATTTGTGATACTGAGCCAGGCAGAGCTCGTAAGGCATCAGTGATACTGGAGCAGGCAGAAATGGTAAGGCATCAGTGATACAGGAGCAGGCAGAGCTGGTAAGGCATCAGTGATACAGGAGCAGGCTGAACTGGTAAGGCATCAGTGATGCAGGAACAGGAAGAGCTGGTAAGGCATCAGTGATGCAGGAACAGGAAGAGCTGATAAGGCATCAGTGATACAGAAGCAGGCAGAGCTGGTAAAGCACCAGTGATACAGGTACAGGCAGAGCTGGTAAGGCACCGGTGACACAGGTGCAGGCAGAGCTGGTAAGGCACCAGTAATACAGGAGCGGGGAGAGCTGGTAAGGAAACAGTGATAAGGGAGCAGGCAGAGCAGGTTAGGCAAAAGTGATACTTAGTCAGGCAGAGCTGGTAAGGCACCGGTGATACAGGAACAGGCAGAGCTGGTAAGGCACCAGTGATACAGGAGCGTGAGAGCTGGTAAGGGAACAGTGATACGGGAGCAGGCAGAGCTGGTAAGGCAAAAGTGATACTTAGTCAGGCAGAGCTGGTAAGGCACCAGTGATACAGGAGCAGGCAAAGCTGGTAAGGCACCAGTGATACAGGAGCGGGGAGAGCTGGTAAGGACACTGTGATACAGGTGCAGGCAGAGCTGGTAAGGCAAAAGTGATACTTAGTCAGGCAGAGCTGGCAAGGCACCAGTGATACAGGAGCAGGCAGAGCTGGTAAGGCACCAGTGATACAGGAGCGGGGAGAGCTGGTAAGGCATCAGTGATACAGGAGCAGGCAGAGCTGGTAAGGCACCAGTGATACAGGAGCGGGGAGAGCTGGTAAGGGAACAGTGATACGGGAGCAGGCAGAGCTGGTAAGGCAAAAGTGATACTTAGTCAGGCAGAGCTGGTAAGGCACCAGTGATACAGGAGCAGGCAGAGCTGGTAAGGCACCAGTGATACAGGAGCGGGGAGAGCTGGTAAGGCAACAGTGATACAGGAGCAGGCAAAGCTGGTAAGGCATCAGTGATACAGGAGCAGGCAAAGCTGGTAAGGCATCAGTGATACTGAGTCAGGCAGAGCTGGTAAGGCATCAGTGATACAGGAGCAGGCAGAACTGGAAAATCATCAGTGATACAGGAGCAGGCGGAGCTGGTAAGGCATCAGTGATACAGGAGCAGGCAGAACTGGTAAGGCATCAGTGATGCAGGAACAGGAAGAGCTGGTAAGGCATCAGTGATACAGAAGCAGGCAGAGCTGGTAAGGCATCAGTGATACAGGAGCAGGCAGAGCTGATAAGGCATCAGTGATGCAGGAACAGATAGAACTGGTAAGGCATCAGTGATACAGGAGCAAGGAGAGCTTGTAAGGCATCAGTGATGCAGGAGCAGGCAGAGCTGGTAAGGCATCAGTGATACAGGAGCAGGCAGAGCTGGTAAGGCATCAGTGATACAGGAGCAGGCAGAGCTGGTAAGGCATCAGTGATACAGGATCAAGCAAGGGAGTAAACCTTCAGTGATACAGGAGCAGGCAGAGTTGGTAAGGCCTCAGTGATACAGAAGTAGGCAGATCTGATAAGGCATTAGGAATTCAGGTACAAGCAGAGCTGTTAAGGCTACAGGCTTCAGGAGCAGGGAGAGCTGGTAAGGCATCAGGGACACGGAAGCAGGCAGAGCTGGTAAGGCATCAGTTATACAGAAGCAGGCAGAGCTGGTAAGGCATCAGTGATACTGAGCCAGGCAGAACTGGTAAGGCATCAGTGATACAGGTGCAGACAGAACTGTTAAGGCATTCATGATACAGGAGCAGGCAAAGCTTGTAAGGCATCAGTGGTACTGAGCTAGGCAGAGGTGGTAAGGCATCAGTGACACAGGAGCAGGCAGAGCTGGTAAGACATCAGTGATATTGAGCCAGACAGAGCTGGTAAGACATCAGTGATATTGAGCCAGACAGAGCTGGTACGGCATCAGTTATACAGGAGCAGGCTGAGCTCTAGAGGGCTTCAATGATACAGGAGCAGGAAGAGCTGGTACGGCATCAGGGATAAAAAATCGCTGGTCACCTATTACTGATAAAGAAATGGCAAATTGGGAAAATCCACGATAAAACTGCAGGAGCAGACGTGGTAATGCCTCGCTGACATTTTGTGGGGACTTCTTACCCCAGTGCGGGTCCTGGTGACATTTTCAGAGCAGTAGCACACTACACCATGGGAAGTGCTTAGCTGTAACAGTTTGACTTTTGTTGTGGGCCTATGTGGGAAGCACTTTGGTGTTGTGTGACGAGAGAGGAACCTAAACTGTCTTGGGATGCAGTGCTTAGCGGTGTGTTGGAGAGCGAAGTAAGAGACAAAATAATGCAAAATATGACCCTTATTATGCAAATGGCATTCTTGTATTTTAAACTATATTCAGCACAAATTATAACAGATATGTGAGCCACTATGAGGCCTTATGGGTCAGAAGGATTGCCCGGCAGAGAAAAGGAGGGCGCTTCAAACTCTGCTGGTATGGTCTAGAATACAGTGAGAAATCCCCTGTGAACTAGTGACCATGAGATGTCTTGAGATTCATCCTCATATGTGAAGGCCAGACCTGCAAGGATGGATTGCAATAGAATCCTTCAGAGCTAGCAAATTACTAAATTGGTGAAGGGGTAGTGGATACGGGCCTGCTGAGCAGTGCTGCCAACACGCCATGTAATGTAATGTTCTTTAACATGGATTTGTAGAGCGCAAAACTTGTCACCTGTGAGGGTATCCAGGTGCTCAGTAGAAACTTGTTCTGCAAGAACGATTAGTTGAAGAGCCAGGTTTTCAGTTTCTTGCTGAAATCCATAAGTGACGTGGCTGTCCTGATGTGCTGGGAGAGGTCTTTCCTGGATTTGGCTATTAGGTATTTTAGGTTTCTTTTATGGGTGGGTGGGCTGCTCTGCTAACAGAGCAGGGCAGGGGAGGAGCGGTTTGCCCACTCTTTAAGTGCACCAAGACTGTTTGGTCAGCCCTCTCAGACCGCCCAAAACAGTCATGCACACTTTCTCCTTCTCCTTACGGGCTGCATTACAGCCTGCATAGAGAACATGCCCACCCCTCCAGGCCCTGGCTGAGTCCCGTGTCACGGTGCTCAGACCAATAACAACGCTGCATTACAGTGTTGTGATTTGCTTAGGGGAGGAAATCTGGCTGCCTCCTGCCTGCTTCCTGCTTCCTGTTCCTGTTTGAGTCGAGGCAGGAGAGAAAAAGCAGAGAAGAAGTGGGGCCCGGCCTCAAGGTAAGTTTTTTATTTTTAGGGCTCGCCTATCACAATCCGCAAGGAATGGATAGGGGAGAATTTTAGTTGGCAAAATAAGTTCTCAAACCATCGGGCGGATTTCCGACAGTTCACATGAACACAATCACGCACTTTTCCCTCGCTCCCGAGCCGCCTGCCTCTGAGAGCTTCACTTCAAAGGGCCCCCCCGCCCACTGCTTCACACTTCACGGCCGCCAGGCCGTTTCTCGCAATTCTCCTCCCTCCCTCCCCACAGCAATGCCAAGAGCTTGTTTACCATGGTGCCACTTCACTCTCGAAAGACATGGGTGCCATACTTTCTTTCAGCCTGGCACCCATTTTAATGCAATCTTTTTCCATGCATGCTCCTTGATTCAATGCTCCCATCACGGACGCGTTACTAGTGTGGGCAAGATATGTGACCCATGGCCTCCCAGCGCATTGCTGTTCTTTACCTGGCCTACCAGCGCCTTGTTTAAATTGCGGGTTTACCTTCGTGCCCGACATAGCGCCAACATGTAAATGTACAGATTTTTCAGAGCGCTTCAAACCAATATTCTTCAAGCACGCTGAAACAGAGTGCACCTTCGAGAAATTGTAAACAAATGCCAAATTCAACGTTTATCAACCACAATATTATCGTGCATAACAAGTAATACGATGTGCTTCTGAAACCAAATCATGCCTTTGAGTTGAAAGTAAACAATAGATGTTAGTTACCATTTGCTACTTAACAGGAATAGTTTTAACATGCTCTGAAGATAAGAGGTGCAGCCTGACTGCAGAGATTCCACACACAAAATCTGCAGCATATGTAGAACCTACTCAGACATTTCAGCAGAGGATAATGCGAATAATACATTTTTCAATTTCTTGCAAACAATTGATTAGGAACTGATTTCCGAATAGTGTTTAGTAAAGCTTATCCGAAAATGTTCGTACATAGAAAGCGTCCAGGCACCTATCTTTTCACTACAGCACTCAATGGTTCTCTCTCTCTGTCACTCTCTCTCTCTCTCTCTCTCTCTCTCTCTCTCTCTCTCTCTCTCTCTCTCTCTCCCTTTATTATTATTCCCATACACACACGTTCCCTTTCTATCGCACCCTCCACCTGTGACGTCGCTCTCTGCCTCTTGCTGTCGCTCTCACCCTGTCTCCTTATCCTGTGTCTCTTTCTGTCTGCCTGTCACCCATCTCACAGTCACACCATCTCACTGTCTCTAGCCCCTGATCTCTTTCTTCCTCCACCCCTCGCGCTTTCCCTTTCTTTTTCTCTGTCCCCTCCATTCTCTCTCTACCCCGCTGTACTGTCCACTCTTTTTCCCTCCCCCTCGCACGCGCTTGCCCGAGCCTCCTGCCTGCCTCCTGCCTTTGAAGTGAAGCTTAGCTTCACTTCAAAGGGATCCTTTCCCCCGCCCACTGCTTCACACTTTTCACGGCTGCCAGGCCGTGTATCGCATTTCTCCTCCCCCCCTCCCCACAGCAATGCCAAGAGATTGTCGAACAGTGTGTGTGCGTGTGTGTGTCTCATATTTTTGCTCTGGCAGCGCTAAAGACTCGCCTTAAGCAATATCACGCTACAATATCAGCCATTTGAAGTGCTACATCGTGAAAGGGGAGTTCAATCCTCATTCAAGTACTCCGAGTAAAGTGTCATGCTGCCACAAAAACACAAGGGAAATTGTGATTCTCAGAGTTGTAATGATATAGAATTTCTGTCAAAGCTCAATATATCTCGCTTGTACCGAGTCCGACGCTAGGAGGTTGAAGAGTGGAACCATCGAGAATTTTAACCTGCACTTCCGCATATTAAACACAGACCTGCAGCAGAGCATTATAGCGCCGTCCACAACTGAGCTATATAATTCAAATAAACCCCATATGTAGATTGCGATGTGCTCTTCCGTTATCATCCCATGAGATGATTTCCAAAGACAAACTGCATCATGAAAACCGTTTTGCCATAGGCGATTTTTTAAATTGCGGGTTTACCTACGTGCCCGACATTGCGCCAACTTGTAAATGTATAGATTTTTCAGAGCGCTTCGAACCAATATTCTTCAAGCACGCTGAAACAGAGTGCACCTTCGAGGAATTGTAAAGAAACGCCAAATTCAACGTTTATCAAGCACAATATTATTGTGCATAACAAGTAATACGATGCGCATCTGAAACCAAATCATGCCTTTAAGTTGAAAGTAAACCATCCCCCCACTCCATCCATCCATCCATCCATCCCACTCCATCCATCCATCTCCATCCATCCCACTCCATCCATCCATCCTCCCCACTCCATCCATCCATCCATCCATCCCCCCACACCATCCATCCTTCCCCCCACTCCATCCATCCATCCATCCCCCTACTCCATCCATCCATCCCCCCTCTCCATCCATCCATCCCCTCCACTCCATCCATCCATCCCCTCCACTCCATCCATCCATCACCCCCACTCCATCCATCCATCCCCCCACTCCATCCATCCCCCCACTCCATCCATCCATCCCCCCACTCCATCCATCCCCCCACTGCCATCCATCCATCCCCTCACTCCATCCATCCATCCCCGCACTCCATCCATCCATCCATCCATTCCCCCGACTCCATCCATCCCTCCCCACCTCACACTCCATCCCTCCCCCGCCCCACACTCCATCCCTCCCTGCCCCACACTCCTTTCCTCCCCGCCCCACACTCCTTCCTTCCCCCGCCCCACACTCCATCCCTCGCCCACACTCCATCCCTCGCCCTCTTGCCCTGCCTCTATCTCTCACCCTGCCTCTATCTCTTGCCCTCCCTCTATCTATCTTTTGCCCTCCCTCTATCTATCTATCGCCCTCACTATCCATCGCATCACCACAGCATCACTCAGGGGCACCACAACATCACTATGCGCTACCACAGCATCACTGAACGCCACAGCATCACTCGTCGCCGCCATACCATCATTCAGAGCCACCACAGCATCAATCTGTGCAACCATTCAACAACAACTGATTCAAATATGTTCTCTCAATGTTTCAAACTTTATTACAAATGTCACAAAAAATGTTAATATTTTACTTCTGTTCTTGTATTTTCATCAAAATAAAATACAGTAAACATAATCTTCCAAAAAGTTATTTGCAAAAGTTTAAGCTATTGCCATTATAGATTACAATAACTTTTATTTAAGTATTAATTATTGAAAAAAATACAACCCATTGTTATTTTTAATATTAATACATCTGAGTCATGTAAATACAACACATATTGCATTATAAATGCTATAGGTGTCACGTTTGCAAAAGTTAACACTATTGGCATTGTAAATGACAAAGTTATTAACCGGTTCCGTGCTGATGACGGAACCGCTCCGTCATCAGCCGCGGTGGCGCTGTGCTGATGACGGAGCGGTTCCGTCATGGCCTGCCCGACGCGCCTGCGCGGCGCGTTCTATTGAGCGGGCGGGGCCATGACAGAACCGCTCCGTAATGAGCACAGCTCAACAGCGGCTGGTGACGGAGCGGTTCCGTCACCAGCATGGGCCCGCTGAGCGGCCCCCCGCCCCCTTAGCGCTGCGGCGGAATAGCCGCCGCAGCGATGTGGTTAATTTCGCTATTTTCAAAACAAAAACATAAATACAAAATTTGTCATTTACAATACTAATACCTCTAACTTTACTAATGCGAGCCCTATTGCATTGCAAATGCTTGTTTATTATGCTCCCTCCTGCATGACGCACCAGCGCGACACCCCCCGACTCCACCGTGCCAGCCCCACCACCCGCAAGCAATGCCTGGCCATAACTGGCCCTACCTTCTGTCTTTCTGGATATCTTGTGTGTGGGCGAGCAAAAGTGATGCAGAATGGTAGTTCCTGGTTGGTTGGGAGAAGTGTAGACGGTGGTTGAGGTAGGTGGGACCCTGGTTGTGAAGTGCCTTGTAGGCATAAGTGAGCATCTTGAACTGGCACGGTTTCTGAATGGGGAGCCTGTGGGCTTTTCAGGGGTTAGGTGTGATAATGCGTGTGGTTAGGAGGGTGAGGATTAGTCTGGTGGAGACATTTTCGATAGTTTGCAGCTTGTGTAGCAGGTGTGCGGGGATGCCGTAGTATAGGGCATTGCCATAGTCCAGTCTAGTTGTGGTGAGGGCCTGGGTCTTTGTGGTGGCAGGAGGGTGCCATTTGATGATTTTTCTTTGCATGGAAAAGAAATACTACAACCCTGCTGAGAAGTGCTCGTACAGTCCTGTTAAGGTTTAGCAGCCCTCCTAAGAAGTGGTGGCACTAACCCATTAACAGCAGAAAAGTCCTGCTGAGAGGTACTGACCCTGTTCCTTAACATGCACATTACTTCTGGCAAGAAATGGCAGTGCTGCCCCATTAAAATCACATCAACCCTAATATTATGGTTTAGTCCTGTTAAAGTTTAGAAGCCCTTTGTAGAAGTGAGTGGTGGTGCTAAACCAGAACATTCTCCAGCAGAAAGGCACTGATTGTGTCCTGTGAGAGGCTGGTCTGGTATATGATGTACACCTATGTAAGTGGACACCCTACATTAGTCCAGATAACCCTTATGGTGATTTAGGAGGTTTGAAAGCTCTCTAAGTGGTAGCGGTGGAGAGCAGCCTTCAGGCTTAGTCCAGAAGGAGTGTAAAGCAGCTTGTTTTACCAGAATGCAATCTTACGGGTATTGATTGAATGAAAAAGAACCACACAAGGTATTTATAAAAATATATATTTATTATATAACACTCATTAACACATATATATATGTTCGACCCTGAGTTAAGCACAATGCACACAATACTGTGCATAGAAATCAAGCACATAGCACAGAATACGCAGTGGACCCTAGGGGGGAACCAAACCATATACTAAGAAAGTGGTATAAGAACCACGACTCATGTCAGGACGATGCCCAGAGGATGTAGAAGTGCTGGGGACCCAAGGAGCCACCTGAGGTGAGTGACTTGGAACCCCACGGAGAGCATGTGCAGTGTGGGAACACAACTGTGTTCTCTGTACAAATCAACGTGTGAGTCGCGGTTGGAATTTTAAACATTAAGGACCCTTCCTAGTGGACGCAGAAGAAACTTCATGGAAGACAGAAGGTTGGAGAGCCACCCCATCCAAGGATACCCTAGTACCCACGTTACCTACACCAGGGAAGCCAGGTGCATAGGTGTGAAGTAGTGTCAGAACCCGCGGCAAAACCCAATAGAGGACTTCAGGAAAGTGCAACTGTTGGAGTAGGATAAAGTGTCCAGTGGAATTCAAAGGTGGATTCAGGATGAGAAGTACCTACAAGCAGAAGGGACTGAGTCTATGTCACTCAGGAGTGACCAGGAGATATGGAAGATGAATGTCCACCAATGTCAGAAGTTGCAGGAGAGTTGACAGTGACATTGACTCTGTAGCTGTACCAGGTAAAACTGAGGAAGACCAGGAGCCATGCGCAAGTTGTCCCATGTCGGATGTCGAGAATGGAGGGGTCGGTGTCCAGCGGGTGCACCAACAAGCCGTGGCAATTGCAAACAACGTTGAAGTCAAAGAAGCTGCAATGTCGGGACCAACAAGGTCTAGGGGACTCACCACAAGCAGAGAAGTCAGGGCAGGCCCGAACAATCAGGGGAGCCCAAAACAAACAAAGGTGACCCTCAACAAGACCCACAGGCCGGATGCACTGGAGTCCCAAGAGGACCTCGAGCAGCTCACCAAAAGATGCTGGCCATGGTGCAAAGGAGGCGATGTGGACAAAGACCTTAGTCACTGGAGATGCTTAAGGTTGGGGCTACTTGGAGCCTGAAGATATTGTTGGAAGCAATCCAACAAGCCTTTGCAACTGCAAGTCAATGCGGTGCACAGGGTTTCGATTCCAGCGGCTCCGACAAGGGATACTGGCCTCAAACTTGGTGAGAGGGCAGGTAGACCTCGAGAGCTGTGGAGAACCACCACCTGTATTGCAGAACCTTTTGGAGTCAGTAGGAGCTCAGGATCAGCAGACCGGTCAGCTTAGTTGCGGTGCCTGCGAATGCATGGAAGTGACTTGTACACTTCAAAGGAGATTGCTTCAGGTGTCTTTGATGCCCTCAGGCCATAACAGGTTCCTGTATTGTGCACAGGCACAGGCGATGCAGCACACTTGGAGGGAGATGAAGTCGAATACAAACGAAGTCCAGCGAAGTCCAGAGCGCCCAGACGGTAGAAGTTGAAGTGGTGTCTGAATTAAATCGGGTCCCACGACGAATCTAGGGACCTACAACCAGGTAAGCCCTTAAGTACCCTAAGGAAAGGGTTGGGACGATTCAGGGGACCAACCAAGGGAAGAGTTTGGACAGGGGGGAAGTTACTCCCATGCCCTTTTTCCAGTTTCGCACCAGAGCGGGAGCCAACGGCTCCCAGAGCTGGTTTGAATTGGAGTATGCAAGGAGGGCACCAAATGTGCCCCTCATGCAGACTGAGTGGCGCTGGCAAGCGCTCTCTCCCGGCCCCAATACGCTAAATCCTGTCT
Source organism: Lissotriton vulgaris (assembly GCF_964263255.1). Lineage (NCBI taxonomy): Eukaryota > Metazoa > Chordata > Amphibia > Caudata > Salamandridae > Lissotriton > Lissotriton vulgaris. The sequence continues at coordinate 1,741,423,621 of NC_141695.1, forward strand.
GGGTGGTGGTCACACCTCCCTGTGACAGGATACCTATTGTTCTGCCTTCCCCTGCTCAAGCTTGGCTCAGCAGCAGGAGGGAAGAATCATGTCTCTGGTCGGCAGCAAACATGTTGTGCTGTCCGGGTCTAGAAGATTGGCACCAGGAACACTGAGAGCCTAACGGAGGGCTCTTCCTGTGCTCGGAATCATACTCTCACACCGTTTATGGTGTGGGGTATGATTCCAACATGTTTAATACCAAACATGATAGGATTAGTTGCAGCCAATTTTGAGATGGTCATCACGTAATTACGCAGTGCCCTCTATATGGTATATGGCTGCTTCACTTACAACCTGGGAGAATGGACTCCGTAGGCTGTAGGGGTGTCATGCACATACAGGGGCGCCCTCACACTTAGAACCAAGCACCCTGCCTTCAGGGTTGCAAAGGCCTACTATACAGTTGACCTTTAGATTTTAAGTGCAGTGACCCTAGATGTAGGAAACCTATATCTTTATGAGCTGTGGCAGGCATGTAGTCGCATTTTGAAAGGTCTCCCATGGGTGGTATATTGCATGCTTCAGCCCGTGGGTGCCCCAGGGGTACCTATGCCCTGGGTACCTTAGCACCATATACATGGGACTGATAAGGGTACCCCAGTATCCAATCTGGGATGTACCTAACTACTTATGATAACAATTTAAGAGAGAAATGAGAGAGACTGGGGGGCTGATTAGCAAGATCCCAGTCAGACTAGTCAAAAACAGCTTAGCACCAGGCAAAAAGTGGGGGTAACCATAAAGGCAGATTCTACTTTCCTACATGTCCCTTTAAGTGTATAGTACTCCTACGAAGAAAATCAGGGATGCCCCATTAAAAGCTTATCAGCCCTGCTGGTACTGTCTTCTTAGAAGTGCAGAAGTCCCTCGTGAGGTCTGCCATTCTTTTATTACAATAGGTCCCCGTATTCCCTGGCTGGCCCCTTTGTGATTATCATTAACATTAGAGTGTTTTAGCAGAATGAACTGTTCTACTCAACCCTGACAGAGCCAAAATTGCAGCATTTTGTCAAATGACAAGAGCAGAACAGCAGCATATCTATTAAAAGAGGCAGCAGAATCCATTTTTGCCAGCACTGGTTCAATTTAGGGTGCTTTGCCCCATGCACACACCTGAGCCTCATAGTGCAAGGGTAACTGTGTCATGTCAAGCCAAGGTTTTCTACTAGATGTGTATCTTTCCAGTACAAAATACTGTTAAACTTAAACCTTTTCCAAGTTTGTAAGTGTGCTGTCCAGTGCGGTCCACATGCAAGCTTGAAAACGATTGGAGAACACAAATCTTTTCTCCAACTTTAATGTTCTAGGATAACTGTAAACATTTTAATCGAAATGTCTTTTTTCTATATAAAAGTCCTAAACCTCTGCAGCAACCTGTCTAAAAGCATGAATTCTGATTTAAAGTTTACTTACCTTGAAAGGTATATGATTGCCGACTTGCATCTTGTGTAAAAACCGAGAGCAATTTTTAGGTCTGGCCTTTTATTTGTTAATAAAAAACTATATATATATATACTTTATGCATACTTACATACAAAGTCTTTCACGTTGGCCTCTTTATCCATTAATCTGCTGCAGTGTCCTTCATATTTTGCTTCCGCCCACAACAGCATACACATGGGGTAGAGGCTCAGCCTTTGATTTATCTGACTGCGAATGATGACATTCCGCGCTTGCACAATGTGCATATCTGCACAATAAGTTGTCTCTACGTTGGCAGGGGCTATTGGTTCAATGTGTGCTTTTTTGTTAAAAAAAGAATATTTTGGCTTTTAGAGAATGCTTGTTTTATTTAGGCGAGTGCCCGATACCTCCTCCAACACTACTATAGGGCCAGTTGTTTGTTGTGTGTGTTCATATAAAAAAAATATTCACATACAAAATAAGAATTGGCAAGTCAAAAGGTGGCAATCGATGCCAGTCCTATTGGCTTTGACAGTTCTTGTGTTTACTTATACTGTTTAAGGGAAAGGTCACAAGCCAAGTCAACTATCACAAAGTGTATTATTTCAATCCTATGGCTATACATTTAAAATGTATGTAATTTAGATGTAATTTTATTTTATTTAATTCAAATTTATAGTAAAGGTTTTAGAGAAAGGCACATATATTTTCCATGCAGGAGTGGCTTCGCTGGTAGATAAAGCTTGGATGTATGACGGTTTGATTGTCTAGCAGTGTAGGACAGTGATTGAAATCATTGGACATTTGACAATTTTCAAGTAATTATTTTAGTTTCCATTAGCAAAAAGTCAGATTGACATAAAAAATAAATTATTGATTGTGCACTAAATTGGTGTTTCGTCCTCTTTATGTCCCTGATGTATGCCAGGAAGTAGTAGATCTGGGCCATGTTCAAGTATAAACACTGATATCGACACTTGTAAGTTATCCTTTCCTGTAGTACAAACTGCACTGAAAGTCGCTCAGGTAGTCTGCCAAGAATCCTCATCACAATAAATAAAGGAGATGAATTCTACCAGAGCTAAAATGAAAGATCTTGAAAATCTATCTTACAGATTCAGCCTAAGACTGGTCGGTGTGCTGGAAAAATGTGAGAACAATGTCAAAGTGATTGTAGTAGCTATGAAACTTATTTCTACTTATGTCATAAAGAATCATAGACTGCCTTACAGTTGACAGAACCCACAGAGTTCAATTCACTCCCCCATAAGAGCGTGCTAGTCCTCGAAGAATAGTGGTCTACTCAGGTCTTTACATTGAGACAGAAGAATTTAAACAAGGTGATCCTATTCAAGACTTTTAAGGTTACGTATGACTTTTCTTTTCAAATTTTCCATGATAATTCTTCTGAGTCTTCACAGCGCCACTTGGAATGGAAACACATTTCAGAAAAGTTGTGTACATTAATTGCACAATACACAGAAGGTTCAACTGGTTAGATTGCAGTTATGATGGTATAGACGTTTCCATGCCTGTTCTGAAATGGCTGAAGCAGAGACATTTTTGGCTTCAATGAGAAACCTTGCAATCACAACACTTTTTTTGTGTATATATATTTATTCCAATTTACTCTAATCATTCAGCAGTATAGAGCCTGTAAGCAACCATGGATGCACGTTCAAAACACACACAATAACTAGATGTCATGTTTATTTATTTATTTATTATGCAATTTGTATCGCGCAAACTAAACCCGAAGGTGTAAAGGCGCCTATCAAAAAAGGTCAAAATTGCAAAGCACCACTACAGGTACGCACGTACCAAGAGGAGGGTCTTTAGGGCAGATCTAAAAGCTTGGAGAGTGGGGAGAGACCTTACTTCAAGAGGGAGAGCATTCCACCATTTAGGGGCCAGATTGGAAAAAGCCTTACCCCCCCATCTGGTCTTCCGGACACGAGGAACAGAAAGAAGAAGTCTGTTTGAGGAACAAAGGTTCCTGCCAGGATTATAGTGGGACAAAATAGATCCAATGCCAGTAGGGCTGCTTTTAGCTAAAGCCTTATAGACCATACACATGGTCTTAAAAAGGATACGGTCCACAGCGGGAAGCCAATGAAGCTGCTTCCGGGCAGCGGTGGCGGAGGCACGTCGGGGTAGATCGAGAACAAATCTGGCTGCTGCGTTCTGGACCACCTGCAAGCGCTGTAGTTGACTTTTATTCAGTCCAGCATACAGCGCATTGCAATAGTCCAGACGAGAGCCCAGGAGGGCAACGGCCAGTTGCTTTCTTGCCTGTAAAGAGAGATAGTGCCTGATTTTCCTTAGTATATGGATGATACCCCAACAGGTCGATACAGTCCTGTTGACCTGTTGGCACATGCTAAGGGTAGGATCGATAATAACCCCCAGGTTTTGGCTGAGGAGGTAGGATCAGGGCAGGCACCCAGTGAATCCGGCCACCACTCAGCTGGTCATGCACAGGTGGACTTAGCCACTAGGGGCTAGGAGCATCCAGAAAAGCATGAGGGAGGGAGAATGAAGGCATAGAGAAGGGTTCTAAACAATAAATGCAAAAGGGATGCATGCTTATACCAGCTCTATCCGACTATTATCCAGTTTCCCGGAAACACACTTTATCAGTGGTAGAGAAAAAGATAGGTTTACATATTGTAATTGTTATTTCTTATCATCCAATTCCATACATGAGTGGACAACGATAGTAGAAGCATTTTTTTATGATTTTTATAGCCGCCTGGATATTTGTGGTGTAGGAGATTAATTAACTCAATCATCAAATTATATATTTGCTTTTCAAAACAGTACAGATCGGCATAATCAATTAATCAGTTTTTAGCATTTCTTGCGCTTCCTGATGTTTTAATTAAATATTATGCAGGAATCTTCTACGATCCCTCAGCAGTCGCTATACAATTTTCTATCAGGCTTCCCACAAAACCATATCACTGGGTTAACGATACAACTTGTTTTTATCTGCTGATATGATAAAAACTATCAATATGGAAATTAAATATGTTTTTTTCCATAACCAGTCCACAGCAGTTAGAGCTGTTGTATGGGGAGCCTTTAAGGCTACTAGCATGGAGGTTTTCATATCATTAACTGCACACCATAATAAAAAGAAAGAGAGATTATAAACTCTATTCAGCAAGAAGCAGCTAAAGCACATGGCACAACTCTCCTAGATAAAGCTGAATGTGCTCTCCAAAATTGGAGGAAAAATAATGAAAAAATTGGAATTTGTTTCTTAGAAGCCAGATTGGTAACAATCAAACATTTGAGCGCCAGTTATTTGAAGAAGGAAAAAGAGTAGGGCATTTCTTGGAATAGAATATAAAGAAAAATCAAAATGTGTTAGTTTGTGTTAAAAATGTAGGACTATATTCAGAAGAACGTGTGATAACTACTGCAAGAGTAGCGTAACGTAACTTTCAACATCGCAGCCCATCGAGGTAAAATAACCCTGTGTCAACGTTTAATTGAGTGGAAGCAACAGTGGTCCTATGCAAGGAAGGAATATAGACACAATGGAAACTATATTGAATATTGACTTGCCCAGCCGGGCAGAGGTCTATTTTATCATTTTTAACACAATTTTTAGAGAAATACCTTCAACAATTTCTTGGAGATGGGCACAAGCTTGTGCCCAAACGTTTACAAATTGCCATGGTTAGCAGAGGGGATAGAGGGTAGAAAAAGGTTTTTAGGCAAAAGCGAATATATTCTGTGCATATAGCAATAACAGAATTCACATTCACACCATTACTTGAGTTATAGTGATTAATACACAACACAGTATATGGTGTAGTAATTGTCGACGGCGTTTCGATCCCATTAGAGGGTTACAGGGATCATCATCAGGACTGAATAAAGCCTAATTATTCCTAGCCATGATAGCCTAAAGGAAAAGGGAGAAAAATAAAGAGGCTTGTCCAAGGGAGGACGCATATTAGAGATCGCTACAAGCTTACATTTGTCCATGATCTTAATATAAGACATAAGTGACATTCAGTGTCGCCTTAAGGGCCTATGTCAAGGAATTGTGCACAAGGAGTGAAGTGAAGTTTAAAAATTAAGAGATTTAAGAGCTTAAAAACTACCGTGGTGACAGAAGCATTTGTTTATGGCAGCAGCATTCATGCAGTACCCACGTTTTCCATACGGATGTTGATGTACCAGGTATAGTCAATGATGAACTTCATGATGCCCTGTGCCCTGTGGGCGTGCAAACATACGATAGTTACAAGATATTACGGCGATTGTGAATGGCCCCGTTAGCGATACTACATTGGTGGTAAAAAGGTTTGTGATGAAATGTGGGCGATTGGCGGTGGTAAAAAGGGTCGTGATGCGACGTGTGCGGCTGGCGGTAATAAGTGAGGGGTGATCAAAACGGCGCTTCAAGGGATTTGAAAGTGCCTAGAGGGCCCGTGGAAACATGCAGCGCAAACTTCAGCCTTACCGCAATGGGTAGGAAGCACGCAGTTGGTGCCCGCCGGTAAGGGTAAGGAATGCAGTCGTGACCTACAAGAGACCAGGAGGTCTGTGAGTAGTCACGTACACAGGGAAGGAAAGAGCTGAAACACTCGGAAAAGCGGGTACTTACCCGTGATGGAGCAGAGTGTTCTATCTCAATCGGGCAATTTACAATAGAAAATAATGTTCGGGCAAAATTGCAGCGGTAGGGCGGGGAACAATCTCCTGAAAAGCGGGGGGACAGCCAATAAGTGTTGGCAATAGAAGGGCGGACCGTGCAAGGTGAGGCGCGCAGGCAAGGAGCTTACCCCGTTTCAGAGTAGACGCGCCAGCGATGGGCTTGGTCGTCAAAAGGAGCCTAAGGGGATAAAGGGGGAGGCATATTAAAAGAAACTGGGTAAATACCAACCCGAAGGAACGAAGAAGGGAACAGCCAGGGGCTTACCTTCACGTAGGACTGCAGATGCTTCCCGGGCCGGTGCAGTGGCAAGCCAGCCAGGAAGTGAATTATAGCTTAATGATTGGCGAGGGCGGTCACATGATTCGGGTAAAAATAAACGAAGGACATGCTTCCCGGGCCGGTGCAGTGGCAGGCCAACCAGGAAGTGAGTTTGGATTCAATGATTGGGGAGGGTAGTCACATTATTGCTTAATGATTGGCGAGGGCGGTCACATGATTCGGGTAAAAATAAAGGAAGGACATGCTTCCCTGGGCGGTGCAGTGGCAGGCCAACCGGGAAGTGAGTTTTGACTCAATGATTGTAGAGGGTAGTCACATGGTTTTGGTGAAAAAATAAAGGAAGGACATGGGGGTGGCCATATTGAGTGAGTGAGAGTCTCATTGAATTACTGTGACAGTGATTGGGATGACCGGGTGACAGGGTGAGATCATGCCGTGGTGGTGAACAAGTGAAAGACGTGTTTAAACATGCACAAATTGATGCTCCACACATTCCACTTAAGAATTGACTGTAAAACCCAAATTACAACAATCTATTTTAGGTTGGTCCAGTCCTCTTGCTGGTTGAGTCCAGAATTTAAACTATCAGTTCGTAGTATCCATTTCAGTTCTACCTTATTGAGAAGCTTGGACAAATCTCCACCTCTGGGGGGTAGAATAATTTGGCTGATCACAGTCCATCTTAGATCATTCTCGGTGTGCCCTTTGTCAATGAAATGTTAAACGAGAGGGGCTTTTTCAGTTTTGCATCTGATCCTACTGCGATGCTGTGAAATACTCAGTTTGATCTTCTGCTTGGTCTGTCCCACGTAGATCAGATTGCACGGGCACAAGATAGCATATACCAAATTACCGCTGTTACAATTGGTAAATGTTCGCAAAACATTTTTCACCTCACCAAAGGCAAATTCTTTTGACTCAATGCAAAAATCACACACCACACAACTACCACATTTAGAGTGTCCTTTAAGTGGGGGAAGTTCCCATAAGTCTCTGAGAGTGTTTGCTGGTTTGGGCAAGGGAAGAGCAGCCCTTACCAGATGGTCCTTTAGATTTTTGCTTCTCTTAAAGGCAAACATGGGGGCTTCAAAATTTAGGTCTCCAGAGTTAAGGATGTGCCAGTTTTTCTTAATACTTTTGCGAATGTTATTGGACACTGCAGAAAAAGTTGTGACACATACTAATTGGTCTGTAGCATGCGATAGACACCAGACAACGCGGCAAATATCCGCCTGAAAATCAACGCACACCACAAAAATGCGATACACAAATGCAAAACTAAACATGCGATGAGGCCAACCACGGTTAAAAAAGCAGCAAAAACCGGCAGCAGGACTGCAAATCCCATGGGTCTGGTGGGACAATGCACCATAAAAACCCCGGTAAACATATACCAGAGACAAGCCAAAGCACCTAGCAACATGGATGCACTCTGACCAAGCGCAGAGCCCAACTCGAACCCCCCAACCCCCACAGACTACCAGCAAGGAACAACGGGGTCGGGGAAGGCCAAGGAGAAGAGGGAGAGGAAGACGAGGTGCAGAATGCAGGAAAAAAAGACCAGTGTCACGAAGGTGACAGAACACTATCAGCAACTGACCCACAAGCAGAGGAATCCAGCACCCCCTAAACAGTCAGTGATTGTTGTGGCCCTCTTGCGTGTCCATTCTGCATGTTCAGTTGCTCCATGGCATCTGTTGCCCTTCCGATGACTACCTGGGCAGGGCTCCCTGTTGTGGTGCAGGCTGCCGTCCGACTTTACAGCACGTCAGAGCAGGTGTAAAATTCCTGCTGATAACGTGCCTTATCGCGTGTTTTGTGTTCTTATTGCCGATCTGTCTGGTAGTTGTGAATGTTGAGAAGTAGTGTTGTCGCGGCTTTTGTCACGGGAACGCCTACTCTGCATCTCATTAGCGATAGTTGCGGGGGTCCTCTGTGGGGATGTTTTTTGCGGCTGCTATCCCGGGAAAAGTGGTGCTGTGGGATGTTAGCACCAGCTTGTAAATGACCATTTATAACGACTTTGGCTGGGATAAAGTGCAGTTAATTCGGTGATAGCTCCTTGTGAATATGCCGTCTGTGGGCAATTTATTTTAGAGATTATCGGAGGTTAAATATTTTTTTTAAAATTATTACACAGCACATTTAAAACAGTAGCCAAATTTTAAAGCCCCAGGAGAAGACAGTTTCGGTGCTGAATTTTATAAAACGTTTGTCGCGCCCAGTTTGTTGAAGGCCCTTTAGACTCTGTTTAGCTCAATATTGAACGGAGCACTGCTTCCCTCTTTTTTTGGACAGGAGTTCCTATAATTACCAAAAAACTGGTAAAAAGAATACAGAGTCCATTTATAGACCGATAGGGCCACTTAATATTGACTATAAAATGTATGCAAAATTATTAGCCAATTATATAAACAGTATTAAACACAGTGTTATTCTTTATCAGGAGGATCAGAACAGATCTGTAGTAGGTCGAAGCTTACGCATTAACACACACTACATGTCTGAATTTATTGACCTACTAGTATCATATAATATCCCAGCTGTATTCAACCTGCTCGATATGGAAAAAGCTGTTGACGTCATGAGCAGTAGGTTCTTCTTTAAAATCCTGGAAAAAATGTAAGTTCCCAGCCCAGCTCCTGAGATCAATGACAGCAGTTTATGGATGTATGTCGTTACAATGCATACTTTTACAACGCATACCGTTACAACGCATTTTTTACACGCAACATCCATTACAACGCATTCCATTACAACGCATACCATTACAACAAATTCTTTGAAACTACCTTTACAACGCATTCCACTACAACGCATACTACATTTACAACGCATACCATTACAACGCATACCATTAAATTGCATGTATGGTAAGTATTGGATAGTGTAGGGGTAAAAATTACTATTCTAACTCCAGGGGGTGCAGCAGTAGGGTAAGTGTTGAATAGTGTAGGGGTAAAAATTACTAATCTAACTCCAGGGGATGCAACCGTAGGGTAAGTGTTGGATAGTGTAGGTATGCGTTGTAATGGTATGCGTTGTAATGACTGCGTTGTAATGACATGCGTTGTAGTGGTATGCGTTGTAGTGACATGCGTTGTAATGGTTGCGTTGTAATGGTATGCGTTGTAATGGATGTTGCGGTGTAAAAGTTTTGTTGTAAAGGTAGTGCATTGTAAAAGTTGCGTTGTAAGTGTTGTTTCCCGCAGTTTATCATAGCACATCTGTACAGGTAACAATTACCATTCGGCATGCTAGATTATTTTTTCACCAATAGAGAAACACGTTAGATTTGACACCTTCCCCCAATTCTCTTTGCTCTTTTCATCAAATCTTCGGCTTAATATATACCCTCTTACAATTAAATCTCTGCTCCACCTCTGAAACTCTCTAAGATAAAGCTGCACACAGATGACATTGCTCTATTTCTGACACCAGACATTAGGGATAAAAACGCTGTTGGAAGCCATAAATAAATATACTATATTTGGGGCTACAAGATTATTATATCAGAGACAGATTCCCTGTTTTTTAAGACAACCCCAAGATCTTGCCTTGAAATTTAAGGAGAAAATGCAATAAAAATCCATAGTAGTATTTAGGGGACTTTTTTCAGACTATCACAGGAACATTTTGACAAATAATTATGTTCCATTAATGAAAAGAATGCATAAACATTTACTAATCTGTGAATACCTTCTCCTGTCAATTGCTGGAAGCATTGATTTAATAAACATGTCTATCCTTCTATTTTTGTTTTATTTTGTTATTATTGTTTTGTATATTTGATGCTAGTTTTTTCGTTATCTTAGAAAGGGCCATATTTTCTTTCAAATTGAACTACAGGTGCCCACAGGCTAATATAAAGATTTTACAATTGGCCAAAGAGCAAGATGGATTCGGGCTACCAGATTTCCATATGTATTTTGTTGCATCCTTTGCACATCAAATTCACAATTTTCCTATGAGTTCCTATCAATTTAGTAACTGCTTATTAGGCCTGGGCAGTGAGCTCCGCTCCGTTCGTGGAACTTTCTGCACTCCATGCTCCATGGAGCTCACGGAGTTCCAAAAAACTGTGTTCCGCTACTGGTTCTCACTTGCCAACATTAGGTTGGTGAGCACGTGTGAGGAAAATCCAATGCTAGACCACTTCTCAAAGAGATTTCTCAGCGCGGGCGGTCATGGATGGTTGCTACCGCTCACATTAAGAAATCTTCCATTCGTGTTGAGGAAGCTACCACTCAAGTAGAACTTCTGCTCGAGTTGCAGAAAGAAACAGCGCCCTCATGCTCCGCGTGTGATGCGGTTTGTGCTGATTTTGGAGCATGGGACAAACACAAGGCTCTAAAATCAGCGCGAATGGCGCGAGGTAACACACCCGCTGCTTGAGGAACTCCGCGTAGTGTGATGGAGTTTTTTGTTACTTAACGGAACTCCACCCATGCCTACTGTTTATAAACATGCTGAGGAATTATGACATATGCACCTTACATTGTTCTATCAAAAATCTATATGTGCCAAACAAATTTGATCTAAAAACTTACACTACATTTGTAAAATGAGGCAGAAAGTGTTTTTCCCCAAAAAAGTCCCAGCGGTGTATATCATTACCCCTAATCAATGCTGGAAGCATTTACCTCTGAGATTCACAGAAGGGAAGATTCACAGATGGTCACGTTTATTCATGACCAGAGTAGGCAACTTTTTTGAGGGTTCTACATGCAATCATTTTCACAAGCTTTGCTCTCCAAATATTCCTAACAGACATTTCTAATATTTTTCTTTTTTAAAATATCCTCTGTGCTTAATAGCAATGGCTTACCAGAGGCCCCAGCAGCCCCAGCAGTGTGGGGGGGGGGGGGGGGCATGAGCTCCTGGGGGGCCCTAAGCATAGCACCTTGGCCTGAGCACTCCTCAGTAGGTCCAGAGGGGGGGGGGCTCCATGTACTTTGCAAGGGGGCCCTTCAAGTTTCATTACGCCACTGCTTAGTGGTCTCTCAAAGAGAAGATCCTGCATAGGGGTCACATGCCCCCCCCTCGCCAAGCTTTCCACAGGCCCTGGAGACCCCATCCCTCAGGGCTGTCATAATAATAAAGGGTATGGGGCACACGGACCACCTACAAGAGCCTCATAAGGCCCCAGGAACCCCAATCCCCCAGTGCCAAAATGCTTTACAAAGGGAAGGGGGTTCGCACAGCCCCACTCCCCAAGCCCAAAGAAGAGCCTGGGGACCCCATCTCCCGGGGTGGGTAAATATTGAAGTGAGGCCAGTGCACGTCTCCCTCCCTGAGCCTAATTAGGCTCTTAGAACCCCATCCCAGGGGCCAAAATGTAAATAAAGGGGAGGGGAGCATACAGCCCCCTCCTTGAGCCTTAAAAAATCCCCGGGGAGCATATCCCCTGGGGCCTTCACACTTATTAAAAGGGATGGGGTTGCGTGTCCCCCATCCCCAAGTCTTTAAAAGCCCACCCAAAGATGGGAGTCTGCTCCTGTGGGTGAGAGATTTTAAAATGCTCCCGCTGGCTGGCCGTAGACTGGTGTTCTGTTTTAATACCTGCAATCCTGCAGGCAGGGAAACAAAACACATGTTGCTACTGCCCGGAGTCAAGTCAAGTCAAGTTAAGTCAAGAGATTTATATAGCGCGCTACATACCCATAGGGTCTCAAGGCGCTTCAGGAAGGGTGGGGAATTACTTGTCGAATATCCAAGTTTTAAGTTGCTTTCTGAATGCTAGGTGGTTCTGAGTAAGGCGAAGGTGAGTGGGAAGAGAGTTCCAAGTTTTAGCTGCCAGGTAGGAGAAGGATCTACCTCCCATGGTGGTTTTGTTGATGCGAGGTACAGTGGCAAGGGCTTGGTTGGAGGATCGTAGCTGACGGGAGGGGGTGTAGAAGGACAGTCGTGTGTTGAGGCATTCGGGTCCAAGTTCGTAAAGTGCTTTGTGTGCGTGGGTTAGGAGGCGGAACGTAATCCTCTTATTTACAGGGAGACAGTGGAGGTTTTTCAGGTGACCAGAGATGTGTTCTTTACGCGGGATGTCTAGTATGAGCCTGGCTGAAGCGTTCTGGATGCGTTGGAGTTTTTTCTGGAGTTTTGCGGTGGTACCGGCGTATAGGGTGTTTCCGTAGTCTAGGCGGCTCGTGACCAGTGCGTGGGTGACCATTTTTCTAGTTTCGGTGGGGATCCAGCAAAATGTTTTTTTGAGCATGCGAAGAATGTTGAAGCAAGATGATGAAACAGCGTTGACTTGTCTGGTCATCGAGAGTGAGGAGTCCAGGATGACGCCCAGGTTCCGTGCGTGGTCCGTCGGGATGGGTGCTTTTCCAAGGGCCTCTGGCCACCAAGAGTCATCCCAGGCGGAGGGGGAGGGGCCTAAGATGAGGACTTCTGTTTTGTCTGAGTTCAGTTTCAGACGGCTGTGCTTCATCCACTCGGCTACTTCTTTCATTCCTTCATGTAGGTTGGTTTTGGCGGTGTTAGGGTCTTTGGTGAGTGAGAGGATCAGTTGAGTGTCGTCAGCGAAGGAGATGATGTTGAGATTGTGTTGGCGAGCGATGGCCGCGAGGGGGCTCATGTATACGTTGAAGAGGGTGGGGCTGAGTGACAATCCTTGTGGCACGCCGCAGATGACTTCAGAGGCCTCTGACTCGAATGGTGGGAGGCGGACTCTCTGGGTTCTTCCGGTGAGGAACGAGGTGATCCATTCCAGTGCTTTTCCTTGGATTCCGACGTTTCTGAGGCACTGTAGAAGGGTGCTATGACAGACTGTGTCGAAGGCAGCGGAGAGGTCGAGGAGGATGAGGGCGACTGTGTCTCCGTTGTCCAGTAGAGTTCGAATGTCGTCTGTTGCTGCGATAAGTGCGGTCTCAGTGCTGTGTTTGGCTCGGAAGCCGGACTGTGAGGAGTCGAGGGATTTGTTGGTTTCGAGGAAGGTGGCGAGCTGGTTGTTAACAAGCATAAACAGCTGCTCCCTCACTATGTTCCAGGGCCCCTGTGGCCCCCAACATGTTGTTTGTGGTAGCCCTGGGTGGGCACTGGGGCATCACCTATTATATAGAGAGACCCGGGGATGGGGTCCCAAGGGCCTATAAAGGCACAGGGAGGGGTGGCCAGGTGGCCTGTCTTTTTTTTAATAAAATACAGCTCTTGTGAAAAGGCCAACCCTGCTTCATGCATGCCAAAGGCTGTACAAGGCATGGGGTTGCCAGCCTGCAGGGGGTTTGGCTGCAATCGGATGGTATCACCACAGGGCCTAATTACAGACACAGAGCAGTCAGGCTTAACTTAAAGGCAATGTGCAAAGTTTTTGTGCAACACTTCAAAGAGTAAAACAGGGAAAACACCCCAGAAAAAGATCTCACACCAGGTTTGTTGAATAGTGTAATTTCTAATAAATTAAAAAATACCAAAACCGCAAACATCCAATCAGTAAAACCGGAGATATTGAATTTGAAAGTTCTAAGTTGAAATAGTGCCTAAAAGCACAAACCACCCACATGGGAGATCTGGCCTTGCTGGATTAGGACAAAGTCCCAAATTGAGGCCAACGGCGATGGAGCACTGGCCGGCTACAGTGACCCAGTTAGGTCCGCTGAACAAAGGACCTTAAATCCTGGTTGTGGAGCATTACGTGGATCTGAGTCGAAGAAGTGATGCGCAGATAAGGCAATGTGTTGGTTCCAAGATGCAGTGAGGCTGCAGTGTGAGGCCCTGTTGCGTCATCATCGAGGATCCCGTCTACTGGGCGTGCATTGCATAGTCCTGGTGTTGGGGATGTGGAGCGTAGCTGGCGATGCATTGGTTCCAAAGAACTATGAGGCTGCGATGGGGAGTCTGGCGTTGTTGTCTTGGCTGCCTTCAGTGAGGGATGAGAGGTCTTGGGCCTGAGATGCACTGCGCCTTCGGTGATGCATCGGTTCCAAGAGCTGCGCGGGCAGCGTCGGGTCCAATCGATGCAGCAGCAGAGATGCACCGGTTCTGCTCAAGGCTAATGTTTATAAATTATTTATAGAGAACACGTTCACCAGCGGTTTCTTGGCGCTTGAGTGGAGGGTCTTAAGACCGAGGCAGTGTGTAGGAGTTAGTTGTGTGCCTGGGAGAAAAGCCAAGTTTTAAGCAATTTCCTGAATTGTGAATAGGAGGGTATTTGGCGCAGTTCCGGAGGGAGAGAATTCCAAAGAAGTGGTGCTTGGGTCCAGAATCTCAGACCACCATGTTTTTTTTGTTCAGACTGGAGGAGCGTAGGTCGCGGGGAGGGACATAACGATGGATTCAGGAAGCAATAAAAGAGGGTACATGGGATGACAGGGCTCTATGGATCAGGCAGCCAAGTTTGAAGAGGCTGCTCTGGATCACTGGGAGCCAGTGAAGGCTCCTAAGAAGGGGTTTAGTGTGGCTAAACTTCGTCTGGTCATGGATTAGCGTGGCTGCTTGATTCTGGACCAGTTGAAGTCGGTGGGATAGGTATGCAGGATTTCCGGCATACAGTGAGTTTGCGTAGTCGATGGGGGACATGATTAGAGCCAGGGTGACTTGGACAAGAGCTTCATGTGATAGAAATCTACTGATTTTCCTAATTCTGCGTAGATGTAAAAAAGCAGACAGAACCCACCAAGTTGATTTGGGCCCTCATGGAGAGGTCGCTACTGATGGTGACCCCAAGGCTCTTGACTGAGTTGACTGGGTATGGCGGGCGGCCCAGTGAGGGGGGCCGGAAATTGGAGTTCCAAGGGTTACCTGGGGGCCCTGTAAGGACCAGCTCTGACATATCGGGATTAAGCTTTAGCTGGTTTGCGTTCATCCAGCTACTTATGAAGGTCATAGTGGATTGAACGTTCTCTATAGAGGAAGGAGAGGGATCTTTGTTGAGGATGTGCTGCGCAACCGAAGAGATGCATTGGTTTGGCACAGCGATGCACCGTTCACCCGAGGAGATCCAAGACTGGGTGGCATCACTTGGCAGGGTAGACTCACAGATAGCAGAGTCCAGGTGCAGATGCAATGTTGTAGGAAGCCTGTTATGTCCCTGAAGCTTCAGATCAGGAAGTCAGCCAATTAGCCCTTGGAGTCAAGCTGGGTTCTGGGTTCAAGAGAATTAGCCCCAGTCCTTCCCACCCAGGCAAGAAGGCAGCAGGCAACAGGTTAACACAGCAAAACAGGAGTCCGGCAGAATAGTAGTCCACCAGATTGGCAGTAGTTTCAGCAACACAACAGCCCTTCTTATTGACAGAGTTTACACATGTCCAGGAATGTACTGAAATAGTGGTATCTGAGGTCCTGTGCTTATACCCAGTGGTGCCTTTGAAGTGGAAGAGACTTCAAAGACATGCTGTTGAAGTGCACAGATGTACTCACTTCCTGCCCTGACTCCAGACTCCCTACAGGGGGGGAATGCATCTCTTAGTGTGTGGACAGGACACAGCCTGTTCGGGTAAAAGTGAAGACGTCCCCAGCTTCTCCTTCCCATCCTGTCATAGATGGCATATTGAGACACCCCTAAGCATCAATTGTGTAAGATTGTCTAGGACGAATAAACCGAGACCAACTACCAACAACACCCAGTCATGTGATCAGAGATAGGCTACACGCACCAAATGGCTAAAACAAGAAAATGCTAACTTTCTAAAAGTGGTATGTTCAGAATTGTTATTTAAAATCCAACTTCACCATAAGGTAGGGTTTTAAATTAGGATTCCAGAGATGCACAACTTAAAGCAGTTCAAAAAAGGGGGTGGTGATGAACAGAGTGTCTGAATTAAGCAGACCACTCTTACCCAGTCCAAAGATCAGGGCTTGATCCATCACCGTTTTTTAGCTCATTGCACCATCCCAGCTCAGAACTAGGCTATATGCAAATTAGTCTGACCCTGGCCCAGTGCATCATGGGAACAGGGCAGACCAAACTACCAAGCCAATTCTTATACTGGGAAGGAAACAAGCTTCCGGGGACCGGTTTCTGACATTTCAGCCGTCTTCGGCCCGGCTTGCTTGAATCCTGATGGTGCAAGGAGCAAGAGACTCACATCTGAGTATACCCTTCCACGCTTATGGTGGACAAAAACGATTCAGAAAAGGGGGTGGTGATGAACAGAGTGTATGAATTAAGCAGACCACTCTTACCCAGTCCAAAGATCAGGGCTTGATCCATCACCGTTTTTTTAGCTCACTGCACCATCCCAGCTCAGAACTTGGCTGTATGCAAATTAGTCTGACCCTGGCCCAGTGCATCATGGGAACAGGGCAGACCAAACTACCAAGCCAATTCTTATACTGGGAAGGAAACAAGCTTCCGGGGACCGGTTTCTGGCATTTCATCCGTCTTCGGCCCGGCTTGCTTGAATCCTGATGGTGCAATGAGCAAGGGACTCACACCTGAGTATACCCTTCCACGCTTATGGTGGACAAAAACGATTCAGAAAAGGGGTGGTGATGAACAGAGTGTCTGAATTAAGCAGACCACTCTTACCCAGTCCAAAGTTCAGGGCTTGATCCATCACCGTTTTTTTAGCTCACTGCACCATCCCAGCTCAGAACTTGGCTATATGCAAATTAGTCTGACCCTGGCCCAGTGCATCATGGGAACAGGGCAGACCAAACTACCAAGCCAAATCTTATACTGGGAAGGAAACAAGCTTCCGGGGACCAGTTTCTGGCATTTCAGCCGTCTTCGGCCCGGCTTGCTTGAATCCTGATGGTGCAATGAGCAAGGGACTCACATCTGAGTATACCCTTCCACGCTTATGGTGGACAAAAACGATTCAGAAAAGGGGGTGGTGATGAACAGAGTGTCTGAATTAAGCAGACCACTCTTACCCAGTCCAAAGATCATGGCTTGATCCATCACCGTTTTTTAGCTCACTGCACCATCCCAGCTCAGAACTTGGCTATATGCAAATTAGTCTGACCCTGGCCCAGTGCATCATGGGAACAGGGCAGACCAAACTACCAAGCCAATTCTTATACTGGGAAGGAAACAAGCTTCCGGGGACCGGTTTCTGGCATTTCAGCCGTCTTCGGCCCGGCTTGCTTGAATCCTGATGGTGCAATGAGCAAGGGACTCACATCTGTGTATACCCTTCCATGCTTATG
The DNA here is from genome assembly GCF_964263255.1 of Lissotriton vulgaris. Taxonomy (NCBI): domain Eukaryota; kingdom Metazoa; phylum Chordata; class Amphibia; order Caudata; family Salamandridae; genus Lissotriton; species Lissotriton vulgaris. The sequence goes on from NC_141695.1 coordinate 1,741,441,115, forward strand.
GTGGACAAAAACGATTCAGAAAAGGGGGTGGTGATGAACAGAGTGTCTGAATTAAGCAGACCACTCTTACCCAGTCCAAAGATCAGGGCTTGATCCATCACGACGTTGAATCGTCACACTAACGTCGATGTAATGTAGTGCAGGAATTCGTAGATTGTCAATTTGTACAGCATGCTTTTATTTTTGCCTCACGTTTGAAAATCTAAAGCATAATATTGCACTATCAGCGTTATAGATAACATCTACCGGAGGGTGGGGTATTCAAGCTAAATGCTCAGGGAGTTCAGGAAAATAGGGGGTGTGTCAGTGTAATCGACAGGGGCGGCTAAAACATTACATCGACATTAGTGTAACGATAGACGCAGTGTGGTATGGGACTTGTAGGCAAAACAATAGTGCAGATTAAAAGCTAACGGTCTGTTGGTGGGGCGGGGTCACTTCACAGGAGTTTATAAGGCAGAGTAAGTAGTGAGTGGATTACAGGGAAGGTGGAGATCATGTTGAGAAGGTGATTACACTGATAGAAGTTGAAGGTACGGGTTAATGTTAATGTTGTTTTTTGATGGGTGGCAGCCAATTCGGGAGAGTGATTAGCATTGGCTTATGAGAAACGGCCTGTGAAGGTTTCAGATATGTAAGTAAAGGTAAAATGAGGGAGAGTATTGTAAGTAGAGAGAGGTTGGCCTGGGTAAACTTTTTGCAGTAGCATTTTGATACGGATTAAGAGGGAAAATGTTGATTAAGGAGTGAGTTCTCATACAAGGCATGGCTTTTGTGTGGTATTGCATAATAGTTCAAATGTACAGAGGTTTGAATACACAATCTAATATCGATGCTTTAATTTGCAGTAAACCCCTGATGAAGGGCCATGTAAGGGCCCGAAATGCATTTGGTAAAATGCGACCAATTACTGAGGATGACTTATGTACACTTCGTGTTTCAGAAAAAGGCCAGGATTGGCATAGCTGCCACATTTAGAAATTTGTGAATGCATAAGCGCCTCTCATGTGACATGAGAAAAAGAAATAAGAATTGTTAGAAGGATTCAGCTGTGCATCCGGCACTGGTGTGTTACCTCGCTCCAGTCTTGCTGTGTTGATAAGCGCATGGTTGTACGGCCGACCACGAATCCGGGTTTACATGCTAATTGTCTAAACGACAAACTAACTGTATTGAGTGAATTTGGAAGAAGTTGGTGCGCACTTTGTTGCACCCCTTTTGTGAAAAGGTGAATCTTACCAGGTTGACATGGCAGTTTAAAACTGTACACACAGGCTCTGCAGTGGCAAACCAGAAACATGTCTAAAGGGCTACTTAAGCGGTTAATACAATCTGTGCTGCAGGCCAGCTAGTAACATTTTCTTGGGCACCTGCAGTGCACTTTACTAGGGACTTATAAGTTGATTAAATGTGCCAGTTGGGGATAAGTTATGTTACTGCATTTTAGGGAAAGAGCATAAACACTTTAGAAATGATTAGCAGTGGTAAAGTGTGCAGAATTCTAAGGCAAGCATAACAAAGTAAGCAAAAACATGAAATCTGACAAAACGTCAGGGCGCACCACGCCAAGAAAGCCAGGTATCTCAGTAACGTTATAGCTTGGTGAAATGTTTCGTAACAATGTAATGTTTTATACTGAAAGAAGCACAGAAATTCACCAGTTATAGTTATCTTAACTAACTTTAACTTGTGCCGTAAAGTAGCTATAACTCGTGCCCTTGCCATGCACTGTTAATTGCGCCACATATTACATCGCTCATGACATTTTCTATAACATCATGGATAATATCACTGCAAAATGTGCAATAAAATTATTGATGAGAAAACTGTACATGTCAGGGGTGTGAATTATAGTTACCTTAGGGCACAAGTTATAGATACTTGAGATAACTATGAATATAACTGGTGAATTTCTATGGTTTTTGGAGTTACTGAACACTTCACTGAACATTTCACCTACCTATAAATTTAATGTAACCCTTGTTTTTCAGCATACATATATATATCCATATCTATATATATATATATATATATATATATATATATACTAGCAGCCCGCCCCAGCGTTGCCTGGGGCAGAAAGGGGCTGGGGGCAGTACACCCACTCCCGCCGGACCCCCTCCCACACTGACTCCCTCCGGCCCCGACTCACTCGCGCCCCCCTCCCGCCCAGACTCACTCGCGCCCCCCTCCCGCCCAGACTCACTTGCGCCCCCCTCCGGCCCGACTCACTCACGCCCCCCTCCCGCCCCGACATTTTTATTTACTGCTGCCTCCTTCTTTCCTCCCCCTGCATCACAGTCTCACTTTCCCTTTCCTTACCTGTCCCGCCGCTAATCACTGCACAGCCGCTTGTCATTGCACCGCCCTCCTTCTTCGTCGTCATCACGCACGTCGTGTCGCACCCAGCGCTAGGTCCCGGCCAGCGCTACTTTCAGGGGACTACTTTGTTTACTAACGTAATTTTTTTAATTTACTTTTTAAAAAAATTTATATAGCCTATGTCCATCTACACACCCTGACATTTTCATAGATGTATCGGGTGTGTAGATTGGCGCTGTGGTTCCCAAGTTTACCTGGCCAAAAGGTGCAAGTTCTCTCTTTATAATAGTAGTATAGATATATATAAAAAACATATAATATTTTTCACTGAAAAAAACATAGGTTTCAGGGACGTTAAAGTTAGAAATTAGCATTTAAAAAACCTTAGAAATTCACTGAAAAACACACAGGTTTCAGGGACGTTATAATTAGTTGGACATTTCAATCGTACAAAACCAGAGAAATTTGGCCCTTATAGTTAGTAGAGCTAACTATAACTCATGCCCCCGCAATGCACTGCTGATGATGTCACATAATAAATCACTCATGACATGGTCAGTGACCTCACTGATGATATCGCAAATGACATCACTGATGACATCATCCAGTGACTGTGTGTTTCTGTAAAGTTTAAATATGTTTTATATTTATATATGCCAAGGTGTATTGAAGAATGTGTGGGTGTATTGGTGTCTGAATGGATGATTTAGTAGGTGCGTGACTGACTGTATAACTGAGTGATTAATTGTGTCTAACTGAATGCATGGGTTAGTGACTATACTGTGTGAATGTCTGTATTAGTCTGTCATTTGGTGTGTAAGCGGCTGCATGGCTTGGTGAGTAGCTACAGGAGTGTCTATATTGGTTATTGATTGGTTGTATGAGTATCTGTATGAGTGCCTGAGTGGCTCTGTGGGTGGGTGAGGTGTGTGTGACTGTGCATAGATGTGTGAGTAGGTGATTCATTGGGTGTATGGGTTCAAGAGTGCATATGTGAAGGGCTGCATGGGTGGGTGAGTGTGTATGGGTGTGTTGGTGAGTGAATGGATGTCTCAGTGGTACATGTGTGAGTAACTACATATGTGAAAGGCAGTATACGTGAGTGTTGGAGTATATAAAGGACTATATGTGAGAGTGAGTGATTGTGAGAGTGGCTGTATGGATAAGTGTGTGCTTGTGTCTGTGATTGAAAAAGAGAGTAAGTAAGTGTTAGTGTCTGTATGAATAAGTGAAGTGGTGTGTGTATAACTGTATAGGTGAAAAAAATGGGAGTGTGATTGATTATTTGCATGACTGACTAGGTGTGTGGGTAAGTCTATAGGTGAGTGGTGGTGTGTGAGTGTCTGTATAGGTGTATGAGAGCATATGATAGTGCTGCATTGATGAGTAACTGCATGTATGAGTAACTGTATGAGTGAATTAGTGGACATGTGTGTAGACCTAGGAATCAGTGAGTGGGTATGTAGTAACTGGTATTGGTGTGTCTATGGTTTCAAAAATGGTAGTCTGCATTTTAGAGTGGGTGTATAAAAGGTTATATTAGGGTGTGAGGAGGTGCATCAGATTATCATGTGGATTATGTCATCAGTGATTTCATCAGTGATGTCATTTGAGATGGTATCAGTGATGTCATCAGTGATGTTATTGACCATGTCATGAGTGATGTAATTTGTTTTTTGATAATCAACTTTATTGAGTATATAAAAAACAAAAGAGAATTCATTGGTTGCAGCTCAGAGATCAACATATACATTGGAAGTAAATCAATAGCACATGGTGGCGGGTGCAGTCCAATCCAGCCCAGCATCCCATCTTGCATTACAGTAACGGTGGAGCATAGAGGATTAGACATAGTAAGAATTATGGCGGGATCATGTTGAACCATTTCCCCCATATTTTGTGGAACAATTCTGGGGAGCCTCGGGATTCAAACAGGGCCTCCTCCTGGGTGCCGCACCAGTCCACCCCCCCTCCTCCACCCCCCCCACAGTAGGAGCAGTGGCATGCGACCAGTACTTTGCTATGTCCCTGTGATGTCATTTTTTACGCCATCAGCAGTGCATTGCGGGGCACGAGTTATAGTTAGCTCTTCTAATTATAAGGCCGAAATTCTCTGGTTTTGTACCAGTGAATTTTCCAACTAAGTATAACTTCCCTGAAACCTGTGTTTTTTTTAGTGAATTTCTTAGGTTTTTTAAATGCTAATTCCTAACTATAACGTCCCTGAAACCTATGTTTTTTTCAGTAAATTTCTAAGGTTTTTCAAATGCTAATTTCTAACTATAAAGTCCCTGAAACTTATGTTTTTTTCAGTGACTTTCTATGGTTTTTTAAATGCTAATTTCTAAATATAATGTCCCTAAAACCTATGGTTTTTACAGTGAATTTCTAAGGTTTTTTAAATGCGAATTTCAAACTATAACATCCCTATTAAGTCTCCTTTGATCCTGAGGGTCCGTGGGGGCCACTGAGCCCACCAGGTACCTCCAATAAGCGCAACAGAGCTGCGTTGCAGAGAGGTGTATAAAGGGGCGTGGCCTCTGACAACCTCTCTGCAACGCTGCTCTGCGGTACTTACTGGAGGTTCCTAGTAGGCTAGTTCGCCCCCAGGGACTCTCAGGATTGAAGGGGACTTAAGCCCCCAATTTACAACGCTCCAAGGGGTGCGTTTTCACACTTGTTATGTTAGGTCCTGCCCCCTCCATGCACCACTGTGCAAACGCGCCCCCCTGGCGCATTGTAAGTTGTGTGATTAAGTCCCCTTAAATACCGAGTGTCTCTGGGGGCCAACTAGCCCACCAGGTACCCCCAGTAAGTGCCACATAACTGGGTTGCAGAGAGGTGTAAAAAAGGGGCGTGGTCTCAGACCACATCTCTACAACGCAGCTCTGTGGCACTTACTGGAGGTACCTGGTCAGATTCAAGGGGACTTATTCCCCTAACTTAGAATGTGCCAGGGGGAGCGTTTGCAGAGTGCTGCAAGGAGGGGGCAGGGCCTCCGGCGAGTTGCCAGTTTCTTTTTTTTTATTCTTATTTTATGGGAGGTGGGCTGCAAGGCCCCCCTTTCCTGGGCCTTTTAAACTAATGGGAAGGGGGCAGCGTGGCCCCTTCCCTTGGCCACTATTGGCCTGGGGACCCCATTCCCTGGGGCCTGGCCTGGGTTATTTAACATTTATTTTATATTTGCGGGAGGGGAGCTGCATGGCTCCCATCCCATGGGCCATTTCTGGCCACAGGGACCCCATCCTCGGGCCTGGCCTGGTTTATTTATTTATAATTTCCCAGGACGGGGGTTGTGTGGCCCCCTCCCGGGCCACTTCTGGCCCTGTGGACCCCAGCCCCGGGGCCTGGCCTCTCCGTTGGGTACTGTGGGGGGAGCCCCAATGCCCCCATGGTCCTGCTAGCTCCCCATCTCCTGCGGGAGCCAGCATTGCTTTTGCACAAGGGGAGCTGCTGACTGTTAGGGTTCAGACATCATACATCGTGTTGTGGGACCGGATACAGGCAGAGTGCTAATGCGTGTCAAATCCCTGTCAGTCTGCTATTTGTAGATCTCCCCTTTCCACTGCAATAGGGGATTAACTCAGTAGAACCTCTGACATGATCCCTAAATCATTTAAAGGGACGCATCAGCAGACAGCCGTTGCTTGGCTTACGGATCATTTCATGTGACCACGCCCCATGGATTGTTCCTTTTGTCAGAGTAGCAAAGTTGTATCCTGTTGTGAAATCTCCAGGGTTTATCTTAGAGGATTTATTGCCGGAGAGTTACATAACAGACCCAATTCACGTTTGCTTTTCTCTTCGCGTGTGTGTTACACACCTACGCATGTCAGCTCAGCTGTTTTCGATCCTTCGAGCTGACTTTGCGTGCGTGTTGTGCAGAGTCTCCCCCGCTGCATTGCCTTTTTCCCCTCCGCTCTTGCTGCATTATCAGACCTTTTCCTTCGCTTCTAGGGTAGCGCGCACCCTTTCCTTCCCAGCGCTCTTCCACTCCCCACCATCTCGAGTAGCAGGGTAGTTTAGGCTAGTTTTTTTCTCCCACCCTCCCGATATACATTCACTCACTAACACACACATACACACACTCACCCACCCATACAGTCCATCACAAGTGCACTCTTGAAACCATGCACCCAGTGAATCACCCACTCACACATCTATGCAGAGTTACACACACCCCACCCAAACAAGCATTCAGGCACCCATACAGATACTCAGACAACAAATCAATAATCTACATGACACTCATGTAGCTAGTCGCAAACCCATGCAGTCGTTTACACACCAACAGACACACGGATACAGACATTCCCACAGTTTACTCACTAACCCATGCATTCAGAAAGATATGTTTAATCACTCACTTATAGAGTCAGTCACGCACCTACTAGGTCAACCATTCAGACACTTATACACCCACTCATTCTTCAATACGCCTTTCCCGATATATATTAAAAATATTTAAACTTTACAGAAACACACAGTCACTGTATGATGTCAGAAGTGATGTCATTTGAGATGTCATCAGTGATGTCATCAGTGATGTCACTGACCATGTCATGAGTGATGTAATATGTGACGTCATCAGCAGTGCATTTTGGGGGGGCGTGAATTATAGTTACCTGAAGTAACTATAATGGGGGAATTTCACAGGTTTTGTGTGAGTGAAATGTCCAACTAACTATAACGCCCCTGAAACCTATGGTTTTTCAGTTGAATTTATATATATATATATATATATATATTTATATACACCTAAGTATTGGGTTACCAACATTATAGTCTGATCAAGGTTCTGTTTTCATTGCCTTGTCATCTGAATGACAATGATTTTAGGGAAGCTGCATCTCGCCTTGGAAAGGTGGACTCCTTTGAATTCTATATTTAAGACAGAATAAGTAATTTATGACACGCATCAGTGGTCTTGTCCATTAATTCATTTAAGTTGGTTCATTTGATGCATACTAGAACTGGCAAGTTATGTAGTTTGAATTATTTTTCGGGCATTATTTAACATGTTAATCTGCATCTACATCCTTTGAATAATAATATCTGTGTATTGACTCTGTCATGGAATATAAAATGTATATTTTTGTTACTAGATACAATACACAATAAAGCAGACCAGGTCCTAGAAAAAGGGGAGTGTGCCTTAACTGGACTGTGATACAGTTGGATGCCCGTGTAGGAAAAGTACCGTTGAAGAAAAAATGTGATTTAAACACATAATGTTTGTTGAAAGCACAGAGGCTAGGATGATTCCCATCAGACCACCATTGTGGTGGAAGTTTCGTCATGTGGGAAATCCTGAACAATCCATCGCGCCACCGACCGTGTTGTGCCGGTGCGGGAGTGGATGTCAGTAGTCCAGCTCTCATGTTTTCTTAGACTGGTATAAAGAAAGTGCAGTGCTCAAATGATAATAAACATAAAATAGACTACATAGATCCTTATAGTATTAAAGAGGACATCTAGGTGTCTAGGATTAAAAACACGCTGGGTAGTAAGAATACCCTGTTAGCGCAAATGCAGAACGGTCGACATGTTTCAGCCATAAGGGCATTGCCCCGGCTTTCTTCAGGACCTTAAAAAAGACTAGCTACTGCAGTTACACACAATAAATTCAGTGAAAAACCATCAATCTAATTGGAAAAATTCATCAATAAATGTACTTAAAAGTTACATATCTGCCAGGAGCCTTGAGTGTTTAGTCTTGCCCACTGGAGGAAGAAAGATATGGCTTCTTCCTAATAAAGATACAAAAAATCATATTACTTCCAACAATACTTATATACACAGAGCAAGCCGCGTGAATACACAGTGGCCAGTCAAAGACACACACACATGCTAGAATAATTGGCATTCAGCATATTTAAGAAAAGCATATTAGCTCAATCACATGGAGGCATTTCCTCAATGTGATACTCACCCAGCTTTGTGTGGGTGAAGGCCTCACCTCACCCGGCGACCGCTCGGGAGTAGGAGGCCCCGCTCTGTGGTGTAGAAAAGGGACACATTTAGCACATGACTATAAAGTGTCCAGCCTAATAGCTCTACACTCAAAACCCAACAAAAGTGTGTTAGAAACCCACTCAAGGACCCAGAACCCACTTCTCACAGAGACTTGTAAATGATGTTGCCAGAATAAGCATGGAACACAGTCTAGACACATAGAGGTGCCTCTAACCATATATTGGTGGAGATGTTACTGGAGAACGTTTATAGAACCCCAACATGAGGGTGGAAAAGGGCACCAGTGAATAGCCTGCTCTGAGGTGGTTATTACTTCAATGCCAGAAGATTTGAGGCATCAAAGTCCTCCTGTAAAGATAACTAGGAGTGAAAGGAACCTTCAAAGCTAGTAACTCTCCTCCTTCCTCCTAAAGGGTAGGTAAATTCAATCCCAGGCACAGGAACCAAATAGAACGTTAAATCGGCAGAAGCAAGTAGCCAAAGCCAAAGCCATCGGAAGCTCACCTGTCCGTCGGTGCCCCTGTTATGCGTCCAAGCGGAAGTGGAGGTCACGGCGATCCCGCCTCTGCCCCTTTTATATGCTCAGATAATTGGGTCGTTGCTCCTTCATATTGTCTCGAAGGAGAGAACGCGGAAGGGAACGGGAGAGCGGACGCTTCTCCCTCGCGCATGCGCAATGGAACAAAATCGGCGAGTTTCTTGCGCATATCTTCTATTTAGAAGGGAATAGTTTGTGACAATTCCCATCATCAATCCCTCTATCGGTCGCCATAGGAGACATCAGTATAACTTCCAAACCCTTTTTAAAAGCGATCCGTCTTCAGCTGACACGCATGCGCCCACGGGGAACACTGGTCCCATAGGCATGCGCGTAGGGACGGCCCTCGAACCGAGCCCAAACTAGCTGTGTGAGGTAGGGTCATTGTAAGTATATGTAAGATCTGATCGATAAAAGAACACACAGATACAGGGAAGAGTATCTTAGCTGTGCTCTTAGTAATTAAGACCTGTCAGATACAATTCCAAATACAGGGGTACACCCATCAGGACGACAGTAGCAATGCCCCAGGTGCAGAAATGTTAGCTGTAGGCAATATGCAGGACATAATGGCCTAGAGTGGGTCTCTATGTGATAGGAGTTTACTTCCCCAAAAGAGAACACAGTATCATAATGCTACATTCAGTCTGAAAAAATGCTCCACATGTTGATGGAGAGTGTGCATAAAGATGTCAACACCATGTGCCAAAAGGAGAAGTGGGTAGGGAAAGGTGGGAACCATACACACTTAGGTTGGGTGAGCTAATGGTGCGAACGGGGATTCGTTCGCATCCTGACAAAGACCCGCAACTGAAAAGTTGCTCAAATACTAGAAAATACACAAAGGTGTGGGGGGTCCAGGGGAATATTTAATGACCTGTCTGCTCATACCCCTATTCACAAGATACAATACACAATAAAGCAGACCAGGTCCTAGAAAAAGGGGAGTGTGCCTTAACTGGACTGTGAGATACAGTTGGATGCCCGTGTAGGAAAAGTACAGTTGAAGAAAAAATGTGATTTAAACACATAATGTTTGTTGAAAGCACAAAGGCTAGGATGATTCCCATCAGACCACCATTGTGGTGGAAGTTTCGTCATGTGGGAAATCCTGAACAATCCATCGCGCAACATTATGTGTTTAAATCACATTTTTTCTTCAACGGTACTTTTCCTACACGGGCATCCAACTGTATCACAGTCCAGTTAAGGCACACTCCCCTTTTTCTAGGACCTGGTCTGCTTTATTGTGTATTGTATCTTGTGAATAGGGGTATGAGCAGACAGGTCATTAAATATTCCCCTGGACCCCCCCACACCTTTGTGTATTTTCTAGTATTTGAGCAACTTTTCAGTTGCGGGTCTTTGTCAAGATGCGAACGAATCCCCGTTCGCACCATTAGCTCACCCAACCTAAGTGTGTATGGTTCCCACCTTTCCCTACCCACTTCTCCTTTTGGCACATGGTGTTGACATCTTTATGCACACTCTCCATCAACATGTGGAGCATTTTTTCAGACTGAATGTAGCATTATGATACTGTGTTCTCTTTTGGGGAAGTAAACTCCTATCACATAGAGACCCACTCTAGGCCATTATGTCCTGCATATTGCCTACAGCTAACAGTTCTGCACCTGGGGCATTGCTACTGTCGTCCTGATGGGTGTACCCCTGTATTTGGAATTGTATCTGACAGGTCTTAATTACTAAGAGCACAGGTAAGATACTCTTCCCTGTATCTGTGTGTTCTTTTATCGATCAGATCTTACATATACTTACAATGACCCTACCTCACACAGCTAGTTTGGGCTCGGTTCGAGGGCCGTCCCTACGCGCATGCCTATGGGACCAGTGTTCCCCGTGGGCGCATGCGTGTCAGCTGAAGACGGATCGCTTTCAAAAAGGGTTTGGAAGTTATACTGATGTCTCCTATTGGGACCGATAGAGGGATTGATGATGGGAATTGTCACAAACTATTCCCTTCTAAATAGAAGATATGCGCAAGAAACTCGCCGATTTTGTTCCATTGCGCATGCGCGAGGGAGAAGCGTCCGCTCTCCCGTTCCCTTCCGCGTTCTCTCCTTCGAGACAATATGAAGGAGCAACGACCCAATTATCTGAGCATATAAAAGGGGCAGAGGCGGGATCGCCGTGACCTCCACTTCCGCTTGGACGCATAACAGGGGCACCGACGGACAGGTGAGCTTCCGATGGCTTTGGCTACTTGCTTCTGCCGATTTAACGTTCTATTTGGTTCCTGTGCCTGGGATTGAATTTACCTACCCTTTAGGAGGAAGGAGGAGAGTTACTAGCTTTGAAGGTTCCTTTCACTCCTAGTTATCTTTACAGGAGGACTTTGATGCCTCAAATCTTCTGGCATTGAAGTAATAACCACCTCAGAGCAGGCTATTCACTGGTGCCCTTTTCCACCCTCATGTTGGGGTTCTATAAACGTTCTCCAGTAACATCTCCACCAATATATGGTTAGAGGCACCTCTATGTGTCTAGACTGTGTTCCATGCTTAATCTGGCAACATCTTTTACAAGTCTCTGTGAGAAGTGGGTTCTGGGTCCTTGAGTGGGTTTCTAACACACTTTTGTTGGGTTTTGAGTGTAGAGCTATTAGGCTGGACACTTTATAGTCATGTGCTAAATGTGTCCCTTTTCTACACCACAGAGCGGGGCCTCCTACTCCCGAGCGGTCGCCGGGTGAGGTGAGGCCTTCACCCACACAAAGCTGGGTGAGTATCACATTGAGGAAATGCCTCCATGTGATTGAGCTAATATGCTTTTCTTAAATATGCTGAAGGCCAATTATTCTAGCATGTGTGTGTGTCTTTGACTGGCCACTGTGTATTCACGCGGCTTGCTCTGTGTATATAAGTATTGTTGGAAGTAATATGATTTTTTGTATCTTTATTAGGAAGAAGCCATATCTTTCTTCCTCCAGTGGGCAAGACTAAACACTCAAGGCTCCTGGCAGATATGTAACTTTTAAGTACATTTATTGATGAATTTTTCCAATTAGATTGATGGTTTTTCACTGAATTTATTGTGTGTAACTGCAGTAGCTAGTCTTTTTTAAGGTCCTGAAGAAAGCCGGGGCAATGCCCTTATGGCTGAAACATGTAGACCGTTCTGCATTTGCGCTAACAGGGTAGTCTTACTACCCAGCGTGTTTTTAATCCTAGACACCTAGATGTCCTCTTTAATACTATAAGGATCTATGTAGTCTATTTTATGTTTATTATCATTTGAGCACTGCACTTTCTTTATACCAGTCTAAGAAAACATGAGAGCTGGACTACTGACATCCACTCCCGCACCGGCACAACCCGGTCGGTGGCGCGATGGATTGTTCAGGATTTCCCACATGACGAAACTTCCACCACAATGGTGGTCTGATGGGAATCATCCTAGCCTCTGTGCTTTCAACAAACATTATGTGTTTAAATCACATTTTTTCTTCAACTGTACTTTTCCTACACGGGCATCCAACTGTATCACAGTCCAGTTAAGGCACACTCCCCTTTTTCTAGGACCTGGTCTGCTTTATTGTGTATTGTATCTTGTGAATAGGGGTATGAGCAGACAGGTCATTAAATATTCCCCTGGACCCCCCCACACCTTTGTGTATTTTCTATTTTTGTTACTACCCATATAAGGTCTCAACTCTTGATTAACAAAGTTACAATATACAATGTTTTCAATGTTACTTAGAAAAGCAGAAGAGAAAGCCAATCACAGTTGTTCATAGATACCCCGAGCTATTGTAAAAGGGCAAAGGCATGTGCAGCAATATCCTCTTTACTGAAATCTGCATTGCATTTGCACTATGTAGAGGTGAATCGACTCTTGAGACAATGCTTGGACCAGTGACATATTTCACAATTTCATATTTAGTATGTGTGCATTGATTTTCAATGCTCTACGGGCATTTGGTGAAGGAATCAGCAGACTAAGAAAAGTGTAGTCATGTTGCGGATTTTAAAGGCTGCAAAATAACACCATGTGCATGGTATGGTTATGTCCTTGGAAATTGGTATGGAATTACTCTTTAAATGTATATCTTTTTTTAAAAGATCCACTTAACCCTTCCATCCTTGGAACAAGGTGTTATGTTTCCTCCATCTGCTCCTAATAGGTACGTAATATGGATACAGATGGAGAGGATAGAGGCGTTTACAATACATTTAATCATGTGAAAGGTTCTGAGTTCAATGGTTCTTCTAAGTCATCAAAGTAAAGAAAGGTGTTCTGGCTCATATGCCACTTGACTGTACGTATGACATACATGATAGAGAACCTTTGTAACAGATATGTGATGTTTTGTAAACACTAATGCATCAAAGAAAACATATTTATGGCTTAACTGAAAGTCAACAATGAAAAGAACCATACTCAATCATTCCTTCTTTGTATATTACATGGATTAAAGGATTTCACGAAGTCTCGTTTGGAAGCCACTGCCTGGATAGGACTGTTTAATACAACACCCGGAAAGAGGTGGACCTGGGTGAACGGATCCGCGTACAATGGAAACACGTGAGTTTATCAGTCATACCCTTTGTATTTCATGTGATTGTACAGCTCTATCCAGATAAAGGATCAGCCATAGAAATCCTTGGAGCACAAGCCAATAAGGATGCGTACCGGTAGAGGGGGATTATTCTTCCACACTTTCTCTCTGAAAATTCCATTTTGATAAAAAGTTCACTATTGTAGAAAAGTAGGCGGAGTTTACTAGATGAAAATACATACATAATTGTACAGTGCTCCCATAACTGGATGGAAGAGAAATATCCATGCTGCAAAGTAGCTCATAGATTACCTAAGTATCTGTCCTCTGTTCGTCCATCCTTCTGTCTGTCTGTCTATCTATCTATCTATCTATCTATCTATCTATCTATCTATCTATCTATCTATCTATCTATCTATCTATCTATCTATCTATCTATCTATCTATCATGTAAAAGAGACCAGCACACCAGTTTTCTTAAACAAACATTTGTTTCAAAATCATTGCAAATTGGTGGATTGTGATTCAATGTTGCTTGTAGTGGAGGAGAGTTGAAATATAATCATATGTTCATATCATAGACTAACTTGGTCACATCAACACCTCGATTATTACAGGCATACTTTACTCCAGTAGAACCCACATCCCACAGAGACAGAAAAGAGAGGACTAAGAGATTTGCCCTTTTATGAAAATGTAATTGAACAGCGTAATGTTGTTAGTGACCTCCTGAAAGAGGCAGTGCGTAAAGTAAGATATATGCGCAAACAAGCAGAAAGTGTATATTCACAGATGTGTTATATGTTTTATATACCTATGCAATATATACAACTAAATGTTATATTCCACTTTACAACATTATACATGGAAAGATTTGGGAATACAGTAGCAAGATTTAAATCAAAGGTTAAGGACATTATTTTCCCAATCTACTTGCATGAAGTCTGGGATTTTCGGGGAAAATTAATGCTTAATGGACCTTTTTTTGGAGTTAATATTGTGAGTCTCTTGCCTAAAGCAGGAGGTTGGATATGCAAGCAATGCAATAATACGATTACCAAATGTATTGAACTTATTCTAAGTAAGAAAAGCAAGCATTTATGCTTTTGAAATGTGTTGGTACATACCAAGGAAATGAGAGTAGTAACTAGTGTTGCCTGCTTTGTTGCATAAGATCTTTGATAGTCTGGAACACCAAGCGAGCAACTTTAGAAATGAGCTGAAACCATGTAGCCCTGATATAAGTTCAAAAAGAACACCACTCTGAGTCATGTATGAAACCAGTGCTTCAAGTGTTTGCCTCTTCTTTTACTCTTAGCTTGCATGTCTCTTCCTCATGTTTCTGCTTTCACCCTATATTTTCTTCCACCTCATATCTTGGACTGCAGACTGTTCCTTTGGGTGCTTTTGCTGACTTTCAATTTCTTATACCCTGTTGTTCTCATCCTCTGTTACTTTTGAGAAATTCCTTGTCTGTCCCTAGTGCTTACTTTGTAAAAGAAAGAGCACAGGTACCCAAAGCTCTGCTCAGAAGCCTGCGGTCGGTGCAACTGAATGCCAGTGGACCGAATACCAAGGCTGCATAGTCTTAAATCCAACGTATGCCTTTTTTTTAAAGTTTTAAGTTAAAGTTTATTGAGAGTATAACATATAAAGAAATAAACTGCTAATAAGCAAAATACACTATAAGAAGCAATGTTATACATTGTAGAATAAATTACACAGGAATCCTAGGAGAAGAAAGAGAGAGGGAAGGTGGGGGGAGAAATATCACTAAATAACAGTACAGGCAAGAAACAAATATTACCTGAATCCTAAAAAGTAATGCAACATGAAAAAAGTACAAGCAAATATCATCTAAATAGAATATAGTATAAAAATATAATATTTGAAAAAGGAAAAATATAAGAGTGGAAAAAAGGAGGGAAAGGGAGTTACATCCAATCATATAAGCATAAAATTATAAAAGCAAAGAGACAACACAAGAATTTATCAGGACTATTAATTGTATTAGGAAAAGGAGTAGTAATATCTGTGAGATAGGAAGAAAGTGGTAACCATAAAAGATCTCTTTTAATGGACAGAGATATAGGAGTGACATTGGCAGTATCTAATCTATGATGAGAACACACAGCATTCCACCAAGCTCTAAAGGTGACTTTATCAGCTTGTTTCCAGTTTGGCGTAATTAAATGTAGAGCAATCGCCAATAATAGGTCAATTAAGGAAGGGGTGGAAGATGAATGAGGCCAAGAAGGTGACAAGGAACCCAAAAAGATATTGGAAACAGAAAAAGGAATTTGGGTGTGAAAAATAATATTAATTTGGGACCAAACCATGGGGCCTATTAGGATGGCGGACGGACCTGCGTCTGTCCGCCACCCCAGAGGAGAGGGGCCGTCCACAGGGGCAGCGGCGGTCCCTCCATGCGAATTAGGATGTGACCGCCACCCTGGCGGTCACATCCTGTATTTTTAACATTGCGGTGGGTGCTGCTTGAAGCAGCACATGCTGCAATGTTAAAAAATGCATGTTTACCTTTGCATGCACAAATCGGCAGGCACCGCATGGTGCCTGCCGCTTTGTGCACGCAAAGGAAGGGGGGTACCATAGGTACCCCCCATGTGCACCACCCACCCCCCCTTCACCCCTGGGGGCCCCCAACGGGCCCCCAAAGAAAACACTGTATGCCTTTCCACAGCAGAAATGCCGCTGTGGAAAGGCATAGGAGCGCCGCCATCCTAATATGGCTGGCGCTGTCTGATAGACACCACAAGCCAAGTTAGAGCTTTTCTGCCGCGGTCGGAAGGCGACCGCGGCAGAAAAGAGGCAGACGGAAAAAAGATGCCCCAGCCATCCTAATCTGGCAGGGGGTCTTTTACCCGTCGGCAGCGGTTAATCCGCATCCTCCAGGCCAGCGGTGACTTCCGCCGGCCCGGAGGTTGCGGATTATCCGCTCTCATAATCGGCCCCCAAATGTCAAAAACAGGAGAGGGAAGGACATTCAAAAAGCATATGTTTGAATTCAGCTAAATTACTATTGCATGACCAACATGCAGAAGAAAGGTCCGCAGAAAAAGAAGCTAATTTCAGTGGGGTAAACAAAAGGTGTTTGTAAATAAAATACAGAGTTTGAGAGATATTAGCTGTTCTTGAAGTCTTATATAGTTTCATCCATAATTTGTCCCAAAAAGGAATAGGCCAACTTTTTCCAGGCCAATTCAGATTTCCTCTTAGCCCTATCAGAGGAAAGAAACAGAATTCTATATAAAGAAGAGGCTGAAGTAGTAGTAGATAATACAGAAAAAAGAGCAGAAGATTTGGGGGGAATGACAGGATTCGTCGGCAAGGAAAGGAGATATTGTAGGAGAGGAGGAAGGAGAGAATCGTATTGGGGCTTACAGGACGAAGGCAAAGAAAAACGCTGTTGAAGATCAGAAAAGGATAAAGGAGAGTTATCCGACACTAATTGTGTAATCCAAATTAAACCATGAAGTCTCCAGATTTTCCAATAGACGGTACGACCTTTAATGCGTAATAAGTGGTTATGCCAGATGGGTTGTCGGTCCAATGAAGAAGAAGAGGGAAATGAAGATGGAAGAAGAGGAGTCAAAACCTTACGAGAATGAGAGATCACTTGAGAGCGAAAGGAAGAAATAGTATGAGTAAAGGCAAGAGATTCATCAAAGTTAAAAGGAGCCATGAAGTGTTTTCTCAATATTCAACCAAATAGGAGGATGAGCAGATATATCTGGAGAAAGCCAACGAGAAGATTGTCTCAAAGAGAAGGCAAGATAATAAGATTTAAAATCAGGAAATTTCAGACCACCAGAAAATGTGTCTGCTTTAAGGGCAGCAAGAGCTATTCGAGGAGATATATTTTTCCAAAGAAATTTGGTTAATAAAGAGTCAATTTTCCAAAAATAGAAAACAGGAATGTATACCGGAATCATAGATAAAAGATAGAGAATAAGTGGAGAAAGCATCATCTTGATAGAATCTAAGCGGCCCACCAAGAAAGAAAAAGCGGATGCCAGCGATCAATAGACATGGATAAAGTTTTGGAAAGGTGGTCAAAATTTTCTTTCAAAGTTTCAGAAATAGTGAGAAAAAACCATAAACCTAAATATTTAATTTTAGAAGTTTGCCAGGAAAAACCAGTAGAGAGAACATCCTGTTTCAAACAATGAATGTTTAGGGGAAGAACTTCACATTTATCGGAGTTAAGCCTATATCCGGATAATTGAGAAAAGGACTCAACCTGAGCAAGAAAAGCTGACAGAGATGTGGAAGGATTGGAACATAAGAGAATGTCATCCGCATAGACAGATAATTTAACGTGAAAAGTGTGAAGTTTAAAAATAGTAATTTTATCATCCAACCTAAGTTTTGTTTAAAAAGGTTCTAAAGCAATTATAAAAAGAAGAGGCGATAGAGGACAACCCTGCCGGACTCCCCTAAAAAGAGGAAAATAATCCAAAGTCTTTCCATTAACAAAAATAGATGCCCTAGGGTTAGAATATAACAAAGAAATAAAAGAAATTAATTTGGCAGGAAGGCCAATCCATTTAAGTGCCCGAAACATAAAATCCCAACCAATCCGATCAAATGCTTTCTCAGCATCAAGAGCGATTGCAGCAATGGGATAATCCAGGGAAGACGCTTTACTTAAAATGTTAAAGAAAACTCTGGAATTATCAGAAGATAAATGACCTTTAACAAAACCAGACTGCTCTGGACCAATAATGTCAGGCAAAATAGGATCAAGACGAAGAGCAAGAATCTTTGCAAAATGTTATAATCTAAATTAACTAAGGATATTGGGCGATAATTTTTACATAAAGAGGGTTCCTTATTATCTTTGGGAATTAAACAAATTACAGCTTCTTGAAAAGAGCCTGAAGAGGAACCATTCTGAACAAAAGATTGAAAAAGTAATAAGAGTCGTGGGAGTAAGAAAGACGCAAAGTGAGTGTAAAATTCAATAGTAAAACCATCTGGTCCCAGGTGCCTTACCTCTTTTCAATTTCGACACAGCATTTTTGATTTCGGGAAGAGTAATGTCAAATTCCAAAGATGTAAAGTCAGTGTCACGAGTAGGAGAAGAATGTATCAAATGAAAGAAGGAAGAAAGCGCATCTGGGGAAGGGTGTTGTTCAGGAGTGTATAAAGTTTTATAGAAAGTAACAAATTCATTCAGAATGTCATCATCTTTAAATAATAAATCGCCAATATTGTTACGGATGGATTCAATTTTAGTTCTTTCACGCCGGATCTTTAGATAATTAGCAAATAATTTACCCATTTTGTTCTGGCCACCATAATAACGAGCACTGATTTTCAAAAGATAAGAAGATGCAGCTTCTGTGGATGACTTATTAAAAGAAATCTTTGCATCAAGGAGATCTTTTAATGTTGCTTCAGGGATCGGTAATAGCAATATTCAAGACATTTAATCTTGGCTAACAACTGAGCATTTTTAGCTGCAAAAAAATTCTTTTTCCCTGATACAAAACCTATGATAAAACCTCTAGCCCCTGCTTTAAAGGAATCCCAGACCATTACTGGGGAAGAATCTGGAGTAGAATTGATAGAGAAGAATTCAGTGGCAAAAGAAGTGAATTAAGTCAAGTCAAGTCAAGTCATAAAATTTGTATAGCGCACTACATACCCAGAGGGTTTCAAGGCGCTTAGGAAGGGGAGGAGGATTATTTGTCAAATATCCACGTTTTAAGCTGCTTTCTGAACGCTAGGTGGTTCTGGGTGAGGCGAAGGTAAGCGGGGAGTGAGTTCCATGTTTTAGCAGCCAGGTATGAAAAGGATCTGCCTCCCATGGTGGTCTTGTTGATGCGAGGTACAGTGGCGAGGGCTTGGCTGGAAGAACGTAGTTGGCAGGAGGGGGTGTAGAAGGACAGTCGAGAGTTGAGGCAATCTGGTCCGATGTCGTAGAGTGATTTGTGTGCGTGGGTAAGCAGTCGGAAAGTGATCCTCTTATTGACGGGTAGCCAGTGGAGGTCTTTAAGGTGACCAGAGATGTGTTCGTTGCGTGGGATGTCTAGTATGAGCCTGGCTGAGGCGTTTTGGATTCGTTGGAGTTTCTTCTGGAGTTTAGCGGTGGTACCTGCGTAGAGGGTGTTTCCGTAGTCCAGTCGGCTCGTGACCAGAGCGTGGGTGACTGTTTTCCTTGTTTCGGAGGGGATCCAGCGAAATGTTTTTCTGAGCATGCGAAGAATGTTGAAGCAGGAAGAGGATACGGCGTTGACTTGTCTGTTCATTGAGAGTGAAGAATCCAGGATGACGCCAAGGTTCCGTGCGTGGTCTGTCGGGATGGGTGCTTTTCCGAGGGCTTCCGGCCACCAGGAGTCGTCCCAAGCAGAGGGGGATGTACCTAAGATGAGGACTTCTGTTTTGTCTGAGTTCAGTTTCAGACGGCTTTGTTTCATCCATTCGGCAACTTCTTTCATTCCTTCATGTAGGTTAGTTTTGGCGGTGTTGGGGTCTTTGGTGAGTGATAGGATCAGTTGGGTGTCATCCGCGTAGGAGATGATGTTGAGGTTGTGTTGGCGTGCGATGGCCGCGAGGGGGCTCATGTATACGTTGAAGAGGGTGGGACTGAGTGAGGATCCTTGTGGTACGCCACAGATGACTTCAGTGGCCTCGGACTTGAATGGTGGGAGGCGGACTCTCTGTGTTCTTCCGGAGAGGAAGGAGGTGATCCATTCAAGTGCTTTTCCTTGTATTCCGATGTTTCTGAGGCGCTGTAGAAGGGTGCTATGGCAGACTGTATCGAATGCTGCAGAGAGGTCGAGGAGGATGAGGGCGACTGTGTCTCCATTGTCCAGTAGAGTTCGAATGTCGTCTGTTGCTGCGATGAGGGCGGTCTCAGTGCTGTGTTTTGCTCGGAAGCCAGATTGTGAGGGGTCGAGGGATAGGATCTGACAAGAAGGAATTATTAAAACGCCATCTACCTGCAGGGGGAGTAAATGGTAACAAATCAAAATCCACACAAACAGGGGCATGGTCAGAAATTAGGATGGAGCCAATTTCAGCATGGGAAAGAAATTGAGATAAAGGTTTACTAAAGAAAAGGTAATCTATTCTGGATTGTGAATTATGAGGAGGGGAATAAAAAGTATATTCCTTTAAATCAGGGTTACAAAGTCTCCATGTATCAATTAAAGGCTTACGGTGTATGGCAGAGGAGAATTGCAAATGCATCTTGGAATTAGTAAATTTAACAGAGGAGTGTCTCTCTAAAATAGGATCAAGAATTTGAATACAATTGTCACCAAAAATAACATAATCCTCCTCAAACAGAAGGAGCTTATCTGCGATCTGATTCCAAAAACATTATCAACTGTATCAGGTGCATAAACGTAAACAATATTAAAGGTATGTTATCAATAAGCAATTTAACAATAATCCAATGACCATCAGAGTCATGTTCCTAATATACCACAGAAAGATAGGGGGTCATTAGGATCGCGGACGGACTTGAGTCCGTCCGCGACCCCAGAGCATGAGGGAACGTCCGCATGGGCTGCGGCGTTCCCTCTGTGCAGATTAGGATGTGACCGCCAGGGTGGCGGTCACATCCTCTATTTTTAACATTGCTGCGGGTGGAGCTTCAAGCTGCACCCGCAGCAATGTTAAAAATGCATGCACAGCATTTGCGTGCACAAAGCGGCAGGCACCGCGCGGTGCCTGCTGCATTGTGCACGCAAATGCAGGGGGGTACCATAGGTACCCCCCATGTGCACCCCCCACCCCCCACTACACCTAGGGGGCCCGCAAAGGGCCCCTGCAGTGCAGTTACACATGCTTTTCCACGGCGGAAAAGCCGCCGCGGAAAAGCATGTTTCCATGCACATCCTAATCTGGCTGAAGGTGTCTAAGAGACACCTTCACCATTTTAGTGCTTTTCCGCCGCGGTTGTAAGCCAGCCGCGGCGGAAAAGCTGCGGACCTAAACCATGACCCACCAGCCATCCTAATGTGGCGGTGGGTCCTGGTGGGTCCGCAGAGGATTTTCCGCATCCTCCGGGCCGGCGGTGGCTTCCGCCGGCCCGGAGGATGCGGAAAATCCTCCATCCTAATGACCCCCTTAGTGTTTTTATGACATAAGATAGACGTGCCATTTTTCTTTCCCAAAGCTGGAGAAGAAAAAACATGTCCAACCCAACTTCTTTTCAATTTGGCAGCTTCAAGATCTGATAGGTGAGTTTCCTGAATAAAAGCAATATCTGTATTCAATTTAACTAAGTGTGTTAATACATGTTGTCTTTTGATAGGATTGTTAACTCCCTTAACATTCCAAGTTACTACTCTAAGAGAAAATTACTAAAACAAACATGTACAAACTACATAAAGGCAATAAAATAGTATGAGTCTAATAGAGTGCGAATAGTTATTAAGCAAATGATAATAGAATTTAAAATTGCTACTAATTGATAGAACAAAAACAGAAGAGAAAAAAGTACAGGAAGGATCCAATGATAAAGAGATGAAAGAGAGAATGAAAATAAAAGTACTGTTAAAAATATAGAAGTAGAGAAAAAGAAGAGGAAGGAAGAAAAAAGTCAAAAA
Organism: Lissotriton vulgaris; assembly: GCF_964263255.1. Lineage (NCBI taxonomy): Eukaryota > Metazoa > Chordata > Amphibia > Caudata > Salamandridae > Lissotriton > Lissotriton vulgaris. The sequence continues at coordinate 1,741,463,055 of NC_141695.1, forward strand.
AGGGAAAAACAGAGGAGAGGAGAAAAAACAAAAAACGAGAAGACACAACAAAACTGACAGTTGATAAGAAATAGAAAAAATGCATCACGAACCAACAAGAAGACTGGGGGTGGTGGAACCACATAAGGAAGGCAGCACGTCGGACCGGAGACTCCACAAGGACACAGCAAAGGGAAACATGCTTCCAGGTGTAACGGAAAGGACACAGAAAAAACAAGGGTCTACGGAATCGCATCTAAAAAGAAAACCAAAAAGGAAATACTTTAAACTAAAATTACAACAAAACAGAGCACATATTACAATATACAATAGGGAAGATACAGTAACAAACAATCAATCATCTCAAAAGGATAGTATATCATTACAGAAAACCAGGTCGCTCAGGTCTCATGGTTGAGGCACATCCATTGAGTAAGGTCTACATGAGTTCAGGAATTGTTGAAGCAACGCTGGATCTTGATAGTTCGTCGTTCTGTTGTTGCAAGTGACTTTAAAAAGGCATGGATGGAAAAGTCCATAATGAGCATTCAAGGAACAAAGAGCAGGTCTCACCTCTAGAAATTTCTTGCGACGATCTGCTGTGGATTTGGCATAGTCTTGAGCAAAGTAGAGATTAGAACCATTCCAGGTGATCTTCCCTTTCTGTTTGGCAGCGTGAAGAACTTTAAGGAGATCCGTGTACTCCAAAAAATTTAAAATAACGCCTCTAGGCTTCACTGAGGAAGATGATGAGGTAGACGGGCGAGAGGATGATCCTAGTCGATGAGCCCGCTGTATATTTAAAGGTGGAGAAGGAGGAAGACCAAGAAGGGTGGGCAGAAAAGACTGGAAAAAGGAAATGGGATTGGATCCCTCAAGGCCTCCCCAAGACCATAAATGTGTAGGTTATTGCGTCTGTTCCTGTTTTCCAAGTTCTCAACTTGCTGCTTAAGGGTAGCGATTTCCTTATGATCAAAGGGAACTTGATCGATAATCGGTTTAGCTGAGGCAAGTTGACTTTCAAGAGTATCCACCCTTTGTTCAGTGTGAGACCAATTGACTTCGAGGCTTTGAAGACGAGAATTTGTCTCAGCCATGTAGGGTTTAGGGGCACGAATCTCCTCCAATAAAAGTTCCATAGAGATAGAAGTAGCTGAGTTGGTAGGAGGAGGATTTGTTTTGACTCGTTTCCCAGACGTGAGAGTGGATTGAGTTTTGACTGAAGATTTTGATGAAGTACGAGAAGAAGGAGAAGAGGCACCATTTACAATCTGTGAGTCAATTAGCGTATCATCTATGGAATCCTGCAAAACACTGAAAGGATTACCATCTTCCAAAGGAGGATTAGGTGCAATGCGTTGCTGGGTGGTATTGCGATTAGCGCGTGAAGACGCCATGGTAAGTTTAAAGAAACACCAAAAGAGCTTCAGTAAATAGAAGAAAACTGCTGATGATATAAACTGACATTGTAAAAAGGGTAAGGAAACAGTATGTCACTTGAAAAAATAGTATCAAATGCCAGCAGTGAGAAAATTGGGTTGTCAGCAAGCACGAAAAAACAAAAATGGTGCGTTCATCTCAAATAGCAAGTTTCCGTGAAAACATATGGTAAATAATTCGAGTATCAAGCAGGTAAAGTGTGCAGACATGAAGCAAAACAAAGAAGAGAGGAGCAGAGGATCATCCGTGAAAAATATGCTCTTAAATGACAAGCATGGCAGGTAAGAAGAACATATGGTGCGTGATATATGGCAAAGGCAGGTTGTGTAAAGTCATATAAATCTTAAAGAGGCTGCTGTATAATCCATTTGCCAAACATGTCCTTTTATCAGCGTTTTTACAGCACTCTGGAAGGATTATGGGAAAGCATGTCCTTTTATCAGCATTTTACAGTACTCTGGAAGGATTATGGAAAAGCATTCAAGAAATAACGAGCAAATAAGCCTGTCTCCAATGAAATCCTACCGTGGTGGAGTGCCTGTGAGGAAATGTCGCGGCAAATGCGTGCCGGCAAATACAAAATGGCGGGCGCGCCTCAGACGTTCTGCGCCTGAAGGGAAAATAAAGATGCTGGAAGAAATGCGATAACGTGTGGCCTCAAAAATTTCATTTTCCGAAGCCGCCAAGCTTCCGACGATATTTCCCGCAGCTACAAAGGACTGGACAGCACAGTGAAGACCCTAAGCAGCTCCCGTTCCATCACTGCTCGATGCAGCTCTCACAGATCGCGGCCATCTTCCTTGGCGCTGAGGCCACACCCCAACGTTTGCCTTTTTAATCCACTACCATATGCTTCCTGCCCCTTTGTCAACTATTGTACTTATTTATCTCCCTATGTATGCTGCACATTATCCGGCTGAATCGGCTGCCCTTGCCCAGCCTTGAGCTGAGTACTCCTGAACTTTGATCCGGGTCCCAATAGAGCACTATTACCCTTTGCGAAATTGTGAAATTGATTGGCTTAACTGTGGACCTTGCACAGCATGGTACAGTCTGTAGACCTTGGACAAATTACTTTAACCACATGTGTACAACATCTGTTTACCAGCAGGGAACAAACCACAAAAGCAACAAATAAAAATAATAAAATGCAAATAAATGCTTATATTTGTAGAGATAGAGACAATCACACCACTACAGAGGCAGGGCAAGAGGAGCTCTATGCCCCCCTCGATTCATGACCAGCTTCAAAAAAATAATTGAGAGGTTGTTTGACAATAAAGTCTGGGCACCAACCCCAAAGTGGTCCTCAAACTATGTTTCAGTGACTGCCAAGACCTGAAACTTACTATGAGACATCATGAAATGAACATTGTAGAATGTGCCCTAGTAGGCCGGGAAGATGGAAAGAAAATTACCCTCCACCGCTCACACTCTCCCACTGTACACTCCTTGGACTGCTTTCCCCCTCTTACAACTGGCAAGGTGGAGTCCTTAATGAAAATAGTAAAATCAGGCTCCCCTCATGATATCCTACCTGCTAAAGTATCTTTGCTACTTCACAAACAGCTGGCACCCATGATCTGCCCCATTCTTAACTCCTCTCTGAACAAGGGCAAACTACCCTCCGAATGGAAGGCTGACCAAATAATTCCTATAAGAAAGAAACCTAATGCCCCTCAGAAAGACTTATCAAACTATCGTCCTATCTCCCTTTTACCACACCTGAGCAAGCTTTTGTAGAAACATGTTAATAAATATCTCTTGGGGTACATGGAAGCAACAGGTGGCCTTGATCCCTTGCAGTCTGGGTTTCCTCCCAGATTTAGCAAGGAGTCAGCACTTATTGCAGTCACAGACAACCTTAGGTCTCCGGAGTGGTGGCACACCAACCTGGGTGCTGCACAGATCCCAAAAGCAGTGGTAAAAAACATATGCATACATTTAGACCAGAAACTCACAATGAAAGAGAAAGTCGTAACCACAGTGAGTTCCTACTTCCACTCATTAAGTTGTTTGAGGAAATTCTTCCCTTTCCTCCCTATGACAGTCTCAAAACACTCCTTCAGGCACTAGTAGATTCAACAAGCTTTATTCGAATTCAGTAAAAAATTCATAAAAGCATACAGGGTAAAAACACAATAAAAGCAGACATCAATTACATTCATTACAAGGTCACTATCTGTACAAAGTTAACAACAAATCATTATACTAATAAAATCATTTTTACAATTCATCATAAACAAACCCTAGCAGCTTTGTTACAAGGCGTGGTCGTAGCAATTTCAATTAAGTCAGTTGCTTTAAAAAATAGGGTATGTTTACATGTTATGGTGACACGTTTAAAAATAAGGCAGATATCCTTCAGGGGGTATAAGGGAGAGAAATACATAAGTTGTTCCTTTGGTAAAGACCATCCACGGATTTAGTGTGAGTCATTATCAATTTCAGTTACTTACGAGAGCCCTTCTGTAAAAGGATTTAACAAGTCAGGGAACCAGGCCTATGCCTTAGAATAAAGGAAATCGGTTATGGGTGGGTAGAATATGCTTGCTAGATCCAGGACCACTACTACCCGTCCCAAAGTTATTTTGTTTGTATGATCTTGCAGGGGGCAGATATGTAGTCCTGGGGTAAAAGTCATGCAGTTCCCATGTTCCGATTGGGCCATCACCCATTTGTGGCTGCCAACTTTGGAGATGTTAGATGACTCGAGGGTCCCTAAAGTTGACCAAAACCAGGTCTCCCGGTATGTCCTTGGGGATAGATCCCAACCACCCTACCTTCTAACATTTAAGATCGTTCCATCGATATTGGGTGGTAAGGGTCTATTCTTTGTCAGACAGAAAGACACCTTGTTTGCCAGGTCTGCTGGTCTTTCAATTTTTCTATTAATGAGCTCGGGCACGCCCGAGAGAATGGACACAAAGGGTGCTGCCTCCGGCGGTAGATCTATATGTTTAGCCCTTCTTTGCATGTTACCATAGTTTTGGAACTTCCCCTTTTTCGGCCTGAGTGGTTTAATCTGCCCGTCTCTGAGTGCAGGATTCTGGGTTATTGGGGGGTTTGATATGACTAATGTTTTAGATGTTTTGGGGGCAAGTGCATGAGTTTGTGTGATATTTCTTTGTACAGGGAGGATGGGGATACCAGTAGTGACTAGGGTCTCAACTTGATAATTTCCTTCAATTCTTTTTATGAATGTTAGGTTTGCCCTGGTGGTTTCCTCTATGGAGCAGAGCTTTTCCCCTATAGCCTCAATTCTTTTTTCCAGTGGGGAAATTAAAGACCTGACCAGGAGTTCAATCTGGGCCAGTAGTTCAGATGGTGTAGTATTTGCTGTCGGCTCCAGATTTGAACGTACCTCAGATGTTTTTGGGGTGTTGTTAATGCCTAAAAGGGGACTTTGATGCAATCTTTGTATTTTAGCTAATCTTCCCCTCTGTTTAGGCTCTTTGCGCTTTCTATTTGAATAGGGTACCTGAACATTTACTGGCTGTTGTGTAGTGTCTGTGGGTGTTGATAGAGAAGGAGTACCAGGATGGCTTGAGTTTCGTTGAAATGTGGTAATAGACAGGGGACTAGTATTTTGCAATGCACCTGCAGGAGCATTTGTTAAGTCATTCCCGTTTTCAACATTGACATACACAGTTTTACAGAGCAGATTTAGTTCATCCAGTAAAGTAAAATGTTGTGTTTGGTCTGATGGCTCCATAGCTGAGTGGTTGCTGGATGTGGATTCTATACAGAGACTCTTTTCTACTCTTTCTATAACGGACTCGATAGCCGATGTGGTCCTAATTAAATAATTGTCCAATGTCCCTTTCCGTTGCCCCCCCTGGGGGTTGTTATTCGTGCGAAGCCCTTTATCAGTCATAATATGGATAGCTTTATGGGAATATATGTATGACAGGGGGCTAAGCAAAAGCGCACGTACACCAATAGTCTGACAACGGGGAGGTAAAGGGGTAGTCCAGTAGGGGATACCGAAGAAAGTATAATGACAGTCACTTTAATGGATTAGTTAGTTTATAAAACCTCTCTTTTACATTGAGCAAAAGGCAAAAATCGAAAGGGGGTGGCCCGTCCCGTCCTCCTCAGACCTCTGAGGGCCACAGAGGGCCCGCCATTTGCCCGGGCTTAGCCCGGCGCGTTCACGCACGCGTCCCGCGACGCGGAGGGAGCCTCCTCTTTTTCAGCACCTCCGGGCGCGCAGAACCAGGAAGTGACCCGCTCGGCCTGCTGGGAGCTGTAGTTCCCCGGCACTAGTAATAAGTTGTCTTGACTATTGTAATGTCCTCTTGATCTCACCCAACGAATTCTCCCTCAACAGACTCTAGGTGGTAAAAAAACGCAGCTGCCCGCTTAGTTTCCAATGCTCCTGCCAGGTTTGCCTCCTCTACGCTTCTCCTTGGACTACACTGGTTGTCCATTCACAAGCGGATCCATTTTAAAATCTGCTGCATAGTGCACAAGGCACTACACGCCAACACCCCCAGCTATCTTGCAGATAGACTCATACGATACCAGCCTTCCTGAACCCTCCGATATGTCTCCAAATCTGTCCTCCTCATACATTATGTAAAGAAATCTCACACTAATGGAAAAGCCTTATATCATCTGGCCCCCTCCTTCTAGAACCAACTTCCCTTACACCTTCGTGAATGCACTAACTATCTGCAATTCCACATGCTTCTTAAAACCAAACTCTTCTGAACTCCCTCATGAGTCTGTAGCACTCCTGTAGCGCGGAGATACCCCTCTCGGGCTTATTCATGTACTTTATAAGACAAATAGATAAATAAATAAACAGTGAAGAGATGAACTATCCGAGTAAGAGGAAGAAAACTTCTAGTGTACTTCTCACGCAGAAATATGATAGGTAGCAAAACCACTTCTCTCTCAGTGCCCTTAAGCTATATCTAGGACTGTGCCAAATTCACATAATTTGCTCCCGTGAAATTACACGAAATGCAAATCCGTTGCTCAGCACTATAATATAGGATAAAATGTGTCCTTGGATCAATTTTTGTTGCGTGGACACATTTTGAGGAAAAAGAAATTGCGATAAAAACCCAAGTGCTGCGAGCAATAGCCGCTCATGTTCTGGCCATTTGTTTTTTTTCCTGTGTATTTTGCTGCAAAGAGTGCATAAGTACGAGATGTGGCACAATGGTGGAATTTCAGGAATTTCGCGTATCGAGAGTAATCCGAAATTCCTGAAATCACGAAAATTACTGTGGCATAATTAAAAATGTCACCAGCGGTTAGCTATATCCTCCTAGAATATGATTGGTTAGGAACTGGAAATTGCCAGCTATGATGGAGGTAGCAACCACTCTCCCAGGGGCAGCATCTGCTATTCCTGGCTACCCACCATTCATTATCATCTTTGCCATTTCATGCTGTGCTTAATAAACGCTGACCTCAGTATCCCATGACTTTGAATCAGGCAACAGATGCTGCATTTGGAGTGGCAGTGTTGACACGTAAAAAGCTGCCTCCCAAGTACATTATTCAAAGATGATAATTGATGGGTCATCGGGGACTTTAGGGAGAGGGCAGAGTCCATGTTTGAAAATTATTGTCACAAGTGGAGCTCAGTCTACAGCACACATGAGCAAATATATCAAAATGTCAAAAAACTGGAAAACGTCAAGATTTAGTTTACTAACAACTTGAATCTGATGTAAGAGTTTACGGAGTAATGTGAATAGCAGTATCATCAGTGATGTCATTTGAGATGTCATCTGTGATGTCATCAATGATTTAACTTATCATGTCATGAGCGAGGTAGTATGTTACGTCATAAGCAGTGAATGATGGGCACACAAGTTATAAGTGGTTTGCCAAACTACAACTGGTGAATTAAAAAAGGGAAATTAAGTATTTATACATTAGTACTTATCTGATTTCAACACAAAATTAAAGATGATTTAATGCGTGTGGTTTTCAGTGAATTTCTGTTAACATTTCAATGTAAACTTAGATTTTTTTACCCTACCCACCTATAATATCACTTTAGCCATTGTTATTTCAGTGAATGTATGTGTTTTTTTGCTCCTATTCAATGTCGAGCATAGACCGAACCCCCTCAGGCTACCTGCAGCCAACCCACCCACTGGGCAAGGCCTTTGGTTGTGTGCCACAAAGAGTTCTCAAAAAGTCAACCTGACCCTAGCCCGAGCCCAACCACCCATGAGTGCCCAAACCATCTGCTATGCACAATCTTCGGCCATGCTCAAAGATGGATTGGCCCTTCGCCCACCCCACTGGAGGCAGCTGGTACTGCAGTTCTAAGGATGGCCACAGGGTCTGGCCTCTGACTACACCAAGCCCCAACTCCCTGCAGCTGAACAACCCCCCTCAGGGGCTCATCCTCGGTGCCCATCACCCATGGGTGTTTAGTCCCCCCATCGGTGCCAAGTGTCTGAGCTCGGCAATGGCTGCCACAATATAATGATCAAGTTGTGTCCAGCCATTTAGGATCCACCCAACCACCTTGACTTGGCCAATCAGAGCATATCTCGACAGCAATGCCCCTGATACCTCGAAATCTCTACCAGCTTTAGCCCCTTCATGTCCATTACGAGCTTTGTTTTAAAAGCTAATTATCTGAAAGTGGCGGAATGAATTTACATCAAAAAGCACAAAGTGCACTTACGGTGGATATATATCCTTAAATCGCCTTGTAATTTGTAATATGTAATTTGTAACTGGGTTTTGTATCGCGCCAACTCACCAACAGGTCTCAAAGCGCTACTGACCAAGTACAGCAACAAAGATGAAATAAGAATATAGAGGTGTCTGATCTAGTAACCGACTATTGAAATGGGAATGCGTCTTTAAAGAGTAAGGTTTTCAAGGACTTCCTAAAATGGAGAAGATTGGATTCTCTGCGAAGCGCCTCCGGTAGCTTATTCCAGATGGTAGGAGCCTGAACTGAAAAAGATCTGCCTCCTTTTGTTGTTAGCTTGAAACGTGGACAGGATAGCAGAAAAGATCCGGACGATCGCAGGGCGCGCTTAGGTTCGTATATTTTGAGCCTTTCTTTTATGTAGGCTGGCGCCTGTCCATGGATTGCTTTGTGGCAGATACACATACTCTTAAATTCGACTCTTTGCACTATAGGCAGCCAATGTAGCCTATAGATCAGAGGGGAGGCATGAGTCCTCCTCGGCATTCCAAAAATCAGACGTGCTGCGTCATTCAGGATAACCTGAAGACGGTTGATGGAGTTTTTTGGAAGGCCGAGGTACAACGCATTGCCATAGTCTATTCTAGACACTATTGTGGCTGAGACAATGGTTCGCAGCATATTCCCCGAGAGCAGGGGGGCGAGTTTACGTAGTTGCCTGATCAGGTTGGTGCAGGAACCAACTACGGCGGATACTTGGTTGGCCATCGAGAGTTCCTGATCGATTTTCATCCCAAGACTCTTGACACTAGGGCACGGTTTTGGAGTGGGTCCTAGTTCTTATGGCCAAAACAAATCATTCCAGGGGGAAGTAGAGGTCGAGACTACGAGGACTTCCGTTTTATCTGGATTGATTTTCAGCAAATTGGACGACATCCAGTTCACTGTAAATCGTAGTATGTCTTGGGCCATGGACTGAGCCGATGGTGTATTGTCGATACTCAGCAACAGCTGAGTATCGTCGGCATAGTTAAAAACTTTACAATTCATGTTTGCCAGGGACTCTATCAATGGTTGTAGGTAAAGATTAAATAAGAGCGGAGAGAGCGCTGATCCCTGCGGGACTCCACAGGCTAACATGCCCACGTCTGAGCCTTGGTGTGGATCAACAAGACTCAGTGGAGCTCAAACATGTTATGGGGATGAATGAAAGCCTTTTTCAGCATCAGTTCCATCAATGAGCATGATTTTCTTGGCCTCGCCAAGGCGATTTAAGGATTTATTTTACGGGGTTCCACAATACACCACTGTAGGGGTGAGTGGATGGATGGATGGATTGATAATATTTGAGGAAAGTGACAGGAGCCTCATGACTATTAGACGAATTGTTTGCCTATGTACAGAACAGTTCCATGTATATTCAACCAAACAGTGAGACATTTCTCCTTTGTTTGCTATCATTTTCAAGAAATATTTGAATTGAAAACTAATATTCCCAAACACCCAACACCACAAGATATTTTTGAAACCTTGCACTACTACATGATTCCTTGCTACCCTGCCATTTTCCCTTTGTTTTTCATCCTTTCCAGAAGAGGCAAACAGTCTACTGCAGCTTTGCATTTTAGGAGAAACCCATTTAACAATTGTTTACTATTTCCGGATGGCATATCTTTTTTTATGAACTGGACTGCTACGCTTGTAATAAACTATGGACCTTGAGTAGAGTTTGGTGGATGGGATACTCCATCACAAATGTGACAGATAGCCCTTCCGCGTACACGTGCTGTAGGCTATACGGCACTTGTAATAAGGCGAATTGGATACCCGCCACGTTAGTGCTGGAGTATCCTGTCCACCAAACTCTAAATAAGACACTACATCTTTAATCGTGTGTATGGGCCCAATTCACAGAACTAACTTAAGAGAAAATCCTAAACTTACTATCATTTTGGTATTCACAGAAGGCACTTACTCATTGATGAGTAAAGGCCAGGTTCTTCAACATTTTTTGCAAACCTACATCTAACCTTGTGTGGAAAAATACATTTTCCAGGTTAAAAGCTCCATTCCCAAATCACAAAGTCAGGAATGATGAACTTGTCACTATTGAGATTTCTGCCAAAATAAAAATTCTGCCTTGTTGGTGAAATCCCCATTCCCACATTGATATAGCCAGGGTCAGAAATGTGTTTGTGTGAATTGACTTTGATCTCCTTGGAAATGCTGGTGAATTCCTTTCCACTGGTGGGTTTTCACCACCAATTGTCAGGCAGTTTTCTACCCAAAAAACATTCCCAAACTGTCTCTTGTCCGGGACCACAGTAAATTGTGCTTTCATGCTACTAATGGAGACTGTAGACCCTCGTATTTCACAGGTGCGCCATAGGGCTCTTTACTTCAATATGTAAGTTTCTCTTTTATTTCTATATGCAGAATTGTATACGTGGTTATAGCTACGTATAGAAAAAAAGTTTAGCGTGTGATTATTCATGAAAAACTATTTACAGAAACACTCCTGGAATTGTTTGAGAATTTCAAAAAAGTCACTAATTTGCTACAAACATAGGAGTAATCATGCAGTTTTTTTTCTTTTTTTCTCGAACGTTTGAGAATTCTCATCAAAATTACCTTGGTAATTTCATAACATACAACTATTCTTGTAGAACACATGACATACATGACAGTATTTATGATTTATTCAACCACCAAAAATACTCAAGTAGTTCAGTCACTATATTTGGGTGTATTTCTACTCATCCGTCTTGTTTAAGACGCACTTTTCATAGCTTCACTGTTGCAAATGCTGATTTGCATCAAAATCTTTATCTACGAGGAGCCACTAGATACACAGTTGAATAGTTAATTAAGGAATCTATTGTGTGATGAACATAATGCACATTAGATATAACATTTCCATCCATCACTTGATGCCTTATCTATTGACATATCAAAGAGTTTTCCAAACATTTCTTATCGAGCCCAAAAACGTAACTTTATTTGTGAAGGTTCTTTACTTTTTATCTTCACTATGATCAGTAGGAGCTGTCTGTGCACCTAGGGGAGACAAATTCAGGGAATGAGCAAATCAAATGAGGCAAAGTCTTTTTCTGCAATAGAACCATGTCCATTGCAACAATCATCCTGTGAATGCAATGTAAATCGTAAATCATACGTTCTTATATAGTGCCTTTCACCGTAAGGTCTCAAGGTGCTTGCTTTGGGAACCTGTCCTGGCTTTTCCCTGTGAGATAACCCCTACTGGGCATCCCCAAGGTGAAAGCCAGGCATCCCATTGCAGTGGGGCCGTAGTGGAGATTAAGCAAGCTATTGCCCAGAGTTGCAGAGTGTGAACCCATGATTCGGGTAGGCACCGAGAAGAGAATTATCGAGTCTGTGGACATTTTGAGCTCAAGACCCTGCCGCGTCGGCGATTGAACCCTGGTCCCGGGTCTGACCTCTGCGTCCGGGTCTGCATCCTCTAACCGGTGAGCCACACTTCTCCACTGTGCTTCATGAAGTGAGTGGACAATGTTCTGACACTGCCTACAGATTCCAGCCTACTGCTGTTGATGCTGAAGTTCAACAGCTTTGCAGGGACCTCAACTGATGTGCAGTAGATTGATTGTTATTGAACGTTAGCCATCTTATGGGTTTTTATACCACTATATTTGGTTTGTTGTAAACCTGTTTACTCGTTTTTGCAAAATTAACGGCAGATAAGTGATCTGACCTCTCAATTTAAATAGAGATATACTGTTTGCACAAGCAAACTTAAGAAAAATACTAAAATTTGGTTGGATGATCAAAACATTTTCTCCTGTCATCCATTTTGGGTCTGCAAATCGCAACGTCATGTTTATGGGCTTGAAGCACAATGATTGACTGGTCTCAGTTTGAAAACAAATGTTCCAGCTCCCATTACTTGGCCCCTATGCCTAAAAGAAAATGAAGGTGCCACATTGTGCCTACTCCAGAGGAGCACAGCCCTCAATTGCCATGCTCATACCCATCCTGAATGCCTCCACCTCTTACGGGACCTTCCAAGATGATTAGAAATAACGCAACAATCCTCCCCTTACTGAAGAAACCCATTGCGGATCGTTCAGTGCGAGTCAACAACAGACCGATCTTCCTGCTACCATTCCTGACCAAGGTCTTAGAAAAACCATCACCTGATGCATCACTGACTTGTTGACACCACTCAGTCTCATTTCAGACCCAGCCATAGCACATAAACTGCCCTCATCACCATCATGGATGATGTCTTTCATGATACTGGATGGAGAAGACACTGCAGCCCTAATCCTCCTGGCCTCTGCACCATTTGACACGCTCTTCCACCCCATCCTCATCCAACGGCCACAAAGCATCAGAATCCAAAGACACATACTCCGATGGACCTGCTCCTTCCTGATTGGAAAGACCCAGTCAGTCTGCCTGGCACCATACACTTCAGACACCCACAACCTAATCTGAGGAGTCCTGCAAGGATACCCCCCTGAGGCTGACCTTCCGGGGTACATGATTTTTCAGCCGGCATAATCCGCTCTTAAAATATCAATGTCCTCTCCTACGCTGATGACACACAACTCATTCTCTTCCTCGTGAACAAAATGCTCAGTACCCGGATCAAGTTCAATGCCCGCATGACTGAAATCACTGACTAGATGAAGACCAACTGCCTGAAGCTGAACACCATCACAGCCGAAATTGTGATCTTTGGGAAGAGCACTTCACAGTGGAACTCCATTGTGTTATAATAAATAATAATCCACATTTGTGAAGTGCGAACAATCACCCTTAAGGGTGTCTAGGCGCTGGGGGCCGTCGGGAAGATTAAGCAAGCTATTGCCCAGAGTCACATGGTGCTGGGCTAACCTGCTGCCGGCGCCACACCGCAGATTCCAGAGTCAGTCGCCCTGGCCGCGGCGCCACACCTCTTCCTTAGCGTCTTTGTTAGCCTCTTGTTGGCTAACAGAGCTCGGACCAACTCCCACCCCACCACTCACGCCAAAAACCTCAGAATCATCATTGACAGCAAGCTCGAAAAGACTGCCGAGGTCAACTCATGCCAGAATGAATAAGAAACTCACCAGAGGGCTGCAGACCTTTCAGAACTGGGTGACCAGAATGAATTAGTGGCTCCTATAGTCTCCAAACACAAACAAGTACAATTCAGACTCTGACCACACTTTCAAGGAACATATTACACTGGCTCAGGATACCTCAATATTCACATCTGCTTCTACAAACTTTCCAGACACTTCCACTTGCCCGAACTCCACCTTGAACATATTCCGCACTTATGGAAAACCAGATCCGTCAGTCAAGCCTTCTCCTGGAGCGTGGAATGACCTGCTGACACACATATGAGCCTCCTGATCACTTACTGAATTCTAGAAAAGTTGAAGAGCTGACTTTTGAAGTAGTCATACTAGGCCCTGGGTTTGGCTAGACTCTCACCTGCTCAGTGGCAGCATATCTCCCGGGTGATAGCGCACTCTATAACTCTGCATAGCATAACAACACAACACAAATGGGGGGCAAATGGTTCCCCTAGTTTTAAAGTGAAAAAATGTTTCTTTTACTAAGTGGTTCACTGACATTGAGGCTGTGTTTGCAGGCCCCTGTTTATCCCCAATGGTCCCAATACCCTGTTAAATGGTCCACAAAGTTACAGCAAGGATTCCTGGACCCTTGTTGGGTCTGGTGCAGGTCTCTTGGACACAGCATTGAATCTGCAAAGAATACTGGATCAACAAGGAGGGTACAAGAGTATGAAAGGGTTTGACTTGGATCAGGTGAGAGATGGGGGAGGTGAGACATGACAAAGCAGAAGAGTGAGAGAAAGAGGCTCAGTGATCAAGAGGCCAGATGAATCATAAAGAAGGGGGAGAGAAAAGCACCTGAAAGAATTAACATGGGAGCAGTTGGAGATGGGAGAGAAGAGCTACAGAGAGAGGAAGAATGGCAGAAGAAAATGAGATGGGAGAGAGAGCTAGAGAGCAAGAGAGAGAGACAAGAGCATGAGATGCAGACATGTTCTTTCGCAAAAGTACAGGCACAATCTGACCGAGCATTAATAGGATTTAATGTATTCTTTGCTACAATATAATAGATGTATCTTCCTCTAGTGTGATGCGCTGGTCCTATATTTTGGAGAACAGTGGGGCATATTATCAAGGGAGTTTATCTCCGCTTTTTTGACTTTAAAAGCCAAGGAAGCGGAGATAAAATGATCTCCCTAATACCTAGCTGTCGCTAACACCAGTTAGCGACAGCTAGTAGGAGATAGCGATCATCTTGGGCCCCACTTTGCATGTCAGTGATATTTATCACTAATGACATGCAAAGTGGGCGTGCCAAGATGTTAGCGACTGGAAACAGTCGCTAATATCGCTATCTCCTATTACCAACTTTTGAAGATATTCGCGCTAAGCGCGAATATCTCCAAAAGCTAACTCCTGCCCTGATCAGTTCTTAGCCATGTTATCCAATGGGAGGTGGATAACATGGCTAAGAGCATTAGCTCGGTAATGCATGAATATCGCTGACTTTTCAGCGATATTCATGCATTGCGGCCGATTTTTATTGCTTAGGAGATAAACCTTGATAATAGCAAGGTTTCTAAGCGATAAAAATAGGCGACGCACGGCCATTATGCCATTGCGCCATTTTGTGTATTCATGCGCCACTCGTGGAAAAAGTTTACAATGGATGAAACAAACAAAGAGACCGAGCTCAGAGCTAAGCTCTAAATAACTCAGGGACAGGAGAAAAACGACTCTCTTGCAGGGAACCCATTAGCTTTGTAGAAGAACCCTCACCCGCCAACCTAGCTGGTGACATGCTTCATCATTGGGTTCCCAACCAGGAAGCCGAGTGCCTCCTAGGTGAGCTTTGATGCCTGATTACAGCGGAGCAGGTTCTTTGTGGTTATGTTTCGTTTATGTGAGTAGTGCATAATGTGAGAGTGAAAAGTTAAAACTACGTCAGGGGTACTAAATTCTTTATTGTATGGTCCCTGGGGTAGGGTTAAAAATCAGTTATTTGGACGTGAATGAGAGGATTGATCTCACACGTCTCTTCAAGGATGTGAAAAAATAATAATCCAAGTGAAGTGGTCTACATGTCTCAGCCAAAGAGTTTCCAATTGATTGGCTTTCTTCAGGACCCATGCTTCAGAGTGAACCCTGAACTCACGTGAACTATGCACACGCCAAGGTGTGCATAGGTGTGTAAGGTGCGTAACCTATGGCTTTCAGCTTCAGATTTTGTCATTTCTGCAAAAGAGAAAGGAGACACAACTAAATTATGAACAATCACAAGGTCCCCCATACATGTGTTCCCAAGGCAGCATCTTATCCTTTACTGACAAGAGCGTCCGGGAGTGCAGTGGAAACTTTGTCAGGCATTCAATACTAAAAGCAGGATATCTCTTGCAGGCCTAGAGCCAAGTATTGGGCTCAAAGACCGGAGAACAAGTCCAGCACAACATAAACAATCTAGCGGTTCTCAGGGAGTAATCGTGTGGTCAGACATTTGTGAGAAGCAACATTTTCAGATTTCAATTGTTACTAGTTCTTGCTAAAAGTAAACAGTAAGGTCTTTCAGGTAAGGTAAATTCTTTATTGTTTGATTATTTAAAATCTTACAATTTTTCCAGTTCAAAAACATATTCAATAAATACAATAGAATAAAAGCAATTATATCATAAAAAAATTCTTTAAAAAATATTTATAAAAACAATTTTTCTAATTTAATCTCCCAGTTTTGTAGATGCAATCTTTAGGAACTTTACAAAGGCAGCGTTCATGACTATATCATTCGAATGTAGACAGACTTTCAATGCCTGTCTACATGTCCTTGTTCAACGCATATTAAAGTGAGGTTTAAGTATTGCACATCTTTCTTTACGGAGTCCGGGACAGATACATAAGAGGTGGACAATATTCTCTTCTCCACCTTTACAAAGTCTACACAATGTGCTACTGTTGGTTTTTTTCCACGGCGGGGCGTGACTAAGGCCTGGTAGAATCCCAAATCTTGCTCTCACCAGACATTGTTTACTTTTTTCAGACCAAGGTATTTCCAAGTGTTCCTGTACTTTCTTTTTTTCGTATCCATTTATTACTGACCACAAACGTTTTCTTTTTGCCAGCGAATCTTTGTCGTTTACAAGTGATAGGTGGTTTGTTGTTCTATTTATTATTTTTTTAAAGGATCCATTGTTTATCATATTGTTCCAGATTGGCGTTAGTGCAAACTCTTCCAATGCATCATTGAGATATTTCCATGCAACTGATCTCGTGTTCTTATTTATTTCTTGCCAAAGTAACTGAGATATATGGTTATTGTGGTCATTTTTAGGTGAGTTGGTAATTTCGGGGTTTTGAATTGTACACATTCCTGGGCCAGAGACCATTTTCATTTTGATGTTGCAGCTGGTTTTATTTATCTATGTATTTATTTATTTATGTATTTTTGGGACATACTATAACCCCAACATGTAGGTACTGATTTACGTGCTCAAGACTTAGGAAATATAAGAATTTTATTTTTTACATAACACACGCCTTTTCTCCATCGGGAAAAATTACCCCACTTGGCATTGTGGTTTTAATCTTTGCCTGATTCTAATGATGCTAGGTTTTAATAGAGGTTATGTGATGAAACATTTGTGTATATATGTAATTGAGGAATATATCTGCCATCAAGCTCATGTTTCTGTGATACTAGCTCTGAACCCCTAGTCTATAGTGAAACCTAGCAAAACCAACAGGATTTTATTTTATTTCTTTAAAAAAAAAAATTATTCAGTAAAATATAATTGTAGAGGTAGACATCCCAGTCTGACCAATCTGTAGATCTTGGAAAAATCGGTCTTTATGAACCGGGATCCAATGCTCTCTAGTGAGCAGCTCTGGCAGCTATGCCACATCCTCTCCACTCATGATACTTGTAAGGGAGCTCTTTCCTTCGCCTCAGATGGTGATTGATTAAAACAGCTCATTATTCATTATAGTCAAAACCGATGCATTAGCAAGGCTTGTTATACTGTTATTATGAATTTTGATTGATTCCTAATGTCATTTTGTGCACTCACTGCCTTGCTAACTATGTAAAGTGCTATATGCATTTAACCTGTATCTACCTCAAAACTGCATCATCAGCATATGCTGATGTCTTCTGCATACTTTGTCTATATGCTTTCACCATGTATTTATATTCATTCAAAATGTACTCCAGTGTGTTTGCTGCTATGCAAACTCTGTGAAGTGCTCTAATACTTCGGGTCTTATTTGCGCTATACAAAACTCAATAAATAAATGCAAATGATATGGTCCATCAGGTAAACATGAACAAAGAGGCTGAACCGTAGTCTCTACTTCTTGGGGAATTTCAATTGAAGTTAACGGCAAAACATGAGGCTGGCAAAGTGCCTTGCTCGATGTTTAGGCCACAAACAGTCACTGGGAGAACGTCCCAACACAAACCAAGCTAGCTTATTTCGACTATAGTTGAGAATGGGCCCAAAGACATGCCTCGCCAAGGAGCATCTACGCCACTGATATGGGCGCCATTCCATTGCCTGGTGATTGACTGCTACTGCTCTCCCATTGCCAATTTGAGTTCACGACCATGAACTTTCCATCCTGCTTCCACTCCTGTACCACTCTTGTAGCACCAGGTTTGTGCATTTTACAAACCAGAATGTTTAGACATACATGCATGCATACATACATGGTGCAATACTGTTCTCTTGGTTGCTTTTTTGTTTGTTTCTGTACCTTTATAAAACCGGTGTTTAACCCCTTGCATGCTGATGACGGCCCCCGTCCGTCATGCAGCACGGTGGGCGTGTGCTGATGACGGCTGGGGGCCGTCAAGAACCCACCCACTCTTTAGAAGTGCCCGCACAGGCGCAGAATCGCGGCCGCACGCAAGGGGTTAAAGCATGGTGTATGGAGCAAGTTACGCACTCGCCCCCTCCAGGCAGTCACCTGACATCGCGCTCTCACCGGGCAGCCATCAGACTTGGCTCAACCACTACCTACCTCTTGCCCTCTCCCCGAACTCTCAACCACTGGGTCGGCACTGCTAAGAGAAAATGACAGCATAAGACTTGCCTCCTCGAGGCTTTGAGACTATCTCTTGACCCCTCTACGTCATGGCTTGGTCTCGGATCCCTCGACCTCTCTACCTCTTCGACACACCTTTGACACTCAGCAGAACTGTAAATTTGGACTCTTCTATATTTGCCATCCTTGACACTGTTCTGTATTTTGCCTCCTCTTCATCATGTTGTAAAGCGCTCCGATACCTTTGGGTCTGGCTAGCGCTATAGAAAACCTCTAAATAAATAAATAAATTAAAAGGTATGTTGTGAGTGTTGCTAATCAGCGAATTTCAGTGATTTGACAAGTTTGGCCCAGAGCCATAATTCATTTTTTCACTGTGTCTTTTTCTGTGAATTTCATTGTTTTCTATAATTTACTAAATTTTCAACCCCTGATCAAACCATGCTGCTTAGAGCCTGTGGTTATAAGCCGCGGTGGTTGGCTGCAGGGCCAGGCCCAGTGCCAAAACTGCTGTGGCATCCCATATCCGCAGCGCACACTCTGTCGTGTACCCATTCTGCACTGTCACAGCCTTTGGCCAGGATTGTACCCAACTACCTTTGGCTGTGTGCAGCAAGGGTGGTTGCAGGGTTTGCCTGGTCTTTTTTCAAGGATTCATTTTTTTGCTAGCTACCAAATTTCATGAAGATCAATGGAACATGACTAAAGTTATATGTGAATGAAGCTCTTAATTCCCCCCCTTTCATCTTTCCTCCCCAGACGGATCGGATCAAATCTTCACATAACCAAATTAAGCTATACCCACTGAAGTCTGCCAAATTTTGTTTGGATTCATCAAAGACTGTTGCCATTTTGAAATCTCCCCCCCCTCTGTTGATAGGGTTCCATAGAATCAAAAATTTTTGATTTCCTCTTTAACTCCACGGCCCCCCACCTCCCTCCCCCCTGGGATGTGTACAAAACCTGCACTGGGTTTAACTTGCAAACTGTCTGCCCCACGTAACGCACTTTCATGAAAGCGTGCTAGGTTGTAAGCAATTTAAAACAGTATAACCCCTGCCTCTTTGAAGTCTGCTGTCCCATTTTCCTCTCTTTTACCTAATTTTCCTATGGAGTTCAAATGAAAATGATGTTCTTTTTTCACCCCTTTACATTTTGTACTATTAACGGATCTTCACAAAATTTATCTAGAGCAACTGTGGCAATAAATGCATATTCCCGCCTTTATTAATATAGTTCAAAGATCAACATTTGTGTTCATTATCTCTGTTCAGCAAAATTGACATTTTAAAGACAATGGGGCATATTACCAACAACTAGCGATAATTATCACTATGTTGGCTTAGTGGCAATATTATTATCGCCGAGCTGCGGCGATTTTTATCGCTTAGGAACCTTGTTATTATCAAGGTTTATCTCCCAAGCGATAAAAATCGTCCGAAATGCATGAACATCGCTGAAAAGTCAGCGATATTCATGCATTACCGAGCTAATGCTCTTAGCCATGTTATCCACCCACCATTGGATAACATGGCTAAGAACTGCTCAGGGCAGGTGTTAGCTTTTGGAGATAATCGCGCTTAGCGCGAATATCTCTAAAAGTTGGTAATAGGAGATAGCGATGTTAGCGACTGTTTCCAGTCGCTAACATCTGGGCACGCCCACTTTGCATGTCATTAGTGATAAATTTCACTGACATGCAAAGTGGGGACCAAGATGGTCGCTACCTCCTACTAGCTGTCGCTAACTGGTGTTAGCGACAGCTAGGGAATAGGGAGATAATTTTATCTCAATGTTTATTGCCTTACAGAAAACATGTAACAATTGCTTTAACCAGGGACACAACTCTCCTGAATGTTAGCAGGGTTCTTGAATGTGATTTTACCTTCATGAACAAATGTAAATGCTTGAATCCAAATTTTGGTTAAATACATTTTGTTAAAATAAATACACATGAAAAAATGCCGTTCTGTGCCCCTACCATAGTCAAGAGGGTGTTCTAATGCGAGGATCGATTGGGGGAAAATATATATTTCAACTGAGGTGGAGCCCTCCCATAGCACCTGGGACCAATGTACGTCAATTTGCCACCCAGCACGCCACCTCTGAACGTAGCTCCGAGAAGCAAACCGGAGGGATAAGGAGGACTGGTCAGAAAAAAATAAAAGAATTAAAGCATTCCGTAAATCAAACCCCTAGGGCCTTTCAAAAGTCACCAAATAGTTGGCCATATTATCAAGAACGGCGATAACATTATTGCCGCTTTAGCGGCAGGAAACTGCTGCTAAAGCGGCGATAAGGGGCTTGATAATATGCCCTTGTGAATTCCCATAGAAGCCCAGGTTCTGGTGTGAAGGACATCAAACTGGGCTTCTATGGGAATTCACAAGGGCATATTATCAAGCCTATTATCACCGCTTTAGCGGCAGTTTCCTGCCACTACAGCGGCGATAAATGGTATCACCGTTCTTGATAATATGGCCCCAAATAATTATTCCTTGAAAGTCACAGAGATAAAAGTTAGGACTACCTGTAGAAAACGCAGGTACTGTCTCAATAGAGAGGCTAACAAAATGTCAGGGCCAAACTTCTGCACGATTTGAAAATCAACAAACATGAGAGATTCTGGAAAACAGTGATTGACTTAAACAACCTCTACAAAGAATATAACAACATGAAATATTGAGGAAGAACGCTGACACAAGTACCTCTGAAACCACTTCCCTCATAAATCGAATCATTTACATGGCATGCCTCAGTAACAAAGGAGCCTGCTCAGCTCACCTGTCTACGGCACCCCAAGAGACTCAAAATAACTCCAGTGAAGGTGAAGTTAAGGAGAGGGACAGACAGAGAGAGAGAGAGAGAGAGAGAGAGAGAGAGAGAGAGAGAGATAGATCCCTTCAGACTTAGAGTGTCACATAAATTATGTAAAACAGGAGCAAGAAATCTGGGTAGTTCCCAAGGTTAGCTGTAAAATATCAAAAGCCTTTTACCACTCCAAGCACAGTATTACAGCTTTGTATTGGTAAAATACCATCCAAGTCAAACTGGAATAAATAAAAACAACCCCTGACACATGTGTGGTTACTGTTATAGCTCTTCAGAGAGGTTTAATTGAGTTCAGACACAAGGGAGCATCCAGTGCAAGTCAAAACAGTACCTTTCAGGCTTAACCCCTTTCATGCGGCCGCGATTCTGCGCCTGTGCGGCAGAATCGCGAGTGGGCGGGTTTATGATGGCCCCCAGGCGTCATCAGCACACGAGCACTGTAGTGCATGACGGCTGGGGGCCGTCATCAGCATGCAAGGGGTTAAAGTGCCGCATAAATTGTGCAAAAAAAAGAGCAAAGAACTCTGGGTATTTCCCATGTTTTGGTGGAGAGCTGCTCCTGTATTGTCATTTTACAGCTCGGCGTGGATGGCTCTGCACTCATCCTAAGCTTAAAAACTTTGCTAGAAAAACAGACATTTTAGCTGAGCAAATTCAGAGTGTCACTGGTGTTGTAAGGTGCTCTATACAGGAGCTGCTCTCCACCTAAACTTGGAAACTACCCATGGCTCTCCGCTCTGGTTTTGTGTGTGTATATATATATGGATAATAAATAAGAAAATAAATAATCCATCTAGCCGTACCAATAAGACTAATGGTAGCTGTACCCTGATGTATGTAGGGTCTAGTGGTGCAACCCTATACTTCTTCTCTATTCTAGGGTTGATGAAACGTGCCCTAGCAGTGTCTTTGAAGATGTAATTTGCGTGCTTTAGAACGCCCTTTAACATGGGGAGTGTTTTGACACTTCTTTCTGATGTTGCCAGCGTATCAAATAGAAAGTCTTCTTCTATAGCATCAGAATGCATGTCTACATTATGGTAGCTTGCAGCTCTGTCTATTAATGAGATAAAAGCCACTGTGTCTTCTGTGGGTGATGGATTAGCTGGGTATACAGTAGGGTCTGTAATGGGTAGTGCCCCCTCATTGTCTGGCTCACCTCCACCCCCCCATGGTTCACTATTGGGGTCTACATATGGGTTTTGTACATCTCCAAAACCCACATCTGCATCCTGATCTACATCTTGGTTATAATCAGAGTGTGCAGGTGAGCATGGTGTGTATGGAGTAGCAGGCATAGCTGGAGAGATAGGTTGGAAAAGAATAGGAGAGGTAGCACAGTCTCTCTTCTTTTTGAGTGGAATTTTAGAAAGGCCTTCTCTAGGCACTGGTCTTTTCTTCCTTGTATAAACAGTCACTTTCCCAGTATTTGGGTCAATATATAGTTTTGACTGATCTTCTCTGGATGGGTCTGGATGGATGATATCCTCTTCCACAGTTTTTTGCCTTGGCACCGTAGTTTTGGGTTTGACCTTCTTCGGTTCGATGCCTTTACTTGGTTCGACCGCTTTTGGTGCCTGGATAAGTTTTTGCGGCTTGCCGACGGGTTTTGTCGGACCTACGTCTTTTACAGGTTTCACCACTGTTTTTGGACCAAGGGGTTTCGTCGGTTCTGTAACGTTTTTAGGTGGTAGAGGTGTCTTCGGAGCCATCGTCTTTGGCTCGATGCCCCTGTTTGAATCAATGGTCTTCGGATCATAAATATGAAAATAAATAATCCATCTAGCCGTACCAATAAGAGGAGATAGAGAGAGAAATATTGCTATTCTCTTTTCCTGTGCAGAACAATCCCAAATCTAGTAAAGTGCCAGTGCCTAATACAGATAAATACTGTATCATTATTCTGGAGGAAACCAAGTTGTCCAATCATGGGGAGACATAAGACAAAAATAAAGTGCATGAACTACTTATACCTTTCCCTCCTTAACCTGCCCTACTAAGCAAGTCTAAGAGAAGGTAATATGGATTCAAGATAAGATGATACATTTTCTTACTTTCGGGGATATCCCTGTTCCTAGCAAGTTGTGTCAGTAATCCCCGGGCTATAAGACGAATGGGGCTCACTAATTCAGCCAATAGCAATATTACTTGGAGAAAACTCTCACTTCATCCATCACTGGAGCCAGCCTCATTCAACCATGTAATGAGCAGAGTCCAGATCTTTCGTCTCATAGCCTTAGTGGGTCATGAGCTATTTGGTCGATCTCTGGGTACCTGTAAGTAGTTTTCTTGTGTGCAGCTCGCACTACTAAATTTGAAGCCTTTACTTTGTTGCATTATTATATGTATACTAAAAATTAGAGTGTATAGTTGGGACGAAAATGTGTTTATTTCCAGAACTCGTAAGCTGATTTTCAAAAAAGATGGCTGACTATCTCAAAAACATTTAAAACTCATATTTGAGTGATAAATCATGTGGTACTGTGAAGATTTGTTTTTTCCCAAAAGTTATTACCGTTGCGCAAGAGGCTATCGAGCTATGGAGTATATGGAATATGCTACTTACCAGTTTGCATCTGTTCTTGGCAGGTAGGGCTGGTAAGTAGCATATTCCGTTCGAGGCATGTGGGCTGCTGAATTCATATCTGTGCATAGAATGTATAGCAGTATCTCCCTTAGCGGTGGCTGCCTGTGCCAGCTGCAGCAGTCTGAAAAAGAGTTTTGAGAACAGCCTGTCGTACAGCAGCTTGCTGTTTGGAATGTACATCTACACAGTAGTGTTTGGTAAATGTATGTATGGTTGTCCATATGGCTGCTCTACAAATTTCTTGTAAAGGAATATTTCCCAGGAAAGCCATGGATGCCCCTAGTTTGCGTGTAGAATGTGCCCTAGGGGGAACGGTTAAGGTGCGTTTTGCCTTTAAATAACATATTTGAATGCACTTAACTATCCATCTGGCTAAATAGGGTTGCCTTTGTGTTGTGGTGAGAAAGCAACAAACAACTGTTTTGTCTTTCGAAATGCCTTAGTTCTATCTATATAATAAAGCAGGGCTCTTTTGACATCTAGAGTATGCAAGGCCCTTTCAGCAACTGTCTGTGGGTTTTGAAAGAACACGGGCAGGTCTATTGTTTGATTTATATGGAAATGGGATACCACTTTTTGGCATGAATTTAGGGTGTGTTCTGAGAACTACTCTGAATGAATGGCTCCTGAATAGTTAGTGCTTGCAGCTCACTAACTCTTCTAAGTGAAGTAATGGCAATAAGGAAAGCCACTTTCCAAGTAAGAAATTGCAGTTCGCATGAGTGTAGTGGTTCAAAAGGTGGTCCCATAAGTCTGGTTAAAACGATGTTCAGATTCCAGGCTGGTGAAGGTGGGTGCCTTGGGGGAATTACTCGTTTAAGTCCCTCCATTAATGCTTTAATTGCTGGCCCTCTAAATAGTGAAAGGTGTTGCCTATTTTGGAGATATGCTGCTAACGCAGCTAGAAGTATCCTGATGGATGAGTAGGCTAAATTGCAACGTTGTAGGTGCAAGAGATAGCAAATGATGTTTTGTGTGGACGCATCTAATGGGTTTATGTCGTTGTTACTGCAGTAAATGACGAATCATTTCCACTTACCAACATAACATGCCCTGGTAGTGGGTCTTCTTGCCTCTTTGATAATATTCATGCAGTCTAGAGGCAAGTTCAGGTATCCAAACTCTAGGATCTCAGGAGCCAGATCGCTAGGTTCAGCTGTTGCGGGTCTGGGTGTTGGATTTCGCCACGGTTCTGAGTTAGAAGACTGGGTGTTATTCGCAGTCTTTGATGAGGCACCACTGACAGTTCTAGGAACTTCGTGTACCATGGTTGCCTTGCCCATGTGGGACCAACTAGGATAAGCGTCAGCGAGTGTTGGCGCATTTTGAGTGCCACTAGCGGTATTAGTGGAGCTGGGGGAAAAGCGTACGCAAATTTGCCTGACCAGTTCATCCATATCGCATTGCCCTGCGACTGCGGATTTTGGAACCTGGCAGCAAAGCACTGGCATTTTGCGTTTTCGCTTGTGGCAAACAGATCTATCGCCGGTTGTCCCCATTTTTGGAAAAATGGTCGGAGCACCTTGGGGTGAATCTCCCATTCGTGCATCTGTTGACTGTGCCTGCTGAGCAGGTCGGCTATCTGATTGTCTTTGCCTGGGAGGTGTTCTGCCAAAAGAAACATGTTCCTTTGAATGGCCCATTTCCACATGCTTTGAGCCAGATGCGACAGCTGTGGGGAGTGTGTTCCTCCTTGTTTTTTAATATAATACATCGCTGTCATGTTGTCCGTCCGGATCAACACAGTCTTGTTGCATAAGTGTTTTCTGAACGCTTTTAGTGCTAGGAAGATCGCCATCAACTCCAGAAGGTTGATGTTCTGTTGTATAGTCCAGAGTCCCTGAACTGTGTAATGCAGGACATGGGCTCCCCAGCCTTGCAGGGATGCGTCCGCTGTTATCACTATTTGTGGGACAGGCTCTTGGAACAGTCGTCCTTTGCAAAGGTTTTATGGATTCAGCCAATGCAGAGAGTTGTATGCTCGACTGGTCACCAACACTAGGTCCTGTAATTGCCCTTGAGCCTGATTCCACTGCCTTGCTAGGCACTCCTGAAGCAGACCCATGTGTAACCTGGCATGAGGGACTATGAATATGCACAAGGCCATCATGCCTATGAGTTGCATAAACACTCGAGCTGGTATTGAGTGTTGGGGTCTGAGCCTTTGGATTAACGTTTGCATCCCGTTTATCCGTGCTGCGTTGGGATATGCCTTTGCTGCTAGTGTATCTATTGTAGCTCCCAGGTACTGTTGTACGTTGGAGGGTTGCAGGTGCGACTTCGGGTAGTTTAGCGAGAAGCCTAGGCTGTGCAGGAGCTGAATGGTCTTTGACATGTGGCTGGCACATTGCTGGGCTGATGGCGCGTGTATTAGCAAATCGTCCAGATATGGGTACACATGAATGTGTTGTCTCCTGAGATGTGCTGCCACTGTTGCTAGGCATTTTGTGAACACCGGTGGAGCTATTGTTACATCAAATGGTAGGACTTTGAACTGGTAGTGCTGTCCTTGAATAGAAAATCTTAGATACTTTCTGTGAGCAGGGTGTATTGGTATATGAAAGTATGCGTCTTTGAGGTCTAGAGTTACTAGGAAGTCTCCCTGGCGAAGCAGTGGTAAGACTTGTTGGAGGGTGAGCATATGAAAGTGCTCTGACAAAATGTACAGGTTGAGGGGCCGGAGGTCTAATATTGGTCTGAGAGAACCGTCCTTTTTTAGAATGAGGAAGTATAGTGAGTATTCTCCCGTTCCTTGGTGTTGTAGTGGGACTGGTTCTATGGCCCCCTTTTGTAGCATACTGATGACCTCTTGCTGCAGTAATGTTATATGTTCCTGCGACATTGGACGGTGCATGTGTGGTATGTTGGGTGGTGTTGACGTGAGCTCTAGGCAATAGCAATGTTGGATAATTTGCCTTACCCACCTGTCTGTAGTGATGTTTAACCAGACTGGCAGGAATTGTTGTAGTCTTCCCCCGACCGGTGTTATATGGTCTGGGGGTAGCGCCAAGAAGTCACTGTTTGGTGTTAGTGGAGTATCTATTAGCATTGCCTCCACGACCCCTGCCCCTGGTATTATTTCCTCTGTATCCACCCCTGTTTGTGTTTTTATTGTAGGTGGATTGCGTATTACTTTTGTAAGTGGAGGATTGCTGCGATGTGTTACCTCGCGCACCTCCTCTATAACCTGAGCGACGAAAGGAGCCTCTGTGTTGTTGGGATTGAAGGGCTCCCATGGACTTTGCGTTTCGGTGTCCTTTTTCATTTTGTCCAGAATTGAGTCAACTGCTGGACCAAACAAGAAATCTGGGTTTATAGGCTGGTTAAGAATTGTGGCCTGTACTTCATTTTTGAATCCAGATATGCGAAGCCATGGGTGCCTTCTAAGCAGTATGGTTGTGTTAATAGATCTATTAACAGAGACAATGTCCCTAGATGAAAAAACCAAAAATGAATTCCAATAAATATAGACTGAATAGTTCTATATCAAATGCCCAGCCGGACAGCTTAATTTCCAATGCATAAAGTACATAAACATTAGGTGAAGACAAACAAGAGAATATTTAGGCAAATTGTGGCAGTCTGAAGCTTCCCACGACTTACAAGGACCCACATTGAGGACCTGTATCACTACTATCATTGAATTGCCCGTTACTTTGACACCGCAGCAGCGGCTACCGGGAGTGGTTATTGCAAAATCGCATTGCGCACCACTGAGCCTACTCCGGCGTCCCCGGCATAGGTATTCTGTATATATGTATTTGTTAGGCAATCTTTTGTTGTCCTGAGGATGAACCTTGTATTGTAATAGGGTTCGAAACGTCGTCAACCTTAATACACTAAATGCATATTTATCTTGTGATTTATCATTTGCATATGTGTATATTTTGGATTGTCTGTGTATGATTTATGATATTCAGACTGCCACAATTTGCCTAAAAATTCTCTTGTTTGTCTTCCCCTGAGTGTGTTAGTTGGGCACCGGCTGGTGTCTCACTTGTATCACACCTAATTTTTATGTACTTTATGCATTGGAAATTAAACTGTCCGGCTGGACATTTGATATAGAACTATTCAGTCTAAATTTATTGGAATTCATTGTTGTTTTTTTGTCTAGGGACATTGTCTCTGTTGATGCATAACCACCCAAGGTCCCTAGCTTATTGCACCTTTGGGTACCCTTGTGTCGTATATATAATGTGTTAATAGATCTGGCAGCTGTATCTGCCGCGTCTAGAGCACACTTAATGGAGGCATTGGTGATGAGCTTTCCTTCTTGTATAAGTTCATCTGCCTGCTCTTTGTAAGGCTCAGGTAAGTGTTGGAGAAGTCCTTCTAAACTGTGGTAGTGCGCTCTGTCATATCTGGCCAGCAAGGCCTGTGTATTGGCAATTCTCCATGAGTTTGCTGCTTGAGCTGCTACTCTTTTGCCTGATGCTTCTAAAATTTTAGACTCCTTGCCAGGAGGCGGAGCCTCTCCAGCTGTTTGTGAATTCGCACGCTTTCGTGCGTTGGATACCACTAATGAGTCTAACGGTAGTTGTACCCTGATGTATGTAGGGTCTAGTGGTGCAGCCCTATACTTCTTCTCTATTCTAGGGTTGATGAAACGTGCCCTAGCAGTGTCTTTGAAGATGTAATTTGCGTGCTTTAGAACGCCCTTTAACATGGGGAGTGTTTTGACACTTCTTTCTGATGTTGCCAGCGTATCAAATAGAAAGTCTTCTTCTATAGCATCAGAATGCATGTCTACATTATGGTAGCTTGCAGCTCTGTCTATTAATGAGATAAAAGCCACTGTGTCTTCTGTGGGTGATGGATTAGCTGGGTATACAGTAGGGTCTGTAATGGGTAGTGCCCCCTCATTGTCTGGCTCACCTCCACCCCCCCATGGTTCACTATTGGGGTCTACATATGGGTTTTGTACATCTCCAAAACCCACATCTGCATCCTGATCTACATCTTGGTTATAATCAGAGTGTGCAGGTGAGCATGGTGTGTATGGAGTAGCAGGCATAGCTGGAGAGATAGGTTGGAAAAGAATAGGAGAGGTAGCACAGTCTCTCTTCTTTTTGAGTGGAATTTTAGAAAGGCCTTCTCTAGGCACTGGTCTTTTCTTCCTTGTATAAACAGTCACTTTCCCAGTATTTGGGTCAATATATAGTTTTGACTGATCTTCTGTGGATGGATCTGGATGGATGAGCTCCTCTTCCACAGTTTTTTGCCTTGGCACCGTAGTTTTGGGTTTGACCTTCTTCGGTTCGATGCCTTTACTTGGTTCGACCGCTTTTGGTGCCTGGATAAGTGTTTGCGGCTTGCTGACGGGTTTTGTCGGACCTACGTCTTTTACAGGTTTCACCACTGTTTTTGGACCAAGCGGTTTCGTCGGTTCTGTAACGTTTTTAGGTGGTAGAGGTGTCTTCGGAGCCAGCGGCTTTGGCTCGATGCCCCTGTTTGAATCAATGGTCTTCGGCTCGACCGATTTGTTATGGTCTACCTTAGGTTTTGGTTTCGGTTCGACGACCACCTTGGGCGTAGCCCTTTTGCCTTCGCCGACAGGCTTCTTTCCTTTTTCAAGAGTCGAACCCGATTTGCTTGAGTCGAGGTGCCTTGGCTTCGAGGTCGATTCGACTGGTTTTGGTTTCGAGGTTGATTCGACGGCTTTTGGTTTTGAGGTCGATTCGACGGCCTTTGTCTTCGAATGTGTCAATGGAACGGTGGCCTTCGGGTGGGCGCCCTTTGGTTTTACGACCCTCGGTTCGACGATGTTCGGTCCAAAGACTGTTGTGTCGATGAGTTTCGGTTTTGATGGAACCGGTCTTGGATGACATGTCTCAGAAGGCTCTTTTTGTATGTTCTTAGCCGGGCGGTATGGCGGGGCTGTAGAACCAGTCTCTTGATCTTGGCTAAGGCCTGTTGGCGACGCCTCGACCTGAGTCTCTGATATCGGTGTAGTGTCTGTATGGGGCGGTGTACTCACGGTTCGCCCCTCGTCGTCATCGGAGTCGTCTTCGACAGCTACGATATCTTGTTCATAGTCTTTGACCTCGACGATCTGTTCTTCGTCGTCGAAATAATATTCAGAGTCGTGCTCGGAGAATTGATCTCCCTCTTGATACGAGTCTTCGGCGTCAACCAGTTCTTCCTTGTCGT
The DNA here is from genome assembly GCF_964263255.1 of Lissotriton vulgaris. NCBI lineage: Eukaryota > Metazoa > Chordata > Amphibia > Caudata > Salamandridae > Lissotriton > Lissotriton vulgaris. The sequence goes on from NC_141695.1 coordinate 1,741,492,768, forward strand.
CGAAGATATTCTCAGGCTCTGGTGCCGACCTCTGCATTCCTTGCTTTGCCGCCCGTCGATTCCGGATCGTCTTTTTAGACCGGAACTGGGCACAAGCTAGGCCATTGTCTTCATTATGATCTGGAGACAAGCATTTGTTGCACACTGGATGTTTATCGGTGTGCGGGAACTTCGACATGCACTGCAGGCAGTACTTGAATGAGCTTCGTTCCATCAACCGTCGGTCCACGTGGCGTCGAGAAGGCCTAACGGCCCGATTCGATGACCGGAGTGCAAACTAATGTTAAAGAAGGTTATCGTTACCGATCGCGAACAATACCGACGAAACCGAAGGCCTTTTGGCCTTTAGAGAAGTTTAACTTGATTCCGAACTTGGAGTGCTGGAAAGTACATCCGAACCCAATGGCGGAAAAAAACAATCTGAGCATGGAGAGGATGCCCATGCGCACTGTAGTCCAGGGGAGGAGCCACCTATTTCGTGATACTTCGAAGACTCTTCCAGGACAACAATGTGCAATCATCTGGACCCAACACTAGGCGGCGATCTATGAACAGATATGAATTCAGCAGCCCACATGCCTTGAACGTATTAAACATGTATAGGCGTTCCATATTGACAAAACCATTTATGAATTAATGCTGGCACCCATGCCTGATGCACAGAGGTGATTGCTGGTAGTAATCTTGTAGCCAGTATTGTAATCTTGTCTGATGTGGTCACTGTTACATCAATAATAATAGTAGTTCACGATGAGTTTCATTAAACGTAAGTAGCTCTTATTACAGAAAAAGTTAGAGATCCCTGCATTATAGGATGTACGACAATTATAAAGGATCTATGTTTTATTTATTAAAACTGGAAAAGTATAATTCATCGTTTCAATCGTAAAATATACACCACAGGGATAGAAGTAAAGAGGGCAGATGAAAATAGTCAGAAAAGAAGGTGCGAGGTATTGGAAACCATCGAATATCCGTATTATAAAATATTTTTGGTTGTATAATAATCGTTTTTTTGTCTTTTCAAGGTGCCTCGTGAATCTCTGACCACATGTTCCCTCTGTCCACGCAGGCTGCAAGTATTGAACAGAGAAGATGAAGACAGCTGTGGCTCCGTGAGAGCATCTGTGATTAGATCCAACAGCTGCAATGCTGAATGGAGATGGATTTGCCAAAAGGACATGCAGAACACAGTGTGACCTTGAGCCTGGACATCTCACCTGCAGCAAGGAGTAACATCAACAATACCTGTATATCTTCACCTTAAAGCCACAGCTGCTTGTGCCATAGGCCTACGCCTATTGTAAAGATGTATTAAGTTTTTGTTCAAGACTCTGCGATATATTTTAAGAAAGACATGAGGAGACTTTTTTTATGTTAGAAGATGGCATCAATGTTTAAACACCCCTAGTTGTTGTTGTACGTCTACATAAGAGGACTAGAAATACAAAATCTGTGTTTTTCACGGGGACAGTTTTGTACAGTCTCTTTATTGTTTTGGAAACAAAACCAACGGATGGTATGTGTTTCACCCACGCATCCTTAGTGTTCCGAAAGGAGTGGAGTTGAATTGTGTCTTCACAAGTATATCACTTTTGTAGCATGTACACAGACTATCAGCACTTTCCATCCTTCTTCTTTCCATCCTTCGTCTTCCAATCCTTCTCCTTTCCATCCTTCTCCTTTCCATCCTTCGTCTTCCCATCCTTCTTCTTTCCATCCTTCTCATTTCCATCCTTCGTCTTCCCATCCTTCTTCTTTCCATCCTTCTCCTTTCCATCCTTCTTCTTTCCATCCTTCTCCTTTCCATCCTTCTTCTTCCCATCCTTCTTCTTCCCATCCTTCTTCTTTCCATCCTTCTCCTTTCCATCCTTCTTCTTTCCATCCTTCTTCTTCCCATCCTTCTCCTTTCCATCTTTCCCCTTTCCATCTTTCCCTCCTTCTCCTTTCCATCTTTCCCTCCTTCTCCTTTCCATCCTTCTTCTTCCCATCCTTCTTCTTCCCATCCTTCTCCTTCCCATCCTTCTTCTTTCCATCTTTCCATCCTTCTCCTTCCCATCCTTCTTCTTTCCATCCTTCATCTTTCCATCCTCCTCCTTTCCATCCTTCTTCTTCCCATCCTTCTCCTTTCCATCTTTCCCCTTTCCATCTTTTTGCTCCTTCTCCTTTCCCTCCTTCTCCTTTCCATCCTTCTTCTTCCCATCCTTCTTCTTCCCATCCTTCTTCTTTCCATCCTTCTCCTTTCCATCCTTCTTCTTCCCATCCTTCTCCTTTCCATCTTTCCCCTTTCCATCTTTCCCTCCTTCTCCTTTCCATCTTTCCCTCCTTCTCTTTTCCATCCTTCTCCTTTCCATCCTTCTTCTTCCCATCCTTCTTCTTCCCATCCTTCTCCTTTCCATCCTTCTCTTTTCCATCCTTCTCCTTTCCATCCTTCTTCTTCCCATCCTTCTCCTTTCCATCCTTCTCCTTTCCCTCCTTCATCTTTCCATCCTTCTCCTTTCCATCCTTCTTCTTCCCATCCTTCTCCTTTCCATCTTTCCCCTTTCCATCTTTCCATCCTTCTCCTTTCCCTCCTTCTCCTTTAATCCTTCTCCTTTCCATCCTTCTTCTTTCCATCCTTCTTCTTGTCATCCTTCTTCTTTTCATCCTTCTTCTTTTCATCCTTTTCTTTTTCATCCTTCTCCCAACCTTCTCCTTTCCATCTTTCCCTCCTTCTCCTTTCCATCCTTCTTCTTTCCATCCTTCTTCTTCCCATCCTTCTCCTTTCCATCCTTCTTCTTCCCATCCTTCTTCTTTCCATCCTTCTTCTTCTCATCCTTCTCCTTTCCATCCTTCTGCTTTCCATCCTTCTTCTTCTCATCCTTCTCCTTTCCATCTTTCCCTCCTTCTCCTTTCCATCTTTCCCATCCTTCTTCTTTTCATCCTTCACCTTTCCATCCTTCTCCTTCCCATCCTTCTCCTTTCCATCTTTTCCTCCTTCTCCTTTCCATTTTTCCCTCCTTCTCCTTTCCATCCTTCTTTTTATCCTTCTTCTTTTCATCCTTCTTTTCATCCTTCTCCTTTCCATCCTTCTTCTTCCTATCCTTCTTCTTCCCATCCTTCTCCTTTCCATCCTTCTTCTTTCCATCCTTCTTCTTCCCATCCTTCTTCTTTCCATCTTTTCCTCCTTCTCCTTTCCATTTTTCCCTCCTTCTCCTTTCCATCCTTCTTTTTTCCATCCTTCTTCTTTCCATCCTTCTTCTTCCCATCCGTCTTCTTTCCATCCTTCTTCTTCCCATCCTTCTTCTTCCCATCCTTCTCCTTTCCATCTTTCCCATCCTTCTTCTTTCCCATCCTTCTTCTTTCCATCCTTCTTCTTTTCATCCTTCATCTTTCCATCCTTCTTCTTTCCCATCCTTCTTCTTTCCATCCTTCTTCTTTTCATCCTTCATCTTTCCATCCTTCTTCTTTCCCATCCTTCTTCTTTCCATCCTTCTTCTTTTCATCCTTCATCTTTCCATCCTTCTCCTTTCCATCCTTCTTCTTCTTCACTCACGGTCGGACCAAAAATCGGCCCTAGCCACAAAACCGGCCCCCACCCCATCCAGCCTACCGGGGGATTGCCTGGTGCATGGAAGTGCCAGTCCGACCCTGGTCCTTACTGTTTATTCGATTAAACATATAGACCTTTTCAGGTTCCGATGAGCACAGGGCTGTAATCACTGCTCATGCAGTCAGAGGTTTGCTACAGCACCATTGTCCTCAAACAAACTGTGCTCATCTTCGCGTTGGTGACAGTAATAAAGTAAAGTCACCTTAAATTATCTGAGGCTCACTACCTGGTAGCTCAGCGAACCTCAAAACACCACATTGGAGAATGTGGAATTCAAGAAAGAAAGTATACAATATAATAAAGATTTAGGCCCTCATTATGATGGCGGACGGGCCGTCACCGACAGGCCATTGGTGGAGGTTCGCCGTCCATCTAGGGCATCGGTCCGACCGCTGCATTACAATGGAGCCAGTCAGACGGCAGAGGTAGGGGGTAGGACCACTGCCTCCGACAGGGTCCAAGATCCCATTGAGACAGGGGTCGGACTCCTAATCCCTACAATGGGTTCAGTGCCTGTGCAGGCACTGCCTTAGGGACTAGGATTTCCCTTTTCTGACTGCCTGTCCATGGCGGTCCCACAGCAGTGAAAAGGCACCCAAAAAAGGACTTTGGGGGCCCTTAGCAGGTTCCCGTCCAGCCTCGGCCTCCGCTATGTGGCCTGGTGGGCACATGTGGTACCCTCTTAACAGTACTCCTGTTAACTTGTTAATAATGTGAGGCGATCCGTTTCCTGATGCTCATTTTAAGAATCCAACAAATGCATTTGGTGAATATGGCCCACTTCTTGTGTGATAATTATAGAAATACAGGGGCATATTATCAAGGGGGTTTATCTCCGCTTTTTTGGCTTTAAAAGCCAAGAAAGCGGAGATAAAATTATCTCCCTATTACCTAGCTGCCGCTAACACCAGTTAGTGACAGCTAGTAGGAGATAGCGACCATCTTGGGCCCCACTTTGCATGTCAGTGATATTTATCACTAATGACATGCAAAGTGGGCGTGCCAAGATGTTAGCGACTGAAAACAGTCGCTAACATCGCTATCTCCTATTACCAACTTTTGGAGATATTCGCGCTAAGCGGGAATATCTCCAAAAGCTAACACCTGCCCTGAGCAGTTCTTAGCCATGTTATCCAATGGGAGGTGGATAACATGGCTAAGAGCATTAGCTCGGTAATGCATGAATATCGCGGACTTTTCAGCGATATTCATGCTTTGCGGCGATTTTTACCGCATTTGCGTTAAACCTTGGTAATACCAAGGTTTATTTGCGGTAAACATTGCCGCAGCGCTGCGGTAAAATTTTGTCTCTAACCAAGCAATAGCGATAATTATCGCTATTTCTTGGTAATATGCCCCACTGATTTTAATTTTTTGTGAGATCTTTGCATGTCTCAATCTGCCTTTGCTGAAATTGGGAAATTTGATTGCATGCATACGTTAATACTAAAAATACACTTGATTCTGAAGCACAATATACTTATTTTGCAAATCCATTGTCCGGACCGTATGGCATGAAGAGCTAATCCTAACTCAGCCATTTTAGAGCAGAGTAGCAAGTAGTGAGTGCAGAGTAGCGAGAAGTGAGTGCAGAGTAGTGAGTAGTGAGTGCAGAGTAGTGAGTAGTGAGTGCAGAGTAGTGAGAAGTGAGTGCAGAGTAGTGAGTAGTGAGTGCAGTGAGTGCAGAGTAGTGAGTGCAGAGTAGTGAGTGCAGAGTAGTGAGTAGTGAGTGCGGAGTAGTGAGTGCAGAGTAGTGAGTGCAGAGTAGTGAGTGCAGAGTAGTGAGTAGTGAGTAGTGAGTGCATAGTGAGTAGTGAGTAGTGAGTGCAGAGTAGTGAGTAGTGAGTGCAGAGTAGTGAGTGCAGAGTAGTGAGTGCAGAGTAGTGAGTAGTGAGTGCAGAGTAGTGAGTGCAGAGTAGTGAGTGCAGAGTAGTGAGTAGTGAGTGCAGAGTAGTGAGTGCAGAGTAGTGAGTGCAGAGTAGTGAGTAGTGAGTGCAGAGTAGTGAGTGCAGAGTAGTGAGTAGTGAGTAGTGAGTGCAGAGTAGTGAGTAGTGAGTGCAGAGTAGTGAGTAGTGAGTGCAGAGTAGTGAGTAGTGAGTAGTGAGTGCAGAGTAGTGAGCAGTGAGTGCAGAGTAGTGAGTAGTGAGTGCAGAGTAGTGAGTAGTGAGTGCAGAGTAGTGAGTAGTGAGTGCAGAGGAGTGCAGAGTAGTGAGTAGTGAGTGCAGAGTAGTGAGTAGTGAGTGCAGAGTAGTGAGTAGTGAGTGCAGAGTAGTGAGTAGTGAGTGCAGAGTAGTGAGTAGTGAGTGCAGAGTAGTGAGTGCAGAGTAGTGAGTAGTGAGTACAGAGTAGTGAGTAGTGAGTACAGAGTAGTGAGTAGTGAGTGCAGAGTAGTGAGTAGTGAGTGCAGAGTAGTGAGTAGTGAGTGCAGAGTAGTGAGTGCAGAGTAGTGAGTGCAGAGTAGTGAGTAGTGAGTAGTGAGTGCATAGTAGTGAGTAGTTAGTAGTGAGTAGTGAGTGCAGAGTAGTGAGTGCAGAGTAGTGAGTGCAGAGTAGTGAGTAGTGAGTGCAGAGTAGTGAGTAGTGAGTGCAGAGTAGTGAGTGCAGAGTAGTGAGTAGTGAGTGCAGAGTAGTGAGTAGTGAGTGCAGAGTAGTGAGTAGTGAGTGCAGAGTAGTGAGTAGTGAGTGCAGAGTAGTGAGTGCAGAGTAGTGAGTAGTGAGTAGCGAGTGCAGAGTAGTGAGTAGTGAGTAGTGAGTGCAGAGTAGTGAGTAGTTAGTAGTGAGTGCAGAGTAGTGAGTGCAGAGTAGTGAGTAGTGAGTAGTGAGTGCAGAGTAGTGAGTAGTGAGTGCAGAGTAGTGAGTGGTGAGTGCAGAGTAGTGAGTAGTGAGTGCAGAGTAGTGAGTAGTGAGTGCAGAGTAGTGAGTAGTGAGTGCAGAGTAGTGAGTGCAGAGTAATGAGTAGTGAGTAGTGAGTGCAGAGTAGTGAGTAGTGAGTTCAGAGTAGTGAGTAGTGAGTGCAGAGTAGTGAGTAGTGAGTGCAGAGTAGTGAGTAGTGAGTGCAGAGTAGTGAGTAGTAAGTGCAGAGTAGTGAGTAGTGAGTGCAGAGTAGGGAGTAGTGAGTGCAGAGTAGTGAGTAGTGAGTGCAGAGTAGTGAGTAGTGAGTGCAGAGTAGTGAGTAGTGAGTACAGAGTAGTGAGTAGTGAGTGCAGAGTAGTGAGTAGTGAGTGCAGAGTAGTGAGTAGTGAGTGCAGAGTAGTGAGTTCAGAGTAGTGAGTGCAGAGTAGTGAGTAGTGAGTGCAGAGTAGTGAGTAGTGAGTGCAGAGTAGTGAGTGCAGAGTAGTGAGTAGTGAGTAGTGAGTGCAGAGTAGTGAGTAATGAGTGCAGAGTAGTGAGTAGTGAGTAGTGAGTGCAGAGTAGTGAGTAGTGAGTGCAGAGTAGTGAGTAGTGAGTGCAGAGTAGCAGAGTAGTGAGTAGTGAGTGCAGAGTAGCAGAGTAGTGAGTAGTGAGTGCAGAGTAGTGAGTAGTGAGTGCAGAGTAGTGAGTAGTGAGTACAGAGTAGTGAGTAGTGAGTACAGAGTAGTGAGTAGTGAGTGCAGAGTAGTGAGTAGTGAGTGCAGAGTAGTGAGTAGTGAGTAGTGAGTGCAGAGTAGTGAGTAGTGAGTGCAGAGTAGTGAGTAGTGAGTACAGAGTAGTGAGTAGTGAGTGCAGAGTAGTGAGTAGTGAGTGCAGAGTAGTGAGTAGTGAGTGCAGAGTAGTGAGTAGTGAGTGCAGAGTAGTGAGTAGTGAGTGCAGAGTAGTGAGTAGTGAGTGCAGAGTAGTGAGTAGTGAGTGGTGAGTGCAGAGTAGTGAGTAGTGAGTGCAGAGTAGTGAGTAGTGAGTGCAGAGTAGTGAGTAGTGAGTGCAGAGTAGTGAGTGCAGAGTAGTGAGTGCAGAGTAGTGAGTAGTGAGTGCAGAGTAGTGAGTGCAGAGTAGTGAGTGCAGAGTAGTGAGTAGTGAGTGCAGAGTAGTGAGTGCAGAGTAGTGAGTGCAGAGTAGTGAGTAGTGAGTGCAGAGTAGTGAGTGCAGAGTAGTGAGTAGTGAGTAGTGAGTGCAGAGTAGTGAGTAGTGAGTGCAGAGTAGTGAGTAGTGAGTGCAGAGTAGTGAGTAGTGAGTAGTGAGTGCAGAGTAGTGAGCAGTGAGTGCAGAGTAGTGAGTAGTGAGTGCAGAGTAGTGAGTAGTGAGTGCAGAGTAGTGAGTAGTGAGTGCAGAGTAGTGAGTAGTGAGTGCAGAGTAGTGAGTAGTGAGTGCAGAGTAGTGAGTAGTGAGTGCAGAGTAGTGAGTGCAGAGTAGTGAGTAGTGAGTACAGAGTAGTGAGTAGTGAGTACAGAGTAGTGAGTAGTGAGTGCAGAGTAGTGAGTAGTGAGTGCAGAGTAGTGAGTAGTGAGTGCAGAGTAGTGAGTGCAGAGTAGTGAGTGCAGAGTAGTGAGTAGTGAGTAGTGAGTGCATAGTAGTGAGTAGTTAGTAGTGAGTAGTGAGTGCAGAGTAGTGAGTGCAGAGTAGTGAGTGCAGAGTAGTGAGTAGTGAGTGCAGAGTAGTGAGTAGTGAGTGCAGAGTAGTGAGTGCAGAGTAGTGAGTAGTGAGTGCAGAGTAGTGAGTAGTGAGTGCAGAGTAGTGAGTAGTGAGTGCAGAGTAGTGAGTAGTGAGTGCAGAGTAGTGAGTGCAGAGTAGTGAGTAGTGAGTAGCGAGTGCAGAGTAGTGAGTAGTGAGTAGTGAGTGCAGAGTAGTGAGTAGTTAGTAGTGAGTGCAGAGTAGTGAGTGCAGAGTAGTGAGTAGTGAGTAGTGAGTGCAGAGTAGTGAGTAGTGAGTGCAGAGTAGTGAGTGGTGAGTGCAGAGTAGTGAGTAGTGAGTGCAGAGTAGTGAGTAGTGAGTGCAGAGTAGTGAGTAGTGAGTGCAGAGTAGTGAGTGCAGAGTAATGAGTAGTGAGTAGTGAGTGCAGAGTAGTGAGTAGTGAGTTCAGAGTAGTGAGTAGTGAGTGCAGAGTAGTGAGTAGTGAGTGCAGAGTAGTGAGTAGTAAGTGCAGAGTAGTGAGTAGTGAGTGCAGAGTAGGGAGTAGTGAGTGCAGAGTAGTGAGTAGTGAGTGCAGAGTAGTGAGTAGTGAGTGCAGAGTAGTGAGTAGTGAGTACAGAGTAGTGAGTAGTGAGTGCAGAGTAGTGAGTAGTGAGTGCAGAGTAGTGAGTAGTGAGTGCAGAGTAGTGAGTTCAGAGTAGTGAGTGCAGAGTAGTGAGTAGTGAGTGCAGAGTAGTGAGTAGTGAGTGCAGAGTAGTGAGTGCAGAGTAGTGAGTAGTGAGTAGTGAGTGCAGAGTAGTGAGTAATGAGTGCAGAGTAGTGAGTAGTGAGTAGTGAGTGCAGAGTAGTGAGTAGTGAGTGCAGAGTAGTGAGTAGTGAGTGCAGAGTAGCAGAGTAGTGAGTAGTGAGTGCAGAGTAGCAGAGTAGTGAGTAGTGAGTGCAGAGTAGTGAGTAGTGAGTTTAGAGTAGTGAGTTCAGAGTAGTGAGTTCAGAGTAGTGAGTGCAGAGTAGTGAGTAGTGAGTGCAGAGTAGTGAGTAGTGAGTGCAGAGTAGTGAGTGCAGAGTAGTGAGTAGTGAGTGCAGAGTAGTGAGTAGTGAGTGCAGAGTAGTGAGTAGTGAGTAGTGAGTGCAGAGTAGTGAGTAGTGAGTGCAGAGTAGTGAGTAGTGAGTCCAGAGTAGCAGAGTAGTGAGTAGTGAGTGCAGAGTAGCAGAGTAGTGAGTAGTGAGTGCAGAGTAGTGAGTAGTGAGTGCAGAGTAGTGAGTAGTGAGTAGTGAGTGCAGAGTAGTGAGTGCAGAGTAGTGAGTAGTGAGTGCAGAGTAGTGAGTGCAGAGTAGTGAGTAGTGAGTGCAGAGTAGTGAGTGCAGCATAGTGAGTGCAGCGTAGTGAGTAGTGAGTGCAGCGTAGTGAGTAGTGAGTGCAGCGTAGTGAGCAGTGAGTGCAGAGTAGTGAGTAGTGAGTGCAGAGTAGTGAGTAGTGAGTGCAGAGTAGTGAGTAGTGAGTGCAGAGTAGTGAGTAGTGAGTGCAGAGTAGTGAGTGCAGAGTAGTGAGTGCAGAGTAGTGAGTAGTGAGTGCAGAGTAGTGAGTAGTGAGTGCAGAGTAGTGAGTAGTGAGTGCAGAGTGAGTGCGCAGAGTAGTGAGTGCAGGTGCAGAGTGGTGTGTGCTGTTGAGTGCAGAGTGGTGTGTGCTGTTGAGTGCAGAGTAGTGAGTAGTGAGTGCAGAGTAGTGAGTAGTGAGTGCAGAGTAGTGAGTGCAGAGTAGTGAGTAGTGAGTGCAGAGTAGTGAGTAGTGAGTGCAGAGTAGTGAGTAGTGAGTGCAGAGTAGTGAGTAGTGAGTGCAGAGTAGTGAGTGCAGAGTAGTGAGTAGTGAGTAGCGAGTGCAGAGTAGTGAGTAGTGAGTAGTGAGTGCAGAGTAGTGAGTAGTTAGTAGTGAGTGCAGAGTAGTGAGTGCAGAGTAGTGAGTAGTGAGTAGTGAGTGCAGAGTAGTGAGTAGTGAGTGCAGAGTAGTGAGTGGTGAGTGCAGAGTAGTGAGTAGTGAGTGCAGAGTAGTGAGTAGTGAGTGCAGAGTAGTGAGTAGTGAGTGCAGAGTAGTGAGTGCAGAGTAATGAGTAGTGAGTAGTGAGTGCAGAGTAGTGAGTAGTGAGTTCAGAGTAGTGAGTAGTGAGTGCAGAGTAGTGAGTAGTGAGTGCAGAGTAGTGAGTAGTGAGTGCAGAGTAGTGAGTAGTAAGTGCAGAGTAGTGAGTAGTGAGTGCAGAGTAGGGAGTAGTGAGTGCAGAGTAGTGAGTAGTGAGTGCAGAGTAGTGAGTAGTGAGTGCAGAGTAGTGAGTAGTGAGTACAGAGTAGTGAGTAGTGAGTGCAGAGTAGTGAGTAGTGAGTGCAGAGTAGTGAGTAGTGAGTGCAGAGTAGTGAGTTCAGAGTAGTGAGTGCAGAGTAGTGAGTAGTGAGTGCAGAGTAGTGAGTAGTGAGTGCAGAGTAGTGAGTGCAGAGTAGTGAGTAGTGAGTAGTGAGTGCAGAGTAGTGAGTAATGAGTGCAGAGTAGTGAGTAGTGAGTAGTGAGTGCAGAGTAGTGAGTAGTGAGTGCAGAGTAGTGAGTAGTGAGTGCAGAGTAGCAGAGTAGTGAGTAGTGAGTGCAGAGTAGCAGAGTAGTGAGTAGTGAGTGCAGAGTAGTGAGTAGTGAGTGCAGAGTAGTGAGTAGTGAGTACAGAGTAGTGAGTAGTGAGTACAGAGTAGTGAGTAGTGAGTGCAGAGTAGTGAGTAGTGAGTGCAGAGTAGTGAGTAGTGAGTAGTGAGTGCAGAGTAGTGAGTAGTGAGTGCAGAGTAGTGAGTAGTGAGTACAGAGTACGGAGTAGTGAGTGCAGAGTAGTGAGTAGTGAGTGCAGAGTAGTGAGTAGTGAGTGCAGAGTAGTGAGTAGTGAGTGCAGAGTAGTGAGTAGTGAGTGCAGAGTAGTGAGTAGTGAGTGCAGAGTAGTGAGTAGTGAGTGGTGAGTGCAGAGTAGTGAGTAGTGAGTGCAGAGTAGTGAGTAGTGAGTGCAGAGTAGTGAGTAGTGAGTGCAGAGTAGTGAGTGCAGAGTAGTGAGTGCAGAGTAGTGAGTAGTGAGTGCAGAGTAGTGAGTGCAGAGTAGTGAGTGCAGAGTAGTGAGTAGTGAGTGCAGAGTAGTGAGTGCAGAGTAGTGAGTGCAGAGTAGTGAGTAGTGAGTGCAGAGTAGTGAGTGCAGAGTAGTGAGTAGTGAGTAGTGAGTGCAGAGTAGTGAGTAGTGAGTGCAGAGTAGTGAGTAGTGAGTGCAGAGTAGTGAGTAGTGAGTAGTGAGTGCAGAGTAGTGAGCAGTGAGTGCAGAGTAGTGAGTAGTGAGTGCAGAGTAGTGAGTAGTGAGTGCAGAGTAGTGAGTAGTGAGTGCAGAGTAGTGAGTAGTGAGTGCAGAGTAGTGAGTAGTGAGTGCAGAGTAGTGAGTAGTGAGTGCAGAGTAGTGAGTGCAGAGTAGTGAGTAGTGAGTACAGAGTAGTGAGTAGTGAGTACAGAGTAGTGAGTAGTGAGTGCAGAGTAGTGAGTAGTGAGTGCAGAGTAGTGAGTAGTGAGTGCAGAGTAGTGAGTGCAGAGTAGTGAGTGCAGAGTAGTGAGTAGTGAGTAGTGAGTGCATAGTAGTGAGTAGTTAGTAGTGAGTAGTGAGTGCAGAGTAGTGAGTGCAGAGTAGTGAGTGCAGAGTAGTGAGTAGTGAGTGCAGAGTAGTGAGTAGTGAGTGCAGAGTAGTGAGTGCAGAGTAGTGAGTAGTGAGTGCAGAGTAGTGAGTAGTGAGTGCAGAGTAGTGAGTAGTGAGTGCAGAGTAGTGAGTAGTGAGTGCAGAGTAGTGAGTGCAGAGTAGTGAGTAGTGAGTAGCGAGTGCAGAGTAGTGAGTAGTGAGTAGTGAGTGCAGAGTAGTGAGTAGTTAGTAGTGAGTGCAGAGTAGTGAGTGCAGAGTAGTGAGTAGTGAGTAGTGAGTGCAGAGTAGTGAGTAGTGAGTGCAGAGTAGTGAGTGGTGAGTGCAGAGTAGTGAGTAGTGAGTGCAGAGTAGTGAGTAGTGAGTGCAGAGTAGTGAGTAGTGAGTGCAGAGTAGTGAGTGCAGAGTAATGAGTAGTGAGTAGTGAGTGCAGAGTAGTGAGTAGTGAGTTCAGAGTAGTGAGTAGTGAGTGCAGAGTAGTGAGTAGTGAGTGCAGAGTAGTGAGTAGTGAGTGCAGAGTAGTGAGTAGTAAGTGCAGAGTAGTGAGTAGTGAGTGCAGAGTAGGGAGTAGTGAGTGCAGAGTAGTGAGTAGTGAGTGCAGAGTAGTGAGTAGTGAGTGCAGAGTAGTGAGTAGTGAGTACAGAGTAGTGAGTAGTGAGTGCAGAGTAGTGAGTAGTGAGTGCAGAGTAGTGAGTAGTGAGTGCAGAGTAGTGAGTTCAGAGTAGTGAGTGCAGAGTAGTGAGTAGTGAGTGCAGAGTAGTGAGTAGTGAGTGCAGAGTAGTGAGTGCAGAGTAGTGAGTAGTGAGTAGTGAGTGCAGAGTAGTGAGTAATGAGTGCAGAGTAGTGAGTAGTGAGTAGTGAGTGCAGAGTAGTGAGTAGTGAGTGCAGAGTAGTGAGTAGTGAGTGCAGAGTAGCAGAGTAGTGAGTAGTGAGTGCAGAGTAGCAGAGTAGTGAGTAGTGAGTGCAGAGTAGTGAGTAGTGAGTTTAGAGTAGTGAGTTCAGAGTAGTGAGTTCAGAGTAGTGAGTGCAGAGTAGTGAGTAGTGAGTGCAGAGTAGTGAGTAGTGAGTGCAGAGTAGTGAGTGCAGAGTAGTGAGTAGTGAGTGCAGAGTAGTGAGTAGTGAGTGCAGAGTAGTGAGTAGTGAGTAGTGAGTGCAGAGTAGTGAGTAGTGAGTGCAGAGTAGTGAGTAGTGAGTCCAGAGTAGCAGAGTAGTGAGTAGTGAGTGCAGAGTAGCAGAGTAGTGAGTAGTGAGTGCAGAGTAGTGAGTAGTGAGTGCAGAGTAGTGAGTAGTGAGTAGTGAGTGCAGAGTAGTGAGTGCAGAGTAGTGAGTAGTGAGTGCAGAGTAGTGAGTGCAGAGTAGTGAGTAGTGAGTGCAGAGTAGTGAGTGCAGCATAGTGAGTGCAGCGTAGTGAGTAGTGAGTGCAGCGTAGTGAGTAGTGAGTGCAGCGTAGTGAGCAGTGAGTGCAGAGTAGTGAGTAGTGAGTGCAGAGTAGTGAGTAGTGAGTGCAGAGTAGTGAGTAGTGAGTGCAGAGTAGTGAGTAGTGAGTGCAGAGTAGTGAGTGCAGAGTAGTGAGTGCAGAGTAGTGAGTAGTGAGTGCAGAGTAGTGAGTAGTGAGTGCAGAGTAGTGAGTAGTGAGTGCAGAGTGAGTGCGCAGAGTAGTGAGTGCAGGTGCAGAGTGGTGTGTGCTGTTGAGTGCAGAGTGGTGTGTGCTGTTGAGTGCAGAGTGGTGTGTGCTGTTGAGTGCAGAGTGGTGTGTATTGGCAATGTAAATGACAATGCCATTTATTTATGATTTAAAGAAAAAAAAGAAATGTCATGAGCAATGCCAATAGCTCCACCTTTAATGATGCCGAGACCATTGCATTGTAAATGCTTGTTTAAATAAATAGCCGAAGGGTCCTCCTGTTTCCGGTGGCAGGGAGTTCCAAATTCTCTGGGCAATACCTGAGAAGGCTCGATCATAAGTTTTTGATTTACAGAATTTCTGCTGCTTTAGCAGAAGGGTGCTGGTACTTCTGGAGGACCTGGAGCCACCCAATAGTACAAGTTTTCGTGTGAGGTATAGTAGGGTGTTGTAGTGTAAGGCTTTATGAGGGCAAGACCTCGAAAATGCAAACATTTCACTAGTTTTTGCTAAGAAACGCCTATACACCATTTGGGTTTTTATTAATTATTTTTAGGAAACTGTGTTGTAAAATGGAATGCTCAGCCCATGTTCTTAAAAAATAAACTATCTTGGTGGTGGGACCCTGAAAGCAGGGGCGGCCTTAGGCATGTGCAAGCTGTGCACCTGCACCGGGTCGCCAAACCCCAGGGGCCGCCACGCCAATATATATCCTTAATATAATAATCCTCTGAGGATGGATACATATTTGCGTGGTGGCAGCTGGCAGGGATTTGGCGGCCTCCGGCTCTGTTCCACTTCCAAACACCCTGACCCCCCTCTTCACTGGCCTCTGCGCCTTCGTTCCTCCGGGGGACCCCTACCTACGCTCCCTGCCCAGGGCCGCCATGAGCCAAGAGCCACCCCTGCTGAAAGCCTTACTAGAGAGGTCGGGCTTGCATGCCCTGCCTTACTCCATGCAGTATGAGGTGGAACTCACTCCCCCTTCATATTCGGAAAGAGGACAGCTACATAAAATTCCGGAAACACGTAAAAACCTGGCTGTTTCAGAAACAATTGTGTTAAAATATTAATCCAGCATTTTCCTTGACCATCCATATGTCATAGGCGCCGGGAAACCCTTGTTGGGTAGCTGAGCGCCATACAAATACATAAAATAAAATAAATAATAAAATAAATAAATATTAAAACACTGTACAGGTGCTCGTAACTTCCACTCCAGATCTACCTTTGACCCAGTGAACTCACAAGACGTGACGTTGACTGACTCCCCAGGGCTGCCAAGCACACACAGCAACAGTTGCCTTCCTTAGATGAGAGCTTTGGAAGCCTTCGGGACTCCTCCACCGGTAGAGTTATTTTAATTTAAAAGCTTCAAAATAGTTAAATGAATGATTTTATCTATTCTGAGTAATTCATTCTACACAGAATATATTTCCTATTTTGAATTTCTCTCCTGTTTTTTTTGTTTTCTACCAGCTTACAGTGGATGCCAGGCAGCTTACAGTGCAGGCCAGGCAGTGTTCCAGAGCCCTCGTCAGGAGGCCACTGCAGCTTGCCCCACCTACTGCCCCTGCCAGCGCTGCCAAAGGCGGTACCAATGCAGCTACTAACCGTCACACTCATACAAGTGTGACATTCAGACTATTCCAGGCCCGTGAAGCCAGTAGAATTGCTTGTGTAACAGGAATTAGTCATTTAATGTATATTGAATTAATAAACAACTGTGGTGCTCATGTCTAAAGTAGTAAAACAGTGCCACTGTGTGGCAAACTGCAATAAGTGCCGTTATTGACAATTAAGTGCCGGAGCCGATCACTAGAAAGCCCCAGCTCAAATTAAGCACTGGTGGAGGATGCCCCCACCTCAGCTTTAGGTGTCATTGAATGGATGAATGAACTGATTAATGAATCAATGAAAGAATAAATGGATGAGTTATTGAAGAAATGACTGAATTAAAGGGTAAATCCATTCCTTCTGTCATTCCTTCATTCATGCACAATGAACTTTAACTCACTGGGCTATCTGACGGAAAGGGGTAGGTGCAGATTGCACAAAGGCTTCTGCGTCTGGTACATTAACCGTCTGGGTTCTCTTACCTACATCTCTTGCATTCTGGAGAGTGAGGGAAACTCCCTTCTTTGCTTGTGCAAGGTGCAGGTGTGGGGTGGGCCCCCTGCCGCCGCCCACTTTCAGAGGGACACATACTCTGTGAAAGCAGGCACTGGCTTCAGATGTTGTTTTTTTAGTTATAAGGGATGCTCTGTCTCCAGGGAAACTCCCCCAGCCTCGATATAGGCAGTGTTTGGAGGTCTATGAAGGACCCTAAACCGTCTCTGTGTCCAGATGTTACACAGGGCACGCTCTGCTCTCTGGAGCAGCTGTCGCTCAGCCCTTCCATGGCAGTCTCCCGAACCTTAGTCTCTGATCTTTACTCACTCCCGTTCTCACTGCTTTATGCAGCGCCTCCTTCTTGCCACTCTTTTGTCTCTTTCTCTGCATATCTTTCCCCTTCTTTCACTCTCTCTCTTAGCCTCCCTTCCTTTTATGTTTCTGCTCATACTGGGGTATTTTGCCTTACCGCGCTCCTCTTTTGTTTCCTCCTTCTTTCTTTCGTTCCCCCTTACATTGTTGTTTCTTCTCCCTGCTGCTCTCTTTGTTTGTCCTCTAATATCCCTCTCCTTGAGTCTTTGCTTTCTCTTCCCACCTACTTGTCTCTTCCTCTCTTGTATCTCTCTCAGCTCTGTTTCTCGCTGTCCATCTCGGCTACTGCTTTGTCACTCTTTTTCTGCCCCTTCTCTTTCACTCTTGACTCTCTGTCCTTTCTCCTCCTTCATCCACTCTGTTTCCACCCCACCCTCTCTCTCAAGTCTCACTGTTCATTCCTCCCCCTTGGCTCTCTCTCCCTCCCTCTGCCCTCACTCGTTCACCCTCATCTTCACTCACTCCCTCTGCCTCTCTCGCACTAGCCTGCTCCGGGACCCTTTCCTCCGCATATTACATGCTCCCTTTCCTTCTTTCTCCCCCTCTCCCCCCTCCTGGTCCCCCCTCTCAGGCAGAGTGCAGTTTCTCCCTCCAGGGGCGTAGGAGACACTAAGGGGCTGATTCCGATCTGGTAAAAAGCACTCTGAATAGCCGTTCGGAACATTTTTCCCGTACAAATCGTACCCTGCAACGTCCCCCGTACGTACGACGAAGTACGATTCGTACCAGGAGCTGGACTCCATACTAATCGTACAGAGGCCGTACGACTCTAATCTCCATACGATTCTCACTCGGAACCCGCTGTACGCGACATATGTACGGTTCAAGGCTGGTTTATACGACCCAGCAAGTACGATACATGTCGGGTACGCACCGTATGACCTTTTTTCTACGGGAGCTGAAAACAGCAGTAAAAGCAGAGTTCGCGATGAAACAGGTACGGAACGGCCTCGTACCCCCCATGATCGGAGGGGTACGGCGCGTACCCCTGCGATCATGGGGGGTACGCACTGTACACCCAGCGTACTTGGGGTACGCACCATACCCCATGTACGCTGGGTGTACGGCGCATACCCCATGTACGCTGGGTGTGCGGCACGTTCCCCCATGATCTCAGGTGTACGCGCCGTACTCCTCCGATCATGTAGGGTACGCGCCGTACGGTGTGTATGTGATTGTGTGCTTTTCTGTATGAATTGCCCTTACCTGACGAGGACCATACGACTTGCGTCCTGATACCCCGGTCCGGATCGTACTCGTCGGGTTGTACGGCATGTGTGGTCGTCGTACGGTTCACTGTTTCAGCCTTGCAATACGTACGGATCGCGACGATTCAGACGGATTGACGGAATACGGATCGTACTACTTGAATTGGACGGACGGGTATGATTCGTACGGCGATGGCTCCGGATGAAAATGGTACGGATTCGGAATCGACCCCTAAATGTCTGGGGGGGACAGGGACAACCTTTTGGACTTTCCAGTGTCCCGAGACAAATCGACCGTTGTCTGGGAACTGTAGACTCTGTTAAAAGAATACAATTGCATAGTTTTGTAGTGAAACATTGATGAAGGCAGGCATGTAGTCACAGTTTGCAAGTATGCTTCGATTCATAAAGTAATTAGACCAAATGTGAAAAAACATGTTTTTGAAACTTACATCTTCATGCACCAAGCAAACAAAGATGGGACGAAAAAGGAAGAATACATTGAATGCTCTTTGCGACCTGTGCATGTTTGTGAGGGACTGTACAATTTACTTGTGAGGAAGCACATCTTTAACAACTGTCAAAATCAGCTATGACACCAGTACATGGTGGGCTCGGATCTGACCTCTCTCTAAGACAGTATTGGGAAAGAAGGCAGACTAGTGGGGCTGTACCATAGTGCAACAAAGGTCTCATGGTGGTGCTGACCAGAAGAAGCAAGATTATTCTAAGGCCCAAGAAAAGGTGAGAAATCTAAAGAAAAGAGTCTTCGGAAGCTCCTCAAAAATCTTTCTCTGGGGTTGGTCCCAGTCCTATACCTACTCTAACAAGAAACCCTGGTGCTATTTGTGTAAGGAAAAAGGGCAAAGGATGCTGATTGCTCTAGCACCAATACTGCTACTACTACTCCTAAACTTCCCAGTGCCCCTAGCAATAGCACTGGTAGTAGTAGGGTCCCCAAGAGTTTAGCTGGGTTAACCTTGTATACTAAAGTGGGTTCTAGTCAGGACACCCACTCAGGCTGTTTTAGTCTGTGATGGTGGCACTGAGCTCGCAACCCGTATTGTAAGTCCCACTAACTTGGGCAAATACAGACAACTGCTTCTCATCAATGGCCAGGAAGCTGTGGCATACAGGGACACAGGGACCAGTGTCACTATGGTGACAGAAAAACGTGTGTCTACTGAGCAGATTCTACTTGGACAGATTTACCAAGTGACCAATGCTAACAATATCAGGACAGATCATTCCATGGCAGATGTGAATCTCAGCTGGGGAGTGGTAACTGGCCCAAAGAAAGTTGTGGCATCCCCCGACCTACCTGTGGACTGTCTACTGGACAATCATTTAGAAAGTTCAGCCTGGTCTGAAGTGGAGTTCAGGACTCAGGCAGAAATGATGGGAATTTCAGCCAGTGTCTTTGCTGTCACTAGGGCTGAGGCCGAGAAGTTAGGCACTGAGGGAACCCTGGATACTGAAGAAATGGACCAGCCAGCTCCCAAGAGAAGGAGCAAGAAGGATAAAGATGTATCCTCCTCTCAGACTTACAAGGATAATGAGCCTCCTCAGGGAGATGATCTCAGTACTTGTTAAGGAACTGTACCAGAGGAGTTTGGGTCTGACGAGGCAGAGCAACTGGGGTCAGTGGTCCTTCAAGGGAAGGCTTAAGTCTGGAGCAGAAGGCGTGCCCCTCTCTTGAACAACTCTGACATCAAGCTGCTGCTGAGGAAGCAGGACATTTCAGTGAGTCCCACAGGACTTAACAGGAAGAAGGGCTCCTGCTTTCTGAAAGTAGAGACCCCAAGTCTGGTGCCACCAGGAGGTTCGTCATACCTAAGAAGTTTCAGGGGTTTCTTATTGACCCTGGCACAGGACATTCTCCTTACAGAACATCTTGGGCAAAGCAAGACTTGGTGCAGGCTTGTCCCTTACTTTCATTGGCCCCACATGTCTGTGGACACTAAGGAGTTTTGTCAGTCCTGTGTCACCTGCCAAGCTAGTGGTAAGTTAGATGGACTAAAAAGGCCCCCTTAATCCCACTGCCAGTGGTTAGGGTTCCCTTTGAGAGGGTAGGGATAGACATGACAGGTCCCTTAAACCCTCCAACAGCATATGGACATGGTTTTATCTTAGTGGTGGTAGACTATGCCACTCGATATCCAGAGGCTATTTCCCTTAGGACCAATACAGCTCCTGTAGTGGCCAGGGCTCTCCTTGGAATCTTTTTCAGAGTTGGGTTTCCTACGGAGGTATTGTCAGACAGAAGTACTAACTTCATGTCTAGCTACATCACTGCTATGTTGAAAGAGTGCGGTGTAAACTATACGTTTTCCACACCCTACCATCCACAGGGCAATGGGGTTTTTGAAAGGTTCAAAAAGACCCTCAAAGGTATGTTCATGGGACTCCTAGAAAAGCTGTGAAAATGGGATGTTTTACTTCCTTGCCTTCTCTTTCCCTACACAGAGGTTCATCAGGAGGGGTGGCTACAGCCTATTTGAACTTCTGTTTGGACATCCAGTTAGGGGTCCATTATGTATGCTCAAAGAAGGATGGAGCAACCGCTCAAGCCTTCTAAACAGGACATAGTAGACTATGTTCTGGGCCTGTGTTCTCTCATGGCTGAGCATATGAAGGCAGCCAGAAAAACCTTTGAGGCCAGCCAGGAGCTTCAGAAAGCTTGACATGATCATAAGGCTGTAATTACTGTTTACCGGCCAGGTCAGAAAGTGTGGGTGTGGGTGCCCGTGCCCCCAGCAGCTCTCTAAGACATGTTGAGTGGCCCCAAGTTGACCTAGGTACTCCAAGAAGTCCCCACAGGGTAATCCATGTGATTTGCCCGAAAACTTTCATTAACAGGGCTAACATGAGCTTGCTCATGGCCACTGATGTGGGACAGGAGGAAGCGAGTGATCTACTCCCTAAGCTCCTCTCTCAGGACCCTGTTGATGGATCAGTTGAAGGAGTAGCCAGACAGCCTCACTGATCAACAGCACACTGATTATCGATAGGTTCTCAGTTTTCTGGTCTCTTTTCTCTGACACTCAGTCAAACCACCTGGTGTACCCTTGAAGTGGACACAGGTGGCAGCATGCCTGTGAAGAGTAAAATGTACAGACAGCCTGACCGTGCCAGAGTCTGCATCAGGACAGAGGCCCAAAATATGCCAGAGTTGGGAGTCATTGAGGCTTCAGATAGCCCCTGGGCTAGTCTTGTAGTCTTTGTACCAAAATCTCACAGCTAGGAAGGAAAGAGATGAGTTTTTGTGTTGACTATAGATGCCTCAATGCAGTCACTAGGGCTAATGCCCATGCAATTCCAAGGACAAATGAACTGATTGATACTTTGGCCCCTGCCAAATATCTCAGTACATTTGACCTGCCTGATGGTTATTTGCAAATCAGACTCAATGAGGATGCCAAACCTAAAACAGCATTTGTAACTCCCAGTGGACCGTATCAATTTATTGTAATGACTTTTGGTTTCAAAAATGCACCTACCACATTTCAGAGGCTGGTGAATAAAGTCTTAACAGGTCTGGGAGCTTATAGTGCAGCATATCTAGCATTTAGCTGTCAGAAGGCATTTGATAACCTGAAGCAAGTAATGTGCTCTGCTCCAATTCTGCAAAGTCTAGACTACTCAAAACCATTCATTGTCCATACTGATGCCTCTGAGATAGGGATAGGTGCAGTATTGTCACAGTTTAATGCAGAGGGTCAGGATCAACCAGTATCTTTTATAAGCAGAAAGTTGACCCCCAGGGAGAAGCGTTGATCAGATTCTGAGAGGGAGGCCTTTGCTGTGGTCTGGACCTTGAAGTTGAGGCCATACCTGTTTGGCACTCACTTCACTGTTCAGACTGACCATAAGCCCCTCTTATGGCTTAAACAGATGAAGGGTGAAAAACTCAAACTTTTGAGCTAGTCCATTTCCCTACAGGGGATGGATTGTTTCAGTGGAACATAGACCTGTGAGTAACCATGCCAAAAAAGATGGACTTTCCAGATATTTCCACTAAGACAATGAAGCCTCAAATGGTCAAGGTTAGCCTCATCCTTACGTTTGGGGCGGGGGTGTAGGAAAGTAGGATCTGCTTTCATGGTTACCCCCACGTTTTGCCTGGGGTCAGTGAGTTTTGACTGTAGTCTGCTGGGATCCTGCTAATCAGGATGCCAGCAACTGTGCTCTTTGCCCTAAATTTGCTTTGGTAAGTACTTTGGTACATCCACAATTGGCTACTGGTGTACCATTATACGTCTCTAGTATATGCCACTAAGGTACCCAGGGTTTAGGTACACCAGAGGCTCCAATGGGCTACAGCATGTATTTTGCCATCCGTGGGAGACCACTTAAACTGACCACAGGCCTGCCATTGCAGCCTGTGTGAGATGGTGCTTGCACCTCTCACAACAGCTATAAGTTCCTTATATCTGAGGTCACTGCACTTAAAAACTATGTCTCCCCTATGGTAGGCAGGGTGCTTGGTTACAAATGGGATGGTGCCCCTGCATGAGAAGGATACCCCTAAAGACCCCGGAGTTGATTCTCCAGGCTTTGTAAGAGCTATCAGCCATTTTAAGGTATATAGTGGACATCAGTTATTATGAGATGTCTAACTAAATAATGGCTGCACTGGACCTGGTCATGTTTTGTATCAAACGTGTTGGAATGATACCCCAACATTCACTCTGGTGCTAGAAGAATGATCCCAAGTTGTGGGGGGCTACTTAGATGACCCCCCTGTACTCCAAGTAACAGCCTTTCAGGGTCTTCCAGCAACCTAGCGCTGCAGACTACAGACACGATTCTGCCTTCCTGCTGCTGAGCTGAGCTATAGCAAGGGAACCGCCAGCATCAGTTCTCTAATGTACTTCTCCCAACAGGGCACAAGTTTAAAAAAAAGAAGTGGGGCACTAAGCAAGTTAGGCCGTATCCACAGCGCATGACATCGCACGTCACATCACAACACATGACCTCACAGGAAATGATATCACAAAAAATCACATCAGATTCTAAGACTGTGCATATGTTACATTCGAGCGCGTTACAATATTTAACAAATTAGAGTTTGCATCAAAGTTGTGTCAAAAAGTGATGCAACCCTGGTGCAAGGACTAGGCCTCGACTTATACATTTATTTATTAAAACTCTGCCAGAAAGAGATTGGCAACAAGGAAAAACATGGCTGTATATCTGTTCTGCTTAATTGGTTAGAAAGTCTGCATTTTAAAATATCTTAAGGGGTTAAGGCACCTGGTGCAAGGATCTTTATGTACCGAGTAAATCTCAGGAAATAATGATAATAATGGTAAGATAACTCTGGAGGTGAATGCTCCTGCTGGAGAGACAGTTGTTTTATCTAGTCCCAGTTTTTAATCAACGTAGCATAGAGGCTTAATATGTCTCACGCAAAGCACATCATACAATATATAGATGACGGATTTTTCTTTTATGGGTTATTGATTTTAACACAGAGATCCTTTATTTACTTGCAGTTCATGAATTGTAATCCTTATAACATAGAACAGCGAATTATAAAGGAAGGGACATGGGACTCCTACACCTTGTAACCCACATTATCTAATGTAATGCATCCTGTAAATTGATTTACACACATATGGTTTATTGTGAATGTAAAATGTGTATGTGTTATTTAAAGCACTCCAACATACTGGATTGGGTTGGGTAGCGCTATAAAAGAAATATGACAAAATAGTGGTATTTAAATAGTTACTTGTGTAAATATTAGGACAGACCAACACATCTGACATAACATAATGCAAGATAGCTTAGACTGTTTGATGCTAATTGTTCTCATGTTCCAGGGCAAGATTTAACTGCTCAAAAAAACATTCCAACAAAACATTAGGCTTTGAGTTGCTGAATTGCGCAGTGTGAAACAGTCAAATGAGGTAGGGTTTGGGCTGAGGAGGGGCAGGATGCAGTCAGCCAGGGCCACCTTTAGGGTGGTGCGACTGGTGCCACTGCACCGGGCACCAAGCTCAGGTGGTGTTCTTTGCCTCTGACCAAAATGCATGCACTGTCCTCTTCCATTTTCACAACATCGTGAAAATAGAAGATGGCCAAATGTGCTCACGTGGTTGCAGATGGATGTACACGGACAATAAGTATGACCCTCTGAGGATGCTTTCTCTGCCGCTGCACAAGCAGCAAGCGCTGCTGGTGGGCCCCAAGTCCACCACTATACCAGTGCTTGCGCTGTGCACCAACAGCTAGTCTGAGCAGCCGTGCACCCTTGGGCTTCTGACAACAAACCCAAGGGCCCTCGCAGGAGCAGCCCTATGATACAGGAGAGGAACATCCCTGGCCTTCACCCAAGCGTCCATCACAGGAAATTGAGGCAAAGCGATGTGGCTGTAAACACAGCTCGTCTTTTGGTACGCACAAGCCTTCTTGTCTCGCCGTTTTTCAGGCCTTTACGTTTTATTGTGATGAGTCTGCTTGTCAATGTTTTTCCTTTACAGCCGGCCCCCTTTACAGTGCTGCTGTGATCCACACTGTCTTACTTTACAGGAGTGGACAGTCTCCCCGTTCCTATTTACCCAGCTCTGCTTCTACCAGAGGCCTATCAGTGTGTCGTGGACCCCAATGCAAGAAATAAAATGGTCCCTTCAGGCCAGTGGGTCCCAGCGACCCTATGTGCGTGCTGTGTACAGTATGCCCTCATCTCTCTTCACGCTACACTGCTGGTGTACAGCCTACTTGCTTTTCTAAACTGCTATCCCTTATATGGAGTCTATTTTCTGACCCTCTTTACACTGTTGTGGCTTGTCTTCATTTAGACTGCTGTTCTGGTGTGTACAGTCTGCCCCGTACCATTTTTCCACTTCTGGCATGGTGTGTACAGTCTGGTATGGACTTTATGTTACGCCCCTTTCCAAGCATATACAGTCTGCCATCCAACGAATTCAAGTGGCCAGGATACCAGATGTGGCCTAACGCATAGAGCTTCTGACTTTGCAACTGGGCACTCAGGTTAAAGTCCCAGAGTTGGCTCACTATGCTGTGACTCTGGGCAAAGCATTTCATTTCCCCACACCTGGAAAAGACATGAATCTGATATTGTGTACTATAATCTGGTGTTCACATGAAGCACTGTGATCCCCTTCGGCCAAGTTTGCGCAATATAATAATAATAATAATAATAATCTTTATTCGTTTTTTTAGCATTTGCAAAACCATAAAAGATGTCATAGTATACAAACATTCACAATAAAAAGGTACAATTGAATATACAATTAAAAAGTGAAGATGCCAACAGTTTACGTGGAATATGAATTGGTCCTTTGTTTTACAGATTATTTCTGTGCCTCATGATGCACTTTAAAAAATTTAGTACATGGTACACAGTGGATTCAGAGTCCAAAGATTGAAGTGCCAACATAGCTGGACGACATTGTCTGTAGCCCCATTTTTTTAAATAAAGGGATAAGCCATATTTTTCGATGGGTGTGGAAAAACTTGCAAAACAGTATTGTGTGCATGGTGGTCTGTTGGGAAAGATCATCACATGGGCACGGGTCCATCTGAGTATTCCAGTTATTTTTTTCCGGAAATGTCACTAGTCTGAAGAAAAGGTTCATTCTGAACCTTGTTAGGAGCATCTTTTCATATGCGGTGATCTCTAAGGTCAAATATAACTGAATTTTCGGAGACTGCTGTATCATAATTGCGTGCATAACAGATTTTTTTGCAATCAACGAAGACAGTCTCAGGGATTCCAGGTGGCTCAATGCGGTTTGTTTCAGTTCTTTTTTGGATATATCTTTTAGGTTTTCTGGTTTGTAGTAATATTGTTGTAGACCCAGGTCGGAAAAGAAATGTCTTACATAGGAGAGCCAAGCTATTTTGTTGGCGTGGTCCAACTCCATGGTATCCTGTAGGATGCTTTTGGTCAGGCTATTTTTTTCCGACAACCAGACTCGCCTCCAAAGCATAAGAGGTTGAATTTTAATTAAATCTTCGATATATGAGATTCCCAATTCTATGTGTGAGGCATAAGTGGAGGTGCCTCGTGGAGTTGATAAAAGGAATCTCATGAAGATATTTTCCTCTTTTTGTATAGAGCCAGTGGGTGTATGTCCCCAGATCCCTGCACCGTATAGTGCGATGGCTTGGCATTTCGCAGCGTAAATCTGTAGCAGTTCTACTGGAGGTCTTTTTCAGAGTTTATTTGAGAATTTCATCAGCGCCATGATCGCTCGTTTAAATAGATGTCTCCTGGCCTCAACCGCCGCTTTCCAGTTTAGGGCGTCATCTATCATAATACCTAAGTAGGGATATTGTGAGGTCTTTTCAATTTTTTGATCTTTCAGAAAGATGGACTTAGTTGCTTTTCTCGGTCCGCCGACTACCATGACAAAGGTTTTTTTGACGTTAATGTGCAAGTCCAAGGCACCCATAAAATCTGCATATTTAGATAAAGATTTCTGCAGTTCAATGGGGGTTCGAGCTAAAATGACTGCGTCGTCCGCATAAAGTAGCGCGGGGATCAAGCGATCTTTTGCTCTTGGGAGGTCCCTCCCCCCTCTCAACATGGTCTCTTCTAGGCCGTTGGTATAGAGAGAGAAGAGGAAGGGGGCCAGGACGCAGCCTTGCCTCACTCCCCGCTCTACTCTGAAAGGTGCCGTCAGTTCTCCTCTTGTCCCATACCTCACTCTCGCCGTGGCTTCACTGTAAAGCTCCCTTAAAAAGTCCAAGAGAGGAGGATCTACCCCCATTGCGCTCAGCAGTGACCAAAGCTTAGCATGCGAAACACAATCGAATGCGGAGGACAGATCCACATATACCATATAAATGGCACCAGGTTTAGCGTGGGTGTATTTGGATGTTAACAGGCTTAGGTTTAGGGCCTGTTCGACAGTTCCAAAGCCCTCCCTGAAGCCGAACTGTAGGTCCGAGAGGATGTTTTTGTCTTCTACCCATTGTTGTAGCTTTTCAAGGAGGACTCTGCCAACTACTTTGCCCAAGGAGTCGAGGAGCGAGATTGGTCGGTAACATTTAGTGTCTTGTCGATCCCCCTTCTTGAAGATTGGGACCATGATGGAAGATGACCATGAGTCTAACAGGCCGAGTTTCGTTGTTGCTATACAAACTCTTGTAATTATTGGTACCCAAAGGTCAGGAAGATGTTTAAATAGGTCGACTGGGACCCCGTCAGGGCCGGGGGCTTTCCCACACTTGCTTGAAGATAGCGCCATTTCGAAGTCCTGCAGATCAACCTCCAGTGATATAGGATAGACTACTGGATTGATGTTAGACTGGGGTTCTTCGCTATTGGGTGTCAGTTTGAAGATTTTCGAAAAGTGGTTCACCCACGTATCCTCGTCAATAGCCACGTCTATTTTTGGGCCGTTGGAGTCGGTTAGCAAGGGGGATTTGACTATTTTCCAGAATGCCTGGCTGTCTTTCAGAAGTGCACTCTTGTGCAGAGCATTCCACAAGGATTGTTTTAATTCTTTTTTCCTTGTTTTTCTGGCAGTGTTATACTCCCGTCGAAGAGCTTGGATGTTTGTTTTGTCTCTGTTTGGATTTCCGAGAGCTTTCCTCAGATTGGTCTGCGCTTTGGTACAGTCTCGGTTGAACCAACCTATGGAGCTTTTCTTGTTTTGATTAGGTGTTTTGGTTAGCAGTTTTTTTACTTGTTCTATTATTACATTGAAATTTTCCAAGATTTGATTCGGCTCCGCGTGAGGGTCGAGACAGATCAAAATGTTATTATAGGCAGATGTTACTAACCGTTTTGTGAGAATATTGGGGTCCACTTTTTCCCATTTTATTGTAAATCCGTTGCTTTTACCCAGTTCAAGCCTATTCTGTGTTAGCGTGTTTGCTATGGTTGCCATCAATGTTCTTGGTTGGTTTGTTTGAAGATTTAGGCTTAGAGCGGAGTGATCACTGAGATTGTTTTCCAAAATTTTAATGTTATTGATTTGTTCTTTCAAGCCTTCTGCGACTATTACATAGTCCACGGTAGTCTCGTGGCCCCTTCCTCTGTAAGTGGGTTCTAATTTATTGTTTGACTGTTGGATGGGGTTTATGATTTGCAAATCCAGATCGGAAAGTATTTTGTTCATGGCTGGCCCCACTCCTGAATGGATAAAGTGGACTAGGGAGTTGTCATGTTCGTCCACCATTCCACAGGTGCCGTTGTTGGGGCAGGGATGTAGGTTAAAATCTCGTCCCCAGATTACATGGGCATTTTCCGTTTTCTGTTTGGGGTGGCAATGTTCGATTATTTTTTCTTGAATTAGGGAAAGAACGTTCAAGAATTTATCATCCTCTAGGTTGTTATATATATTAATTATTGTGATGAAGAGTTTTTTCCCAATTATGAAAGTGAGGATCTGGAAGTTCGATAATAGGTCTGCCTTGAAGATCTTCATGTCAGCGATTGTATTTGCCAGGTAGATTACCAGTCCCCCTTTAGGTCTACCTGAAATGCTGGGAAGGGCGGGAGATGTGAATGTCCTGTACCCCGCAAGGTGAAGGGGCGTCGTTGCCCAGGTTTCTTGTAGGCAGATGATTTGAGTGTCCTTCAAGAAACCGGCGGCCGAACCGTCCTTGATTTTGTTTCGGAGGCCAGCCACATTCCAAAAGATCACAGAAAGCTGAGTGGATGTGTTATCTAAGGCTGTGTTTTTCAATTGTGGAGGGGGTGAGATAGAAATGCAAGGTGCCGAGGTTATTTGTGAGGGCTCCGGGGATTTGATTATTGGTCAATCGACCATTTCCAGGCCGCTAAACCGGTTCGTGGTCGGTATGCCTAGCCAGTTTTGCCCATTGATGGTATCTCTATAGTTGGGTCCGTATAGTTGGTGGGGTGGTCTCTCCCACTGCTCCCAGTTTCTAAATCTGTTTTGTGGGCCCATAATCTGCCATGGTACTTCTCTCTGCTGGTGATTCTGATTTACTGACCACCAGGAGTTATTGGGGTCACTATGTCGCGGTGGTAGTTTTGGACCAGCGACATCTAACTCCCACGGCTGCGGGATTGGTTTCCGCCAGATGTTATCAGTGTCACGTATATAATTGTTGTTATTATACCTTTTTGGGTAGAAGTAAGACAAAGATCTTGTTGCGATCCCCCCTGTGGTGTTATTATATTCCCAGGAGCAGATGTACTCAGCTATGCTGGGGTCCTCAAACGTGATTACTATGCAATCTCCCCGGATAGTTCTTTTCCTGTAGCCTACCCACGAGGTCCGGCATACTGATGCTATTCTGCTTTTCCAGGGTGGCGGGACGGGGCGGTTTGTATTCAGCCAGTACTGGACTTTGTTCTTTAATGACCAGTTGGGTTCCGTCCCCTCACCTGTAAGTTCGGGGACCCCCGTCATGACTACCACGTATGGAGATGCCTCAGGTGGCATATTTAAGGTAGGTCTTTGATCAGTAGTCCCTCTCGGGGCACCTTTTGTTTTTGGTGGATTTGTGTTTGTTGTGGCAGGGGTTTTAGGAGCAGGTGTGTTTATAATTGGGGTATTTACTGTTGATGTCGATTGGGAGCTAGTTTGTGGGGGAATGGTCAGGGGCTTGGGAATTGGTTTTTGTGCAGTGGGAGGGTTTGCTACTGTTGGGAGTTTTACTGAAGTTTGTTTTTTGGTCTGTGGAAGAGGTAGGGTTACAGGTTTCTTATGTACAGGAAGTGTGGTCGTGGAATTTGGGGCTGGTTTTGGATGGGGTTGTGGGGGTATAGGTTTAAGAGAGCCGGAAATTTTTGTTAATTGACTCTCAATATTGCTAAGTCTGGATTCTAGAGGGCGAATGTAGGAATTTAGGAGGGAGGCTATCTCCTTGATTAGCCTTGCTGATTCTCTTTCTCTACCTGATTGTTGTGGGCTTGGGGGATCTGGGATTGAGGAATCTTGAAGGTCATGTGGTAAGTGGTGTATTATTACGACATTATTGGTTGGGGGGGCAGAGTGATGGGGTAGCACTGCCGGGTTTGTATCACCGACCAAAACTGTGTGCTCGGTCGCTTTGGTGTTTTCAGTGTGCTCTGGGTTTTTCCTAGCATTCCTTTTCTTTATAGCTCCCTCCCGCCTCCCTCTCATTTGCCTTATTTCTTCAGGTGTTGGGTCAGGGAAGATATCAGGGGTTTTTTCTAGGTCGCTTTCTGTAAAAGTTACAGAGAGTTGAGATGCTGAAAGGTCTACGTTATTTGGAAGACTAAGTCTATTTGCGGTCACCGTGGTTTGGGTTGGCGCTGACTGTACTTCTGGGGTTCTTGCAGTTGCTAGTGATCCCATTGAGGATCGACGTGCGATTGCAAGTTCGGTTGAAACTCTCCCCTCGATTAGACTTATGCTTTGGTCAATGAATGTGTTTGCTTTGGCCAGAAAGTCATCCATTGGACCTAATAGTTTTTCTCCTATCCCGTTCTTTTTAAGTTTTTTCTGCTTGCTAGATCTCGTATTCATTTTCCAACGCTGACAAAGGTGTTGTTAGCTACTCCTGTAGCAGGGGCGGTGATTACAGGGCTCCAAACAATCCGTGGCAGCAAAGTCTATTCGACGAGTGGCACCCGCGAAGCGGGTGCCGCGAGAAGTTGTAGGGCTTGGCTGGGGGCGTGGCACTGTGAGGGGGCGCGGCTCTCACGGGAAGAGGACCAGCTGGAGCTGTTGTATGCTGGTCCTCACAGTCCCGGGGCCAGCGCCTCGTCCTCCTCTGCGGCCTCGCGGTGGTGACAGACTCCCAGCAGCGCTGACAAAGGTGTTGTTAGCTACTCCTGTAGCAGGGGCGGTGATTACAGGGCTCCAAACAATCCGTGGCAGCAAAGTCTATTCCACGAGTGGCACCCGCGAAGCGGGTGCCGCGAGAAGTTGTAGGGCTTGGCTGGGGGCGTAGCACTGTGAGGGGGCGCGGCTCTCACGGGAAGAGGACCAGCTGGAGCTGTTGTATGCTGGTCCTCACAGTCCCGGGGCCAGCGCCTCGTCCTCCTCTGCGGCCTCGCGGTGGTGACAGACTCCCAGCAGCGCTGACAAAGGTGTTGTTAGCTACTCCTGTAGCAGGGGCGGTGATTACAGGGCTCCAAACAATCCGTGGCAGCAAAGACTATTCCACGAGTGGCACCCGCGAAGCGGGTGCCGCGAGAAGTTGTAGGGCTTGGCTGGGGGCGTAGCACTGTGAGGGGGCGCGGCTCTCACGGGAAGAGGACCAGCTGGAGCTGTTGTATGCTGGTCCTCGCAGTCCCGGGGCCAGCGCCTCGTCCTCCTCTGCGGCCTCGCGGTGGTGACAGACTCCCAGCAGCGCTGACAAAGGTGTTGTTAGCTACTCCTGTAGCAGGGGCGGTGATTACAGGGCTCCAAACAATCCGTGGCAGCAAAGTCTATTCCACGAGTGGCACCCGCGAAGCGGGTGCCGCGAGAAGTTGTAGGGCTTGGCTGGGGGCGTAGCACTGTGAGGGGGCGCGGCTCTCACGGGAAGAGGACCAGCTGGAGCTGTTGTATGCTGGTCCTCGCAGTCCCGGGGCCAGCGCCTCGTCCTCCTCTGCGGCCTCGCGGTGGTGACAGACTCCCAGCAGCGCTGACAAAGGTGTTGTTAGCTACTCCTGTAGCAGGGGCGGTGATTACAGGGCTCCAAACAATCCGTGGCAGCAAAGTCTATTCCACGAGTGGCACCCGCGAAGCGGGTGCCGCGAGAAGTTGTAGGGCTTGGCTGGGGGCGTAGCACTGTGAGGGGGCGCGGCTCTCACGGGAAGAGGACCAGCTGGAGCTGTTGTATGCTGGTCCTCACAGTCCCGGGGCCAGCGCCTCGTCCTCCTCTGTGGCCTCGCGGTGGTGACAGACTCCCAGCAGCGCTGACAAAGGTGTTGTTAGCTACTCCTGTAGCAGGGGCGGTGATTACAGGGCTCCAAACAATCCGTGGCAGCAAAGTCTATTCCACAAGTGGAATTCCCATGGTGTCCCCCCGGGTGGAGGGCGGCGGTTCCCGGTGTGCAGAGAAGGCAGCAGAGAATGGCAGCGGCTGCGGAGGAGAAGAAGTTTGCGCAATATGAAAACTGCAAAAGTGGATAAAATGGTGGGTGGACCCATGGGACATGCCTGAGTGCCCAGACTTACCCTCGCAAGCCAGGACCTCTGTCTTACAATCTCGGCTTTCTATCCACCAGTACCAGGCCTGTCACCCAGTCGTTGTCTAAGCAGGCACCCTGTTAGGCTATTAGGCAAAATGTTACTGCTAAGTAATCATAGCAACCAAACATATCCTCCCACTCAAGAAGCCACTCTCCATTCATATCACCTCTGGGCATCTGTGCTTCTTTTCTTCGTGAAGGTCTGATACACAAGGGCCTAAACTGATAATACTTTGTCTTCTTGTCTTATAGATTTACAAAAGGGGGTGGTGATGAACAGAGTGTCTGAATTGAGCAGACCACTCTTACCCAGTCCAAAGATCAGGGCTTGATCCATCACCGTTATTTATCTCACTGCCCCATCCCAGCTCAGAACCTGGCTATATGCAAATCAGTCTGTCCCTGGCCCAGTGCATCATGGGAACAGGGCAGACTAAACTACCAAGCCAATTCTTTACCAGAAAGGAGACAAGCTACCGGGGACCGGTTTCTGGCATTTCAGCCTCTTCGGCCCGGCTTGCTTGAATCCTGATGGAGCAGTGAGAAAGGGACTCATGTCTGAGTATACCCTGCCACACCTATAGTGGCCAAAATCGATTTACAAAAGGGGGTGGTGATGAACAGAGTGTCTGAATTGAGCAGACCACTCTTACCCAGTCCAAAGATCAGGGCTTGATCCATCACCGTTATTTATCTCACTGCCCCATCCCAGCTCAGAACCTGGCTATATGCAAATCAGTCTGTCCCTGGCCCAGTGCATCATGGGAACAGGGCAGGGCCCGGGAGCTTGTTTCCTTCCCAGTGTAAGAATTGGCTTCTGTAGTTTGGTTTGCCCTGTTCCCATCATGCACTGGGACAGGAACAGACTAATTTGCATACAGCCAGGTTCTGAAACTGGGATGGTGCAGTGAGCTAAAAAACGGTGTTGGATCTAGCCCTGATCTCTTGACTGGGTGAGAGCTTTCTGCTTAATTCAGAGACTCTGTCCCTCACCACCCCTTGTTGTAAATATTCTTGTCTTATAGAGCATCAGATGTCATTTTTGTTTGCATTTCATTCTAGAAGTCTCATTGGTTTAAGCACCATGCACTAGCTGTGCTTCATGTAGCCTTGCACCTGTCACTGTGTGTATCGCACAATGCCTTGCAGCAGTGTGCACCTATTGCATTCTGGGCACCTCTTTCTATTTCCTTACTTTGTGTGCCTCTAGCCCAAATACATTTCTTGTTTTCAGGAATGCAGCACATTTTACATCTCATGTGCTCAGAGCACCCTACATCTGAGTCCCTTAACAAGCATTACACCAGCATTGTTTTCCCGCATAACTCAAAATAAAAAAGTTTGTATGGGCACCCACCGAGATGGTCGCACTGAGAGCCACCAACTCTAAAGCCGGCCCTGCAGTCAGCAATCAACAAACTACCTCTCTTCCTTGAACTGGAAATGAAGACTGCAAGCAGGGTGGCGGCGAGGGTGGGGTGTGAAAACATTCCTGTAGCTTTTGCAGCACAACAAAAGGGAAGGTCACAGGTCAAGTACAGGGCCATTAGCACATCAAAGCGATCGCGTTTTGACATACCAATTGCCCTGCCACAGACAGAAGAGGGGAAATTCTTTTGTCCCCTCGTCCCCCCCACCCTTGTCCCCCCACTTCAAAATCTGGGGGGGATATGTCCCCCGCATCCCCCACACTTCCTACGCCCCTGTCGCCCTCCCTCTCTCAGTTCCCTCTCTATTCAGCATTCCCCCACCCCCTCCCGCTCCACTCCTCCCCCCAAACACACACACTCACTTCTCTATCCGAGAGCAACTCCGAGGAGTGGAGAAAGGCAGGCTCTCCGGTACTCCTTGAACCCCAAAAACTTTCAGCGGATCCGAACCGCAACAGCAAACCCCGAGTTGCATTGGGGGTTGAACATTCATCAAGGTTGGTTTCTCTAAAAAGAGTCCCCAACCCAGTAGAAGAGTGAGGGTACACCTCCCTCCCTTCTCCAGCCCCTGCTCTACTTAATCACCCCACAAAAAGGCACCCGGGAAAGGCAGGGTGCAAACTTTTCCTGCCGTCCATGGGGGGCGCCAGGGCACAAGTCCTAAGAAAAGAAGTGGGGGGAGGCTGTCACCGGAAGTGACGTCACGAAAGGTGGATTGCACCATCGGGCTCATTGACTCCCCTCGCTCACCCCTTAGATGCGATTGCATCAGAGAAGTCAGCGCCTGAGCAGCGTGCTGTGAGCTCCGAGCTCCTCGTCCCAGAGAGGCCAAAGAGTGAAGTCCAGCTGTTTGGCAGGGTGGACCGTCGACCCAGTAAAATAAGTGGGGGGACGCCGTCCACCCACGTGGTACCCCGACTTGAGCCCTGGGGTGAGCGCTGAAGATGGTCCAAGTCTCTGTTTTTTGGCATTTTTTCGGAAGGGGCTCGAAGGAGAGCATCGCCCCGCAGGGCCACTGAAGGATAACAAGACACCAGCACCCGTTCTCTGAAGAAAAAAGCATGCAGATTTTGAAAGTGATTTCTCTTGTCGGTGGTGGCTCTGCAATGGCTCTGTGGCGGTCTCCGGGGCTTGGGGGTTCCTTTGAGGCCCCCCACCAGCCACGGCCCGTGTAGGGTGTGCCAACGGGCCGTGAGGTGGGGCGGGGAGGGACAGGGTGGGGGGTTGTAAAATGCAGGAAGTGGACGATTTCAGGTAAGTACAGAAAGAAAAAAAACGAATTTCGTGGTGCGCGCTGCATTGCCAAATGTGATGCAGCACACGCAACAAAAGTCTTTTTATTTATTTGTTTCGGTACTTACCTGAAATCTTCTGTTTCCCGCATTTTACAACCCCCCACCCTGCCCCTCCACATGTCACCACCCGGTGGCACGCCCTAAATGGGCCGTGGCTGCCCCCCACATATTTAAACAGAAGCCCCGGTTGTCCCCGGGGCTACGGGAGCTCTGAGTGCCCTCCTGCACATCATTTCAACTAAGCCCCGGGGGTGGCGGTCCCTGGGGCTGCGGGGTCCCTGGGGCTGTGCGGCCCCCGTGGCCCCGCATATATTTTCAACAAATGCCCCTGGGACCTGGCCCACCCGGGAGCCTCAATTAAGTGCTTCATTTGTTTAAAAATTTCACAAGGACTACCTTCCAATTACATGAGAGGCCACCGCGGTCTGTGGGGTTGGTTTGGTAGACACAGGGATGACATTTTGAAAACAAAACCCGGAATTAAGAGCAGCGCTCATTGCCACTGCAGCCTCCCACAATGTACTTCCTTCCCAGGAACTGCAGCTACCCGCTCAGGTCACATCGGGCGGTAGCAGGACGTTACATCCAGCGCCCTTACGCTGTGTCCGGAAAAGAATGGTTGTTACAGTGTCGCAGCAGCTTCTTGCAGCAGCTCCTTGCAGCAGCTCCCAATCATGCCGGGATCAGCTCCAGGGCGCGCTGCCACTGCAGCTTCAGCTCTGCCATTCCAATGATGCGTGAGTAGCAGTGCTGGTATGGGGCTTGAAGTCCTAGGAGGCACTATGTAAATTATGCGTGACTTTGCATTTCAGTGCGGTGAGGCGGATCACCACACTGAAATGCGTTAGTGTCTCTCCTGAAGCGTGATACTTGGCAGGCGTTATGGAGACCACGTTTCCTGTCTCCTTGGATCTGCTGTTATGCGGTGGGGCTCTCCAGATATAAATATATATGTATGTATGTACGCAGAAGCATCAACTAGTTCTCTCTGTAAACATGAAGGACTTTGACATTGGTGTTAAGTTGGTATCCTCAGACTGATTAGTGGGACAAGTGCAAGGGCATCACATTTTTGTTTACTAAGGTCGATGGGTGGCCTCAATTGAATTTTGAAAAGCCTCAACCTGCCCATTGAAATTTAGTTTTTTTAAAATATTTGTTTGAGAATTAAAATACAATATTTCAACATTTGAATATTTGTTTAATGAATGCTTGTATCTGTATTTTAGTGTGTTGTTTTGCACATCAAATTATATAATTGGGCTGGGTTCCCCGGCTTTTAGTAATGACAGGTGGGGGTCCCTGGATTCCAATAATGATTCAGTGGAGGGCCACAGAATTCAAAAGGTTACCAACCAATGGTGTAAAGCACTTGAAATAAATGATCAAAACAGTTTAAAAAACAACACCATAAAAATACAACTCTAATTTATAAAAATTACAGTAAATCTTTTATTAACAAAATGACACCAATGAGAACTGTTCACGTGTGACCGGGACCTAGGTGCAACTTCAGGTTGAGTGCAGGTTATATACATCAAACATATTTGTCCGGTCAAAGATTTTACCCTGGGACCTAATTGTGTAATCCAGACTAACATTGTCATTTCTCTGATCATATTACTCCGTCACGTATTCCCATAGTCATAGCCATAGTCCTTTCTCTTGCTGCATAGGCATCTCTGTACGTCGTGACATCTGGAGGTGCTGACGCCATTGCTATTGAGGTATGCACAAGCAGAGTCCCCTCTAACTGTAAACCTGCAAGAAATAGAACATTAGTGCTTTGCATACCATGTCCACAAGTTAAGTATTAGATGCGTTAACAAATTGGAGTAGCCACAAGAATGCCTTTCTACTGATTCAAATTTCTGTCTCTCATACTTAAGAGGAAGGCTCTGGAAGGGCATTATTGCTCCCTCAGTATTTGGAACAACGATTGGTGGGGTATTGCACACTGAGCTGCCAACCTTTGGAAATTATCCACAGTATGATCCTTTATCAAATTGTTGGAGTTGTATGCAAGTGTAAGTGAGATGCAACATGTAGGTAGCTGGGGGTGGTATTTGAAGACCTTAAGAAGAACTGTTGATAAATTTCTGGTTATAGTGCATTTTAAAAACTATATATTACAAATATAAAGCCGGATTCACAGAACTAACTTAAGACAAAATACTAAACTCACTACCATTTTGGTATTCACAGAAGGCACTTGCTCATTTTGGTATTTACAGAAAGCACTTACTCATTTCGGTATTCACAGAAGTTAGGAGTCTATTCCATTAAAATAGTAAAAGGATAATATATAAGCTGATATGAATACAGTCAAAGGTTCACAGAAATCGTAAATAGCAACATATGACAGCAATACACATTTATTTTTCTTTTTAAATACATAAATGACTAAATAGTATATATGTATACATAGATATATTATAAAAGATGATAAATCAAACATAATTATAGACAAATTGTAGAAGGTCAGGGAGGGTTGATAACTTCTTGCTGTGAAGGAGCGGGTAACTCCATTACTTTTTAAAGGTAAATTGACAAATAAACTAATGCAACGTTTTACTACTTGATATGCTGACACAGTGCCTAGGAACATTATCTTTCCACAGCAGCACAACTTGCATGTGACAATCAGAGAAAAATGTGACCCAATGGAAACCTGACCTGAATAATAAAGCACTGAACCCGGTAAAGAAAAATCACTGTTCTACCTGCCGAGCAATGATTGTTTTACACTATGAGTACTTCCTGATTGGAAGGCTGGTGGGATTAGCAGAAAAATCCCATTTTCAAGCACCAAAGGGTCTGTCACTGCACAAAACATTCACATTTGGTCCCAGAGTTTGCCCTTGATGTATCCTGATATATGTCCATTCCCTTTAGCTCCAGCTGCACTGTGTAATGAGTAATGAGTAATGATTTTATTTTGCATAGTTACTTAAAACCATTGCAATACAAGAATAGGTTAAGAACAGAGAATAATACAAGTACAATTCTAATAAAAGAGAATAAAACATTCACATTTCCTTGGTTCGAATGTGCACGCAGCAACTTCGTAAACAGTAAAAATATATATATATATTTTTTTTTTAAGTTCAACTTTATAATTGTAAAATATTTCTACTTTATGTGTGGAAGGAAGGTGTGAGGGTGCCCAGCTGTGTTCCCCCATGACTACCAACGCCTACTACTAGCCTGGTGAGCTCAGAAGGAAGGCCTTGACAGAATACCTGGGAGCCCTGGCCACCCTTCCCAAGCTGCACAAACAAAACCATCTAACTGTTACAGCTAAACAGACCCATGGGAGCTTAAACAACCCAAGGCGGGTTTAAAAACCCTCTAAATGCGAGATTGGAACATACTCCTATAGAGGGCTTACAGCTGTCTGTGTCTGCACAATGAGCCCCTCTGAAGAATGCTGGTGGTGGGTGGCACACGGTGGCATTCTGTGTGCTGGGTCTGGTGGCTCAGTGG
Organism: Lissotriton vulgaris; assembly: GCF_964263255.1. Taxonomy (NCBI): domain Eukaryota; kingdom Metazoa; phylum Chordata; class Amphibia; order Caudata; family Salamandridae; genus Lissotriton; species Lissotriton vulgaris. Next base: position 1,741,530,218 of record NC_141695.1, read on the forward strand.
ACTAATGCATCAACTGTAGGGACCTGTGTTCGACCTCATGGTCACAGGTTCAAATCCTGGTGGGTCCACTCAGCCTTCTTTCCATTTGAGGTCGATAAAATGAGTACCATTGAGTTGGTTAACAATATGCATCTGGTATTTTAGCTCCAAGATGCCCCGTTGCTGGACTGAATGTGCGCTTTACAAAAACACCTGTTCTGTGTGTTTGCAGGTCTGTGCAGTCACATGTGGGCTACAGAAAACAAACCCCCAAATGTAAGGAGGCAGTGAACAGTATATAATATTCAACACCTGGAGTGCAGAGGGAAGTATCTACTTCACTTTTTTAATCACTTTTATATTATTACAAAGAAACAATATACATTTTAGAAAATCGCTGGAGAGAAATTATCAAAACAAAATTCTTACAATCAATAACATATCAGGATCAGATACATGTAACATGACCATGGGCCACCTTTCGCATCTACAATGTGAAGCCTAAAATATGTTTAACTTCAGCTGTGCCAAACATTAAAAAGAACAAGAAGGAATGGAAGGGTTAAAGCGTGTTGCTTCCTGAAGGGTGGGGTGACTGGCTTGGGAAAGAGTTGGCGAATCAGGGCTCTATGAAGGAACGTTGCTGCTAAAATCGAAGCAGAACAGAAGGTTCCACTTGACAATCAGCATTCAACAATCTCAATTATCCCTGGGTGGTACTTGGGTGTTGTGGAGGCTAGGCCCACATGCTGGACAAAGAACCACACAGATGCATAGGGGCAGATTTACAAGCCCCTTGCGCCGCTTTTTTTTCTATGTTAAAAATGACGCAAAAGTGGCGCAAGGGGCTGGTAATTCTGCCTCATAGTATGTGGAACGGGAACTGTCCCAGGGCCCGTGCGCTTGGCCCCTTTTATTTGCAGGGTCACCTGACCGGTGACGCCTGTGGTGGGTGGGTGTACAGTGGGGTTACAGCACAAGGCTGAACACTAGAACGTGTCCAGGAGGACTCTACACTACTCGACACAAAGAGGCTCACCGCATGCCAAAGGTAGTAAGGGCCATATTATCAAGAAAGGGCGACACATTATCGCTGCTTTTATCAGCAGGAAACCGCCGCTAAAGCGGCGATAATGGGCTTGGTAATACGCCCTTGTGAATTCCCATAGCAGCCCCGGGTAACACCAGAACCTGAGCTTCTATGGGAATTCACAAGGGCATATTATCAAGCCAATTATCGCCGCTTTATTAGCGGTTTCCTGCCGATAAAAGCGGCGATCATGTATCGCCCTTTTTTGATAATAGTGCTGTATAAACTGATGGTATGCATTCAGTTTTGGGTACCGATAAACGAATGACCTTTAACTGCACTCTCTTCTACCAGCATTTATAAGGATCGGACATAATACATTTCATAGCTTTACATACACGGCGTTCAGCTGCCACCATTTGTCCACTTATGGTAATACGGGCATTTTCCACGTTGATATGTCAATAAAGCCCGTTGGTAGTAGTAAAAGTTTTTTTTTTTTAACTTGGGGCCATCCGAACTGCGCACGCGCGTCAAATTCCGCCGCGTCGAAGAGGTTAAGAGAACAAGCATTGGCATAGCCAATAGGTTTCACCTTTGGGACATTATAAGTGTTTACCCATGCAACAGTTGACGTTGCACCAAGGATATTGTGGTGCACAATTAAATACTTCGCGGTAGCAGCGTGTGGAGCATTGTTTGGGGCTAGTTGTGTACCGGCAGGGCTGCGAGGGTAGAGCGGGTGGACTCTGTGTTCCAGGAGTCCCCGCGCGCCCCTGTCAGCTGGGCTCCTCTCCCTGCCGGCCGCGCCCTCAAACCCCAGCGGTATTTAATTACCAGCAGCTTTCACACCAGCGGGAGCATTTCATTTCATACCTTCTTTCAACGCCACGGACTGGGAGCCTCGGACCTCTGCTGTTTCCTGTCTGCTACCGCTGCTGCTCGCCGGACCCGCTGCGCGGGTCCCGCTTCGCGGTAGCAGCGTGTGGAGCATTGTTTGGGGCTAGTTGTGTACCGGCAGGGCTGCGAGGGTAGAGCGGGTGGACTCTGTGTTCCAGGAGTCCCCGCGCGCCCCTGTCAGCTGGGCTCCTCTCCCTGCCGGCTACGCCCCCTTGTTCACCTTAAAGGAAGTAGTCGTTCCCGCTGCGCGGGAGCGCGCGGGAGAAGCCCGGGACAAGGGCGGGACCGTCTGTGGCCGTCCGGGGCCGCAGGAGGCCGGGCTGGGCCAGACCCCTTACATTTTGCGGTTTGGAGGATAGTGTCCCGATACAAGAGGGACATGGCAACAGAGGAGGCTACTCCGGGTAAAATCCCTAAATTACGTAATGGCTCACTGGAGAATTACTTTTCTAAGAAGACTGAGGGGGAAAAGGACGCTACCTTAGCTGAGCGCAGGGCAGAGCGGCGCCGCTCAGTTGAGAATATGAAATCCAGACCCCTCTCCGATAGTCTCCATGTACTGAACCGGGAAGGTGATTCGACTGATTTGATTGATTTGAGCGAGGTTAACACTAGCCAAGACGGAGTACCCTTGTTATTTCGAGACTTTGTAGCTACCCCCTCTTTGCCCTCAGAGGACATTGTAAGTGTCTCACCCACCCCTAGCAGTAGCCGTGTTATAGAGATTTCTAAACACAAACAACAAAAAAAAAAGTCCTTATCTGTAGTCCAGATTCACCGCCCTCCCCCCAGTAAAAGAAGGAAGAAACATAGGGTGGCATTAGGCACAGCCAAAACATCGCACACCGATTTTGGTAAAGGGCCTAATACTCTTTCTATACGTGAGGCCCCAGCAGTTGTAGAGCAGGATCAAACACCACAGGGTGAGGCTATACCGACTCTTTGCCCTGCTGTAGTGGATACACATGACGTGGCTCCAATTGACAACAATGGTGCAATGCCATCTGCTATTTCACCCCAACTTCCCTCTCCAGCAACAGGGAATTTGGAATTTTTGTTGAGATCTCTTCTCCGCCCTATTAATGAGTCTATCAAGAGGGTTGAAATTAGATTAACCATCTTGGAAGCTGCTATAACTAGTTTGTCCACTGCCACTGTTAACAAAGGGAATGGGGTGGTGCAGTCTATATCCTTGACAGGGCCCCCTCCTATTAAACCCTCAACGAAACCTGGAATCTCTTCTGTCCCCGCCCCGATTAAGCAAACTAGTCAGCCCCAGGGTAGAGTTGACCCCCCTCCACAAAACTTATTGCCGTCTAAACATTCAAAGGCAACAGCTACTGCATCTGGTGCCGCCCCCTCTAAACCACTCTTAAAGTCTCCGATTAGCAACATCCAAAATACAGTCAAGGGCGGTGAAAATAGTAGATCTGCTCATAAAAGGGTTCCACAAGTCGAGATCCCCCCAGAAGCTGTGCCCTACGTTGTGGTTTTATCGGGGGTGCCACCGCTAATAGGTAATAAGAAGGAGGGTTATGTTGACCTTAAGAATAAAATCATCCACTGGTTGAGGATGCATATTCCGATAGCTCCGAATATAGATGGGGACATAGTCCATGTCAGAAGGATTAATTGGCTGGGGAGTACTACGAAAAATATAGAGGGGGACTTAGTAGTGGTTAATTTTAGAGACCCGCGGGCAGTTGATTATATCTTAAACTGGCCACCTGGGAATGGAGAAACTGGCATCACCCCACGGGCTTTAACATTCTTTTACCCCAGGTTTGATGTAACTAGTACTAAATACGACAAGAGATCTCGGTCGTTCAGGCCGCCCCTTATAAATTCCTATACTAATAATTATCCCCAGTATGGGCACCAGTCCATCAGGATGCCCGACCTTCATACCGCTTGGTCTACGGTTCCTAATAGATATTCACTGAACATGGGCTCTAGGATGAACCACCTAATACCTTTTACCCCGTTGGATACTTACAATCGGTTTTCTCAGCTGTCAGGGCTGGAAGACTGCGATTGAAGTCTGGGGCTCGGGGGGGGTGAGTATGAACTTTCGGGAGCAGAGGATACTGGATTAAACGGAGGGTCCACAGTAGCAGGAGTAGTTAGTTTACCTACCGCCCATACGGCAATACCCAACGTAATTAATGAAGATTCTGGGCTAGCCGGGCCTCCACCTATTATGGATGGTTGCCCTATATCCACTACCTCACCGGTTAGTGAGGAGGGGAATCATACGAGTAGGGCGGCTGATGAGAGTCCGACTGTGGTGGGTAGCATTTCTTTTCCCAGAGGACAACGGGTAATAAACCTTCTATCATGGAACATTGCCGGGTTAAAGAGGAAGCTCGACATCCCGGAGTGGCATACATTCATTGAGCAGTTTGAAGTTTGCCTCTTCCAGGAAACATGGAGCTTAGTCCCGCTGCACAAATCGGGGTTTTCCACCCACTTTGTGCCTGCTGTAAGTAGAGGTAAGGGCAGACCAGCGGGTGGGCTCATTGTTTGGTTAAAAATAGACCTGAACTGGGGGGTCACACGCCACAATGTGGACTGTAATGACATACTCCACCTTTCGGTGAGAGGACGGGAGGATGCAGCCAGGCTTGACCTATTCAATGTTTACGTTAGAGGGACACCGGGTGACTCTACCTCTTTGACTCTATCAGCCCTTGAAATGGCCTTAGCCAACTGCTCTTGTTCGGCTAAAATCCTTGTGGGGGGTGATTTCAACTGTACTTTTGAACCCCTCCTTGGGGATGACCCTTTGGGAATTGAAGAGGAGGATTCGAAATGGTCCATTCCAACGCTCTCCCTCCCCACTATTAAGAAATGGTCACCTAAGGTTATTCAATTGAACGCACTGACTAGGGATTTTAAACTAAGAGCCCTTAATGGTAGGACTTTATCCGACCAGTCAGGGGCAGTGACCTTTAACAGACTATCAGGCCCGTCCCGAATAGATTACATCTTATTGAATGTTGGATTCTGGGCGGACCTCATTGACATGAAGGTCTCTCCTAGTCAGGATAGTGACCACAACCCCTTGTGCTGTAAGTTCAATTGGGGGGGTCTTGATGTCAGGGGGGTGAGTGACTCCTTAAAAATATCTAAAGAGGTGGTCCCATGTAGTAACAACCGCAGATTAAAATGGGACAAGGCCAACCTAGGGGAGGACGAGATGGATAGTATTAGGACCCTGATTGAGGGTCTGTCCTCTAAATTAGAGATCTGGGAGGGAGACAACCGCCCTACTGATCACCATCACCCCTTACTTGATTCTGTCTATAAATCAACAATAGACCAAGTGGGCCAATTCTTTACTTCCAAGGGGAAAGGTAATAGGGTTCCGGTTATGCCGTCTACTCTTTGCAAACCTTGGTACACTGAACATTGTAAGAGCTCTAGGAAAAATCTGACAAGAGCTCTGCTTTCGGGTGACCCTTTGCTGGTTAGAGCGGCCAGAAGGGATTATCTGAAAGCACTAGTTCTGGCCAAACGGGAGTGGGAGGAACGGCATTGGCAGGAACTCTCCTTGGCTGTGAGCAGTAAGAACTCGAACCTCTTTTGGGATTTGATTAACAAAACAAGGCAGGGTAAATCGCAACCACTGGCTGTACATATAACTAGCCAGCAATGGTTTACTCACTTTTCATCCCTATATGGCGGCATAGAGGAAATATCTAGTTTGGGGGTGAATGGGTTGGGTGATGGGGTAAAACTGGACGATACAGATCTGTTATTTTCGCCCTCAGAAGTATTATTGGCAATCAGACGCCTTACCCCTAAGAAAGCCGCCGGGCAGGATGGGATCCCCGGAGATCTGCTGAAGGCTGAGCCAGAAGTTTGGGCCAAACTAATTGCCAGTATTATGAATCTGATCACGAGGGGTCATCAAGTACCAGACTCCTGGAAAGGAGCCGAGGTAGTTACTGTGCACAAGAAGGGGGCAAGAGATGACCCTGCGAACTACAGACCCATTAGTCTGATTGACATCATCCAGAAAGTGGTTGGCAGGGTCATCATCTCGAGAGTTGACGACTGGATAGAGGAGGCTAGTGTTCTCTCCCACTTGCAGGCGGGGTTTAGAAAGAAGGTTGGCACGATGGACCAGGTCTTTCGCTTTTTTGCAATCTATTGGAAGGCGGTTACCATCAAGAAAGGCAGTTTGTATATGGCCTTCATAGATCTCAAGACTGCTTTCGACCTGGTCCCTCGTGCAAAACTCTGGCAAATACTTGGCGAAATGGGGTTTCCCAGTAGCCTTCTGCATATAATAACGAAGCTGCATGAGGGGAATTATGCGCGGGTTAGATGGGGATCGCAGGGACAATTAACAGATAAGATCCCTGTGCGGAGAGGAGTACGCCAGGGTTGTGTTATGGCTCCGACCCTCTTCTCCCTATTTGTAAACGGAGTTGTGGATCATCTGAAGGGGGAAGAGACGGATGCCCCATCCCTGGCGGGGGAGAAAATCCCCACACTTCTCTTCGCGGACGATACCCTATTAATCTCTAAATCCCCGGTGGGCTTACAAAAACTCTTGAACCTGTTTAGCTCCTTTTGTACTACTCGAGGCTTAACCATTAACACTTCAAAAACCAAATTGATGGCTTTTGCCCCCTCCAAAAGATTTAAAAATCACCTCGTGCTCAATAGTGCCCCCCTTGAGCTGGTCACATCTTTTGATTATCTTGGAGTCCGGATAAACAGCCGTATGACCTGGAAAGATCATCTTTCCAAAATGCTCCTTAGTCATCATAGAGTTTCCGGGGTGACGCTGAAGGAACTCCGGGAATCTTCTAGTAAACCGGTTTCTCCAGTTATGGCCATCTATGAGGGTCAGATTCTTCCTTCAGCATTATATGGCTCCGAACTTTGGGGGTTTGAAGGGGTTACAGATTTGATGGTGGCAGAAAATAATTTCTTTAGGAAAGTGGCTGCTCTCCCTGCTTCAACACCAATGATCCCCCTAAGACTAGATTTGGGCAGAAGAACGTTAAAAGACCTGGTGAGGCTTCGCCCGCTGCTCTTCTGGTCTCGACTAAGAAGAACTGAGGAGCTGGCTAAGTATGCAGAAGGGATGGATGATCTACTCTTGCTGGACACAGGTAATAAAATAGGATGGCTAAAAAAACTGAAGGATTTGGCCATCAACCTGGGTCTAAGAGAGGCATGGGAGTCTCAATCCCCGCCACCCAAAGCCGTTATTAAAAAACTTTATTGGGATTGGGTCCAGAGTGAGGCCACGAGGGCTACGAATGTGGGTTCACTTACGGACAAATTTTTATCAATTAAGAGTGTAAGGAAATTGGAACCCTTTTTAGACCTAATAACTAAACCGTGGGATCGATCGCTGTACCTGAAACTGCGCTATGGGACGCTTCCAGTACTTGATTTCACGGCAAGTTGGTCGGCCTCTGATGCCCTCTCACGTACATGCCCCGGCTGTGCGGCCCCCAAGGAATCGGTGGCCCACCTGTTGTTTGCATGCCCAGCCTATAAAGGGGCGAGGAAGCTTTGGCTGAAACCGGTCTGTAGGGAATTAGGGCTGAGGTGCCATAAACAGGCACTCCGTGTCCTCTCTACAGACTCTTCGTCTGCCCTCATGATCTGTGGGGTGGCCAAATTTTTGGGAAATGCATGGCGGATACGCTCCCGTTTATTAAAACCCCGGGGGGCCCTACTGGTCGATACTAATCTGGTTGTGTTGTAAATCTATCAAAATGAGATCTCCCTGTTCTTATGTATTTTACAAATTTTTATTGGTAAATGTGAATTGTACATGTATATGTGCTCTTTTATGGTGATAAAATTGCCGAATAAAGATATTTCAAAAAATACTTATAATGTCCCAAAGGCAAGACCTATTGGCAATGCTTGTTAATACTTTGCTGTGATTATTTTAGATGGAAACCCGCTTCTTCTGAACATTTCTGAAAAGTGCAAAAGCTTGCAACATCCTTGTTGTACATAGCACGTGGGATTATGTTACACATTCCAAATACAACATTTTAGGATTCCCACGCAAATTCCACAGTAAATACCAGTTATGAACCATACTAACAAAAGGAAGAGAGGGCGGGCACGAACGTGGTTTGCATAACTGCCAACAGTAAGGCTGATTCCAACTGGGTACTTTCTACTAATGCTTTTCATAAGATGGGGACTTCATTTAACAGGCCGATTCAGTGTGCTAATTGCTGCAAAAAGTACGCAACGGGGAGAAGGCAGATGTTTTTACAACACACACACACATTGTAACTGTGAGAAAAGACATTGTATTATCATTTTGTCTGGAAAAAGAATATTGCTTCAATTTGTCCCATTCCTCAAAGACAAAATAGAAGAATTCAGGCGTTGTTTCGAGTGTGTAGCTGTAATAATGACTTTTATTAAAACAGTTGGGAAAATGCACAGAGCACAAAGATCTTTCTACAGTGGCAAGGTCATTAATTTCTCATTGATATGCCCTGTAAGTTTCTTCCTTCCCTGTCTTAATGGTGACTAAGACACTTCTCACTGCTTTTAAGCCTGAGAATGTTTCCACTTCCACTAAAGTGCAAAACTATAAGGGCCTATTAGCAGAGATTAGACAAAACGAAAGAGTAATAGTTGCACTGTGGAATGTGCCCAATTGAGAGCTTTTTGTACATACAAATATGAATTGTGCAAAATGCATACATTATGTGCATGCTGCATGAAATTCTTGTTCATTGGTGAGTCACGCTCACTCTCCTACCCCTACATTTGTGTAATGCACACTAGGCAGCATTGAGTTACAGAAATACATTAAATCCAGAATGATTTTCAAATTTGACCTTAAACGTCACCCCCTCTTGCAGACATCTTATGAACGGTGCATGTGTTGGTGCTCTTCACTGAAATGTCTGTACTAGGCACATCCCGTCCTGGGATGTCAGTGATCAAGAGGTGCAGCGCGAGCATTCTTAGGCCTTCCTGAGTACCTAAAAGGTACTAACTATTGGGTGTACAATGCATTTCCATTGCATGTTTAGCCAGTGTGCTGACAATTGTGGTTACAATATCACTTCTGAATTGCATTTGCATTGTAATCGCATTACATAGGGGAACTACGCAGAAGTAGCCCGCAATTACTTGCGCACATTGTCACATTTTTATGCTTTTTTTGTACAATATATTTTCCCATCGAGAGTCTACAATGTATTTAAATATTTCCCACTTTTAAGGGGTGTGTAGTGGAATATGTTGCTCTAAAGTTTTCAAAAATACCATCACAGATGTGTGTTTCTCCTTTTGTTTGAAACATCCAGTGTGAGCTGTGTAAGGGTGTTTATTTAATGCAAAATAACAGGGGAGGGACAAAAGGCTGTACATTTAACAAGTAGGAGGGGTGATGGGGCACAGTATAAGTTGTTGTAAACCGAGGCGCCATTTATACAATTCCATTCCACGTGCAATATATTTCACAGATTTACAATTTTATGTCAAAAATCACACTTTGTTCGGTTAAGTGGAAGAGACGGGATTCCAACACAAGTTCCCTGGTTTCAAATTTAGCACATTAACCACTAGGTCGCATGTGAGTGTAGTGATGCTTTTTTGTATCTTTCTAAGTTTAATTAGTATGGTAAACTCGGTGGAGTGAATTTTATGGTAGTTATTTTTCCTTGTACTGTCATTTTGTTTTTTACTTAAACCCAAAAAGTAATACAATGGTATCGTGAGACATTAAACAAGTCAGTAAGACAGCCTCCCCACCCTCAAACACTCCCTCGCTTTCAGGTCAGGACAGCAGGCATGCAGAACAGCACTGCAAACAAAGTGAGGGCCGCGGAGGGATTATCAGTCCCTGAAAGAAAGGCGTGATCACCAATGAAATCATCGGGTTAAACATCGAGACCAGTTTCTGCCACCGACTCGGAGCAATAGGCGATACCAGTAGCTAGTGAGGTGAAGAGGTAGGGGCGTCGGGGTGCCTGTGGTGGAATGAAGAAGAATGCTGTGTGTAGAATGAAGACTCGACAGCCTTGGTATTTGACAGCACGACCTTCGAAAGCGCCGTCCGTGGACTCCGGGAAAACTAAATTGGGCCCCAGCAATTTTTCTCCAATAAAGAACTGACAAGCCATGCATTGGGCAGGCCTTGGAAAGAAAATCTGTAAACTCCTACAAAGGTTATTGGCACCACCATTTGTCGAAATCTGTTACCATGATGCTGCGAAGGTGTGAACTCTGAGGAGTGACATTTCTTGCAAGCCATGCCAGTAGTCCCGCAGCAGTGAAAGTGAAAGCGCATCCGTGAGACGCGCTCTGTGGTAGGGGAGGGGGAGGGGCAGGGGCTGTTGTGAGAGGAGCGACATCAAAGGAAAGGCAGGAAAGGCTGCCCTTGAAGCATTGGGCAGCGCGGTCCCGTGGTTGCGCTGGAATGAGGCAGTGAGAGAGTTCCAGCGCTGCAGGTCAGCTGGCCCAAGACGGGCTGTAGAGTCAGCACAAGTCAGGCTGTAGGGCGAAGTTCCCTACAGCCTTTGGATGCAGACAGTAGCAACCAGTCTTCTCCATTAGGGGACCTGAGGTGGGGAGAATGGACAAATAACCACAGTAACAAGCATTGGCAACGAAAGTCATAGCGATCGCGATCGCTGTGAAAGCAAAAGTGATCGTAATGACGCTCTAAAACACGCAAGGGATGGGCACGCAAGCGCGCGTCCTTGTGCGCGTTCTAGCAAGCTGGTCGGCTCTTTGGGAGCATTTCCCAAAGCAGCTTCTAAATGTCTCTCCGCGCAGCGAATGTGCGCTGACTCAGCGAGACCTAAAAAGTGGGTTGAAAAAGTAAAGAACCAATGAGAACTGTTCACGTCTGGTCAGGACCTAGGCGCCATTTCAGTTTGAGTGCAGGTTGAATACATCAAACAAATTTGTCTGGTTGAAGATTTTACCTTGGGACTTAGTCTCTGAAACAGAAGTCAAAATCCTTCAGCTTGGCAAGCCTGTAGCAGCTAAGCTGTGGAAAAAGCTCGGAGTGAAGGAAATTGCTCAAAGCTTTCGTAAATTGGTGCAGAATTGTCCTCAGAATGAAGAGTCAGCCAGCTAAGAGGTGCCTGGTAATTTTGTCTGCATAGTTATTTCCCACTGCTGGGACAATAGCTCATAACTGTAGAGTGCAGGGGTGAATTACAGGCCAAAATTGGTAATCAATGAATCCAGATCTTATGGTTATGTCACCCTTGCTCTATGCAAATTTTAAGTGAATCTTTATGCTGATGTCTATTCCTGATTAGCTGTCTATGCCAGTTGCAGAGAGAGAATATTGGGGAATACTGCGAGTGCCTAGTTTGTTTGTGGAACGGGTACTTACAATAAGGGTACAAGAGAACAGTGTGTGCTTTAGGTTTTGCAAGTGCAGAATATACTTTAAAAAAAGCCTTGCTACATATATAAATGGATATCTGAACGTCAAGCACAACCTGGCTAGGGAATAGAAACTACGATATTGGGTTCTGTGTAACCCACGGAGGAGTGTGGGCACTTGGATGTACTTACTGTCTACCCTGAGCCCTATTGGGAAATCAGATCCCATTACATGGATTTTTAGGGGGATGAATTATGCCGTTCTGCCTTGCTACGCAGTGGAATCAGTTACGCCCCATTGTGCAGGAAAATTAGGGCAACCATATTTTCGGATACAAAAAATGCTCCAGTCAATTCTGGGATGCTGGATTTGCTCTCACAACGTATGTCACTTATTCTTCTTTAAATGAATAAAAACAGGCACAAAAGAATTAGCTAGTTGCCTAGTCTTTGAGATGCAGTGAAGGGACCCACCCAAAGAGCCATCATTGTTAGGACTGTAAAACCCATATGTGCTAACTGCAAAAATGTTTAATGTCAAACTCCTTTGCAGTTGTTGAAGTTTGCAAAGCTTGTATGTAACCTTCACCTGCATGAGTGAATTCCAACAACCTGAATTACACCCTTGCAGCTGTCATCAATTTTACAAAGCATATGAAGCTTTTAAATCTTCATGAATAGTGCAAAGGAAATCCGTAAGTTGCAGCAAAACACAATAAGAAAGTAAACACAGCCTTCTACACTTGCGGTGTTGTATGTTATGCTCAGAATTCTGCATAGAGATGACAGCAAGGATGTAGACTTACCACTTATTGAAACTGGTCCCATCAACCCATCTGTGGGCGCCATCTTGTTCATTTCTCAGCCCAATCCAATACTCAAGAGTTCCTTTGTGTTTCTTCAGGAAGTCCTTAAAAAGAAACCAGATAAGGTAGACCATCAAACATGGTGAAGAAGGACTTGAAAGACTTCCATCAATTTACTTTGCACAAATCTGCACACAAAACATTCACCTCTGTCCACCCACATTGGCCTGGCAGAGTTTTGGCAGTGGACTTGGTGCAGGGTATGCCCTTATGGTCTTCATCATTTATATTGTTGCCACTCAATAAATATTTGTAAAGTTTCCTGTTACCAAAAATGGCATAAGGATGCAGAAAGCAGTTAGCCTTAAATAATGGAAATTTATCAGAGTCCAAATAAGCCCCAATAACAGATAAAGAAGGGTCTTAAAAGGAGAGGGTAGGGAGAGGCCCGCAGAGATTACAAGAAGCAGCAAGATGCTGCCTGATTGATTTGGTGGGGTAATGAGTGCAAATGATCCAAAATGAACTCAAGTGTTTTTGCAGTTTTCACTGAGGTAGATGGGACCAAATCCTATGGGCTACGTACAATAATACTAAATGGATGAGGGCCCCAGTTCTGTCATGGTTCTGTCTTAAACTGATAGATGTCATAGAAGATGAGAAAGCCATCAAGCAGGATCAAAACTTTCCAGGGGCAGAAGCTGGATCATCACTGAAAGAGCAATGACCTGGGTGTCATCAGCTTTGACATTAATGAGAAACCAAAAGAAAGCAAGAGGGGGAGCGGGGCATCACAGCCTCCTTGGAGCTTTGCCTCTTATGAGTCAAGCCCCACCCACACTCTAAATTGTAATAACTAATAGATCAATCTCTGCACATCTGCATAGAATCTATCTATCTATCTATCTATCTATCTATCTATCTATCTATCTATCTATCTATCTATCTATCTATCTATCTATCTATCTATCTATCTATCTATCTATTGATGTATATACACACCTAGGGGCCAATTTCAATGTTTGATGTCAGGCAAATTGCTTTTGCCCAACACCGACTCGGTCCTAGAATCGACTGACACCTGGTTGGCAGTCCCAACTGGCTCATTACAATGTGACCAAACACTGTTCGGTCGCATGCTTCCTTTTCTCAATTGGAGCTTGTGTTAGGGCCGAAGCTTGTGTTAGGGCCGTAAACCAGCCAAAACAGAAGCCCCCATTAATAAAATGGTGGTGAAGTTCATCCGTGCAACCTGTGCTTCAAGGTGCCTGTCACAGGGTGCAGGGATCAACGGGAGGCTGCATGCACAAGGGGGCCCTGCTGGGGGCCCCCGAACATAGACCTGTATGGAAACTATGCTGCAAACCGTGCATCGCAATTTCAAGGGCGGAAAGGCCCGCCCTTGAGATTACTGGCTAGCTTCTGAGAGGCCGCCGGGCTCCTCGAGCCCATCAGAAGCCAGACGGAATGACTGGCAGGTTTAATAATGAGGCGGTCAGAAAGTAAACTGAGGAGACCATTACGATGCAGTTCGGAAGGCTCTGACTGACATTCGGAGCCTTCCGAGCCACATCATAATCGGCATCATAATCGGCCCCAAAGTATGTATTATGTAGTGGCGGTTGCCAGTAGGTAGTTTTAGTTAGGACTTAGTTTCCATAGGAAAAGTGTTTTTTGTTTTGCTAATAACTTTGGCAGCATTTGACGTGTCTTCACAACATTTCCAAAACTAGTTTGCCACTGAATCCAGCTGCTGTCTGGAAAGTTTTGGGGTGATCGCCAAGCATGGGCGAGAAAAAAGAGCGGGTGCCAAGATGCTTTTTCCCAATGCAATATCCCAAAGGAATTTTAGACATTACTGCAGCCCTAAATGCTGAGCAGAATTACACTGCGATCAGGAGCGATGGCAACTTCTGCTGGATGCAGGGAGCCGGCTGGGGCAGGGAGGGCCTTGGGCTCCCCCGCGGCCACCATCCAGGATATAGTAGGTGCCCTGGGTGGGTGTCAAGGCACACCCCACTTTATTGGACAGGCTCCGGGGAATGGAGGGGCTACATACCCCTCCCCTAAAGAATGCGTTCGACCCTGGGTATGGGGTCCGCAGGGCAAAAAATCAGCCTAGGGAGAAGTACACAAGCCCCCTTTCCCACAAAATGTGCAGGGCCTGGGGCCAAAATCAGCCCAGGGAAGGGGGCTGTGTGCCCCCCCTCTAAACATAGTGCTGGGCCCCAGGGGATGTGGTCCCTAGGGCCAAATGTGGACTGGTGAGGGAGGGCTATGTGCCCCCCAAAAAATGCACTGGGCCCCAGGGGATGGGGGTCAAAATGGCGCCAGTAGGGGGCCCGCAGTTTGGCTGACTTTAGGGGGTTGGCCACAGGACTTGGCCGCAGGCCAGGTCTTGTGGCCGACCTCCTGCTAAGCACAGCCAAAGTTCATGTGCAGGGTGGGGTTGACTTCATGTGGGGGGGTTGGCCCTGTAGCCAACCCCGCACGAAGGTTGCCGGGATGTTATAGGTAGGAAATAGAAATGAAAAAAATATTAGAAATTCACTAAAAAAACAAAGGTTGCATGAAGGTTATAGTTAGGTTCATATTTTACACACATAAAACCATAGAAATTTAGCAGTTATTGTTATCTCAAGAAACTATAACTCATGCCCTAAGGTAACTATAACTCGCCATGCACATATTACATCAGTCATGACACCATATTTACCATTATTGATATCACTGCAACATTTACAGGAAAATTATTGATGAGAAAACTGTGCATGGCACGTGTTATAGTTGCCTTAGGGCACAAGTTCTAGCTTCTTGAGATAACTAAAACTGCTGAATTTCTATGGTTTATGTGTGTAAAATCTGAACCTATTTACATCATCCAAGTAACCTTTGTTTTTTTTGTTTTGAATTATATATATATATATATATATATATATATATATATATATATATATATATATATATATATATATATATATATATATATATATATATATATATATATTTCACACAAAGAACATCCAATATGGAGCCCCCGACCCTTCAGGGCGGCCTCTTGCAACGGGTATGGAGAGACCCGTCAAGTCTCCACAAGCAGCAAACATAAGAGGCCCAATTCTGAGGAAAAGAGGCTTTATTCGAGGTCATGCGGCATTTAGAAAGCTTCCCTTACTCCAACATGTTTCGGCGGGTGGGCCTTGGTCACGGAAGGAAGCCAACCACCAAGTGCGTGAATGCGCGCAATTTGAATGTTTCAATCACGTGACATAATTAGTATCAATATACAGACACAGACATAAAATGATGTTATAGCTAGGTATGGTAATATTATCATAAATGTCATTTCACGCAAAACGTGTTTAACTATAAAAACCACTGAAATTCACCAGTTATAGATATGTGAATAAACTATATCTTGAGCCTCGCCATGCACAGTGTTGTCATCAATGGTGTTATTTCAGATGTCATTAGTGATGTTGTAGGTGAAGTCATCCAACACGTCATGAGAGCTGTGGTATGTGAGGTCATAAACAGTACATGGTGAGGGTATGGCTTATAGTTTCCTTTTGTTTTAACTGACATTGTCACCTAACTATAGCGTTACTTCAACCATTTGGGTTTTTCAGAGTATATGTAAGATTCACAGATTCCCCACTAAGGTACCACAGCGTGAAATATGCATAAATATACATGGTTATAGACCTAGCTTTTTGCCAAATTTGTTGTAATTCAATTTAGCCCCTAAACATTCCAGGGAGGAGTTCATGTGGTTGAGACTTTTCTGGGAAAGTTGTGTGAAGATTTGTCAAATGCCACCACTGTTATTAGCAAACCAAGATAACCAAAATCTATGGAAATATAGTTCCACCTAGAACTACCCATTGTAGACTGCCACTAAGATATATATCTTACACGTGCATTGCCGTTTGCACGAAGGATGCACCCGCCTAAAGCAGTTCAGCAGGAAAGCGGCGTTTGTTAAGGCATCTGTGGATTGAAAGCCTGCGTGAACCGCCAATGAAAAGGAATCCCGTTATCTGGTGATGTGACTAACACAGGTAGCACCGATGACTGACATCGTCTACATAAAAACGGGATCCGAAATCAGCGGCTGGCGAGAAAGGGATAAAGCGGACCAACAAGCTCCATAACTTACCCCAGGCAGGGCCAGTGTGTTGATACCCAGAACAATGGAAAACAACTCAAGTGGAATTTAGCCACGAATCTGGTAAATGGCACGAATCTTAAAACGCCTAACAAACACACTAAAAGATGGCAGCCACAAGCAGAGTGATTGAGAAGGGGGAGGAACATAAAAATAGTCCCTCTTCGCTGTTGCCAGAAGGGGTGGAGCAAGGCTGACTTTTAAAACTTTGACAATGTGAAGCTTCTAAATCTGTGCACACAGCGTCTGAGGAAGTCGCAAGACGAAACGCGTCATGCTGTTTGCATTAAAAGCTTTGAAATCCCAGTCTGCTCCAGTGTGTCTTTGAAGAGGGACACTTCTTGATGGTGATACTTACACGTGCATTGCCGTTTGCACGAAGGATGCACCCGCCTAAAGCAGTTCAGCAGGAAAGCGGCGTTTGCTAAGGCATCTGTGGATTGAAAGCCTGCGTGAACCGCCAATGAAAAGGAATCCCGTTATCTGGTGATGTGACTAACACAGGTAGCACCGATGACTGACATCGTCTACATAAAAACGGGATCCGAAATCAGCGGCTGGCGAGAAAGGGATAAAGCGGACCAACAAGCTCCATAACTTACCCCAGGCAGGGCCAGTGTGTTGATACCCAGAACAATGGAAAACAACTCAAGTGGAATTTAGCCACGAATCTGGTAAATGGCACGAATGTTAAAACGCCTAACAAACACACTAAAAGATGGCAGCCACAAGCAGAGTGATTGAGAAGGGGGAGGAACATAAAAATAGTCCCTCTTTGCTGTTGCCAGAAGGGGTGGAGCAAGGCTGACTTTCAAAACTTTGACAATGTGAAGCTTCTAAATCTGTGCACACAGCGTCTGAGGAAGTCGCAAGACGAAACGCGTCATGCTGTTTGCATTAAAAGCTTTGAAATCCCAGTGTGCTCCAGTGTGTCTTTGAAGAGGGACACTTCTTGATAGTGATACTTACACGTGCATTGCCGTTTGCACGAAGGATGCACCCACCTAAAGCAGTTCAGCAGGAAAGCGGCGTTTGTTAAGGCATCTGTGGATTGAAAGCCTGCGTGAACCGCCAATGAAAAGGAATCCCGTTATCTGGTGATGTGACTAACACAGGTAGCACCGATGACTGACATCGTCTACATAAAAACGGGATCCGAAATCAGCGGCTGGCGAGAAAGGGATAAAGCGGACCAACAAGCTCCATAACTTACCCCAGGCAGGGCCAGTGTGTTGATACCCAGAACAATGGAAAACAACTCAAGTGGAATTTAGCCACGAATCTGGTAAATGGCACGAATGTTAAAACGCCTAACAAACACACTAAAAGATGGCAGCCACAAGCAGAGTGATTGAGAAGGGGGAGGAACATAAAAATAGTCCCTCTTCGCTGTTGCCAGAAGGGGTGGAGCAAGGCTGACTTTTAAAACTTTGACAATGTGAAGCTTCTAAATCTGTGCACACAGCGTCTGAGGAAGTCGCAAGACGAAACGCGTCATGCTGTTTGCATTAAAAGCTTTGAAATCCCAGTGTGCTCCAGTGTGTCTTTGAAGAGGGACACTTCTTGATAGTGATACTTACACGTGCATTGCCGTTTGCACGAAGGATGCACCCGCCTAAAGCAGTTCAGCAGGAAAGCGGCGTTTGTTAAGGCATCTGTGGATTGAAAGCCTGCGTGAACCGCCAATGAAAAGGAATCCCGTTATCTGGTGATGTGACTAACACAGGTAGCACCGATGACTGACATCGTCTACATAAAAACGGGATCCGAAATCAGCGACTGGCGAGAAAGGGATAAAGCGGACCAACAAGCTCCATAACTTACCCCAGGCAGGGCCAGTGTGTTGATACCCAGAACAATGGAAAACAACTCAAGTGGAATTTAGCCACGAATCTGGTAAATGGCACGAATGTTAAAACGCCTAACAAACACACTAAAAGATGGCAGCCACAAGCAGAGTGATTGAGAAGGGGGAGGAACATAAAAATTGTCCCTCTTCGCTGTTGCCAGAAGGGGTGGAGCAAGGCTGACTTTTAAAACTTTGACAATGTGAAGCTTCTAAATCTGTGCACACAGCGTCTGAGGAAGTCGCAAGACGAAACGCGTCATGCTGTTTGCATTAAAAGCTTTGAAATCCCAGTGTGCTCCAGTGTGTCTTTGAAGAGGGACACTTCTTGATAGTGATACTTACACGTGCATTGCCGTTTGCACGAAGGATGCACCCGCCTACAGCAGTTCAGCAGGAAAGCGGCGTTTGTTAAGGCATCTGTGGATTGAAAGCCTGCGTGAACCGCCAATGAAAAGGAATCCCGTTATCTGGTGATGTGACTAACACAGGTAGCACCGATGACTGACATCGTCTACATAAAAACGGGATCCAAAATCAGCGGCTGGCGAGAAAGGGATAAAGCGGACCAACAAGCTCCATAACTTACCCCAGGCAGGGCCAGTGTGTTGATACCCAGAACAATGGAAAACAACTCAAGGGGAATTTAGCCACGAATCTGGTAAATGGCACGAATGTTAAAACGCCTAACAAACACACTAAAAGATGGCCGCCACAAGCAGAGTGATTGAGAAGGGGGAGGAACATAAAAATAGTCCCTCTTCGCTGTTGCCAGAAGGGGTGGAGCAAGGCTGACTTTTAAAACTTTGACAATGTGAAGCTTCTAAATCTGTGCACACAGCGTCTGAGGAAGTCGCAAGACGAAACGCGTCATGTTGTTTGCATTAAAAGATTTGAAATCCCAGTGTGCTCCAGTGTGTCTTTGAAGAGTGACACTTCTTGATAGTGATACTTACACGTGCATTGCCGTTTGCACGAAGGATGCACCCGCCTAAAGCAGTTCAGCAGGAAAGCGGCGTTTGTTAAGGCATCTGTGGATTGAAAGCCTGCGTGAACCGCCAATGAAAAGGAATCCCGTTATCTGGTGATGTGACTAACACAGGTAGCACCGATGACTGACATCGTCTACATAAAAACGGGATCCGAAATCAGCGGCTGGCGAGAAAGGGATAAAGCGGACCAACAAGCTCCATAACTTACCCCAGGCAGGGCCAGTGTGTTGATACCCAGAACAATGGAAAACAACTCAAGTGGAATTTAGCCACGAATCTGGTAAATGGCACGAATGATAAAACACCTAACAAACACACTAAAAGATGGCAGCCACAAGCAGAGTGATTGAGAAGGGGGAGGAACATAAAAATAGTCCCTCTTCGCTGTTGCCAGAAGGGGTGGAGCAAGGCTGACTTTTAAAACTTTGACAATGTGAAGCTTCTAAATCTGTGCACACAGCGTCTGAGGAAGTCGCAAGACGAAACGCGTCATGCTGTTAGCATTAAAAGCTTTGAAATCCCAGTGTGCTCCAGTGTGTCTTTGAAGAGGGACACTTCTTGATAGTGATACTTACACGTGCATTGCCGTTTGCACGAAGGATGCACCCGCCTAAAGCAGTTCAGCAGGAAAGCGGCGTTTGTTAAGGCATCTGTGGATTGAAAGCCTGCGTGAACCGCCAATGAAAAGGAATCCCGTTATCTGGTGATGTGACTAACACAGGTAGCACCGATGACTGACATCGTCTACATAAAAACGGGATCCGAAATCAGCGGCTGGCGAGAAAGGGATAAAGCGGACCAACAAGCTCCATAACTTACCCCAGGCAGGGCCAGTGTGTTGATACCCAGAACAATGGAAAACAACTCAAGTGGAATTTAGCCACGAATCTGGTAAATGGCACGAATGTTAAAACGCCTAACAAACACACTAAAAGATGGCAGCCACAAGCAGAGTGATTGAGAAGGGGGAGGAACATAAAAATAGTCCCTCTTCGCTGTTGCCAGAAGGGGTGGAGCAAGGCTG
This sequence comes from Lissotriton vulgaris, assembly GCF_964263255.1. Classification (NCBI taxonomy): domain Eukaryota; kingdom Metazoa; phylum Chordata; class Amphibia; order Caudata; family Salamandridae; genus Lissotriton; species Lissotriton vulgaris. The sequence continues at coordinate 1,741,550,314 of NC_141695.1, forward strand.
ACTTTTAAAACTTTAACAATGTGAAGCTTCTAAATCTGTGCACACAGCGTCTGAGGAAGTCGCAAGACGAAACGCGTCATGCTGTTTGCATTAAAAGCTTTGAAATCCCAGTGTGCTCCAGTGTGTCTTTGAAGAGGGACACTTCTTGATAGTGATACTTACACGTGCATTGCCGTTTGCACGAAGGATGCACCCGCCTAAAGCAGTTCAGCAGGAAAGCGGCGTTTGTTAAGGCATCTGTGGATTGAAAGCCTGCGTGAACCGCCAATGAAAAGGAATCCCGTTATCTGGTGATGTGACTAACACAGGTAGCACCGATGACTGACATCGTCTACATAAAAACGGGATCCGAAATCAGCGGCTGGCGAGAAAGGGATAAAGCGGACCAACAAGCTCCATAACTTACCCCAGGCAGGGCCAGTGTGTTGATACCCAGAACAATGGAAAACAACTCAAGTGGAATTTAGCCACGAATCTGGTAAATGGCACGAATGTTAAAACGCCTAACAAACACACTAAAAGATGGCAGCCACAAGCAGAGTGATTGAGGAGGGGGAGGAACATAAAAATAGTCCCTCTTCGCTGTTGCCAGAAGGGGTGGAGCAAGGCTGACTTTTAAAACTTTGACAATGTGAAGCTTCTAAATCTGTGCACACAGCGTCTGAGGAAGTCGCAAGACGAAACGCGTCATGCTGTTTGCATTAAAAGCTTTGAAATCCCAGTGTGCTCCAGTGTGTCTTTGAAGAGGGACACTTCTTGATAGTGATACTTACACGTGCATTGCCGTTTGCACGAAGGATGCACCCGCCTAAAGCAGTTCAGCAGAAAAGCGGCGTTTGTTAAGGCATCTGTGGATTGAAAGCCTGCGTGAACCGCCAATGAAAAGGAATCCCGTTATCTGGTGATGTGACTAACACAGGTAGCACCGATGACTGACATTGTCTACATAAAAACGGGATCCGAAATCAGCGGCTGGCGAGAAAGGGATAAAGCGGACCAACAAGCTCCATAACTTACCCCAGGGAGGGCCAGTGTGTTGATACCCAGAACAATGGAAAACAACTCAAGGGGAATTTAGCCACGAATCTGGTAAATGGCACGAATGTTAAAACGCCTAACAAACACACTAAAAGATGGCAGCCACAAGCAGAGTGATTGAGAAGGGGGAGGAACATAAAAATAGTCCCTCTTCGCTGTTGCCAGAAGGGGTGGAGCAAGGCTGACTTTTAAAACTTTGACAATGTGAAGCTTCTAAATCTGTGCACACAGCGTCTGAGGAAGTCGCAAGACGAAACGCGTCATGCTGTTTGCATTAAAAGCTTTGAAATCCCAGTGTGCTCCAGTGTGTCTTTGAAGAGGGACACTTCTTGATAGTGATACTTACACGTGCATTGCCGTTTGCACGAAGGATGCACCCGCATAAAGCAGTTCAGCAGGAATGCGGCGTTTGTTAAGGCATCTGTGGATTGAAAGCCTGCGTGAACCGCCAATGAAAAGGAATCCCGTTATCTGGTGATGTGACTAACACAGGTAGCACCGATGACTGACATCGTCTACATAAAAACGGGATCCGAAATCAGCGGCTGTCGAGAAAGGGATAAAGCGGACCAACAAGCTCCATAACTTACCCCAGGCAGGGCCAGTGTGTTGATACCCAGAACAATGGAAAACAACTCAAGTGGAATTTAGCCACGAATCTGGTAAATGGCACGAATGTTAAAACGCCTAACAAACACACTAAAAGATGGCAGCCACAAGCAGAGTGGTTGAGAAGGGGGAGGAACATAAAAATAGTCCCTCTTCGCTGTTGCCAGAAGGGGTGGAGCAAGGCTGACTTTTAAAACTTTGACAATGTGAAGCTTCTAAATCTGTGCACACAGCGTCTGAGGAAGTCGCAAGACGAAACGCGTCATGCTGTTTGCATTAAAAGCTTTGAAATCCCAGTGTGCTCCAGTGTGTGTTTGAAGAGGGACACTTCTTGATAGTGATATATATATATATATATATATATATATATATATATATATATATATATATATATATATATATATATATATATATATATATATATATATATATATATATATATATATATATATATATATATGTGAGAGGAGGTATCACCAGCTGATAACAAAATTAAAACAAGAAAATAAAGTGGTGATAAGAAGCGCAGACGAAGGTGGAAACATAGTTCTACGTTCTTTGGAGGAGTATTTAAAGGAAGCACACAGACATTTAAGTGACCAGGAATGTTACAAAAAAAGTTCTACACAAAAGTTCAAAGAGACACAAGATCGCTTCTATGCGCAATTGCTTGCATGAAAGAGCATGAGCCTGTTAAACTGGGATGAATAGGAATATCTCAAAAAGGAACATCCGACTAGCCCAGTCATTTACTTTGTGCCAAAAATACACAAAGATATACAGAGACCACCTGGAAGACCGATAATCGCGGCATACAATGGACCCTTGGAACCCATGTCGAGATAGATTGACTTTTTTCTGCAAGGACATGTTAAAAATCTAAAATCATATTTACAAGACACTGGTGTTTGTATATGCAAAATTGGAAACATTCAACGGAAACAGGAATATTTCCTGATAGCCCTGGCTGTGTCATCACTTTATACTTGCATTAGAAACATAGATGGCATCAGGGTGGGGCAATACTTTTTATCCAATATACCAATCAAATATAAATAGCACAACAAAATGCTGTTAAAAATGTTGCTTCTTTGCCTGAAAAATAATCTTTTTATGTTCCAAAATCTAATGCACCAGCAAACGCAAGGGCTAGCAACGGGGACCAGCTTCTCTCCCAGTTATGCCTGTTTATTTATGGGCTGGTGGAAGGAGCTTGTCCTCATGAGAAAGTTTGAACAAGTATATACATCAAATGTTATCTCCTGGCTGAGATTTATAGATGTAAATGTAAATGTAAATGTATGTATACTTGTAAAGCGCACTATCACCTGACAGGCATCTTGGCGCTGTATACCGCTGTGGAACCCGTCCTGGCTTTCCTTGTGAGATGCTCCCTACTGGGCACCCCCAAGGTGAAACCAGGCATCCCAGCGCTTTAGGGCCATTGTGGAGATTAAGAAAGCTATTGCCCAGAGTTGCAGAGTGGGGACTTGCCTCTATAAAGCGCCTCCTCTTCCGGAGGGAGGTGTATGACAATCTTGCCTGGTTTTCATCGATGTAGTAGAAGGTATACCCCGCTGGATTTCCTGGATTACTTGCGGCTGGTTAGCTGGTTTCCCAAGGAGAAGAGACGTCGTTGAGCACGGCATTGCTCGTTGCCGTCCTCACTTCTTGTTCCCAACTCCCAGCATGGGGAGTTCTCAGGAACCATAATCTCGGTCGGGGGTGAAGCGCGCTGGGGTATGTTTGTTTTTCGCGTCTACTACCTGCAAGCACCTCCACGGTGAGTTTGAACTTTTGACTGGTGCACTTCCGCTGTGACTCCAACAGCGACTGGGTGCATTTGCAAACAACTACTTCCAACGGAAACAGACGCGGTGTACGCGCACTCTCGCTGTGATCCAAAACAGCGGCAGGGGGCACCACTCCCTGCACTACTCCCTGAAAAGTTTGTTTCATTTCCTTGCTCCTGTCATTTCCTCACTGTGAGTCTAAACAGCGGTTGGGGGCATTGCCTTGTTGGAATTTACTTGACCACAATCCCTATCTCTGAAACAGGGGCACATTGTAGAGAGCCACTCGGGCTCTCCACTACAATGTTGCTTTTCCCCCACGCACGCACGCACAACCCCGGGGCGGGCTCGCGCCTGGGTATAAATAAACAAGCGGAAGACCGCTCGTGGTCTTTCCGGCTAACTATCACCCAGTGTCTGTGTGCCATTATTATTCCCATTATACCAGCACGTGGTAGGCCTCACCTACCACATTACATTGGCGACGAGGCGGTCGTATGCCACGCGTGCCCACCGCCTCCTGCACGTCCTGCTGCGTGTGCTCTGGCTGCGGTGCCCAGCCGCTCCTGCTCGCTGTGCCCTGAGACCGAGACCCGCCCACGCGTCACCCGTGAGGGTGCGCCTTCAGCTGGCGGGACTCGCGGTGCTGGTGCGCAGCCTTCGCCTCCTGCGGGTGAGTGATCCTTCTGCCCCGCCTGCGCGCGCTCACCGCGCCCCCCTCATCTCGCCGGCCGGCGAGAGTCAAGACACCGGCAGGACCACGTGTTCGCGGCCTGGAACAGGCCCGCCTCTCCCTCTCCTCAGGCAGCTCCAGGGAGACGCCTCTGCTGCGTGTGCGCGCGGGGCTCCGCGCTGCTCTCTCTCTCCCTCGTCATTCTGGCCCTCGGCCCAAACAAGCATTGGCGACAGCAATTCCGGCCTGCTACTGCCTGGAATACGGGACACTTCGGAGCCAACAAGCATTGGCTAAGGCAATTCGGGCCCCGCTCCTGCCTGTAATGAGGGGTATTTAGAAAGCCTGCAACCCTGTGGACAAGGCATAATCAAGGCGAGGAGAAGACACTAGAGTCAGTCACTGCAACCAAGGGCACCAGCTAGCAGCAGACCCCTGGCACCCTACTTTGCGCACCGCCACGACCCCGGAAAGCACCATACCTCCTCACACTCAGCGTCACCATGAGTCAGGACGCCGGCGCAGCACAAGACGGCGTTGTCCAGCCGCCGCCACCTGCAATCATCCCACAGGCCAACGCCCAGGCGGGAAACCAGGCCCCTGCCGGGCCCACCACTCCTGCTCAGCCTGCCCACCTGCATGCCGGCGCAGCGCCCATCCCGCCGTTCAGCGAAACGTCGGATCCAGCAACAGCCGCTCTCCGATGGAGGGCGTGGGTCGGACGCCTCAATCTTTACTTCAAGGGAACTAGAGAAACTGATGGAACGGTGAAGAGATCACTACTCATCCTCTATGGGGGACAAGAAATCTACGACCTATTCGAATCGCTCCCAAACACCGGATCCGAGGACGACTACGACGCCGCGGTCGCGGCCCTAAACGCCCACTTCGACCCACAGCTAAACAACGACTTCGAGAAATTCAAGTTCAAGCGCGCCTGGCAAACCGAATCTGAATCCGTCGACATGTATTATGCTCGGCTCCGTCGCCTTGCGAGCACGTGCCCGTTCACAGACCCCAGGGAAGAAATCAGGGATCAAATAATTGTCGGATGCAAGTCGAAGCTGCTAAGAAAGTTAATCCTCAGGCAGCCAGGGATTTCGCTCGACGAGATCCTCGTCCTGGCCAGATCACATGAACTGTCGGATGCGAGGGCTGAAGAGATGGAGGTGGCGTTGCGCACTCCAGTCATTGCTCCAACGATGGCGCGAACCCCGACCATCAAGGAAGAGCGAGTGGACGCCATTCACCGGCGATTCCCACCGGTAAGGCAGCGACAAGGCCCTCCACGGACCAACCGCTGTGGGTACTGCGGAGAAGATCACCCGACCGCCGCCACGTGCAGCGCCAGAGGCAAGACATGCCTCAAGTGTGGGCGCCTCAACCATTTTGCCGCCGTCTGCCGGGGAGGCAAATTCAAATCAGCAGGGCCACGTGCTCGTGCGGTGACGCAGCGGATCCATCAGCTATCACTCGATCAAGAGCGCCCCCCGCCGGACACCGAAGCACAAGACCGTCGGCCCAGGTACGAGGACGATGAAGATGACGAGGTATATATCATCTCCTACGTACGCCGAGCATCTACGAAACGAAGGCCGCCGCCCATGTGCTCCATCACCGTGGACGGGACGAATATCAACCGTTGATAGATACCGGAGCGTCCGTCAACGTCATGGACTCAGAGCAATATGACAGCATGTCCCCGAAGCCGACGCTGACACCGTCCACGGCAAGAATATACACTTATGGAAGTACGGAACCGCTCCCTCTCCGAGGGGTAATACAAACCACAGTCGTCAACGGGGAATACTCCACCGAGACCAAATTCCACATCACAGAAGGCAAGAAAGGCACCCTCCTGAGTTGTCACACCGCGGAAGATCTAGGCCTGGTATTCTTCGCCAACCAGGTGCACCAAGCACACGCGGATTTCATGCTAAAAGACTTCCCAGAGCTGTTCAAAGGCCTCGGCAAACTCAAAGGGCGGAAGTTCAAACTTCACATAGACCCCACCGTGAGGCCCGTCGCACTCAGGCATAGGCGGGTGCCCTTCAATCTCCGGCCACAAGTAGAGGAGGAGCTGCGGAAGCTTGAAGAGCTGGGGGTGATTGAAAAAGTGTCGGGACCGACACCCTGGGTCTCCCCGTTGGTCGTCGCCCCCAAACCAAAGCAGCCAGGAGCCATTCGCCTATGTGTGGATATGAGACTCCCGAACACAGCAGTCAAGCGCGAGAGGCACATCACCCCCACCATGGAGGACATCATAGCGGACCTCAACGGGGCGAAGTGGTTTTCGAAGCTGGACCTCAACTCCGGATACCACCAGCTAGAGTTGGAGCCAGCCAGCCGATACATTACCACCTTTTCGACGCACGTTGGGCTGCGTCGCTTTTCCCGGCTCAGCTTCGGCGTATCTTCGGCAGCCGAGGTTTTTCAAAACGCCATCCGTGAGGTGCTGTCAGGACTGACGGGTGTCATCAACCTGAGCGATGACATCCTTGTCTATTCATCGACCCTAGAAGAGCATCACACCAACCTGAGAGCGACCCTGCAGAGGCTTGCCGACAGCGGGCTGACCTTGCATCGAGCCAAATGTGCCTTCTACCAGGAAGCAGTGGACTTCTTCGGATACACGTTCACCAGGGAAGGCCTCAAAGTGGACCCAAAGAAAGCGGAGGCGATCAAAGCGGCCAGCACACCTAGGAACCCAACGGAAGTGCGCAGTTTCTTGGGCATGGCCACGTACTGCGGCCGGTTCATCCCGAACCTGGCTGCCATCGCAGAACCCCTCCGAGCTCTCACCCGCACGGATCAGAAGTGGGACTGGACCGCGGCCGCAAACAAAGCGTTCCAAAGCGTCAAAGCCGGTCTTCTGGATAATACCACCATGGCCTACTTTCAGCCAAGAAGGAAAACCGAACTGATTGTGGATGCCAGTCCCGTGGGACTAGGAGCCGTTCTTTTGCAAGAGTATGGTCCGGAAGAATGGAGACCAGTCGCCTATGCCAGCAAGGCGCTGACAGACACGGAAACCAGATACGCACAGATAGAGAGGGAGGCCCTGGCAATCAAATGGGCCTGCCAGCATTTTCATCTCTACCTCTGTGGACAGGAATTCACCGTGGTCACGGACCACAAGCCTCTCCTACCCCTCTTCGCTGGAACCTCAAGACTAGCTCCTCCACGGATCGAGCGGTGGGCCGTCCAGCTACAGGGCTATCGCTTCAAAGTGGTGTTCCGGCCTGGCGCTCATAATCCCGCCGACTACCTGTCACGGCATCCGGACGTCGCCTCACAACTGCCGTCCAGCGAGGACGGAGAGGAAGTGGAGGAGATCGTGCACATGGTCACGCAAGCCGCGTGTCCCGACAACATGACCCTTAAGGAGATTGGGGAAGCCACGGCGGGAGATGAAACCCTCACGAAAGTCCGCCGAGCCCTCGAGGAAAATCAATGGGCCCGTTTCCTCGATGGCGCCGCGAGCCTCCGTCCCGAAGTCAGCCATGCGAGACAGCAGCTCTGGCACATTCGCAGTGAACTCAGTGTGGGAGAAGAAGGAGTAATCCTGCGAGGACACCTCCTCGTCATGCCGGAAAGCCTTCAACAACGCGCATTAAGCCTAGCACATGTGGGACACCAAGGCATGGCAAAGACGAAGGCGCGCCTACGCAGCAAGGTGTGGTTCCCAGCGATGGACAGCCAAGTGGAGGCAATGATACGGTCCTGCCATGCATGCACGATCACCGGGGGCGAACCTCTTCCAGCACCAGTGATCACGGAAGATGCGCCCCGGGCTCCCTGGACCCAACTCAGTATTGACTTTGGCAGCTTCCCAGACGGAAGGCAGATGTTGGTGCTGGTAGACTCTTTCTCGAAGTTCCCCATCGTGGAAGTCATTGCGTCCACCGCTTTCCCACACGTCAGAAAGGTGCTAAACAAAGTGTTCGCAACCATGGGGCTTCCTGAGGAAATTAAGTCAGACAACGGACCTCCCTTTCAAGGGCGAGAGTTCCAATCATAACTGGAATCTCTCCGAATCAACCATAGAAAGATCACTCCGTGTGGCCTCAAGCCAACGGAGAAGTGGAGAGACTGATGCGGACCATAAACAGAGCCCTTCGGATAGCGGTGGACAACGGGGAAGATCCGGAGGCAGCACTGGATCAGTTTCTAGGAGCCTATCGGCAAACGCCGCACTCGACGACAAAGTGCGCCCCAGCTCACGTACTGTTCAAGCGGGCCCCCAGAGACGGCATACCCACGGTGAGCGAGTGGATGCCGGCAGAGAGAGATGCAGAGGCCACGCAAGCCAGGAGACTGGTCACCAATGCCAAAGCAAGCCTGCACCGCCACGCCAAAGAGCCGGGCATCCGAGAAGGTGACGCAGTGGTCGTCAAGGATCGCTACCCAGGATGGAAGTTTCGAACACCGTTTGAACCAGAGGTGTGGAGAGTTGAAAAGGTGCATGGGACAATGGTCACGGCCAAGAGAAACGGGCAAACCGTCACATGAAACGTATCCTGCTTCAGAAAGGCAACCGAAGCAGCCGTTGGACACCAGCGAGCGGAGGAAGTGGCAGAGGAAGAGCTGGTGCTGGAAGAGCCAAGCTGCCCTAGGTCCCCGAGTCCTCTGCCAGGACCGGCACGCGGAGAGAGTCAACCGAGGCCAATGCCACCCGGCCTCGGCACCGAGCGGAGTCAGCCAAGGGCCTCTGAGTCGAGCGAAGATCCGAGAGCAACCCCGGCTGGGGCTGCCGAACCATCAGGGATCCGGAGTCGTCGCTACAGCCTGAGGCCCAATCCGGTGCCCAGCCAACGGCTGAGGGACTTTGCATGGACATCTCCGTGAACTGCCATTCGAATGTCCGAGGGCAGAAAGAACTAAAACAAAGGAGGGATGTAGAGAGCCACTCGGGCTCTCCACTACAATGTTGCTTTTCCCCCACGCACGCACGCACAACCCCGGGGCGGGCTCGCGCCGGGGTATAAATAAACAAGCGGAAGACCGCTCGTGGTCTTTCCGGCTAACTATCACCCAGTGTCTGTGTGCCATTATTATTCCCATTATACCAGCACGTGGTAGGCCTCACCTACCACATTACACACATGACTATCGGGATACTGGATCATACAGGGTCCTGGTATTGGGTGATGGTTCTCTGAATGTCATGGTGTTTGCAGGATTGTGTTTGTAATCCAGGAGTGACGTGAACAGCTTCATTGGCACATGTTACTGAATGAACAGTTACGTAATCAGTTAGTGTGTATTGATGCCCCTTCCCGTATGGTCTCTCACACCATTCTCTCTTCCTTTCTATGCAGCAGTCTCACGAGGAGTGATCAGTGAAGACATTCAGAGCCCCAGACCAGACTCAGGGAGACGAGGAGCCATCTCCGCAGCAGTATTTGTTATTTTATCCCCTTCCCTTTTCCCCAAAGTGCTCCCTTCCATAGTAGTGTTCATTGCTCTGGGAGGGGTTGCGCCCAGGGGAGTAGGGAGGCTCCTCAACCAGCCGTCGTCCCTGCTGGCCGATATCCAAGGTTAGCAGCTTTATTTTTTCTTCTTCAGTTGCTGACACATCCTGACACAATGATTTTAATCTAAATTTTACCTCGATCATAAGTAAGGAAGAAGTGACATTCTTAGATGTGCAGGTCAGAGTTGTAGAAAACAAATTATCTACATCCTTGTTTAGAAAGCCTACTGCTGGAAATACCTTATTGAACGCAACGAGCGCACACCGTATTCATCCTAAAGATAGTATCCCCTATGGGGAAATGTTGCGCATCGGGCGTATTTGCAGTGACAGGGAGTATTCTGATAACAAACAAACTATGGAGCATATTATCAAGGGGGTTTATCTCCTCTTTTTTGGCTTTAAAAGCCAAGAAAGCGGAGATAAAATTATCTCCCTATTACCTAGCTGTCGCTAACACCAGTTAGCGACAGCTAGTAGGAGATAGCCACCATCTTGGGCCCCGCTTTGCATGTCAGTGAAATGTATCCTGATGACATGCAAAGTGGGCGTGCCAAGATGTTAGCGACTGGAAACAGTTGCTAACATCGCTATCTCCTATTACCAACTTTTGCAGATATTCACGCTAAGCGTGAATATCTCCAAAAGCTAACACCTGCCCTGAGCAGTTCTTAGCCATGTTATCCAATGGGAGGTGGGTAACATGGTTAAGAGCATTAGCTCGGTAATGCATGAATATCGCAGACTTTTCAGCGATATTCAAGCATTATTGCCGATTTTTATCGCATTTGTGATAAATCTTGGTAATACCAAGGTTTATCTGCGATAAAAATCTATGCAGCTCAGCGGTAAATTTTTGTCTCTAACCAAGCAATAGCGATAATTATCGCTATTGCTTGGTAATATGTACCTATATGCCTTACTTGTTTTTAACCAGAGGCTATACCACCGATATGGATCACTGAAATAATATCGACTGACAAAATATCGACTTGCCAAAATATCGTGGACAAAATATCGACAGTCAAAATATCGAGTTTGTATCTACAAACAGGTAAGTACAAAAATATCGAGTACAAAATATCGTTAACAAAAATATAGATGTAAAAAATATCGACTTTATTAAAAACAGTGTTAAATTAAATTAATATTAAATTTAAATTACTAAAATATACTTAAAACGACTTAAATTAAATTATAATAATAAAATAATAAATGAAAATAATAAAATTAATTTTTTAAAATCTTATTTGTTGACCCTGAACCCTAAAAATACCCCTTTACCCAAAAACCCAAAACTGACCCTGAACCCTAAAAATACCCCTTTACCCAAAAACGACCCTGAACCCTAAAAATACCCCTTTACCCATGACCTGAAAACTGACCCTGAACCCTAAAAATACCCCTTTACCCATGACCTGAAAACTGACCCTGAACCCTAAAAATACCCCTTTACCCATGACCTGAAAACTGACCCTGAACCCTAAAAATACCCCTTTACCCATGACCTGAAAACTGATCCTGAACCCTAAAAATACCCCTTTACCCATGAACTGAAAACTGACCCTGAACCCTAAAAATACCCCTTTACCCATGAACTGAAAACTGACCCTGAACCCTAAAAATACCCCTTTACCCATGACCTGAAAACTGACCCTGAACCCTAAAAATACCCCTTTACCCATGACCTGAAAACTGACCCTGTACCCTAAAAATACCCCTTTACCCATGACCTGAAAACTGACCCTGAACCCTAAAAATACCCCTTTACCCAAAATTTATCAATATTATTTAATTACCAATTAATTATTAATTAACAATAACAATAAAGTAAATATATTAGAACATTAGGTGTAAATATTTTAATAAATAATATTATTTTATCAAAATTAATTACTTAAAAATAACACACAATTATATATATAAAAAATGTACTCTAATTAATGTAATTAACTAATTACAATTAATTAATTAACAATTATTTACTAATACAAAATATATTCAAAATTATATTAATTAATTAATTAATTATTATTAATTAATTATCAATTAATTATTAATTAAAAATATTAACAAACATATATTAATTAATTAATTATTATTAAATTACTTCCCACCCTATTCCCCTATAAACCCACAACCCGCTACAGAATTACATTACGCAAATATTATCAAAACAAAATTCATGTAATAAAATATTTAATAACATTAATACACACTATTCACACATATTATTACATAAAAATACACTATAAAATATTATATATTATTAAAAAATCGATATTTTTGCTATCTATATTTTATACAGTCGATATTACTTCACTTACCTGAAAAACGATATTTTTGTAGTCGATATTATGTCCAGTCGATATTTTGTCCAGTCTATATTTAAAACTCGATATTATGTCCAGTCGATATTTTGGAGTCGATATTTTGTCTCTATACCCACCGATATAGTAGATGCGGCAATAGTTATATCCAAAAAAAGAACAAGAGAAGATTTATTGGCGTACACTGCTAAAAGCAGGAATAAAAGAAATCCAAACAATAAGACCCAGAAACCTACCAGACTTATCCTGGCTTTCTCCAAACAGGAGAAACAATTGAGAGCGATACTTAGATGTAACTGGCCCATTGTACGAGACGATCCTGTCATTGGCAAGCTTTTACCCCCAAACCCAGCCATTGCTTTTTAAAAGACAGCCAGTATGTGATATGTTCTGGTTAAAAGCAATATGGAGGAATCGGCAAAAGGAACATGGTTGACAACGAGAAAGGGATTTTTTAAGTGTCTTACTTGCAAAGCTTTCCAATGTGGTGTACATAAAACAGCACTTAACATGCAAATCAGACTATGCTGTATGTGTTTTAGAACGCAGTTGCAAATTGAAATACATAGGCAGCAGAAAATTTGCTATGCATAAAAGAATATTGCAACATATAAGGGCCATAACAAACAACGACCCTACCTAGCCAGTGGCGAGGCACTTTAAAGAACACCATACAGTGACCTAAGGCAACTTAAATATTATGTAATTGAAACAATACCGTCACAAAAAAGAGGGGGAGATAGAGAAGCCATGTTAAGACGTCTAGAGACCAAATATATCCTTGAATTTGATTCCAAACAGATGGGGCCTAAATACTACTGAGGACCTGCACACATTCCTATAGTAAATCAGAAATGTTATCAAACTTTATGAATTTATTTACAACTATGAAAAATCTATTTTTAAATAGAAAGTGTGTTCCCACAATCATAAGAGAGTATGCATGCTAATATTAAAGTCTTTTAATTATGTATTTATTTATTCATTTTCATTAGGCGATTATTTATTCCATATAATTATTTTTTTTTTATGTATGACATGTAATTTATATATGGTCAAAAAATCGGCTGCTATTTGAAGCAATGTATTCATGAAATAACAATTTCTCATATTAGCCAATCAAATCCCTTTGAGCTTTTTTGCATATATTTCACTCAAGCACTTCCATATTTTCCGCATGAAACTAAAAGTTGCAATAATTGCAGTATAAATCTCAAACTAGCCATGAAAATGTTAAGCATTAAGCACTTTACTCTTTTTATTATTATGCACCATATATATGAATATGAAAATATTTTTTCGTTTTTTAACATGAGTTTTATTATTAATTTTGAATTAGGCACATCGTCACTTTAGGGGCTATGAATATTGTATAATAGCAGATGGTGATGATTTTCACTTTTATTATTATGGGGATTTGCACTTAAATTTTTAAGCCATCAGATTGTTTTAAATTAGGACCATTCATGCATTTAAGCTGTAATAGCTGTCCATTGGATGGAGAGAATATATATGGTTCATTTATCTGCTGACAACGTACTTTTAACATAAAAAGAAATATATAAGTTGATTTTATATGGTATATAAAAATGTACTTAATTGGATCCTTAACACATTATGTGATCATACTGATTATTAGTAGCAAAATGGGATTTTATCAGTGTTATAGTATGTTGCTATATGTTGTTGTTATAGTAATCCCCCGGCGATTCGAGCCCTCAGGGATCGGCTTTCCTTTCGCCGTGCGGTGAAAACGTTCTTATTCCCTTAGCTTTAAAATTTGTTTGATTTATTGTTTCGTTGTGTTGTGCTGCTACCTTGTCGGGCGCCAGGACGCTCCTTTGCTGGAGCATCTGTGCGCCTAATAAAAACGCATAACATAACATAACATAACATGTTGTCTATGTAGTGAGTATTTTGTGCACATTGTCAAAATTATCTTATCTACTCACAATTCATCTTAACTCTTACTTACAAAATTCTATCTGTCTACCACCAGAAACCTATTGCCTTATGCAGTGTAGTTTGGGTGCTAGGTACAGCATTTCTTGTTGAAATGCTAATTTCGTGTACAATTCTTAGATTAATAAAATTGATTTGGATTTCCCAGGGTGTATTTCCTATCCTTTCATCAATATGAGTTTTATGTTGAGCCATTTAAGCATCTCCAGTATCTCCCACCTTACTTTTGGTAAGTATTTATATTACTATTATGACTTCTTACCCATTTTAAGATGGCCGTCCAAGAGTGCAAATGGGCACACGTTTACGGATGGCACAATTAATGTAATTTGCATTACAGGAACAAGCACTTAAAAGATGGCCCCTCCAGGTGAGCATTCAGTCACAGCGATTATCTTTGAATGGGTCTGATCAAACATTACAAATTAATTTGAAGATGGCCACGCCAGAGGTGCACACATCCATAGTTACCATCTTTGAATGCATTTGTATTGATTTTACAAACTCATTTAAAGATGTCTAATTTACGTGTGCGTGCATCCATGGGGCTTCTTTACAACAACAAAAAAACACACATACATTGGCAAAATCAATAGCTCCACTGCCAAAACCTACAGGCTTTGTCACTTCCTATTTTTTTTCTTTTGTACATTTTTCACATTTCTACATTCCTTACCAATTCGGCTTCTGTTTCAATTACAGCCAGGGTTGAATTCCACGAAACACAGATGTCATTGCAAGACGTCCAATTGCCTTCTTTCTTAGAGAAATTGTAACATTTTCCCAGGTACCAGACCCACATTTTAGGACAAGGGGGAAGGAGAGTAATATTGGCTCTGAGAAACTGATTACCGTTGACCACTCTCTGAGAATCAGAATTCTTTCCCCCTAGAATTTGAAAGATAATGGTTAATATGGTGATGGTGCAGCAATATTTGTATGTCAGGTTAAATATGATTTAAAAATTCCCCAATCTGAAAACAGTCTAAAAGAGCTGTTCAGTAAACAGGGTGAGTCACAGAATTTTGAAACAATCTAAGAAACAACAAACAACAAATTTGAAAGAAAGGCATAACAACGTACACTTCTAAAGAATGTTTATTAGAAGTTAATCAAAATGAGTTGAGGAACAGCAACATACAGAATAATCTTTCATGAAGCAATGAAAATACCTCACCATTTTGTTGTGGCACATTCACAAAAAGTAAAAGAGACAAGAAAGAATTGTTCAACCCTCCATTAAAACAAAAGTAAATATAGCAAAAAAGAATGAACTTACCTAGTAACAAATTCAAAATTGAGTGTGCAAAGCTAATAAACACAAGAGTATGTAAAGAGTATTTGCTTTCCCTCAGTCTGTAGATTGCAAAATGTAGGTTTAAAAAACCCATGAATTATTGAATTTCTATTTTTGATTAAAAAGAAATTTGGTAAAAAATATTTTAAACTTTGTTTAGCATTATATTTGCATTTTGGAGACTTTGACTTGAAGGGAACTTAACAATGATAAAATGTACTTAAAATAAAAATGAAAGTGAGACCGATCCGATTGGCTAACATAATTTTTTTAAAGCTCTTGTGTGTTGATACAGTAGTACCAACGAAATACATCGTATAACAAGAAAGGGCATCCAAAAACACCCACAAAAAGCAAAGGTAAGAGTGACTCTGAATGCCCATTTATAACATAGAGTTAGGGCTGCCTTCTCCTTGTCTCTGTAGTACCAGTGTGTTTAGCAACATTTTACCTTTGCTTACCTACAGTAACCTGTGGTTCATGCAGAAATGGATGGATACCTGCCCTCTCTGTAGATTGGTTACTGAATCCTTCCACAGACAGCCATGCTGAAGCATTGTCTAAGACTGGCAAACCAACACATGCATACAGATGCTAAATAAGACATGGATGTATGTGGTATTTATATAGCACAAACATAGCCAAAAGGAAGCGGAGAGCTGTAGAGGACCAAAGGCAAGGATACAATCAAAGATGGATAGGAGAGGTAGCTGGTATGTGGATGGTTAATACATTGGGCGGTAGTGTTCTTTAAAAAACTGCGTCTTCACCTTGTTCAGCAGCATTGGGGCAGTTCTGATGGATACAACGATGTTGCTGCGGATACTGGGATAAAGTTGATTCTTTCTGGACTAGTTCAACACCCTGTTTGTGGGCACCCACTGCGGTCTAACTTGGCTCTTGTTAGTATTGTGGTGTCATTTACTATATTAAAGGAGGCACAAAATATGTAGGAAAGCATCACAGCACCTAGCTTTCTCTCTTCTTCCCAAATTATGAAATATTTTCATTAGGGTGGGCTGTGTACCAGCTAGAATCCCAACGTCCAGGCACCAGGACTGGAACAGTGATACCAGTCCACCTGCAGTGGCCAGCAGCAAATCTTTTCCAAAATCTTAGAACATTTGTGAAGCATAATCATGCAAGGTCTTAAACAGGCCACTTAAAGGAAATGACAGAGCATCCATTTTTCTGGGAAGGAACCAACAAGCATCACATATTTGTATTGGACATTCTCTCACTTAACTTAGTGCATATCAAGACAGCTGCAACACAGATGGAGCATATTAATTGGTCCTCACATTCATCACCCACTGTCTTGATATGGTGTAGTACTCTAATATTCAATTTTTAATATCTATCTACGTGTATATTGCCTCCATAATATCCAATTCCACTGAATCCATAAGACGATTAAATGTGGAGTTGGGAGAGTAAACTTATACACCCATATGTAAACCTATCTATGGGGATATGGTGATAGTCAATATTTTGTACTCCATATATGTGTAGGTCGGCATTTCTGCACTTAATATTATTCCATAAGATCCTCTCGTCCAAACATGCATGCTCCTGCACAAGGTCTAAGACAAGGTAACAAAGCAATACCAAAGGGGATGATGGACGGAGCGTTTGAGCAAATCAAACACTCACCCCCAGTCAACTGATCTGGGTTTAATCCATCACCACTCTGGTGAGTGTTTGATTTGCTCAAACGCTCCGTCCATCATCCCCTTTTGTATTGCTTTGTTCGCCCTAAGTTGGCAGGGTATGCCCAGACGTGGGTCCATTGCTCACTTTGCCACTGGATTCAAGATAGCCTGGCTGATGAGGATTATGAACCCGAAACCGGTCCCAGGATGCTTGTTTATGGTCCGGGGAAGACATGGCTTGGCAGTTTGGGCTGGACTGTTCCCATGAGGCACAGGGTCAGACGGATTTGCATATGGCCATGTCTGAACTGGGGTGGCAGAGTGGGCTAAAGAATGGTGATGGATTAAACCCGGATCAGTTGACAGGGGGTGAGTGTTTGATTTGCTCAAACGCTCCGTCCATCATCCCCTTTTGTTTCGCTTTGCTCGCCCTAAGTTGGCAGGGTATGCTCAGACGTGAGTCCCTTGCTCACTTGGCCACTGGATTCAAGATAACCTGGCTCATGAGGATTATGAATCCGAAACCGGTCCCAGGATGCTTGTTTCCGGTCCAGGGAAGACATGGCTTGGCAGTTCGGGCTGGACTGTTCCCATGAGGCACAGGGTCAGACGGATTTGCATATGGCCATGTCTGAACTGGGGTGGCGGAGGGAGCTAAAGAATGGTGATGGATTAAACCCAGAACAGTTGACTGGGGTGAGTGTTTGATTTGCTCAAACGCTCCGTTCATCATCCCCCTTTTGTATCGCTAAAACAAGGTAACAGCATGAAGAGGACACATCCCTGGTGATGGTCCACTCTGTGAATGCAGTGAAAGTCAGAGCTGCTGTCAGTGTGGAGCCCGTTTTAAGGCATTGCAAAATACATCCGGTAATTCCACCTACAGTCATTTACACCGCCCAATTACCGCGCTCACAAGCAAAACGGTCTCTTGTGTTCAGATTACAAAAGTAATGACAGTGACATAATGCAAAATGAAAGGGACCCTCTGCACAATGTGATGAGGAGCCCTGGGTCTCCCATATCTCATCCATCGGCATTAGACTCAAGAAGGGCCTCCTAAAGATTGGGGACCTCTTGAAGAGAGTTGTGGACCACCATGTGCCAAAGGGGTTGCGGGGGCCTGCTTTATGCTCTTGACTAGTGCACTGCATAAAGCAAGGACCAGTAGATTCTAAAATGTGTTCCACCTGATTTTCTGCCTGTCAGGCTATGAAAACATTGACTCATCTGTGCCAACGTTATATGCCAGCTGGGAAATAATTGACCATGCACAGCTGGGTGTGAGCATAGAGCCTAGAGTTTGGACAGTCCCTGCAGCCACACGCATGTCTTCATGATTGGACGCAAGGCCAGGCCATTTGCCATGTCCCCTATGCTGAGCTCTCATATAGAAATAACCCACTGTGTTCAGACTTTGGCCAAGCACAGCAGGGGTTGAGCACAAGGCATTGCCTGCAGCAGCCCCTCCAGCAAGCCTCTGAGTCAACATGCCCCAATACTTGTGTCCTTTAGCATTGTTCAGTGGAGGGCCATGCCTTTATTCACATGCCAAGAACTCAGTGCACTTAGTTCATTTGTGCTATAGATACTTATTCTTATATGTGGACCCATTGCATGTACAGTATGCATCTATTGGTTTCAAAATGCTGCTCCATATATGCGAATTAGGTTTGTGAGTGAATGGATTCAAAATGGTGGCTCCGGCAAAGCCTCAAACCTCCTATTGGTGTAGATTTTTAATTTTTTTATTTGCATCTGTGGGTGTTCCACAAAAATGGGTTTGTGGGCCTCTGCAGTCTAACCATCCAAATATTTTCAAGCCCACCACAAAATGTTTTCAAACTCTAATTTTCCGAAAGAGAGTGAACGGATTACAGCAAAACAAGCTTAGGCACTTCGCTGAGTAAAGCTCTACTTTCATTCCAAATCTGGCGCAATTTCTTTAATTGGTTTTTAAGTACAGGCAAGCAAACATTCCTGGTATTTAAAATAGAAGTGTCACTTTCTTGACCAACTGCCTTTCCTTCTGCCACTTGATGAGATCTGCACAAAACATTTCCTGAAAAACTCATACTGATTAAACTCTGTGTTTTTGGAAACATTACACATCAACGTTATTAAGAAAATAAAAATGCCTTTTCTTACCTAATTATATTTACAAGGTCGCTACATGTCTATAGTTACATAGACAGAAATGTAGCACATAGCTGCCAGCCTGCCTCAAGCCATGAGGATTACTTTCATCTCTCAGTTTTATTTTAGCTGCCAATACACAGTGAGCTGGCCTTTGTAGTTGTACTTGTTTTCATTATGAGTAAAGGGTTGCAGGTCCCACCATGAATAATGCAGTTGGCTAGAAAGCCAGAGCCAATGGGAAGCCTCTGTCATAGTGTGGGGTGAGTTGAGGCTTCTACAGTGTACAACTTACATACTTGCAGGCCCAAGAATTGGGCTGTAAAAATAATTCATGCTAACTAATTTATGTACGCGGTACAAAAGGGGGTGGTGATAGACGGAGCATCTGAACCAATCAAACACTCACACCCAGTCAAGAGATCTGGGTTTAATCCATCACCGCCCCCTTTTGTACCGCTTTGTTCGCCATAAATTGGCAGGGTATACTCAGACGTGAGTCCCTTGCTCACTTTGCCACTGGATTCAAGCAAGCTTGGCTGAAGACGGCTGTAATTCCAGAAACCGGTCCTATGAAGCTTGAATCCGGTCCAGGGAAGGTATGGATTGACAGTTAGGGCTGGACTGTTCTCATGAGGCACAGGGTCAGACTGATTTGCATATGGCCATGTCTGAACTGGGGTGGCAGAGTGGGCTAAAGAACGGTGATGGATCAAACCCAGATCTTTTGATTGGTTCAGCTGCTCCGTCCATCACCACCCCCTTTTGTACAACTAATTTATGTAATCCGAATTCAGATAGCTCTTACAATACATTTTAAACCTACACATTGCTGAAGGCTGCAAATATTTAATTGTTTTAATCTACATTGATCTTAAGCGGTCAAGCACTATTTGTCTCTTTACCTGTTAAATAAAAACATATTTAGCACATTTGGGGTCCATTATTGGTCAAAATTATTATTCTTGCATTTCCCCCTTATTAATATACTTAGGGCTAGATGTAGGTAATTTTATTTTACCACTTATTAAATACCGAATTTTACTGATTCGGTATTTAAGAAGTGGTAAAATAGAGGGGGGGGTGTAGGTATTACAGAATCAGTAAATACCGAATCGTTAAGATTCGGTATTTACCGATTCTGTAAATACCGATTCGGTAATGCCCATTGATTCCTATGGGCATTGAAGCCCATAGGAATCAATGGGCATTACCGAATCGGTATTTACCGATTCGGTAAATACCGATTCCAGCAAGGGTGCAGGGGGTGTCACTTTGACACCCTCTAGCACCCCAAATACAGGCTTGTGTGACATGTGGCACACATGCATGCCCTAAGGGCATGTGTGTCTGTCACAAGGCATAGGTGTGCATGCACACATGTGCATGCACACCTGGATTCGGTATTTTACCACCCAATTGGATTGGGTGGTAAAATACCGAATCTGAAAGGCCTTTGGGACTCAGAAGAGTCCCACCTACATCTGGAAGTTACCGAATCGGTAAAAATACTGATTCTGTACTTTACCGATTCGGTAAATTTACCGAATTGTTAAAATTGGCCTTCTACATCCCAAAAACCCGGCCAGTAAATGGCCACCTACATCGGGCCCTAATGCTTATTGTAGCACGTATTGCACTGACATTGCACGCACCGCTGTTGTAGGCATTATATACCATATAATAATATGAGTGCTTAACCTACAGGAGATAAACTAGCACGATATAAAACAACAGTAAAAAAAAAAAAAGAATTGATGATGATAACTCACCTACAAAGAGACCAATCAAGGTGAGACAACAAAGAAGCAAAACTATTGTAAGTGCAGCATGGAGTTTTTCTCTGGTAGTTTTACAGCAATCTGTCCGTTCGAGACCTAGAAAATGTAAATATACATTTATTTATTTATTTATTTATTTATTTATTTGAGTTTTATATAGCACTGGCTAGACCCGGAGGTATCAGAGCGCTTTACATGAGGAAGTTAATACATCATTGGGCAGCTTCGCTGCTTCTGTACCAAAAAAATCCCCTCCTTGAATTGTCCTTATAGCCTGCTCCCTCCCTCGTGCAATGACTGACTCTACTAAACATTGTCACTCTAAAATTCACAACATTAAGACGGCCATCTTCATACGTCCCCCTGCCCTGCTCTCTGCTGTGTTTGCCCCTCCTCCCCAAACCAACGCCCCGCCCACTGACCTCATTCCTATCGTCAAAACCGCCCATCCCTCTTGAACTCTTTTCTTGCATTTTTTCCTCCCAGCATTAGGCCTTGATGGCCAAGGTTTACTAATATTTGATGCAAGGCGTTGCAGCGACTCATGTTGCTGCATTAAATCAAAGGGAGAGAGAAAACATGTGCCTATCAACTAAAATGGGACACCTTGTTTACTCCTGTCCAGTGCTGGCTCAATTCTAGCTGCCATGCTCGAACGCACACAACCTTCCGCTATGATGCAAGGGTGTGTGTTCTCTAACGCATAGGTTTTGTCCTGGAAGAGGACCCCTCTGATCTAAAAACAATTTTAAATACTTTTCCCATCTTGTACATGTGCTGTGCAATGCAGCACATATGGAAAAGCAGTAGCGGTCGATGGTGAGAGCGCTGCCAAATGCGATGCAGTGCGCGCAACAAAATTATTTTTATTTATTTTTATGTTTACTTAACTGTATTTGGCCGTATTCTGTTGTTTACTACCCCTTACCCTGCCCCTCCCCCGCCCGATGTCACCGCCCGGCAGCACTCCCACCACCGACCCCTACTGTGAAAAGGTGTAAAAACTAGGAGAAATGAAAACATTGCAACTTGTTATGCCTGCCTCGAGGCGGTGTAAGGATGTGGCATAAATCCCATCTACTTATGGTAATGGATAGGGATTCGCATCGAAAACCATGGGTGGTTGCATGGGAACGCCCATATCAAGGGGGTGTAACGCACACCCCTGAAGTCCCTGTGATGCAGAGTGCCTCCAATTCAGCACAAAGACCCTGAAGATCGGTGAGATATGGGATACTGAAGGACCCCTCTTTGTATTTTGCGGGCAGGGCCCCATTATTCTGCATTACGCCACAGGCCCATGTACCAAGCATGGAACACCCCACTGATGCAAAGTAGAGCATAGGGCAACTTTGCGTTACTTTGGGATACTTTCCAACCCAAATCCGGATTTGCGTTGGATAGAAAATCCCACACCACCATTTTACGCCAGGGATGTGTAACCAAAGTGATGCAAACGCGGAGCAACGCAGTTAGTAAATCTTCGCCTATCACCTTCCCATGTGAGATTTTATCCCTTACTTGTAGCTTCATATTCCCTTTTTACAGCCAATTAGCCCCAAATGCTTTAAGTCAAAAGTGGTGCTATCACTATCTCGGAGTTATTTTCCTTCTCTGACGTTTTTGCATGACTGGCTTTGATAAGACTTACACTAAAGTTCTCTAGTAATAACCTATACAATATCTAGATTTCAGGCACTCCCCTTACTTGAACCTGCCCTGCTGAATGTCTCTAACTTCATCACCTCCGCGCCACACATACCTGCACTACAGGATCCGCCGGCTGTCTTTCACTGTTGACTACTCAATTCTGAAGAATACCCTTGTTTCTCACTCAGTCCCTAACTCAATCCATGAATGGCTCCGATCCTACTTAACAAACCCCATATTCTATCTTCCAGAGCCTATATCTAACCTGCCCGACCGCCTCCTGCTCAGTGTCTTCCACGGATGTGTCTATTTTCATGCTTGTATCTATTTTATTCTTTGTCCAACTCAGCGCTCTACAAAATCCCAAAATAAATACCACTTCTTCCTTCAACTTCTCATACAATTTTCTGAGCAGGTGGTGCACTTTTCTATCTCCACCACCAGCATCCATCACTCACATTAAGCACTTTTCTGTCTCTACTACCAGCATCCCTCACTCACACCAAGCACTTTTCTATCTCTACTACCAGCATCTCTCACTCAAATCTAGCACTTTCTGGTCTCTACCACCAGCATCCATCACTCACATCCAGCTCTTTTCTGTCTCTGTCACCAGCATCCCTCTCACATTTAGCACTTTTCTGTCTCTGTCACCAGCATCACTCACTCGCACCAAGCACTTTTCTGTCTCTGTCACCAGCATCCCTCAGTCGCTACAAGCACTTTTCTGTCTCTACCACCAGCATCCCTCACTCACATGCAGCACTTTTCTGTCTCTGTCACCAGCATCCCTCAGTCACTACAAGCACTTTTCTGTCTCTACCACCAGCATCCCTCACTCACATGCAGCACTTTTCTGTCTCTGTCACCAGTATCCCTCACTCACATCCAGCACTTTTCTGTCGCTGTCACCAGCGCCCCTCACTCACTACAAGCATTTTCTGTCTCTACCACTAGCATCCCTCGCTCACATTCTGCGCTTTTCTGTCTCTACCACCAGCATCCCTCAATCACATCCGAACTTTTCTGTCTCTCCTACCAGCATCCCTAACTCACACCAAGCACTTTTCTATCTCTACCACCAGCATCTCTCACTCACATCTAGCACTTTGTAGTCTCTACCACCAGCATCCATCACTCACATCCAGCACTTTTCTGTCTCTGTCACCAGCATCCCTCACTCACTCCAAGCACTTTTCTATCTCTACCACCAGCATCTCTCACTCACATCTAGCACTTTGTAGTCTCTACCACCAGCATCCCTCACTCACATCCTGCACTTTTCTGTCTCTGTCACGAGCAACCCTCACTCACTCCAAGCACTTTTCTGTCTCTATCACCAGCATCCCTCGTCACTTCAAGCACTTTTCTGTCTACCACCAGCATCCCTCACTCACATCCAGCACTTTCTGTCTCTGCCACTAGTATCCCTCACTCACATCCACCACTTTTCTTCCCTCACATCCAGAACTTTTGTGTCCTCCCATCCAGCACTTTTCTGTCTCTGCCACCCGTATCCTCCCACTATTGCAGACAAGCCGGCTGGTTCTCTGGCAGTAGAGAAGCTCCATTTAAGTTCCTCTTCATGATGTTCAATGACTTCATTGTCAGAGGGCCTGATTCACAGAACTAACTTAAGACAAAATCCTAAACTTACTACTTTTGGTATTCTCAGAAGTTAGGATTTTGTCTTAAGTTTGTCTTAAGACAAACTTAAGACAGACTTAAGACAGACTTAAGTTGGGATTTTGTCTTAAGTTTGTCTTAAGTCTGTCTTAGGTTTGTCTTAAGACAAACTTAAGACAAAATCCTAACTTCTGTGAATTCCAAAAGTAGTAAGTTTAGGATTTTGTCTTAAGTTAGTTCTGTGAATCGGCCCCTATGTCCCCACGTGAGTTGGATCAGACTTAATTGCCTGTGCCCCAGCCGCAGGAGTCGAATCAGACTTCATTGTCTATGCCCAGCCACAGGAGTCGAATCAGACTTCATTGTCTATGCCCAGCCACAGGAGTCGAATCAGACTTTGTTGCCTGTGCCCCAGCCACAGGAGTCGAATCAGACTTCATTGTATCTGCCCAGCCACATGAGTCGAATCAGACTTCATTGCCTATGCCCAGCCACAGGAGTCGAATCAGACTTCATTGTCTACGCCCAGCCACAGGAGTCGAATCAGATTTCATTGTCTATGCCCAGCCACAGGAGTCGAATCAGACTTTGTTGCCTGTGCCCCAGCCACAGGAGTCGAATCAGACTTCATTGTATCTGCCCAGCCACATGAGTCGAATCAGACTTCATTGCCTATGCCCAGCCACAGGAGTCGAATCAGACTTCATTGTCTACGCCCAGCCACAGGAGTCGAATCAGATTTCATTGTCTATGCCCAGCCACAGGAGTCGAATCAGACTTTGTTGCCTGTGCCCCAGCCACAGGAGTCGAATCAGACTTCATTGTATCTGCCCAGCCACATGAGTCGAATCAGACTTCATTGCCTATGCCAGCCACAGGAGTCGAATCAGACTTCATTGTCTACGCCCAGCCACAGGAGTCGAATCAGATTTCATTGTCTATGCCCAGCCACAGGAGTCGAATCAGACTTTGTTGCCTGTGCCCCAGCCACAGGAGTCGAATCAGACTTCATTGTATCTGCCCAGCCACAGGAGTCGAATCAGATTTCATTGTCTATGCCCAGCCACAGGAGTCGAATCAGACTTTGTTGCCTGTGCCCCAGCCACAGGAGTCGAATCAGACTTCATTGTATCTGCCCCAGCCACATGAGTCGAATCAGACTTCATTGTCTCTGCTCCAGCCACAGGAGTCGAACCAGACTTCATTGCCTATTCCTCAGCCACAGGAGACGAATCAGACTTAATTGTCTACGCCCAGCCGCCGTGTTGTAATATGGCAGCGATCAGGGTTAGCATTTAGCTGAAGCCATCTTGGATTTGGCAGCCATCCTGTCTGCCATGTGCTCACCATGTGCTCTGTCCTACCCATCTGTCATCTGCTCTTGTACTCTGCCAAGAGACAGACTATATTTAGAATCTGCTACTCCGCACATGCGCAAAGGACACTGTAACCATTCACACATGTTCTTAGATGTATCTGTCAGTGTATTTTTATCGTAATTAGTATTCTGCTAAGCTCCACCCTATTGTTGATTGTGCGTTTCTACATGACCTTTTATGTATGTAAACCTTTGGTTTTGTATTTGTACTGTTTCTTCTGAGCCCCTGTGTGGGTATAAAAGGAGCATGTTCCTTCTGTTCAGCGTGCTACTTCATACACTATCGAAGGGTGTTGTGTGAATGTTGTTCCACCTCTTGAGGTTAATAAAGTACTTTGTTTTGTATTGCAGTTTCCGTGCCAACTTCTTCCTATTGGTCTAAGGACTTTGTGCAGAGAAGGGCAAACCCCTAGCACTGGTAGGCCTAGCTGAGGCTCACCATGACAACCAGAGTTGAATCAGACTTTGTTGCCTGTGCCCCAGCTGCAGGAGTCGAATCAGACTTCATTTTCTCTGCTCCAGTCACAGGAGTCGAATCAGACTTCATTGTCTTTGCCCCAGCCACAGGAGTCGAATCAGACTTCATTGTCTATGTCTCAGCCACAGAAGACAAATCAGACTTCAATGTCTACGCCCAGTCACAGGAGTCAAATCAGACTTCATGGTCTATTCCCCAGCCACAAGAGTCGAATCAGACTTTGTTGCCTGTGCCCCAGCCGCAGAAGTCGAATCAGACTTCATTGTCTATGCCTCCGCCACAGAAGTCGAATCAGACTTCATTGCCTCTGCCTCAGCCACAGGAGCCGAGTCAGACTTCATTGTGTCTGCCCCAGCCACAGGAGTCGATTCAGACTTTGTTGCCTGTGCCCCAGCCGCAGGAGTCGAATCAGACTTCATTGTCTATGCCTCAGCCACAGAAGTGGAATCAGACTTCATTGTGTCTGCCTCAGCCACAGGAGTCGAGTCAGACTTCATTGTGTCTGCCCCAGCCACAGGAGTCGAATCAGACTTTGTTGCCTGTGCCCAGCTGCAGGAGTCGAATCAGACTTCATTGTTTCTGCCCCAGCCACAGGAGTCGAAACAGACTTTGTTGCCTGTGCTTCAGCCCCAGGAGTCGAATCAGACGTCATTGGCTAAGACCCAAGCAGTACAAAAGGGGGTGGTGATGGACGGAGCATCTGAACCAATCAAACACTCACACCCAGTCAACAGATCTGGGTTTAATCCATCACCGTTCTTTAGCCCACTCTGCCACCCCAGTTCAGACATGGTCATATGCAAAACAGACTGACCCTGTGCCTCATAGGAACAGTCAAGCCCGAACTGCCAATTTGCATATGGCCATGTCTGAACTGGGGTGGCAGAGTGGGCTTAAGAACGGTGATGGATTAAAACCAGATCTGTTTGTACCGCTTTGTTCGCCATAAGTTGGCAGGGTATGCTCAGACGTGAGTCCCTTGCTCACTTTGCCACTGGATTCAAGCAAGCCTGGCTGAAGATGGCTGTAATGCCAGAAACCGGTCCTAGGAAGCTTGTTTCCGGTCCAGGGAAGGCATGGCTTGACAGTTCGGGCTGGACTGTTCCCATGAGGCACAGGGTCCGATTGATTTGCATATGGCCATGTCAGAACTGGGGTGGCAGAGTGGGCTAAAGGATTAAACCCAGATCTGTTGACTGGGTGTGAGTGTTTGATTGGTTCAGATGCTCCGTCCATCACCAACCCCTTTCGTACCGCATTGTCTCAGACCCAGTCACAGGAGTTGAACCAGGCTTCATTGTCTCTTCCCCAGCTACAGGAATCGAATCAGATACAGAAACAGTTCGGTAGGTTGCGCTCACACAAACCACTTTCACTGTATATAAGGCTGACGTGCTGGTTACTATTGAGTTTCCTGTGTATTCTGATTCTTGCTCCAGGGCGTTGATAGAAGTGTTGCAGCCAGTGCAGCGGCACCGGAGCCCGGAGGTGGCCCAGTCTGCCCTGAAGCAGCTCAAGTTATTTTAGAAGCTGCCTGTTCAGATGCTTTAGACAGAGAGTATACCTGGAGCCTGGCTCTGTGTTTCGCTTTTAGGGAAGATGAGAGGCAAAGATAAGGGAGAAATATATAAGCAAGATGAAAGGGATAAAAGAAAAGAAAAGGAGAGGGTGAAATGACAGTGAAAGAGAGAAAAAGTGAATGAGCGAGAAATTGGATCAGGATGAGGGAAACGGGCAGGAAAGAATGGGTCGAAAGGGACCAGAAATAAGGATGTTGCACCACAGTCGATATGGATGAGAGAGGGGACAAGTGAGAGAGAGGAAGGGGCTAGTGAGGACAGTGGGAAAGGGATGAAGGAGATGAGTGGAGAGAGGGATGGAGATTGGGAGGTGAGAAGGTAGGGCTGGTAGAATGTGGAACTTGGAGACCTGTAGGCAGTGGTCCACCTATCATTAGTGCAGCGGATGCAGTTCTACCAAGGTTTACAGATGGGGTAGCCCCACTGCACCTCATTACATCAGCATTTTAATTGTGACCCAGGGGGGCCTAGTTTCCTTGCTTGCATTGAAGCACATGACGTTCAGGCTATGCAAATTTTCTTGCTGTATTTTACATAACAGTTTGGAATATTGCTTTAGTTTAAAATTGGTATCAATTTGCATATTAGCAATCTGCTTAAATGCATTTCATAGTTCTTCCTGGTTGTCAGAGGAGCTATGATTTACAGCAGTTGCTTTGCCTTCAACGCTTCAAACAGTAGGAAGGAAATGCCTTCGGTCAGAAGCAAGGACGCATCACCTTGGCACAGCAGGGTTGTGAAGCCCCTGCTTCGTCAGCAGGGGTTGAGGGTCCATACTGGCCCATTGGCATGCCAGCGCATTGGTCAAAAAACCCATTGGTACTGTCAGAGTTTGTGCTGACAGATAACACCAGCATGGTTTGCCCATAACATTACTCAGGACACTGCTGTGTTATGGGGGTTGTAGTTCAAAGGCCTATACATTATGCTGATGACTGGACTCTTCTGAACTGCACACCCCAGAGGGCTTTGCCAGGGCTCCTTTTAGAAACATGTGAGACCTATAGCAGACTCCTTATGGCTGCAGAAATAGTGATTTAAGTAAATTGCCTGCCACATCTGTAACAATGACTGTATTCCTCTTTCTGACAACACTGCCCTCTGACATTTCAAAATGCAGGGATGCGCCATATTTACAAAAATATGGCGCACCCCTGCATTTCCCCTATTTATTTATTTATTTATTTATTTATGAAGCTTGTAGAGCGCACAGCTACCTCCGGCGGAGGTGTCCCGGCGCTAAGATTACATAATTGTCCCCATAAAGAGTAACCAGAGTCATATCCCACTGAGGGACTAGGAGAATGCGAGAGTCTGACAATGCCAGGCCCTAACGCTTAGTGAGCAACCAGGTCTTGAGTTTGCGTCGAAAGGCTGGCTCAGATTCGCAAAACCTGAGATCAAGGGGGAGGCTGTTCCAGAGCTTAGCGGCAGTGACGGCTCTGGAACAGCCTCCCCCTTGATCTCAGGTTTTGCGAATCTGAGCCAGCCTAGCACTGGTGCTATAAACGTTGTCTAGTGCCAGCGCAGGCACCCTTGTGCCATTTTGCAAGAGTGCCTGCGCTAAAGGTGTCCCTTCCTGCACATAAAGAATCAATAATCGTGATTTATTTTCTCTTTCTATGTGTCCTGCAGAGTTCAGCACACATAGAAAGAGCAAAAATCTAGAAGAAATTAATAATTTCTCCTCGTATCGCCATTCTAAGACCAGGTATTACCCTTGCCTTGTAAATATAAGAAGGAGTGAATTTCAAACACGTCACATCGCACTGCAATGGAACTGATGGAAGGAAGACAGGGCATTCAGGAGAAAGAATCTTGCCTTCAGAGTTTTTATTTTGTTTAACTTTTCTTATAACTGATACCCCACAACCGCAAGAAAAGCATTAGACTCAGTTGGGGGCCACCAAAGGGAGTGACCTGGACTTAAGACAAACTTAAGACAGACTTAAGTTAGGATTTTGTTTTAAGTCTGTCTTAAGTCTGTCTTAAGTTTGTCTTAAGACAAAATCCTAACTTCTGTGAATATCAAAAGTAGTAAGTTTAGGATTTTGTCTTAAGTTAGTTCTGTGAATCTGCCCCCTGAAATCGATCATAAGAAAATAGGACAGCAGTTTCAGAGCTCTATCTTTGGTTCACAGTTCCTGCAAGTGCTCCGTCAGCAGGGTTGGGGAGATGGTGCCAAAGGCTGCGAAAAGATCTAAAAGGATTGGAGTGGCAGTCTGCCCTGCATCGACTAATCGTCCAATGCTATCCGTCGCAGATACCAAAGCTGTTGGAATGCAGAAGAACCCGGACTTACAATGACCTGTTTGAAACAATGATGCAACAGAATGCTTTGTCAGAAAACAAAACAAATTCACATATCACAAATTTGAACAACCTGTTAAGTAGCTTCTAGTAAATTAAAGTAGGTGGGCCTTATTCCTAGCCTGAATTGTAAGTGCTTGATTATGACACTAAACTGCAAATCAGCAGGCCTATTTGTGAATCATAAAGGGATGTAAAAGGTTTAAGAGAATACTTTGAACATTGAAAAAAATAGCAGCAACCTAAAAGAATGTAAAAGGTTTAAGAAAATACTTAGAACATTGAAAAAAACAGCAGCAACCTTAATCAAATAGCAAACCAATATGTCATTTAAACAATTTCTGAGGAAATTGTGCTGCTAAAACATTGTTTGTCACCATCTTTCCTTGGCTGGAAACCTCCCAAAACACATGAGGAAGGAAGGTCAGCAAACAGGACCTTGTTTCTGGATTCTTTCTTGATGGCTGCCAAAGAAAGGTTTGGAAACAAAGCAAGGAGCCTTTAGTTCAAATCTATTGGAGATTGCACTGTCCACAACTCAATTTCATGAAAAAGAGGAAAGATGCCCTGAAGACCCCCTGTCAAATAATGCACACACCTAAAGAAGCACAGGGTTCATCCTATCTGAAAACACCAGTGGGGGCAGATATGCCACTTGGAAATGCCAGGCGCTCACCCACATAGCTGTGGCATGCTTCACCATTGGAAATTCCCACACTGGAACTCATGTAAACTCAATTGGGCCACTGGCACCTTTCATGGGAGCAAGAGTTTTTCTTATTATTTAGGGGGAGAGAAGACTTCTCTCTCCAAAAATAATACCAAAAAGGTGTTTCTCACTTGAGTTATGATTAATGCTCCCTGGTTTCTGTTTTTACTGATTTTTACAGATAAATACATTTATTTTCTTGTCTGTATTTATTTTTAAATGAGGATAAAAACTGAAATTGGGTTTCTTTTTGAGTAATTCGTAATACTGTCTGCCATGACTCCCAGGCCAATAGCTGTCTGGATCGAAGGGTAAGGGGACTAAAAAAGAAAGGAATTTTAGTTAAGAGGCTTTAACAGTAGTAGATATGCACAAGGTTGATAATGAAATGTGCATGTTTTCTTATAAGTGCATTGATTTATCTTCAGTGGGTGTACAACATTGAAACCTATTCAGCATTCAAGCATGAGTGCATATTTATCAATTAAATAAATGTGGAAATATACTAATTTCAGATTCATTTTTCCACAAAACCCAAAATAAATATGGATTAATACGGACAAAATTTGCAAAAAATAAAGATGGATAAATACAGACGAAAAATGTCAAAAAAATAAATACCATAAAACCGGGAGCCCTAGTTACCATTAGCCTTGTTCTTCTTTAGTTGTGCATGGAAGACTGCACTGTAAAATTCAACAATTGACCCCATTTTTATAAGAAAATATATTGGTGGGGGATTTCTCCTACCCCGCATGACTCCTAAACACAGTAGTGATATCTGAGCTTGCTTCACTCCACTACATCAATATTGGATGGGCTTTAAGTCGGGGGGAGGGTCAATTTCTTATTACTTACTCCCCAGTTTCTATGGGATGAGTAAATAAAATGAAAGTGAAAGTAAGGATGTTCCAATGCCGCTCACTCCTGAATGTGTGGCATTGGACACACTGCCGTTCTGCCCATCTGGGCCATGTCTTCTTAATCAGCTAGATGGAGTAGAAAGAACCCCACTGCTCATGGGCCTCGACTCACTGCAAATAAAAAAGAGGCCTCAGGCACTGTCAGCAAAACATGAGTTATTTGGTTTTTTTCATTTTTCTGGTTGGGCTTTAGGAGCCCCCTCTGCCCTTTAAGCTTCCCCTTCCCCACGCACCACAGGGGCTTCTGTTACATCCCAGGTATTTGTTGCCTCTCTGAACCTATATGTATGGCATAAAGGCATATTACAGTGTAATGTACGTGCACCCACAACAACAAAAAAACTATTGGCTTTGCAAATGCTTGTTAGCTCAGATAAATTACAACCATATTTTTGTTGTTAATAGTGAGAATTTTAAATGTTTACATTCTGAAAATATTAGACTGTGAATTGAACTTTACTAAGTTCTGAAGGGTTCGGTGTCTTCATAATGTATCAGTTACTCCTGTTCTTACACTCACACCACTTTCCCCTGCGGTCTCTCAGAAACGTTTGTCATATCCATATTTCGGCAGCAGTGTAACTCTTTCACACACTTTCCCGTAGAATCAATACAATTACAATTGGCACATATGACCATTGTTTTGTACCCTCTGCAGAGAGGCCAGGATTGGGCATGTCTTCTGAACACAATTCTTTGTAAGGACTGAAGGCTCCGATTATGCTTCTCATTTTCTTTACTGAAAATTCTCAGCAGCCAATCAGAAAAGTAAAAACAAAATACACACTACAATACCCATCAACCCTAGTGGGTATCACATGACAACCATAGAGTATATCCTATAGAAGGAACACAACAGAATACTACATCCTCTTTCTTTGCTGCTCCGCAGCCAGTTAAGTGCATTATTGTCTTCATGTTAATTTACATTTCATTGAGCTTTCTTTCATGCTTATTCTGTTGAGCTATGCATTTACTAGCCTGTTTCTTGTCTATTTGATGCTTTGTGCAGCGCTCCTCGTGCTCTGCTACTTGCTCCTGCTGTGAGCCTCAAGAGTCTGGACCTTTTGCCTGTTCTTTCTCCCGGTGCGTTGTTGTCATTCCTGGCGGGGGGTGTTTGCTCGCTAATGCGGCTTTATTCCATGTTGCCGCTTCGGTGTCTTTCTGCCTTTAGCGCTGGTACTGCGCTTGGCTTTGTGCGGATCTGTTGCTGCGATTGTCCGCATATTTTGTCCTGCATTTATCGCGCTTTTCGCGCTTTGTTCAGTATTTTGTCGGTGGGAGCGCTCTTCGCCTCCCCGGCCGGGTGCTGTGCGCCTGAGTCGTTTAGTGGGAAATGGGGAAACAAGGGAACCCTACTCACAACGGAACCAGGGCAAAGTGTATATCCAAAGAACAATGGTTCCTGTGGCATACGAATTTATAGAATATACAATACTCAACAGCTTAAATAAGCAATATTCACTTGTAGCAGAGAAGGGTTTGGCAGAAAAAGAAACACACATATGCAAAATTTATAAGAAAGACTTCTTATATTTCAACTCATGAAAAGTGTCCATATTTACAACAGCAACACATATACAAAAGGTTGTATGTACAGTGTAAAGTGCAGTGCGTCCCAAGTGATTTTGTGAACAAAAACAAAACAAACACAAATAATAAATGATCTATACAGTTTTGCGTTATGGGTATTAACACAGGGAAATTACCAAGCAATATGATACAATAATTGCTAGCAGTGACTATATGAAATCACAAATCACTGTGCTAAATGGGTTCCTTCCCTATAGCGTCGACGGCGTTTCGACCTGCTTGATGGAGGTCTCGTCAGGACTAAGCAGTGAGGGACATCTAGGGAAAAGGTGAGAGTGGTTGTTAATATGTGTGGTTGCTGTACTCTATAGTATTGTGTGGACTTAAAAATGGGGATTATAATACCTCGTAGTGTCTCGACTTAACGCAACCCATGCGTGATAAAATAAATTAAATCGGACTTACAGTGTACCCAGCCGGGCACTGTTGAGAAAAAAGATAGAACATTTGTTAAGACTCACGAACGCTGTGGGGCAACGTTACCATTGGGCCAGTCATGGTATAGTAAAGCCACTTACCACTGTGGTTGCTCGTGGTAATTGAGTCTGGTGGCACTCAGGTTGCAGTTGGAGAAGCAGGGTAATACCTGGTGAAAAAGGGCCATGTGGTGAGAATGATGTATTATCACGGGAGAGGGTGGTGTGGGACAGGGTGTCTCAGAGCTTACCTGCTCTTCGGACGAGGAATCGCTCGATCGCACTTTCCCGGTCGGCTGTTTGGTAAACAGTGGAGTTCCGGGTTTAGTGCGTCAGCGCGTCTATAACGTGACATGTGCGCGCGCATCTAGAGGGGCGGGAGTAGTGCTAGCGCGTCATTGTTGTAAACTTACGAGCAATGTGGGGGCACGAGCATGGGAGCAGTTTTTGCTCCAAATTTGGCAAATATTTACATGAACAAAGTGGAGAATGATCTTGTACTGTGTGAGAAGAATCCTTTCTATGCCAGCATTAATTGCTGGTATAGATATATAGACGACATTTTTTTCATTTGGAGAGGGAATGAAGAGGAGTTTGAGAGTTTTGTTTTATATCTGAACACCATCCAAACACATTTGACCTTCACATCTACCATACAGAAAGATACCATCCCATTTCTGGATTTAAACATCCAACATGATGAGAACAAACTATACACATCCCTTCATAGAAAACCTACTGAAAAGAATACTTTATTGTCTTATAAAAGTCAACACCCCAGGGCATTGAGAGATGGATTGCCCTTTGGACAATTCCTGAGGATCCGTCACAATTGTGCCCGTAGAGAGGATTATCTGAAGGAAGCAGAAATATTGAAAAATAAATTACTCACAAGAGGTTACCCCAACAAAATAGTCAAACAATCGCTCAAACGTGCCTGGTATTGCCCCCGAGAAGAACTTTTGATCACCAGACCAAAAGCCAAAATGGAGAAAATAGTATGCGTAACTACTTTCGGAACTCATACCAACAAAATCCGGAAGAGTATTACGAAAAATTGGGATATTATACAAAGCATTGATCCCTCAATTGAGGTGCCCTTGTTTGCGTACAAAAGAGGGAAAAATTTGAAAGATCACCTAGTCAGATCTTCCAATGAAAAGACCACTAAGACAGGGGGCACATTAGAAACACTTTGGAATCTTCCACCAATTCTAGGCCACCATCCCTGTGGAAATTGTGTGATCTGTCCATTGACAGAAAAGACAAACATCTTCAAATTTGGAAACTTTGAACATACACTCAAGTTATTTTCCAATTGTAATACACGCAATGTTGTATACTGCATTTGGTGCCCCTGTGGTCTGTCCTACATTGGACAGACGCAACAATCGGTTAAGGCGAGAATAGGACAGCATCGAAGTCGCATACGAAAGGCAGTTCTGACAGCTCCATTGGTATGCCACTTTCAAGAAAAAAATCACTCTGCAGACCAGTTGAAATGGCAAGTCATAGACATTGCTACTGTACCTGAGAGAGGTGGTGACATTTCACAAATATTACAACGTCGTGAATGTCACTGGATTGACAGAGTCAATTCCATCAACAAGGGGCTTAATTCTGCTGATGAATGGAGAGGATTTGTGTCCAGTTTGACAAACTAACTGTGACAAACTTTCTAGCCAAACTTCCCTGTACCAACATGAGGTAGAACTATGTATTGTATGGTGGTTTACTGTATGCATGGGAGAATCATTGTTCTGTGACGAGTACATCAATATGATTGGTATAGTTGTGAACTTTACATAGTACGCTGACTTAATCATGCTTAAAATAGCTTGTAAATGTGGTAGCACATATTACTGTTATAACCTTTATGTGCAGCTTAATTTTACTAAAAAGCGATAAGTACTGTTTTAAATTTGTATATAGAGAAGATAAATGGAGTGTTAATCTATGATTCCTAGGTTGACATAAGTTGTGCATTTACGATACAACATCCTAATACCCATACAAAGGCATACTTCATTACCAGTGCGTGGCGAGTTGCCTTGGGAATTGATACATAGCACACGATCTTGCGCACCCGCCTCCCTTGCAAAAACGCTAGTTTACAACAATGACGCGCTAGCACTACTCCCGCCCCTCTAGATGCGCGCGCACATGTCACGTTATAGACGCGCTGACGCACTAAACCCGGAACTCCACTGTTTACCAAACAGCCGACCGGGAAAGTGCGATCGAGCGATTCCGCGTCCGAAGAGCAGGTAAGCTCTGAGACACCCTGTCCCACACCACCCTCTCCCGTGATAATACATCATTCTCACCACATGGCCCT
The DNA here is from genome assembly GCF_964263255.1 of Lissotriton vulgaris. Classification (NCBI taxonomy): domain Eukaryota; kingdom Metazoa; phylum Chordata; class Amphibia; order Caudata; family Salamandridae; genus Lissotriton; species Lissotriton vulgaris. The sequence goes on from NC_141695.1 coordinate 1,741,586,062, forward strand.
TTTTCACCAGGTATTACCCTGCTTCTCCAACTGCAACCTGAGTGCCACCAGACTCAATTACCACGAGCAACCACAATGGTAAGTGGCTTTACTATACCATGACTGGCCCAATGGTAACGTTGCCCCACAGCGTTCGTGAGTCTTAACAAATGTTCTATCTTTTTTCTCAACAGTGCCCGGCTGGGTACACTGTAAGTCCAATTTAATTTATTTTATCACGCATGGGTTGCGTTAAGTCGAGACACTACGAGGTATTATAATCCCCATTTTTAAGTCCACACAATACTATAGAGTACAGCAACCACACATATTAACAACCACTCTCACCTTTTCCCTAGATGTCCCTCACTGCTTAGTCCTGACGAGACCTCCATCAAGCAGGTCGAAACGCCGTCGACGCTATAGGGAAGGAACCTATTTAGCACAGTGATTTGTGATTTCATATAGTCACTGCTAGCAATTATTGTATCATATTGCTTGGTCATTTCCCTGTGTTAATACCCATAACGCAAAACTGTATAGATCATTTATTATTTGTGTTTGTTTTGTTTTTGTTCACAAAATCACTTGGGACGCACTGCACTTTACACTGTACATACAACCTTTTGTATATGTGTTGCTGTTGTAAATATGGACACTTTTCATGAGTTGAAATATAAGAAGTCTTTCTTATAAATTTTGCATATGTGTGTTTCTTTTTCTGCCAAACCCTTCTCTGCTACAAGTGAATATTGCTTATTTAAGCTGTTGAGTATTGTATATTCTATAAATTCGTATGCCACAGGAACCATTATATGAGTCGTTTAGTGGAGCGGTAGATAAGGGAGAGGACGCACGTCGTTCCGGCGCTCAGTCCTCTTTTTTTCTGGCATTGCTTCTGGCTGTTCCGCGCTGGCGTGGTGGCCATTTTGTTTGTTTATTTCCCGATTTTGCCGTTTTTCGGGATTCAACGAGCGCAGGGGCAGCGCTGAACATTGCTCTATCCCACCAAAGCATGCCACCCTCACATGACGCTCAAGTTTACATTTTAAGGACCTGGGCTGTATACTACTGCATAGGCTTTGCCTAGAGTGGTGCTGTTAGGCAAGCCCTCCCTCCACATTCAATACATGTTGCTCACAGGGGTCTTGCGTCCCTGTGTTGCTGTGGCTTGCCTGGGGTTTCGCCACTCCCCCTTATTGTATGACTGTCTGCTTACTGACTTTTCAGGGTTCTTCTTTTTTCTGTGCAGTCAGTGCAAATATTGCTCCAAATTTTCCTCTGGTGGATTTATCTGTCACTTCTACGTGGCATTATGTATGACTATTATTATGAGGATGAATACTTTGAGAAGGACCCCTCTGAGTCTTTGGAGCATGAGCTGGATGAGGCTCTCTGTGTAGGGGTCCAGCACTCCATCAATAAGGCCATGGCCAGGGCTGTTGAACCCTTAAAACAGCATTTGTGTAACTATGCCCTGCAGCAGGGCTGGCTTCCAGGGTCTTCGTCCCGTTCTGCATCTGGCGGGAAAGGATCTAACAACCCGCATTCTTCAGATTTTGCCAAGTTAGCCAAAGCGTTGGCTACTGACCATTCTTATGGCTCTTCCTCAAAGGATACTTCTTCTAGCTCGCCTCTCAGCGATGATGGTAATACCACCTCTAATACGGCGTCTGAGCTGGAGGCGTACCCTCCTCCAGCTAAAAAGAAACACAAGGAACGTTTTGTGGATGCTCCTTCCCATCCAACTTTGCTTAATTTTGATCCCATGGCTATTGTCCACCCTAATTCCTCCTCCTGGCTTTCCTCTACCGAGGTTGCAGAGTATGTACAATCACATCTGTGTCAAGCCTTTGATAAAGATGTCCGTGCGAGGCTGCGTTCCGAATGCCCCAGACCAGATTTAGCAGACAAAGTGGCAGACACCCCAGAGGTGGATCCATCCATGCTTACATATTTAAGGAAATACACAAAGGATCCTAAAAACGGAATCGATCGTGCATGGCGATCCTGTCAAGATAAACTACTTGATTTATCTGGTCCCCTTACCAAACTTCTGGACTTGAGTTTAAATCTAAAACCTCTGGGCAGATCATTAATCCTGACGATCTGATCGGATGGGCTCAGCGCGCCATCTGTCAATTGGGCAATGTTAATTGTGCCATGTCCTGTGAGAGTCGCCGCTCTATCCTTTTGAAACTCGACCCTAAGTTGGCAGAGTTGTCTACCTCGGAGTCAGGCCCCTTGGCAATAGGTCTTCTCTTCAGGCAACCTTTTTTTGAAGGAGCTGACTAAATTTGTCTCAACTTTCAGTGGTCTTGACAAGGTGCAAGGTTCTCTAATGCGGGCTTTCCACTCAGTTTTTGGCCAGGTCGGACGACATTGGGGCGGTCGCTTAGCCGCGGTTACCAGCAAGGCGCCTAGCGGGGTTATAACTCCGGCGGCGGGAAGTATCAGGACTCCAACTCCTCCTCCTTCTATCCTACCCGTGGTTCCCGCAATAACAACAGGAAAGGTTGCTATGGAGGCAACCCATTTACCGACCACATCAGCGTTTTCTTCAGTTCCAATGGCAGGGCATCTGGTATGAGTACAAAGTCCTACCTTTCGGCCTCTCGTCAGCACCTTGGTGCTTCACAAAGCTTCTGAGGCCTGTAGTCGAGGTTCTTCAAGCCCGAGGCGTTTGCCTCATAATCTATCCGGACGACATCTTCATCATTGGTCAATGTCCTCGCCTAGTAAGGCAGCATCTTGCCTGGACCATAGATTTCTTTGTTGCAACTCTGGGTTTCTTGGTCAACCCTCAGTAATCACTGCTGATTCCGTCTCAGTCTATCGAGTTCCTGGGGTTTCTAGTCAACTCCATGACTTGTCAACACCTCTTGCCCAATCAGAAAATCAGTTCGATCAAAAGAGAGTTGAGGTTCATTTTGAACAAGCAGACTGTGTCCTTGAGGTCTTTAGCCCGGGTCGTCGAGTTGTTAGCGTTTTCTATACAAGCGATCTTCCCGGGTCCCCTTCATTACCGAGCACTTCAACGGCTCAAGATTCGACATCTCTGGAAAGGCCTCAAGTATTCCGATCAGATTCCTCTCTCAGAGGAGGTGAGGTGGGAGATGTTGTGGTGGCTCGAACATATGGAGTTGTGGAACGGTTGAGCCCTATTCGGCACTACTCCGGAGGTGGTGATCGAATCCGATGTCAGTCGGTGGGGTTGGGGAGCCCGGTGCGGTCAAGTATCCACAGGCGGCCGCTGGTCTCCGGAGGAATTGGATCTCCACATGAACTGCCTGGAGCTTCTGGCAGGCTCCTTTGCGATCCGGTGTCTCTCGCCCCGTCAGACGAATTGTTACATCCTTCTCTGCATGGACGTGTCTGTGAACAAGTTGGGCGGGACCCAGTCCAGACTTCTAGCGGAAATTGCAAAAGACTTTTGCCACTTTTGCCTTCAGAACAAATTGCTTGTGGTGGCGGAGTACCTTCCAGGGTACAGCAACCAGGTTGCCGATTGGAATTCCAGACATCTCCGGGATTTCAGCGATTGGAGGCTTCACCCTCAAGTGTTCCGATAATTGACCAAGATGTGGGGTCCTTGCCAGATCAATCTGTTTGCCTCCAGACTCAACAAACAGATTCCAGTGTTCTTCAGCTGGCGTCCGGATCCGGAAGCTCTAGCCACAGATGCTTTTCTGCAGCTGTGGCCTCTAACGCTTTGTTATCCGTTCCCTCCGTTTGTGATGATTCTGAGGGTTCTGGCCCAAGCCAAGTGTTACCAATCAGACTTGATTCTGATCGCTCCTCACTGGAGGGCTCAGGCCTGGTTCACTGTACTTCTGGGAATGTTGTGTGCGATACCGGTCCTTCTCCCTCCGAGGTGGAATCTGTTGTTAGACCCTCTCAAATCTCCGCATCTGTTGGTAACCTCAGGCCAACTCATGCTGGTCGCTTGGCGAATTTCGGGGATCGATGGAAAGTCCCAGGCCTTTCAAGAGACGCTACCAGATTTATCAGCGTGGCTTGGTTGCCTAACACACACAAACGTTATGCTACAGCATGGAAACGATGGTGTGATTGGTGCTCTCAACAGGAGGTGGATCCCACTGCAGCAGATGTCTCCTTGGCAGTGATTTTTCTTGCATCCTTAGCTGCTTCGGGCCTAGCTTATCGCACTGTCAATAATTTCCAGTCAGCCATCTCGGTGGGTCCCGTGGCCATTGAGGGCAAGCCACTTGGTGAACATCCATTACTATGTAAATTACTCACGGGTATTCGGTTGGTTAAACCGCCGTGTTCTAAATATTCGGAGCTTTGGGATGTCTCCATTGTCTTACGTTTCTTGGTCTCCTGGCCAGTAAATCTGTGTTTGTCTCGTAAGCAGCTTTCTGCCAAACTCGCTATGCTACTTTGTCTAGTATCCTGTAAATGCGTTTCTGATATTCGTGCACTAGATCTAGCGGGTCGCAGATTCTCGCCCGAGGGTGTTACTTTTTTGGTCACCAGGTGCACTAAATGTAACACCACTTCTGTCACTTATCCTGTGTTTCCTGATAATCCAAAATTGTGTGTGGTACAATGTATCCGGGATAATGAGGTGAGTACTGCAGGTTTTCGTCAAGAAGTGGCAGGCCAATTGTTGATTGCTCTGCAGAAACCTTTTCGCCCAGTGACCCCAGCTACACTAGGAAGATGGGTGCGTTGGCTCATGGGCGAAGCGGGTATTGATGTTTCCAAATTTGGTGCTCATTCTGCTCGTGGTGGTATGGCATCCACGGCACTTTCTGTGGGAGTCAGTTTATTGGACATTATGAATCTAGCTGATTGGTCCTCTGACTCTACATTTAAAAGTTTTATTATAAACCTATTGTGAATGTTGCATCTGTTGTGGTGGCGCAGCTCTGAACTAGCAAAATCGGAGCCTCCGGTGCTGACATAGAATTCAAAATTTGCGAACATTTGTGACAAGAATTTTCAATTCTATTAAGGACACGGAGGCGAGGATTATCCCACCCGCAGCCACGGCTGGTAGTAGGTGTAACTGCAGGGCGGGGACGTAGGGAGGGGCAGGGTGGGGGTTGTAATGTATGGATTACGGACTATAACAGGTAAGTAAACATATAAATAAATAAAACAAATTTCGTTGTGTGCACTGCATCGCATTTGGTGATGCAGTGCACACAACAAAATTAATTTTATTTATTTATAAATGTACTTACCTGTTATAGTCCGTAATCCATACATTACAACCCCCCACCCTGCCCCTCCCCCTCCCTACATCACTGCCCTGCAGTTACACCTACTACCGGCCGTGCCTGCCCACCCGTAATTCAGTACTGTAATGTCTGCCTTGCATTGTTTATATACTACAATGTATATTTATGCTGTTTTTAGGTCTCGCCTATTATTATATCCCGCAGGAATTATTAGGTGAGTATATAGTAGGCAAAACAAAATCTCTACTAAGTGCGGATTACATCCAGTTCATGTGATGCACTTGTGTGAGACACGCGTGCACGTCAAACCCATCAGCCTCGCACCCATTTGCTTCCCGAGCCAGGCATCAGAAGCATCAGACTTCAAAGGAATCCCTTCCGCTCCCCCCCCGCCACACCAGCCACGTCACAAACCACCATTTGTCGCATCATCGCATCAGACCCGCCAAAGCAATGCCGAGAGCTTCAGACTTCAAAAGAATGCTCTCTCCCGCCCACTCTGCGCAATACCAGAGGTTTTTTTTAATCATTTTTGCGCTCCACTAGCAGGCTGTTAGTGCTTTACAATCCCTCAAGCACTCACAAACGTCATGTCCATACAGTTGTGGCTCCGACTTGTTTTCTCGAGCATCTTTCATTTTCAGTGTTGTTTTTAATGTGTAGCCAGCTGGGGCTGAAATCAGAATCATTTTCAGTTTGGCATTCACACCATCGCACTTCAGACTTCAAAGGAATGCTCACCCCCGCCCCCCTCTGTGCAATGCCAGAGCTTTTTTTTAAATCATTTTTGCGTGCCACTTGCAGGCTGTTAGTGCCTTACAATCCCTGAAGCACTCACAAACGTCATGTCCATACAGTTGTGGCTCCGACTTGTTTTCTCTGGCATCTTTCATTTTCAGTTTTGTTTTTAATGCGTAGCCAGCTGGGGCTGAAATCAGAATCAGTTTTCAGTTTAGCATTCACACCATCGCCTGGGGGATGAAAGCATAGTAAAACGTGCAAATAGCAGCAATTTTGTGCGGGCACTTGAAACCCGACCAGTCTCGTTTTTGTTGTTGTTTGTTTTCATTCAAGCTAATTACAGTGGATGAATAAAGGTGATTCAGTCTATCGACTTTGTCTGGTTTAGACTTTTGTTTTAAAGTGCATGTAAAAAAGGTTAAGGTAATCTATGTCATTAGTATTTATATTCCTGCCTTTTGTTGTGGCTCATGGCGCCTCTCACAACTGCCCCTCCCCCACCCCCACCCCCACCACAGAGCGCGTCTCACGGCTGCACGGCCGTGTCATCGCTTTCACTTTCACAGCCGCGCAGCCGTGTCTCTTTAAACTTTTTTTGTATTGCTATTGAGTTCTATTTATTATTAGGCAGACAGTTTCACCACTGGGTATGACAGAAAGTAAGTTGCATGCTGTTCGTAGTAAACACGAAGGCCTATACATGTGATGAATATGGCAGGATGGATAATGTGCGTGTTGGCGGGGATGTGTTCATCCGGTGCTGTGTATTCTATTAGTAAAACAAACGTGAAATCTGCCCACTGCGACATTGCGCTCTCCCTAGAGCTTCTACATAAAAGGAAATGTATTAACTACAAAAGTGTACATGCGAACTTCCTGACAATTAACTCACAAATAACCTGTAAACACCAACAAGTAATGACACACTGTCTACACTAAAACTGTCTACACTAAATGTACAATGACTCATCTATCCACTCATATTATGGGATCATATTAATCTGCTTTACACACTCGCTGCAAAGCAAGCACCACAGTAGCTTTTTAATGAAGTCACTGTGCATCTATTCTAATTAAGCACCGCTATTTAATGTATATATTTGTTTCATGCACGTAGATTTTTTTTCATATAGGCGAGAGAGTATATCTGTGTGTAATACGGGAATACTATTTTTGGTTTTGATGACAATGTTATGTTTTACTGATCAGTGTTGTTTTCGGAATTATTTTCCATGTTCAAATAGAACTATGCAGCAACATAAAACTTAGAAGGCTATTCCATTTGTTGTACAGCGTTTGTTGTTCTATACACCGTGGTCCTCCAAATCCAACTCCACCCTCCAAATCCAACTCCACCCTCCAAATCCAACTCCAACTCCACCCTCCAACTCTACCCTCCACCCTCCAACTCCACCCTCCACCCTCTAACTCCACCCTCCAACCTCCAACTCCACCCGCCAACTCCACCCTCCACCTTCCAACTCCACCCTCCAACTCCACCCTTCAAATCCAACTCCAACTCCACCCTCCAACTCCACCCTCCATCACTCAGGGGCACCACCACATCACTCAGGGACACCACCACATCCCTCGGGGACACCACCACATCACTCGGGGACATCACCACATCACTCAGGGACCCCACCACATCACTCTGGGACACCACCACATCACCTAAGAGCACCACCCCAATTTCTCAGGAACACCACCACATCACTCAGGAACACCACCACATCACTCAGGGGGTATACAACGGTTACCATGCATTTTTTACAACGCGGTACCGTTACCACGCTACTTTTACCACGCAGGTCGTTACAACGAAATTCGCTGGGGGGCGTTCCAGGATAGTAAATACTTTAATTTACTATCCAACTCCTTTCCCTAGAGTCCACGGGGACTGGAGTTGTAATAGTAAGTTAAATAATTTACTATCCAGCGCCCCTCCACGCAAGTCGTTGTAACGACTTGCGTGGTAAAAGTAGCGTGGTAACGGTACGCGTTGTAAAAGTACGCGTGGTACCGTCATACATCCCACATCATCACTCAGCACCACAACAGCTCTGTCCTTGCTTGCTACCAACAAGCATTGCCATAGCCAATAGGGCTCGCATTAGGAAAGTGTAAGCTATTGGGGTTGTGAATAACAATGCTATTAATTGTTTACCCTTCCCTAATGTTATATATCTTTTTCTGGAAGTGTGGCATTACGGCTTTGTCTTTCAATTTCAGGTTCTGATCTCAAGTGAGGTTTGCTGATTTGTACCTTTTGAAGAGGATTTCGCCATCTCCAGGGAGATACTGTTTCATTGAAGCTGCCTCAAGTTTATCTTTTCTGCCCATTGGCCTGTGGTTTTACTTCTGAAGATTGTACTCTTCTTTCCAGTGATTGACACATTTCAGACTGTATTTATTTTGGACTTAACTGTTTTTTCACACAAAGACAGAGGATGTAGTATTCTCTTGTGTTCCTTATATAGGATATACTCTATAGTTGTCATGTGATACCCACTAGGGTTGATGGGTATTGTAGTATGTATTTTGTTTTTACTTTTCTGATTGGCTGCTGAGAATTTTCAGTAAAGAAAATGAGAAGCATAATCCTCGCCTCCGTGTCCTTAATAAAATTGAAAATTCTTGTCACAAATGTTCGCAAATGTTGAATTCTGCATTGACGGGTTCTGTGAAAACTCGTTCTACCTTCAGCCTTAGAATTAGATCCTGAGTTCTGATAAGTGCACCGTTATAAACACCCAACCTCGAACGCCCTGCTTGTATTATACAACAGTAACATACTTCATAAAAAAGAATACAGAAAAATTAAAAAAGCAAGATTAAGTAAACCACGTGAAATGTAAACAGGAGCTGCATGCTGACTCGAATTACCTTAACTGTTTTTAGAAATATTGTTTAAAAAAATGACCCCGTGTTTTTGACTTTAAAGGTAAGGACATAAAGATATGAGCCCTTTCAATGCCTGTTTTTGATTTCTGCCGAGTCTGAGATCCCGAGAGACCCGCCCCACTTAAAGCCTTGAGGGATTCCGCAACCATTTTGAAATAGAAAGATGTGCGGAGCAGTATGCTGCGCCTTTCTAGGTTCCAAGCTGTAAGAACCGTGGGTAGGAGGAGGAAGAAGAAAGCGCGAGACAAAGGATGCCTTTTAAATGATTAAAAGGCATGAGAGCTCAGTGCGCAACGGGTGCTTTTTAGGGCACGGAATGAACGAGTCATGTGTCTTGAATAACAGGATGTTGAGCCGACGCCGAGTTTCGAACCGGTTTCAGTTCTAAAGTTTGCAAAGCTCTCCCGGGGAGGGGGCACTGCAAACACATGACGTCTTGACTTAGGGCACGCTGCTAACATATTCTCTCCTGAGTTAGGGTACACTGCTAACAACATATTCCTTCCTCTAACGGAGCCAGTTGTACCCATGTACGCAGGGCTTTAAGTGGGATGAAAAACTGGGGTGTCTCTCAAAGGGGCGTGTCAATGTAATTAAGGGTGTATCTTAAAAACACATAAGCTAAAAATCTGTGCTTAGCTTGTTGTGCCGCCCAACTTTTATTTTGCTGTTCCGGTCATTGACACAACAAGTCACGTCATACCTACAAGTCAGGACTATTGGCTTTGTCAATGGTTGTTAGTTGCTTAAGATAAATAAGCAGCAACTATGGCTTGTATATAATATTGAAAACACTTCCACTTCCACTTAAAGCCCTGGTGACACCACGACAATATTTGCTGCTCCTGAGTTTCAAAAAAAGAGAAAGGAAATCCAGAGAGAAAATGACTCTCTTTAAAGGATTTCCCTTCCCCTACAACGCTCAGCACACGCACATGGATGTTGTGCCTGCTGTCACTGCAGTCCGGAGGAAAAAAACGGACCGCCTGTGCCAGGGCACAAAACAAAGCCCGATAGAGACCCGCTTTAAAAAACTGCCGGTGCTCAGCACCGGTGAGACCCGGCCCACTTAAAGCCCTGCGTGTACGCGACCTGCGATGGTTTACAGGTGTGCTGGGACTCGAACCTGCGGGCGCCAGGGCTCGGAGCCTGTGGTACTCACCGGTCCGGGCTTTAGGCTCGCCTTTGACTCCGGCCTCCAGGGCGGGCAGGAGCCCCTCGTCGGACCCGCGGTCCTCCTGCCCCAGCGCGCTCTCGGGCGCATGCGCGGACTTCTCTCCCTTGCCCATGGTCAGAGGGTCCCTGCGCTGCTGCTGCCGCACTGAGGTTGGACGGGTAGATGTTTCTGTAAATACTTTTCCAGCCCTGACACACAGAGGAGGCGTCGCCCAGGCAGCGACGGCAAAGACGAGAAACGAAACCCAGTCCCGAGTTGGCAGAGAGCCACAGGGTACACAGGCGCGTTCACCGCCCCATGACGCGCGCATTCATGAGCTTGCAGATTGCTGAAAAGTGACACTTCTATGGTTCAATGTGGATATGAGTGACGTCACTGACGTGCTAATGTCAAATGAGTGACACTTTCCCTGGGGTAAACTAAAGCAAGCCCAGACTTGAGAGACTGTGAATTTTCTGTTCCTGTATACCTCACCCAGCAATCAACATATGCAGGGACATTTTATATATATATATTTTTTTTTGGGGGGGGGGGGGGGGGCTAGTTGTAACAGCTTTGAATTTAGGATACCGTTTCATCTCTTTCATGCTCTCTTTGCCCATGCACAGGACAGTGATCCACATTCCAAATCTGTTTGCACCGCAGCTAATACTCATTGCCAGTGACGTGTGGTTTTAAAATTATAATGCAGCAGCTGCTCGCTAATATTGCAAATAGCAGCCCATCCCCCCAACCCAGTTCTCAAATGTGAGGTCCTCTTTTGATCTAAAACAAGCATTTTTAAGGATGTTGCATAGTCACATCTCTCACATGAAAGGAAAGCAGTATTTAAAACAAGCTGTTTAAGAACTGTTCAAGGACATTTGGGCAAGACTCTCTGCAGAGGAGCTGGCTCAATAGGGGGGCGGGGGGGGCGGAGCTCTATTGGGGGGACGCCCTGAAAGGCTGGGGTCCTGGGGCCAGTGCACACTTTACCCCTGAATTTAAACAGCTCTGAACATATGCCTAAGACTACCCAGCCCAATTTCTTGATTTGCTAATGCTTGTAAGCAGTATCAGATCAATAATTAGAAACACTGTTTTCTCTATTAATAATTAGAATTCAAAGTATTTGAATGCTGAGATTTTTAGACTGTGAATTGGAGACTGCTGGGAGTGTGGATGGAATCTTGGTCTTCAGAGTGCCCCAGTCACTCCTGTTCTGAAATATAAACAAGGACTGAGTCAGCACGCAACTGTCCGGCTACCTCGAGGACAACAACATCTTAGACCCGTCCCAGTCCGGATTCAGAAGAAACCACAACACCGAGACAGCCCTCATCGCTGCCCCAGACGACATCCGGCTCCAACCAGACAATAGCAAAACATCAGCCCTCATCCTCCTGGACCTGTCAGCCGCCTTCGACACGGTCGGCCACCACACACTAAAGACACGCCTCCAAGAAGCCGGAATCCAAGAGAAGGTCCTGGACTGAACATCCTTCCTCTCCGGCAGAACTCAGAGCATCCGCCTCCCACCCTTCCGATCCGAAGCCACCAACATCATCTGCAGCATACCCCAAGGATCATCCCTCAGCCCAATGCTGTTCAACGTCTACATGGCCCCCCTCACACACGTCACCCGCCAGCACAACCTCAACATCATCTCCTACACGACGACACCCAGCTCATCCTCTCCCTCACCAAGGACCCACACACCGCCAAAACCAACCTCCATGAGGGAATGAAGGCCGTCGCCGAATGGATGAGGAGCAGCCGACTAAAACTGAACTCTGACAAGACGGAGGTCCTCATCCTCGGACCCATCCCCTCAGCCCGTGATGACTCCTGGTGGCCGACCACGCTGGGAACAGCACCAACACCCACCAACCATGCACGCACGCAACCTAGGAATCATCCTCGACTCCTCCCTCTCCATGTCGAAGCAGGTCAACACCGTCTCCTCCTCCTGCTACAACACCCTCCGCATGTTCGGCAGGATCTACAAGTGGATCCTTACCGAAACAAGAAGAACAGTGACACAGGCCCTCGTCAGCAGCAGGCTGGACTATGGCAACACACTCTATGCAGGAATCCTGGCCAAACACCACCGACGACTGCAACACATCCAAAACACCTCCGCCCGGCTGATCCTCAACGTCCCTCGCCGCAGACACATCAACCCCCACCTGAGATACCTTCACTGGCTCCCCTTCAACAAGAGGATCACCTTCAAACTCCTTACCCATGCACACAAAGCACTCCACAACACCGGACCAGCCTACCTCAACATCAGACTCGGTTTCTACACCCCCACCCGCCAGCTCCGCTCCGCCAGCCTCGCCCTCGCCTCTGTCCCCCGCATCCAAAGAATGACCTCCGGCGGCAGATCCTTCTCCTTTCTCGCCGCCAAGACCTGGAACACCCTCCCTACCCACATTCGACATACCCAAGACCTACTGGCCTTCAGAAGACTCCTCAAGACCTGGCTCTTCGAGCACTAGTAGCACCCCCTCCCTCAGCGCCTTGAGACCCTCACAGGTAGGTAGTGCACTCTACAAGTACAATGATTGATTGATTGATTGAGTCACTGACATGGATTAATGGAAGGGAAGGGTTTCCTGTCTTTCTGTGCACTCTTTAGAGAGGCCAATGATTGAATGAACATGTGGTCTGAACATCCTTTGAGGCTCCAGCAGGCACTGTCAGAAGTTCTCACTGCATAAATCCCCACCTTAGAGCTTTCGGTCATGCACACCACCCATAACATGAAAATACACAGACATATAGAGACAACTTGGTTCACCTCTTATGCACGAAACGTCTACAAGAGTCACACATTGAATGGAACTAAACTACAGAAACAACCCGGTTAAAATATACATATCTCTGACATGGATTACCCGTTTAAAAATGATAAAATCTACCTGGGCCACTGTGCTAGTGTCTACATATCCAAGTGGCACTCTGGGTGCGCCGGCCAGGCTGCGTCTGTGTGGGTGTCAGAATCTCAGACAGCAGCAGGGTTGGACTAGGAGAGAAAATAGGCCTAGGCTCTAAAATAAAATTGGAACCCACCAGCAGATTAAAGAGCTGAAAAATTGACCCACATATGCAAATCAGGTCTGTTTTAAACTTGTAAGGACAAGCTGTATAGGTGTCTTGCAATCTATGGGAGTCTACATGCTTTTGGGCTTGCTTCAGGCAATAATGTAAAACAAGCATTTACAATGCAATGGTTTTGCCTTTGTTAAAGTTAGAGCGATTGGCATTGCTCTTGACATTATTTTTATTTATGTTTTTTTTTAACATAAATAAATGGCATTGTCATTTACAATGCCACTAGCTTTATCTCTCGCAAATGACACACACCAACACCCACAGAGAGCCCCCCCAACACACACAACCCCCCCCCCCCCACACACACCCACACAGAGCCCCCCCACACACAGCCACACAAAGCCCCCCACACACACCCACACAGAGCCCCCCCACACACACACCTTCTGGCCCATTATCTTTTCTCCTCATCAAAATAACTGCCACACCCCTTTCTTTGTTCTGAAAGTGGTAGGTAGCAAGCCATTTCAAATCTAGGGGTCTGTGGCCTAAAGAGAACTTTCTGAGGGCATGGAAAGAACAGCAGTCTCCTTTTTCATGGATGAGCATCCCCTAGCTCGGTTCTTATGCTCCACCTGTCTTTCTTTGATACTTCCTCCATTCTTTCCATAGTGTCAACAGTAACAGACTGATATCTTGTAAAAACAGAAGGGTAACTGGATTAAGGCCAGTACTGCTTGCTCTATCTTTCAATCCCTAAACATGACAAATTAACTCCTAATTTGCCAATTGAATGTATTCTACATTTTTGTGTTACTGTGTAGTACATAAAAGTGACAATACAAATGCAAAGTATTGATTACATGTGTGTAATACAGCACTTCCAATATGGACTAAAGCTTCTTGTTTGATACCCATTTTGGGTGGGAATTAAGGTATTTTACATTATTTCTGGGAATATAAACACAAAAAGACATTCAAAATTTACAAATATAAAAACCCTAAAGGCAATGCATGTTCATTTGTAAAGCGAAATGTCTATTTTGGAAGTACTTGCTACAAAATTGGAAAATAAAATCATTAATCGTGGTAAACCAGTTTTAAAAACCATGTAGAAAAATACACATCCATTAAAATGGTATAAAAATGATGGAGAAATGGATCTTTTGGGCCTAAATGATGCCATCATGTCAACCTATCGATTACCAACACCCCTGAAATATGTTTTTTTAGGATTTGTCAATGGGCAGTCCATCATGGCAAGACTCCATTATGCTCAATAATTGTCAATGGTACATGTTATATTAGCGATATGCGAATAGCTAGCAATACACATTCTTTTAATATATACCATCTAGTAGCCAGTCGTACCTTCCCGTGACATTGAAGGATTCCATCATCGCCCGCACCAACCCCTCCATGGTGAGAGACCTGCCCGGTCGAGGGGGGGAGGGGGGGGGGGTGTATGTGCCTACATTGGGCCATTGGCCCCTTTTATCCCCCCCCTCGCCCTAACTAGCCTACCCCTTGATTTGGTGGAGGTTCGCCTCATTTCAGAGGGTGCCAATCCTAGTCTGCATGCAGATGGGGGCGGGGAGAGCCTCCTGCCTCGGACGGCGTTTTACTCGGCCTGGGGCCTTTATCTTCATAGTGTAACAGGCCAAGTTCAGGAAAGCTGTTTTCTGGAATGGGTTGGGCCTCCGAATCTGACAAAAGTATCCGATCGGGCATTGAGCTGAAGCAGGAGCAGGCGGCAAAATGCTCAATGATGGTGGACGAGTGGGGCAGTCAGCATCAAGGATTAATCTGTCTACAGACCTCCGACAGGCTGCCACCTGTAATAGCCACATCACTGGCATTAACATAGCAAAAGACGTTTGGCCATGGCCCCCACCATCAAACCTCTTCCTGTGCCTCGGGGGCTTGGACGGCGAACCCGTGCTCTTCGGGGTGGGGGGCGCGGGGGGCCAATGTGCAAGCCGTGTACGGCAGAGAGTGTCTGGGGGGGGGGGGGGGGAGTGGGCGGGGGTCGCGTCTGAAAATAACAGCCCCTGGCAGTACAAACCCACACAAACACTGACACGGGTAGTGAGCTGAACCCTTCCCCCCACGGACTGGAGCGGAGACGCTGAAAATACCAGGCGCGGGACGGTATGCTCACACACCGGGAGGAAGTGACCTGTAAGCAGGGCCCTACACCACACCCCACCCCCACTCGAATCTGCAGAACAATGCAGCTAGGCTAGCTGGAGGGAAAGATCTAAAAGGGAGTCCGCGCGTCGGAATGAGACACGGATAGTGATTTTGGGCGGGGGGGGGGGGGGGGGGGGTGCAAAAAAATCAAGCATGCTGTCAAATTGGTGCGCTCTACCTTTAAAAACCTAAGGCGTGCAGGGGGAAACAACTGCATGCGGCAGGGGCAATGCGCGAACCTTCCCTCACAGTGATCATCGGGTTTCTTAATCAGTAGCAGCACTGAAGCACCCTACCCCACCACCCGAGGGGACTCCGGGGCCTCGTGCTACAAACACAGGCAGAACCCGAGATCCTGCCCCGTATCACAGAGTTCTCACTGAACTCCCAGGAATGGCCCAGTTCCGTCCGTCCCAGGAAGAGGATCGTGCATCGTAAACCCTTTGAGAATCCTGGAAAGCTGCAACTCGCCGCGGCCTTGTTGCGCTCAATGCACACCCGCAGAACGCGACAGCCTCGATCCTGCTTCTAAACACGTATAGAGACCCGGACAGGAAGCAAGCACAACACAGAAGAAATGCGACAAAAATACACAACTGACAAAGTAAAATAACACTTATAAAATGTCGTTTACACACACACAGGAGAAACGGCACTGCGGGAACGGGAGCCGAGGCAGCGGTAGGGGGCGGGAACGGGGCCGGGGAGACACGGAGAGCGGGAGAGGGGGTGGGAACCGGCAAACATTTCGCTCACCTTCCGCACCCGACGCTTGAGCAGTGCCTCCGCTGCAAACACTCGCTCCCCAACAGCCGAGAGCTCCATGTCCGTCCCGTTCCCTACAGTGCCGGCAATGCCGGACCAGACTCGGGGGCGTTCCCGGCGTCGCGTGACGTCGGCAAAAGCCAAAGAATGTCGGGAACGCCCCCGTGTCTGGTCCGGCATTGACGGACAGGCCCCTCGTCCAATGGCAAGGCTCCATTTACGGAGCCAGCCAATGAATGACGAGGGCCGAGCCAAAGCACACTACAATTCTCATCAGGTTTTCGCCTGCGCGAAAAAGCTGCGCAGAAAGCGCAGCTTTCGCCAGGCAAAACCTAAAAAGGGGAATCAACAGTAAAAAAAAAACGTTCCAAGCAACCTGTAAAACAGGCCCACAAACGGCCAAATGGCAACGCACTCTATGCAGGGACAACAGCCAAGCTACAGAAAAGACTACAACGCATACAGAATGCCTCCGCAAGCTTCATTCTGGACATCCCCCACCACAGCCACATCACCACCCACCTGAGAAACCTGCACTGGCTCCCCATCAACAAAAGGATCACGTTCAAGCTCCTCACCCACGCACACAAAGCGCTCCACAACGCCGGACCGAATAACTCAACAAACGCCTCTCGTTCTACACCCAGCCTCACCCTCGCCACCATACCACGTACCAGAACAACAACAACAGGCGGCAGATCTTTCTCCTACCTCGCCGCCAAGACCTGGAACTCCCTCCCCACCCACCTCCGACTGACCCAAGACCTTCTCACCTTCAGGAGACCCCCCCCCCCCCCTCAGTGCCTTGAAACCCTCACGGGTGAGTAGTGCGCTCTATAAATGTACTGATTGATTGATTGATTGAAGAACAGTCCCACCCTGACTCGCTCAGACTGGGCTTCTGCCAGATTGCCCTAAAAGCACAGTCTGCCCCTGGGTTAGAGGACGGTGCATGGCACAGAAAACTTGCTTTCAACAGCGGCAAGCAGTTCATCGTACGCATGTGTGTCTCAGTAGAGACACTTTGATCATTGTTCCTGGGGGTGCCTGCACCAGAAACAATATATATAAATTGTAACAAATTGGACCCAGAGGAGGTTCCCTTGGTCACCACAGTCCCCTCTTCTCAGGACCCGGCTCATGCTAGCTTGAGCAGGTCTCCAAACTTTTCTGAAGTGACAGCTACTTTTGATTAGTGAAAACCATCATGAGCTACTGAGGCTAAACAACACAATCTACTTAATTCAATCCAACCCACTCCCCTACTCCAAACCCCCATTCCAATCTACCCCACTCCAACCCTTTGTACCCCACTCTACCCTATTGTACCCCACTACAGCCCACTCCAATGTACTCCAACCCAACCCATCTACCAACACCACTCCAATCTACCCCACTCCACCCCTCTATACCCCACTCTACCCCATTATACCCCACTCCAACCCTCTATATCCCACTCTACCCCATTCTACCCCACTCCAGCCCACTCCAATGTACCCCAATCCACCCCATCTACCAACACCACTCCAATCTACCCCACTCCACCCCTCTATACCCCACTCTACCCCATTCTACCCCACTCCAGCCCTCTATACCCCCACTCTACCCCATTCTACCCCATCTCCAGCCCACTCCAATGTACCCCAATCCACCCCACCTACCAACACCACTCCAATCTACTCCACTCCAACCCTCTATACCCCACTCTACCCCATTCTACCCCACTCCAGCCCCCTCTAATGTACCCCAATCCACCCCATCTACCAACACCACTCCAATCTACTCCACTCCAACCCTCTGTACCCCACTCTACCCCATTCTACCCCACTCCAACCCACTCCAATGTACTCCAACCCACCCCATCTACCAACACCACTCCAATCTACCCCACTCCACCCCTCTATACCCCACTCTACCCCATTCTACCCCATTCTACCACACTCCAACCCTCTATACCCCACTCTACCCCATTCTACCCCACTCCAGCCCACTCCAATGTACCCCAATCCACCCCATCTACCAACACCACTCCAATCTACTCCACTCCAACCCTCTATACCCCACTCTACCCCACTCCAGCCCACTCCAACCCTCTATACCCCACTCTACCCCATTCTACCCCACTCCAGCCCACTCCAATGTACCCCAATCCACCCCATCTACCAACACCACTCCAATCTACTCCACTCCCCAATCTACCACACACCATTCCAACCCAATATACCGCACTCCAAGCTACCCCAATCTACCTCCTTCATTCCACCCTACTATAATCCACCCAATTTACACCAATCCAGTCTCTTACCCAATCTACCCCACTCCACTCAACTGTACCTCAATATATCCTAAAATATCCCACTCCACTCTACCCAAATCTACCCTACTCCTAACTACCCCACTATAATCTACTCCACTCCAATCTACCCCACTCCCACCAAGCTACCCCACTCCACCCCAATCTACCCATTTCAATCTACCACGCTAATCTACCCACCTTCCCCACTCCAATCTACCCCACTCCATTTTACACCACTCTACACTCAACTCCACTCTATGCCAATCTGTACCACTCCACTCTACCCCAATCTACCCAATCCAAACTACCAAACCCAACTCCACTGCGCTAACTTTTAAAAATGTGGAACAGCAACACTGGTGTATATAAGAGCTAAAACACATTGCCAAAGCCAATAGCTATGCATAGAAGATACCTATTGGCTTTGCCAGTGCTTGCTTAGTTAGCATGTGGGCCTAGGCTCCACAACATCACATTGGTGATGAGGTGGGTGAACCCCCGCTGTCACCCAGGCCATTGCCAGCTCTGACTACCGACCCTACATGTGGACAACTTAACATCCTGGTGAGGAGGGAGACGAGTAGCGCCATTGCACTACTCGCAAGTGGGAAGAGCGGTGTGCAGCAGAAGACAGATAGCGCCCTGCCAATGAGAAGGCGCCATGGTCGGAAGCCGCCACAGCAGCTGAAGGACCCACCCGCAAGTGCAGGAGTCAGTAGAGCTACTCCTAACTGATGTTGCCCTAGCAGGGCCTGTGCAGCTCGTCTGCAGGATAAGCAGCACTTGGGCACAGGCATTCCACAGAAATCAGAGGCGGACTGCCACACTTGGCAGGCCATCCCAGAGCCGACAAGGCTCAGGAAAAGTGACATTGCATGAACGGCCTGGCACCCGCAGCTGGCTAGGTGCAAAATGTGGGAAAAGAAGCAAAATAAAAATAGAAAACAGAAAAATCAGTGGGAGTGCCATAGGGGACTCTGGGGCATATCATCAAGGGCGGCTAAAGCGGCAATAATGAGCTTGATAATATGGCCTTTTGAATTCCAATAGAAACCCATGTTCTGATGTGAACCTGGGATTCTATTAGAATTCTCCAGGGCATATTATCAAGCCCATTATCGCCGCTTTAGCGCTAGTTTTCTGCCGCTAAAACAGCAATAATTTTAACACCCTGATTGATAATATGCCGCTCTGTTCTGCATCCTAGGTCCCCACTGCCTTCTACATTATGCAAGGTCCCTGTAAGAGGAGAGGCCAATGGTGAGCATCCCTACCACAGCCTACAGAAGCAAGCCGCTGGTGTGGAGCGACGACCTGGCCACAGCCCAGCGGGGCAACGAAGAGTAAGCGGCACACATGCCCACACTGTTTCTTTGGCCCAAGCTTCCCAGCGGAAACATCCAGACCCAGTCCCTGGCTGCCTAGAGAACCATGACATCCAGTCTAAGAGACACAAAGTAGAAAACCCAGAGCGCCAGCACCTCAGAGATTCACAAAGCTATGAAGGCTTTGTGGTCACCATCGCTCAAGCCGTTGATGAACTAAGCTCGAGTCCCTGTGAACATGAATCCACGGGCCAGATGTAGGTAAATCTTATTTACCGACTCTAAAATACCGAATTTTACCGATTCGGTTTTTTAGATTTGGTAAATACGATGAAGGTAATTATTCTGTAATTTTTACAGAATCGGAATGATTCGGTAATTACCGAATCGGTATTTACCGATTCAGTAATTGCCATTGATTCCTATGGGCTTTGAGGCCCATAGGAATCAATGCCAATTACCGAATCGGTAAATACCAATTCGGTAAAATTACCGAATTGTCAAGGGGGACAGGGTGTCACTTTGACACCCTGTTGCACCCCTGATTCTGGCTTGTGTGCCATGTGACACACATACATGCACAGATGTGCATGTACACAGGAATTCGTTATTTACCACCAAATAGTATTTGGTGGTAAATAACGAATTCTTAAGGGCCTGTGGCACTGTTTTAAGTGCCACCTACATCTTGATTTACAGAATCGGTAAATTTACCGATTCGGTATTTTACCAATTCGGTAAATTTACCGAATCGGTAAATTTACTGATTCTGTATAATTTAGCCCCCCTACATGTCAAACACCAAATACCGGTCGGTAACGGCCAAAATCGGCCGTTACCGACCGGTATTTGGTGTCTTACATCTGGCCCCAAGTCTTCAAAACCTGTCATACAGATTCACCCTATTGGAAACACCATCCTGTCAGTCCCTGGTATGTGCATAAGTGCTACTACCTGGGGAGCATCTTACAATCACAGTGGAGTACAACAATGTTGAAATGCCAAGAAGCACCCATGACACGCTGAAGCACCAATCAGCCAATGACTACCTGCTCACCCCATCTACATCCTGATCCTGTTGTCTGTAGCATGCCTTGGCCATGACACATCTACCGCTGCAATTGCACTTGTGACTAGGCAGTGGCTCTTAGGGCCAGATTGGCCATAGCGGGCACCAGGCGATTCCCCGGTAGGCCGCTAGGGTGGGGACCGGTTTTGGGTCACTGGGGGGCCGTTTTTGTTACCCGGGTCTGCAATATCGGCCCCCGGTAACAGAATCGGCTGAAACCGGCCCTGGCAAACTGCTAGGCTGCGCTCCTCTTCGCCCCGGGGGGTGCAGCGGAGCAGTTTGCCAGGGCCGGTTTCTGTTCCCAGTCCCCCCCTGGTGGCTCCTCAGGGGTTTATATATGCATCAGATATTACTGAGAGCAAGATAGGGAAAAAACACACACATTGGAAAGACTGAGGAAGAGAAAGACCGAAGAACTGTCACAAAAGGAGAAAGAATGAACCTGCAGGAGTGAGATAAAGAGGCAATTGGTGTCTAGTAGTGGATTAAAGAAGCATGAGGTGGATTTAAGAGTACCGGCCTTGGTATTTGGCACGCTGACATTTAATTGCACCAGCTGCAGGCTCCTGAGCAGAGCTTCGGGCACCAGCACTCTTTCTTCCTAAAATGCAGCACTGCTCCAGGCCTGCTGACAGAAGCTCCAGGACTTCTTTGCACCTGTGTTCATGTCCTGTCTCGCACCAGGTTAAATTATGAATGCGATCTGAGAGGTCCTTTTGCAGCCAGGTTCATTTGTTCATCTGCCCACTGATGTTCTGCCAATTGACCCTGTACCAAGTTTGTTGCGCTTTTGTTTCCGCAGTTTGGACTCCTTGTCCTTTTTGTGGTAGGAATGTAGTGTTCTGGTGGACACGTAACAAGGCAACCCCTCGCTAGGGGCTATACATACTCACACCCCTACCCATCCACTCCAGGCATCCCCAGCCAGGTGACCCTGTCATTAGAAGAGGCCTTGCTCAGGGCCAGTTACCTATAACAGCATTTGGTGTCTGTGTCATTTATTTAATTACATTGTGAGCTTAAGGCCAACTTAAAAGCTGCTAAATATCCCTTCTAGGAGGTAAAACCAAGCCCCTTAAGCAGATAAAGAGTTAATCCTTGCAAATACTGGAGTGTTACAGGCTGTGCGTCAGCTACAGGAGATAACGGCTGACATCACTACATGCAAAGGTATGCCGGATGATAAAGAGATGTGTCAGTGTTAGAAACTGGGTTTCTGTTTGACAGAGGTTTGCACCCTGTCCATACAGGAACCACAATCCTAGCCAGGGTGAGTCACAACACACTCTAAATTATCCTGCGCTCACTCTCTGGTAGCTTGGCACAGAGCAGGCAGGCTCAACTTGATGCAATGCGTAAAGTATTTGTGCAACACTTCAAACAGTAACAGTGAAAATACCAAACACAAAATAGCCAGACAATTTAGAACAATAGAGTTTTATTGAATAAATAAAACAAGTCCAAAATGACAAAAAAAATCAATTAGGATGTATTGATTCTTTATTGCTTAATTAGTAACAATTATTGCAATTAAAACAATAAAACACAAGGATAAAAAAGCTGCACAGTTCTCAGTTTCTTTAGACAAAATGCAACGGAACAAAGGAATGTCACTCTGGTTACATGTAGCAACACAACACTAATACCACATATAAACATCTATTTTAAGAAATCACAATATATTCTTAAAACCGATAACATATTATCATTACATTCACAATAACATACAGTGAAACTAATAATAAACTTTATATTACATCTTGCAAATATGCAATAAAGTGCCAGTGTGCACACACTGAATCATTACATACCAATGTGCAAATGAGCGATAAAGTGTCACTGGATGATTAAAACCTGTTATCTGAAGTTGACCGAAGTCCAAAAGTTTTAAGGCAAAGGTTACAAGAGTTACTGGAGGCGCTACAAAGAGCAGACGCTCCCTCGGTGGAGCGGGGGGACATTGCAGCAAGGAGCTTACCGGCCAGCACACCATCACGCCGACAGCCGCTCCAGCGCCAGCTCCTGGGCGGGGAACGCTGTAGTCTCGCCGCCACAGCTCCAACCACGCGGCTGGAGACTACAGCTCCCAGAGAGCTTTGCAGGCACTTCCTGCCTCCCGCACTCTTCGCGCCTGGAGGCGCTACAAAGAGCAGACGCTTCCTCCGCTTCGCGGGACGCGCGCGGGCGACGCCGGGCGGAGCCCGGGCAGAGGGCGGGCCGTCTAAGGCCGTCCAAGGACGAACAAGGACGGGACGGGCCACATCCCTAACATCATGGGTAAGCGCAAACTTGTGACATCGATGGTAGGCGAGGTAAAAGCTAAGGTTCCTAAGTACACTACCAGCATCATTACGTACCTGACTACGAAAGTGGATGAATTATCTACCCAGATTGCTGAGTCGTGAGCTGGGTCTTGAAACTATCCCAGTTGGCGCTAACACACCAAACACTTCCACTATTAACTGTATCCCGCTGGAACCTAGGGTCATTATTGAGTCATGCAGACCCATCATGCCCCAATCCCCTACTGTACTTCCGATCCCGGTACTGCCTGAAACAGTGATACCTCTTGTACCGATGGCTTCGGATGTCTCAGGAAGCACAGCAAGCAGTCAGCCTGGGGCTCAACGTGCAATGTACATTACTGAGGAGGGTATCTCGTCTTTACTTGAAAAACTCTTCACGGACCGACTCGAATCCGCCCTAATCCAGATTGCCACTGACATTACTGAAACCTTAAAGGATTGTGTTAAGGACCTTTTGTCGAAATGTGAGCGCATTAATGATTTTTTAAATACCCAGGTCCCCTCTTCATCTTTACAAATGTTGTCATGTCCAACAGTTGTACAGGTTTCTGCTCCCAAGGTTGGCGGTCCACCAGCTAATTCAGTCATCACGGCTACAAATACAGCCATTGATAACCCTGTGCAAAACAAAGGGAAAGTTGAAAAGGGTATTTCCACGCCTTTGTTGGATGTTGTACCTAGTTTAACTCCAACAGTAAGGCCTAGAGGTTCACAGGGGGGACGGGCGGGAATGGTACCCCCAGTAAATTTACCTCCTGATGCTACTCCGTTTGTAGCTATATTGGTAAATGTGCCTAAACTTGCTGACGGGGAGGTAGAACATCACGAAACCCTCCTTAAGCACGTCAAAAAATGGTGCAATGCGAATTGCACGGGCGAAGGCAACATCGCAGATAACATCTTGACAGGAAGAAGGGTCAATTGGGTGGGCAAAACTAAGAAATGTGTAGCAGGAGACTGTGTAATAGTTAATTTTAAATCTAGAAATGTCTCCAGCCGTCTCTTTTGGGATGGTTCCCCATTGGACCCAGTAGGCAAGGGGGTCCGTGCGATGCCCCTGGGTTTTTTCTATCCACCAGTACACAGGATAGACAGAGGCGAGAATATTAGGTCACAGCATGTTAATAATGCATGGGCGGAAGACAGATTAATTGCGCCTATACAAGTTAACCAATGGGTGACAAAGCAACCCAGGGTTGGCGGTTCAGCTAATATTGTAAGGTACACGCCTAAAGACGATTTAACCCTGACGAATAGATTTTCGGCTCTAGCAGATCAGATAGATATTGACTGCCTAGAGCACGAGCACAATAGCAGGAACGCCCCTTGTGATGTAAATGCTTTCATTGATCCATCATGCAGCTCTCCACTCGTAGCTGCAAATGACCCATTAGTTCCGGGCAGGGGGAATGTCAGGTTACTTTCCTGGAACATTGCGGGCTTACGTGCTAAGCAGGAAGACCCAGTTTGGCTACAAAAATTAAAAGAACATGATATAGTAGCCTTACAGGAAACTTGGGCTAGGGATAATGCTTTCTGGTTGGATGGCTATACATCTTTCTTTGTTAAAGCTCAGAGTTCCTTGGCAGGAAGGGATAAAGGGGGCCTGTTGTTTCTAGTTTCAGTTAACTTAGCAGGCAGTGTTAAGGAAATCCCCTGCTCCTCATATTACTTTCAGTTGCTGGAAATCCACCAAGCTGATAAGAATAAGATAGTTCTAATAAACTGCTATAATGCTATGCAGGGGGGTCCCCCAAATTTTGTTTTAGAAGGTTTATCTTCTTTTTTAACTAGTTATATGTCAAAACAAACCACTTTTGTTCAACTCATATTGATGGGAGATTTTAATGTTAATTTGTGTGGGCTACATTGTCAGATTGAGGATGATACTGACCCCGAGCATACGACTTTACCACATTTCGAGCACAGCCAAAAGGGTGTAGCAATGGAAGAATTGTTATCATCTAATGATCTATTCATACCAGAGTTTGCAGACCTAAATGATCGTGTGGTCACATATAATGCGAGGGGAAGTGAATCGATTATTGATTATATTTTTATGTCCCCGGGTCTTCTCCGCTATGTACTGTTTTATAATGCCATTGTAAGTGGGTTCAGTGATCATAACCCGGTGCCATTAGTCTTGGACGCCTCCATTGGCCTAACCAAAGGGACCATGAGGGCCACTGCTGTAAAGGATGTAAAGAGTAAAGACCAGGGAAGGCGTCTTAAATGGTGTAACGTTTGTCCCGAGGACTTTCTAGGCCTAATTGAGCAAAAAATGAATGTGGAACTTGTGACATGTAGGGATCCAGACATGGGGGGGGAAAGAGGTAGTTACCGCTTTTGAGGCTATTTGTGCTAGAGTGGAAGTAGAGCTCACAGCTAGACCAAAGAGGGGCCCTGCCCCAGCTTTTGGCTGGTTTGATCATACATGCTCCAATTGCAAACAAAACAGGTGATGGACAGAATGTGGATCAATGTCACACATTCACCCCAGTCCAAAGATCTGGGCCCAAATCCATTGTTTTTTTGCACTCCACACCACCCTGGGTTAGACAATGGCGATATGCAAATCAGCTCTGACCCTGTGCCCCATGGGAACAGTCCAGTCTGAACTACAAAAGCCATGTCCTTCTCAGAACGGAATCAAGCATCCGAGGACCGGACCGGTTTCGAGGTAACACCTCTCATCAGCCCGGCTAGCTTGACTCCAGTGGTGTGGAGTGCCTGGGACCCACGTCTGAGCATCCCCAGCGCACTTATGGCGGCAATTGCAAACAAAACAGGTGATGGACAGAATGTGGATCAATGTCACACATTCACCCCAGTCCAAAGATCTGGGCCCAAATCCATCATTTTTTTGCACTCCACACCACCCTGGGTTAGACAATGGCGATATGCAAATCAGCTCTGACCCTGTGCCCCATGGGAACAGTCCAGTCCGAACTACAAAAGCCATGTCCTTCCCGGAACGGAATCAAGCATCCGAGGACCGGACCGGTTTCGAGGTAACACCTCTCATCAGCCCGGCTAGCTTGACTCCAGTGGTGTGGAGTGCCTGGGACCCACGTCTGAGCATCCCCAGCGCACTTATGGCGGCAATTGCAAACGAAACAGGTGATGGACAGAATGTGGATCAATGTCACACATTCACCCCAGTCCAAAGATCTAGGCCCAAATCCATTGTTTTTTTGCACTCCACACCACCCTGGGTTAGACAATGGCGATATGCAAATCAGCTCTGACCCTGTGCCCCATGGGAACAGTCCAGTCCGAACTACAAAAGCCATGTCCTTCCCAGAACGGAATCAAGCATCCGAGGACCGGACCGGTTTCGAGGTAACACCTCTCATCAGCCCGGCTAGCTTGACTCCAGTGGTGTGGAGTGCCTGGGACCCACGTCTGAGCATCCCCAGCGCACTTATGGCGGCAATTGCAAACAAAACAGGTGATGGACAGAATGTGGATCAATGTCACACATTCACCCCAGTCCAAAAATCTGGGCCCAAATCCATCGTTTTTTTGCACTCCACACCACCCTGGGTTAGACAATGGCGATATGCAAATCAGCTCTGACCCTGTGCCCCATGGGAACAGTCCAGTCCGAACTACAAAAGCCATGTCCTTCCCAGAACGGAATCAAGCATCCGAGGACCGGACCGGTTTCGAGGTAACACCTCTCATCAGCCCGGCTAGCTTGACTCCAGTGGTGTGGAGTGCCTGGGACCCACGTCTGAGCATCCCCAGCGCACTTATGGCGGCAATTGCAAACA
This sequence comes from Lissotriton vulgaris, assembly GCF_964263255.1. Lineage (NCBI taxonomy): Eukaryota > Metazoa > Chordata > Amphibia > Caudata > Salamandridae > Lissotriton > Lissotriton vulgaris. The sequence continues at coordinate 1,741,612,842 of NC_141695.1, forward strand.
AAACAGGTGATGGACAGAATGTGGATCAATGTCACACATTCACCCCAGTCCAAAGATCTGGGCCCAAATCCATCGTTTTTTTGCACTCCACACCACCCTGGGTTAGACAATGGCGATATGCAAATCAGCTCTGACCCTGTGCCCCATGGGAACAGTCCAGTCCGAACTACAAATTTTTATTATTATTATTATTATTAAAGAGTTTTATATCGCGCCTGGTTACCCTTGGGCATCCCCGCGCTCATCCAGAGAGAGACGCCATAACACAAGACACAGGAATTAGGCAGGGAACAGATGAGTTTTTAAAAGTTTGCGGAAACGTAAGAAGCTCGTTTCCGAGCGCAAGTATAGAGGAAGGGAGTTCCACAGGGTGGCCACGTTAATGGAGAATCTTCTGCCACCAGTTCTTGCCTTCCTTACCCTCGTAACCTGCAGCAGATGTTGATGGTCAGAGCGGAGGGAACGGGAGGCCTTATAAGGTTGAACCATATCCCGTAGGATAGGAGGACCTTTCCCCTGCAGAATTTTGTGGGCCATACAGAGTGCCTTGAATTTCACCCTCTCTCTGACAGGGAGCCAGTGCAGCGCCTTCAGCGCAGGGCGAGCTGACTGACGCCTGGGGAGGTCCATCAGGAGCCTAGCGGCCGCATTCTGCACATGCTGCAGCTTGTTTAGGGTGGACTCTGGGGCCCCCAGAAACAATGCGTTACTGAAGTCCAGCCGAGAGATGATAAGCCCCTGAATGAGTAACCTCCTGGAGGCCACTGGGAGCCATGTCCTTCCCAGAACGGAATCAAGCATCCGAGGACCGGACCGGTTTCGAGGTAACACCTCTCATCAGCCCGGCTAGCTTGACTCCAGTGGTGTGGAGTGCCTGGGACCCACGTCTGAGGATCCCCAGCGCACTTATGGCGGCAATTGCAAACAAAACAGGTGATGGACAGAATGTGGATCAATGTCACACATTCACCCCAGTCCAAAGATCTGGGCCCAAATCCACACACGAGGCACACTCCGCTCTGTTGAAAGCGCTTAAACATTCCCCCAGAGACAAGTCACTGGTAGCTCAATTGAGGAAGAAATATGCTGTGGCGGTAAAGACGCGGAAAAAGGTCATTAAAGAAGAAGCCTGGGATTCTTTAATGGATTCTACTACCCTCAGACAAAGTTCCAAATTCTGGTCTATAATCAATAATCCTCTATTTGCCCAATCAAAGAACACAGACCTTGAAGTAAATATTCCGGAAGCAGAGTGGCTAAAACATTTCTCTAATATATACGGGAGTAATGAAACTGTTGAGACATTTTTTACCCCTTCTCATTCAACTTCACTACCAAAATTAAATTTCAGTATAACTGAAGTGGAGGTGGCGTTAAAAGGTTCAGCTGTAAATAAAGCCCCTGGTCCAGACGGGGTTCCTCTGGATCTTTATAAACTAAACCCTGAGATGTGGGCAGAGATATTAGCCAATGTTTTTAACTGTGTACTTGAGGGGGGGTTTCCAAAAACCTGGGCATGTTCAATTATAGTCCCTATTTTTAAAAAAGGCCAAAGAAATGACCCCAAATGTTATCGCCCCATATCCTTGTTGGATTCTTCCATGAAGGTACTGGGTAATGTATTGCTGGCAAGAATTAACAAGTGGTCTTTGGAAAATGACATTCTAACAGATGTCCAGTATGGGTTCCGTACAGGAAGAGGTACAGAGGACCAATGTTTAAATCTCCATATGATAATATCAAAATATACAACCGCAACAAAGGGGTCAATTTTTGTTGCATTTATGGACCTGTCCATGGCCTTTGATTTGGTTAATCGAGCTCGGCTGTGGCCAATGCTGTTAAAATTGGGTCTTGATCCTCCGCTTGTACACTTCCTGGCTGAACTCCATAAAGACTTAAAAGCATCGATTAGAATGGACCAAGAAGGAAATTGCACAGATTGGTTCAAATCGAGCAGGGGTGTACGGCAAGGTTGCATCCTTGCCCCCATGCTGTTTACTTTATATATAAACTCATTAGAGAAAAGCCTTTTAACTGCTACTCTGGACACACCGCGTGCAGGGGATACTCGCATCCTCGTTCTCCTGTACGCGGATGATGCTGCTTTGATAGCGCGGACACATTTAGGCCTGCAGAGACTTCTAAATGCATTTAGTGAATTCATGTCCTCACTTGAGTGGTAAACAACTCTAAATCCCATGTCATGGCATTTGGGGCTGTCAAAAACAACACTAAATCTTTTTATTGTAATAATGAAGTGATCACTAATGTCAAAATCTTTACTTACCTTGGTGTAATTTTTGATACTAAGGGCAGCTGGAGCCCTCACATTACAGCAAAAACCAAAGCGGTGAGGAGCTCGGCAAATGCAATTTTAAGTTTTTCAAGGAGACTTGGAGGGAAGCCGAGCGGTGCATTATTAAGCTTGTACAAGGCAAAAACGTTGGCAATAGCCAGGTACGGAGCAGGTCTGTGGGGCTATGTGAACAGTGAAACCATCCAAAGGGAGGAAAATAAGTTCCTTCGGTCTATACTAGGGCTTCCCCAATCGACAGCCACATTCTCAGTCCACCAGGAGCTTGGTATAGGGTACGTTGCAGATATGCTTTCAATGGCACCTATTCTTCTGTGGATTAGGACTTGGACCAATAACAATCTAGGTCTAAATCATAAAGTATTGTTGGACTGTCTAAGATTGGATAAATCTAAAGATATTGCTTGGTTGTCATACATTTATAAATGCTCTTTGGAACTTGGTCGCCCTGAGATATTTTCTGCCCCTCTGGGTTTGAAAAAATCTGATTTAGACTGGGTCAAGCTTCACTTCTCTAAACTGAAGATCTTGCAGAGAGAGGAACATCAACTTATAAAGCCCTCAGTTAGAGCCCATTTTCTGACCATTACTTGCCTAACTATTCAACCGTATCTTGCCACAGTTAACATTCCTTTCCACAGGTGGCTTCTGGTCAAATTTCGGTTTAATCAGATTTATACGTCCTCTGTGACAGCCATGGTTGGTTCAAGCAGGAGGATGCACCTGTGTGTAATTGTGACAATTTCTCACCGCAAGACAATATGCACCTAATGCTGTTCTGCCATTTCTTCAACATGCCTAGACAGAAGTACTTGGTGCCTTTACTGAAGGATAAAGCTTTTCTTCAGGCAAAACCAGCTCTCCTGTATCTACAAATGTTAGATTCACCTTTGGTTATGTTTAGCGTGGCTAACTATCTTGTTGCTGCTGTCAGGATCAGGAGGAGGCGATTGTAAATGTAATAGGGGGGTCTGTACTGGAGGATGAAATGTGTTTTTTCTATTTTGTATAATTTTTAGCTGATTATTACCTTTTTAGCTGTTTTTAAACTTTATATGTAATTGATATTGGTGTATGTAATTTGTTATGAAATTTAACTGCCCTTTTTAAATTGATTGTAGTATGCTTTTACGATTTTTAACTAAATCGAATAAAGTGGTTTTTGACTTTGACTTGACTTGACTACATTGTTTAGAACAATAGAATTGTATTTAATAAATAAAACAAGTCCAAAAAGCCAAAACCTCACTGAGTAGAAGTCGAGATATGAATTTTTTAAGATTAAATGCAAAAATAGTGTTTAAAACCAGCAAGCTCTCAAGGGTATATCTGGTTGCGCCAGAGCGGGAGAAAGTCAAAAGGTCAGGCTGGCTGTGATGGGCGCGGGCCAGAAAGATGGACCCACTTAGGACAGCTGAGCAAAAGTACCTTTATCTGTGGTTAGCGTCAATGAAGATGCAGGGATCAACTGAAAATTGCGGTGGTGATCCCCACGCAGTTGGAGTGATGCTCCAGATTTCTCCACGCAATGGCAGTAATGTGACAGCTCTGAAATGGCAGTTCTGGAGGCAATGCGCTGGTTCAGAGTACAATGCTCCGATCTTGTCCTGCAACAGCATTGATGCGTCAATTCTGCTCTCGCAGCAGAGGATGTCCTGGGTCTGCAGGAGCAAAACACCTAGGCCTGCTTCCAAGGGTCCAGGACTGGGGTGGCACCACTTGGCAGGGCAGCCTCATAGGCAGTACAGTCCAAGAATTGGAGCAGGTGGGTTGGACGTCTTTTGTGTCCCTGAGACTTCAATCAGGATGCAAGTCAGCAAGCCCTTGGAGTAACTCTGAGTTCAAGTGATGCAGGTCCAGTCCTTCTCACCCTGGCAGGAAAGAGTGGCAAGGCACCATAGCAAGGCAGGGGTCCAGCAAACAGCAGTCCAGTTGAATGGGAGTCCTTTAAAAGCACAGCAGTTCTTCTTACTGGCAGAGTGGTCACAGGAACAGAAATGTACAGAAGTCATGGTGTTTCAGAGGTCTATTACCTACAACCAGTTGTGCCTTTGAAGTGGCAGAGACCTCAGAGAAGGGTTTTTAAAGTGCACAGAGGTCTTTCCATACTGTCCTTGCTCCAGACTCCCTACAAGGGGGTATGTAGCTATTTGTGAGCATACAGGACACAGATACTCGTGTGTAAGTGTGAGGCTGTGTTCATCTGCTCCCTCCTATCATCCCAGGAAGATCCATCAGAGTCAAGTCAAGTCAAGTCAAAGAATTTATATAGCGCACTACATACCCAGAGGGTCTCAAGGCGCTTAGGGAGGGGAAGAGGATTACTTGTCAAATATCCACGTTTTAAGTTGCTTTCTGAATGCTAGGTGGTTCTGGGTAAGGCGAAGGTAAGTGGGGAGTGAGTTCCATGTTTTAGCAGCCAGGTATGAGAAGGATCTGCCTCCCATGGTTGTCTTGTTGATGCGAGGTACAGTGGCGAGGGCTTGGCTGGAAAAACGTAGTTGGCGGGAGGGGGTGTAGAAGGACAGTTGTGAGTTGAGGCATTCTGGTCCGATGTCGTAGAGTGATTTGTGTGCGTGGGTTAGTAGTCGGAAAGTGATCCTCTTATTGACGGGTAGCCAGTGGAGGTCTTTCAGGTGACCAGAGATGTGTTCGTTACGCGGGATGTCTAATATGATCCTGGCTGAGGCGTTTTGGATTCGTTGGAGTTTCTTCTGGAGTTTAGCGGTAGTACCTGCGTAGAGGGTGTTTCCGTAGTCCAGTCGGCTCGTGACCAGAGCATGGGTGACTATTTTTCTGGTTTCGGTGGGGATCCAGCGAAATGTTTTTTTGAGCATGCGAAGAATGTTGAAGCAGGATGAGGATACGGCGCTGACTTGTCTGTTCATTGAGAGTGAAGAATCCAGGATAACGCCTAGGTTCCGTGCGTGGTCTGTCGGGATGGGTGCTTTTCCAAGGGCTTCCGGCAACCAAGAGTCGTCCCATGCAGAGGGGGATGTGCCTAAGATGAGGACTTCTGTTTTATCTGAGTTCAGTTTCAGACGGCTGAGTTTCATCCATTCGGCAACTTCTTTCATTCCTTCGTGTAGGTTAGTTTTGGCGGTGCTGGGGTCATTGGTGAGAGAAAGGATCAGTTGAGAGTCATCCGCGTAAGAGATGATGTTGAGGTTGTGTTGGCGTGCGATGGCCGCGAGGGGGCTCATGTATACGTTGAAGAGGGTGGGACTGAGTGAGGATCCTTGTGGTACGCCGCAGATGACTTCAGAGGCCTCGGACTTGAATGGTGGAAGGCGGACTCTCTGGGTTCTTCCGGTGAGGAACGAGGTGATCCATTCGAGTGCTTTTCCTTGTATTCCGATATTTCTGAGGCGTTGTAAAAGGGTGCTGTGGCAGACTGTGTCGAAGGCTGCAGAGAGGTCGAGGAGGATGAGGGCGACTGTGTCTCCATTGTCCAGTAGAGTTCGAATGTCGTCTGTTGCTGCGATGAGGGTGGTCTCAGTGCTGTGTTTTGCTCGGAAGCCAGATTGTGAGGAGTCGAGGGATTTGTTGGCTTCGAGGAAAGCGGCGAGCTGGTTGTTGACAGCTTTCTCGATGACTTTGGCCGGGAAAGGAAGGAGTGATATGGGGCGGTAATTTTTGAGTTCGGTGGGGTCCGCTGTGGGTTTTTTCAGAAGGGCGGTGAGTTCAGCGTGTTTCCAGCTTTCCGGGAAGGTGGCGGAGTTGAGGGAGTAGTTGATGACGTCTCGGAGGTGCGGTGCTATGACGGAGTCTGCTTTGTTGAAGATGTGGTGAGGACATGGGTCTGTGGGGGATCCTGAGTGGATGGAGTTCATCAGGCGGATGGTGTCCTCAGTGGAGATTGGGTACCAGTCGTTAAGGGTGTTCAAGGGGGGAGAATGTTCATCATATGGTTGGGTGGGTTGGTCTCCGGGTTGGTTGTCGAAGCTGTTGTGGATGTCTGCAATTTTGTTGTGGAAGAATGAGGCTAGGGAGTCGCAGAGGGCTTGAGAGGGGGTGATGTCGTTGGAGTTGGCCGAGGGATTGGTAAATTCTTTGACGATGTTGAAAAGTTCCTTGCTATTGTGGGTGTTGTTGTCTAGTCGATCCTTGAATGCTGTTTTCTTGGCCTTTCGGATTAGTTGGTGGTGTATGCGGGTGGCGTTTTTGAAGGCGTCCTTGGTGCTAGTGGTTGGGTCTTTTTTCCAGGCCTTTTCAAGGGAGCGGCAGAGTTTTTTGGACTTCTTAAGTGTTTGACTGTCTAGGGGGGATATACAAAGCCCAGCTGTCACCCCACCCAGCCTGACAGCAGGCACCAAATGGTTAAAGTAAGAAAATGCCAAGTTTCTAAAAAGTGTTATTTTCAGAACTGCAATAGATGAAACTAACTTCACCATAAGTTGTGATTCTAAATTGTGGTTCTAGAGACACCAGACATGGGAGTCTTATCTCTTCCCAATTAGAAATTGCACTTATAAAAAGTAATAATGTAATCCCAATGTTATCCTATGGGAGAGATAGGTCTTGAATGAATTTAAGAGTTTTTTACTACTGGGTCATGCAGAACTTAAAAGTACATTCTACTTTTTAAATAAAATGAACCCTGCCCTTTAGCTGTCCAGGGCCTACCATAGGGGTGATGTATATGTATTAAAAATGAAGGTTTGGGCTTGGCAAGAGAGTTTTAACATGCTAGGTCACATTGCCAGTTTAAACTTGCACAGACAGGCTGTGCAGTGGCAGGCCTTAGTCATTGTTAAGGGGCTATTTAAGTGGGTGGCACAACCAGTGCTGCAGGTCCAGGGAGGACTTGACTTTGCAGTTCAGGTTGGACTGTGTCCATGAGGCACAGGGTCAAAAACTGATTTGCATATGGCCAGGCCTATGTACCCTGTATGTATGTAGTTTTTTAAAACAGGCGATGAAATTTAGAAATAGTATGGAAGGATAATAATAATAATAGTATTGTTAATTGAAATGACATTTTTTAAAGATATTTGAATGTTCCTATATAATAACCTGAATGTGTAATGGGCCTGCAACTTCTGTGTGTATTATTGTCTTGTTAAAGTCACTTTTTTAATTGGCTCTTTTTTTTAATGACAAAATGTGATAATATATGTAAAATGTTAATTGCTTTTATGGCTGTCAAAAGAAACAACCGAATAAAGGTTCTTGTCTTGATATGGCCAGGCCTAAACTAGAATGGCAAGGTGAGGAAAAGAATGATGGACTCAACCCAGATCTCTTGACTGGGGTGAATGTTTTGATTTGTTCTGCATTCTGTCCATCAATTGTGTCTCTTTTTTGCTTTCTTGCCTGCAGTTTCACTTGTAGCATTTAATTTACTTGCTCTGGGCACATGTAGTGCATTCTACTAGGGATTTATGAGTTCATTAAATATGATATTTGAGTATGAGCCAGTATTACCATGTTTAGAGGAGAGTAAACATGCACTTTAGTACTGGTTAGCAGTGGTAAAGGGCTCAGAGTCCTAAAGCTAACAAAAACAAGGTCAGAAAAAGAGGAGGAAGGCATAACGATTGGGGTGACACTGCAGAGTGGGCCATTTTCCAACTCAACCCCCTTCCAACCTAATGCCGGGGTAGACTAATCCATACCTTGATACACTTCCCTGCTTAGGTCGATAGAACATGGACAATGGCCCACTACTGCGGGGGACCTTGTCAATTTTATGCCTCTCTGAACTCAGTTGGATCCCTCTGTCTAAACTCTCAGGTGCCACTGAGCCAACTCATGGGGCACCCTTCTCCTCACTTGTGAACCCCATCTGTGCTGCGCCTAACTTTAACTCGCTCACAAATGGCAGACAGTACCACGATGGCCAACAAGGTGATGTGGCCCATCCCTCCCTTTGGACCAGCCTTCTGCCCAGAACCCAGGGGATTCAGAAAAGGGGGTGGTGATGAACAGAGTGTCTGAATTAAGCAGACCACTCTTACCCAGTCCAAAGATCAGGGCTTGATCCATCACAATTATTTATCTCACTGCACCATCCCAGCTCAGAACCTGGCAATATGCAAATCAGTCTGTCCCTGGCCCAGTCATCATGGGAACAGGGCAGACTAAACTACCAAGCCAATTCTTCACCAGAAACCCAGGGGAATTCTGTCTATAGGGACAACAACCAACAGAGGCCACTGACAGCTGTCGGCGTCTGGAGTCAGACCCCAGGCCATCCACTGCCAGGTGGAGGCCCTAAGTGGGCGGTTGGGTCAGCCTCTCTTCCCGGCTCTGGGCTGGCAAGTGTTCCCTATGGGCTCCTGAGGACTTTCTGACCTCTGAGGTTTCCTAGAGTGGAAAGCAGTAGCCTCAGGTGTTTTGCAACCTTTCTTCACTCTCCCTCTCACGTGTTCACGGGTGATATCCTGAAACTGGTCCTTTAACCCAGGGTCTGTACTGTTAGGCTGAACATGTGCCTGGCGAGCCAGGACTTCCAGGGGAGAACCATTTTAAGAAAGACACATTCTGTATGCGTGATGCAAGAGTCTGCCTGGTGCGGGTCCCCGGCCCTCTGTCCCTGTGACAGTGCATGCGCACCCCCGGGTCAGACGTGGCCTCACCAGGGTCAGCCTTGGGGGGCTCTAGTCTCAGATGTTTGTAAACATGCTTGCTCTTTCACATGAAAAATCTAAGTACCAAGGCTTTGAGTGGTTTGTGAGAAGGGTGATGGTGTTACCATGTATTATATGGGATAAAGTACCCACTGGCGTACATGTTAAGGATATTGCAAGTCACCTTGGAGTTCCATAACCTCTATGTGGTTATGGAACGTGCAATATATTTATCATATACGACAGGGGGTACATCATCCCTTATATAAAGGCAGTTATGCGTGATATTTATTTCTCATCATGACACCACGATCAGAAGACACAACTCTTTTCTTTGACCAAGGTCCTAAAGCACATAATGCATTTTACAGCTGTTTCATAGTGAGTAGTTTGAAACTTGAAAATCCTCTTTTTTCTCAAATGATGGTGTTAAGAAAGAAAATAGGCGGGGGAACCAATATAAAAGCAGCTGCCATTAGTGAATTTGGGAGGTGAAACAAGCAAAGGCAACACCAACTCCTCACTCCTTTGAGGCCGATTGACTTTACAATTCTTAAGCAATGAGATTGTTCCTAAGAACCTAATAAAAAGCCTGTGTGTCCCACCCCCACTTGATATTTGTTTTCCTAATGTGGGGGGGGGGGGGCATTAAGAATCTTGCAGGCCACCGCCCTGGAGAGACTGCAGTCCTTTTGCCGTATTTGGGGACTCCCCCACCCCCTTGCGCATCTGGCGGGGCTGCAGCCTCTTATGTTGCTCAGAATTGTCACTTTGCCTCATGTAACTTAACGTTTGCTTTTGTGTAATTTGTTTTCATGTAATTTTCTTCTAATGCATCATTACTGTTCCTATTGTGAAGCGCTCTGACACCTTCGGGTAAAGTCCGCGCTATATAAAAACGCATGAAATAAATAAAATGTGTGCCCTCACTCCACCCCCAACAGCCGAGAATCTGAATGCAGGGCGGGGCCTCGCGCCTTAGACACTGCTTCACTGCAGAGAAATGAAACTGTGCTCCAGCCGAGAAAGAAACTTAGAGAACTCGGGAGAAACGAAACTGAAAGCAGCCGAGGCGGGGCTCTGCTCTCTGCTCCACCCGCGCAGCCTCACGGCCTTTACATGCCGCGAATGAGGGAAGTAGAGGTATCGTTTGCAGAGAGGCTTGAGGGGACGGTGCGTGTAAACTGACCCCGTTTTTAGACGAATTTGTTGAAGTTTAAAAGTGCACCCGCTTTCCCCTGGTTCCTGCGCGTCACCGCTTCTGCTCACGTTTTACATCTGAGGATGGAGTCCTTGACCGCGGCTTTCGGAGTTAATGTTTATGTGATTCATTTAATTTCCCTGCGTTTGCATAGGACGCAGCATTCCCTACTCTGTGGGCTTTTTCTGGCACAGATGGTTGACTGTTGTCAAACTAGTACACACTCTACTAGAGCTGGGCGAGCCGCTGAAAGCTCGAGCCGGGGTCGGCGAGCCGCTGAAAGCTCGAGCCGGGCTCGACGAGCCGCCGAAAGCTCGGGCCAGAAGCATGGATTTGGCTCGGCTGAACGCCCGTTGAAACCCGAGCCCATAACGAGAAGAGCTTTTATGTACCCTCTGCTGTAACCCACGCTCTGCCCTCCTGCAGAAAGAGTAACAAATAAAGCACTAACATATGAGCTAGAAAGGAGCTACAATTAGATATTATAGATGCCAATTTAGATATGAAGTCGCAGTTAACCAAATTGTGTGATCCGGGGAAAATATTTGTTCTTACCAATCCTTTTTTTCTTTACTATCAAATAAGGAAGCTCATTCAAGTGTGTGAGCTCACAATACCAGCCGTACAAAAACCAGTGGTGTTTAATTTAATAGCCTGTAACTGCTGCATCTGTAAGAACCTTAGCCACAGGCGGGGTTCACACGACACATGTCTTGCCTCTTAGTACACTAGTGGCACTGTCGCCAGGGGGATTGATGGCAGGGATTGGAATGGTTCTAAGTTCATGTTTTAAAAACTTTTAATAAATACTTCTCAATGCAGTTTTATAATGTGACCTTTCAATATCAAAGCTTCCGCAAGTTAAAGAAATTCACTTTTTTAAAGAGACTTTATTAGATTGTATGCGATGTTTGTAGTATGATTTACATTGCAAATATTTTCAAGACTCGGCTTGTGCACAGGCTTCAGGAGCCGAGCCAGACCCTTGGCTTGCCCTGTTCATTTGTTGACTCGCCCAATTGTTCGCAGTCCGAGTGAAGGACATTACAGTGAGTCTGTGATTGTTGAACATATTTGAGAGTTTTTTTTTCTGGGCAAGAACTGATTACAGGAGCGTGAGAGCAGATATGAAGTCATTTTGAGTTGAGAACACCCTTTATAGTTTGTGTCTGCCTTTGGTTACTGTTATGTTGGGCGCGTGAGCAGCGCCAACACTTGCGGGGCATATAGGTATGCTGGCCGAACCAGGAATACACTAATGACCACAGGAGACAGTATAGCGGCTAGACTCGCGGGGCTCGCCTCCGTCGCCTTACTGGCGTACGTTTACGTGCCCCAACGCTTTTAAAACACATGTCACATGACCCTTACGTCCGAGGCGTGCCAGTACATCACTCATCACGACACCACATTCCTCCCCAACAAGTATAAAAACAAGATAAGAACAAGATTACCCCTAAACAGTGGAGTGAAATTTTACACCATACAACTTAGAACCACCCCGGGCACACATAGCCAGCCATATATTATAAATATAGAACAGTCTTTCGTGAAATAGTCCTTCAGTCGGCACAATGGTTCAGGATTTCTCCGCAACTGATACTAGGACTGGCTTCGCCCAGAAGAGGAAACCACCTCAGCTTCAGAGGTGACTTCACCGCGACTGCCCTCCAACGGAGCTGGAGAAGCCTCCACCTCCGCACGGCAGGTATCACTGGACCAGGCATCGTCCGAACTGCCAAAGTCACTACCATCACCCAAGGGGACACATCCCTCGGATTCACGGGGGTTGTCCTCGGCCTCCAGCTGAGTAGACGGTGACACCACCAGTTCCGGGTGATATTTTTTTAAATGAGAGACATTGCGAGCCACAGTCTCTCACCCTTGGGTGGCAATGATCCGGGTTCCCTTGTCACTGACCACAGTCCACAGCATCTTTTCATAAGGCAATTGGAATTTTTGAAAGATTGTTATCCTGGTGCACTCTGTAATGGTAAAGTTTTGTAAACATATATTGTAAAAGTTCTTAGTTAGCGCTACTCATGTCACAAGGCGTCCTGCCCTTGTCTTACAATAACTGGATACGTAGTGTGGAAGGGAGACTCCCTCCTACAGATGAGTGCGCTGTTTTTCAATGAAACACATCGGTTTCTTCTCCACTTTTTTCAAAATTTCATACTCGAATTATTCCATATATAACAGATCAATAATCCATGCTAGTTCTGCATTTGATTTGTAGTTTTATTTCACAATTTCATGCAGGATAATGTGCCAATCATCAATACATCTTATGTTCCCAATGCATTTCGGGTCCCATACATCGGACCCTTCATCAGGGGACTGAGGAATGAAAGGAAACAGGACCAATTAATTCACTGTCCATTGTATACACAAACAATATAACGATATGGATACTAAACATAAACGCTAACTCAATTACGATTCTCCAACCTGGAATCAGTATGTAACTCCTTAGTTCTAATATGTAAAAGCAATACAATTTCACTTTCCTAATTTCGGACTTGTTGGTATACCGCTATATTATAAAAACACATAAACTGATATTGCGCGATCTCATAACTATGCAAAACATCAAAAAACATCCGCTCGTTTTTCAATTTCAACTTACATTCGACCGTCCGGTCTGTTGCACAGAGTGTACTGGCGTCTCAGCGTTCACAATGTTGCGCGCCAAAAGTCAAGAGATAGCTGTCGAGTAAAGTTCCGCACACGTGATCGGAAAGCCTTCCAATCACGGCAGAGAATTATTCCGGTCATGTGACTGGGTCCGTTCTGGCTTCACAGAAGTGAAAATAGGTGAAACAACATGCTGCTTATATGTATTGCGAGTGATATGTGATCTATACTATGAGTGAAAATAGCTACATAATGCTTTACCATGCCAATAAGAATATATTAAAGAAATAAACAGTGATAAACGAAATATAATAAGTTGAGTCTTAAAGTTCAAATAACACTTCAAGGATCACGGATACAGTTCAAGCTCATAGTTGCAACTTTTATAAAAAACACGAATATTCAATTCTATCATTGAGCCCAATGGGGTGGGCCGAATTGAGTTTTTTGATCCAGTGGTATTCACATCTAAGTCTTTGCTTAGAAGGATCCAGGTCGCTGCGTGGGAAGATCTTCTCTAAGACCATGTATCTTAGTTGGGAAATTTGATGTCGTGCTTCAAGCCAGTGGCATGCAATGGTAGATTTAGAGTTCATGAGTCTGATATTACTCTTATGTTCAGTTATGCGTGTTTTTACTTTTCTTTCAGTCTGTCCTACATAAGTTTTGCCACACGGGCATTAGTGTGGCTCACTGGTTAGAGGCGGCAGACCCGAGAGCAGAGGACGGCCCGGGACCAGGGTTCGATTCCCGACGCGGCAGGTTTCTGGACCAGGGTCAGCGGACTCGATAATTCTCTCGCCTCGGTGCCCACTCTGATCAGCGATCACACTCGGCAACTCTGGGCATAAGCTTGCCTCATCTGCACTAACGGCCCCACCAGACCGCCGGGGATGCCTGGTCTCACCCTGGAGATACCCATTAAGGGACCATCTCTCAGGGAAGCCAGGAAGGGTTTCGCAGCGGTCGAAGCGCGGAGATACTCCTCCGGGAGTCGATCCTAGCGCTATATAAACTTGCAATTAAATTAAATTATTAAATGGCATACACGCAGTTCATAGTGTCACATGTACTGTTATGTTTCAATTCAATAAGATGCCCTTTAGTGGGGTGAGTAAATTGGTTTCCAGTAATCACATTTCCACAATGGATGCAGTTTTGGCATTTTTGCATGCCTCTAAAGGTCATGGTGAGTTTCTTAGGAGTATTCAACATTTCTTTTATGTTTTTCGATCTTTGAAATGCAAAAGTTATTCTTTCGTTGTATAGGTCTTTTAAATCAGGCTCTTGCAGGATGAGTCTCCAATGTCTGTTGATAATTTTTTAAATTTTTGGTGCATCTGTAGAGAATTTTAGTACACAAACAGTTTTAGTCTCTTGAATTTTAGCTGTTTCCTTTAACATGCTGGTTCGGGATTGATTTGCCACTCTATCAAAAGATGTTTGCAGTACATCATTAGGATATCCTCTTAATTGATATTTCTTTATTTGTTCTTGCAAAATTTTTGACAACTCTTCTTCATTTGAGGTTATTCTTTTCATTCTTATGAATTGGGAAGTAGGTAAGTGCTTTTTCAACGCCATAGGATGAAAACTTTGAAACAGTAGAGATGAATTTTTGTCTGTTTTTTTGATGTGTACATTAGTCTCAATACTGTTGTTAGTAATTGTCACTTTCACATCAAGGAATGCGATGCTTTGTTCATCTATGGTGTGGGTGAATTTAATTCGGTCATTGCACGCATTGAGTGCAATGATGTTGTTTTCCAGGTCTTCTTTTGCCCCTCTCCATATTATAAATAGATCATCAATGTACCTTTTGTACATAATCAAATGGTCTGCCCATTGCGGATTTGTCAAAATATGGTCAGTTTCAAATTTGTTCATAAAGATATTTGCGTATGAGGGCGCCCCCCCAAAACCCATAGATGTTCCACTAGTTTGATTGTAGTATTTTCCATCCCATTCGAAATAACTACAAAACAATGCGAATTGCATGAGTTGTATAATTAGTAGTTTCTGTTCTTCTTGAAGGTCACTGTTTATGAGACTCCATTCTAATGCCTCTATACCCTCATTGTGGGGGATAGAGGTATAGAGGGCGGTTACATCAATGGTACAAAGTAGGTATGTTTCATCCATCTTGAGTACAATATTTTTCAATAAGTTCAAAAAGGCTGTCGTGTCTTTAATGTATGTGGCTGAGTTTTGTACAATCGGTTGCAAGAACCTATCAATGAATTTCCCTATGGGCTCAGAGATTGACCCACACGCAGAGACGATGGGTCTAAATGGCGGATTTTGCAGATTTTTGTGTATTTTTGGTGTCATATACAACTTAGGTCGTCTGGGATATTTCATCTCAAAAAACTGTTTGGTTTTGTCATTAATCCACTTCATCTCATGGGCGTGATTGATGATTTTTTGTAGAATTTGCTGGTATTCTTCAGTCGGGTCTGATTCTAGTGGAAGATATATATCAGGATTATTCACGTGATCATTGACATTTTTAATGTAAAAATCCGTGTCCATGACTACAAGGGCCCCTCCCTTGTCTGCCTTTTGAAACGTCAATTGTTCATTGTTGGTTAAATTTTTCAAGGTATTCCATTCACTGGATGTGAGGTTACTTTTTTTAGGTTTACTGTATGTTATTTTTTGCACATCTGTCAGTACTGATCTCTCGAACGCTTCCATGGTTTTGTAGGTAAATGGAGCACAAAATGAACTTTTTGGTCGAAATTCTTTCTCCCAAGTTTTTTCAGTCACATGACCGGAGTAATTCTCTGCCGTGATTGGAAGGCTTTCCGATCACGTGTGCGGAACTTTACTCGACAGCTAGCTCTTGACTTTTGGCGCGCAACATTGTGAACGCTGAGACGCCAGTACACTCTGTGCAACAGACCGGACGGTCGAATGTAAGTTGAAATTGAAAAACGAGCGGATGTTTTTTGATGTTTTGCATAGTTATGAGATCGCGCACTATCAGTTTATGTGTTTTTATAATATAGCGATATACCAACAAGTCCGAAATTAGGAAAGTGAAATTGTATTGCTTTTACATATTAGAACTAAGGAGTTACATACTGATTCCAGGTTGGAGAATCGTAATTGAGTTAGCGTTTATGTTTAGTATCCATATCGTTATATTGTTTGTGTATACAATGGACAGTGAATTAATTGGTCCTGTTTCCTTTCATTCCTCAGTCCCCTGATGAAGGGTCCGATGTATGGGACCCGAAATGCATTGGGAACATAAGATGTATTGATGATTGGCACATTATCCTGCATGAAATTGTGAAATAAAACTACAAATCAAATGCAGAACTAGCATGGATTATTGATCTGTTATATATGGAATAATTCGAGTATGAAATTTTGAAAAAAGTGGAGAAGAAACCAATGTGTTTCATTGAAAAACAGCGCACTCATCTGTAGGAGGGAGTCTCCCTTCCACACTACGTATCCAGTTATTGTAAGACAAGGGCAGGACGCCTTGTGACATGAGTAGCGCTAACTAAGAACTTTTACAATATATGTTTACAAAACTTTACCATTACAGAGTGCACCAGGATAACAATCTTTCAGTTATTTATTTTCTGCCCTACCGATCCTAGGTAGCACCAACGTATAAATATGCAACTAGACGAGATTGCACTAATCACCACCAATAAAGCGGAAACGTTAGCTTTCACTGCTGAAACAGCTAAAGAAATGTATGATCTGATTCAGGAGACCAGACAATTCACTCCCCAGAAAACTACTACAGCACAGCTAATACGTCAATTTGAATATTTGAGTAAAAAAGAAATAAACCAGAGGATGCATGCCACCACGCTCATCCATTATCATAAAAATCAACGAATACCTAGAGGTCTCCGGATAGCCCTCAAGCCCATGTTGTGTAAAAATAGCAAGAAATTCATTGAACGCTGGTACCAAATTTTAAACAAATGTTCGCTGGATTTGATCCTGCTCATAGTGGAAGAACTTTCAAAAGCATTAATAGAAATTGAAGAAGAAATCAAATCTCTGAAAGCACAAATCAGTACAATTGCAGATCTACAAACAACCTTAGAAGATGTGAATAGTAAATTAGACAAGTACGCTAAAGAAGTAAATGAACGAAAGGTGCGTAAATATCGCAGAGACACTTTGGACTATAAATTGGAAGAGGTTTATACTTGGGCCGATATTTACAATCAAAAGAAATGGCAAACCCAACAGCCACAATCGAAAAAGACCACCACATCCTCGTCTCAAGAAAGTGTAGTATCTGATTCAGACATAGCATCCACGAGGAGACCCATCACTAAAACTACAATTCTTACTGAAAAACCATCTACTAGTAATGTGACCCCGCAAGTGAGTTTTTTAGAGATCAGCCCTGCGGCAAACGCTCCACCAATAACCATAGACCCACAAGACGAGGATGCAGAAACAGAAAAAAGCATAGCAGAGAGGACCAGGAGCCAGAAAGCGAAAATCAACTAATTGTGAATATTTCATCCAAACAACTCACACAAGCTGAAACTAAGATTCTTAACAAAGGAATGACATTCGTACCCACATACTCCTCCAATTCAGCAGAAACAGATATTGCACTATTCAAATTCTTCAGATCTTTGAAATTAAGATACTTCTTTAAAGATTCGATTGAAGTTCAAGCTGAAAAAACTTGGGAGAAAGAATTTCGACCAAAAAGTTCATTTTGTGCTCCATTTACCTACAAAACCATTGAAGCGTTCGAGAGATCAGTACTGACAGATGTGCAAAAAATAACATACAGTAAACCTAAAAAAAGTAACCTCACATCCAGTGAATGGAATACCTTGAAAAATTTAACCAACAATGAACAATTGACGTTTCAAAAGGCAGACAAGGGAGGGGCCCTTGTAGTCATGGACACGGATTTTTACATTAAAAATTGTCAATGATCACGTGAATAATCCTGATATATATCTTCCACTAGAATCAGACCCGACTCAAGAATACCAGCAAATTCTACAAAAAATCATCAATCACGCCCATGAGATGAAGTGGATTAATGACAAAACCAAACAGTTTTTTGAGATGAAATATCCCAGACGACCTAAGTTGTATATGACACCAAAAATACACAAAAATCTGCAAAATCCGCCATTTAGACCCATCGTCTCTGCGTGTGGGTCAATCTCTGAGCCCATAGGGAAATTCATTGATAGGTTCTTGCAACCGATTGTACAAAACTCAGCCACATACATTAAAGACACGACAGCCTTTTTGAACTTATTGAAAAATATTGTACTCAAGATGGATGAAACATACCTACTTTGTACCATTGATGTAACCGCCCTCTATACCTCTATCCCCCACAATGAGGGCATAGAGGCATTAGAATGGAGTCTCATAAACAGTGACCTTCAAGAAGAACAGAAACTACTAATTATACAACTCATGCAATTCGCATTGTTTTGTAGTTATTTCGAATGGGATGGAAAATACTACAATCAAACTAGTGGAACATCTATGGGTTTTGGGGGGGCGCCCTCATACGCAAATATCTTTATGAACAAATTTGAAACTGACCATATTTTGACAAATCCGCAATGGACAGACCATTTGATTATGTACAAAAGGTACATTGATGATCTATTTATAATATGGAGAGGGGCAAAAGAAGACCTGGAAAACAACATCATTGCACTCAATGCGTGCAATGACCGAATTAAATTCACCCACACCATAGATGAACAAAGCATCGCATTCCTTGATGTGGAAGTGACAATTACTAACAACAGTATTGAGACTAATGTACACATCAAAAAAACAGACAAAAATTCATCTCTACTGTTTCAAAGTTTTCATCCTATGGCGTTGAAAAAGCACTTACCTACTTCCCAATTCATAAGAATGAAAAGAATAACCTCAAATGAAGAAGAGTTGTCAAAAATTTTGCAAGAACAAATAAAGAAATATCAATTAAGAGGATATCCTAATGATGTACTGCAAACATCTTTTGATAGAGTGGCAAATCAATCCCGAACCAGCATGTTAAAGGAAACAGCTAAAATTCAAGAGACTAAAACTGTTTGTGTACTAAAATTCTCTACAGATGCACCAAAAATTAAAAAAATTATCAACAGACATTGGAGACTCATCCTGCAAGAGCCTGATTTAAAAGACCTATACAACGAAAGAATAACTTTTGCATTTCAAAGATCGAAAAACATAAAAGAAATGTTGAATACTCCTAAGAAACTCACCATGACCTTTAGAGGCATGCAAAAATGCCAAAACTGCATCCATTGTGGAAATGTGATTACTGGAAACCAATTTACTCACCCCACTAAAGGGCATCTTATTGAATTGAAACATAACAGTACATGTGACACTATGAACTGCGTGTATGCCATCAAATGCCCGTGTGGCAAAACTTATGTAGGACAGACTGAAAGAAAAGTAAAAACACGCATAACTGAACATAAGAGTAATATCAGACTCATGAACTCTAAATCTACCATTGCATGCCACTGGCTTGAAGCACGACATCAAATTTCCCAACTAAGATACATGGTCTTAGAGAAGATCTTCCCACGCAGCGACCTGGATCCTTCTAAGCAAAGACTTAGATGTGAATACCACTGGATCAAAAAACTCAATTCGGCCCACCCCATTGGGCTCAATGATAGAATTGAATATTCGTGTTTTTTATAAAAGTTGCAACTATGAGCTTGAACTGTATCCGTGATCCTTGAAGTGTTATTTGAACTTTAAGACTCAACTTATTATATTTCGTTTATCACTGTTTATTTCTTTAATATATTCTTATTGGCATGGTAAAGCATTATGTAGCTATTTTCACTCATAGTATAGATCACATATCACTCGCAATATATATAAGCAACATGTTGTTTCACCTATTTTCACTTCCGTGAAGCCAGAACGGACCCAGTCACATGACCGGAGTAATTCTCTGCCGTGATTGGAAGGCTTTCCGATCACGTGTGCGGAACTTTACTCGACAGCTAGCTCTTGACTTTTGGCGCGCAACATTGTGAACGCTGAGACGCCAGTACACTCTGTGCAACAGACCGGACGGTCGAATGTAAGTTGAAATTGAAAAACGAGCGGATGTTTTTTGATGTTTTGCATAGTTATGAGATCGCGTACTATCAGTTTATGTGTTTTTATAATATAGCGATATACCAACAAGTCCGAAATTAGGAAAGTGAAATTGTATTGCTTTTACATATTAGAACTAAGGAGTTACATACTGATTCCAGGTTGGAGAATCGTAATTGAGTTAGCGTTTATGTTTAGTATCCATATCGTTATATTGTTTGTGTATACAATGGACAGTGAATTAATTGGTCCTGTTTCCTTTCATTCCTCAGTCCCCTGATGAAGGGTCCGATGTATGGGACCCGAAATGCATTGGGAACATAAGATGTATTGATGATTGGCACATTATCCTGCATGAAATTGTGAAATAAAACTACAAATCAAATGCAGAACTAGCATGGATTATTGATCTGTTATATATGGAATAATTCGAGTATGAAATTTTGAAAAAAGT
Organism: Lissotriton vulgaris; assembly: GCF_964263255.1. Lineage (NCBI taxonomy): Eukaryota > Metazoa > Chordata > Amphibia > Caudata > Salamandridae > Lissotriton > Lissotriton vulgaris. Next base: position 1,741,633,127 of record NC_141695.1, read on the forward strand.
GGAGAAGAAACCGATGTGTTTCATTGAAAAACAGCGCACTCATCTGTAGGAGGGAGTCTCCCTTCCACACTACGTATCCAGCAATTGGAATTTTCCCATAGTGAGAAGATTCTTGAGCATTAACAAGTCCCGTTTCTCAATTATTCAAGTATGGGCATTCTGTCGCTGACTGACCTGGGAGTACGCTTTCCTGCGACAAGCATCAATCTTAGGATCATCAGGATTCTGAGGTTGCCTTTGAGGGTGATGAGGTATTGAATCAGTGACCACTCGGCCCATCAACAAGTGGGCAGGAACCACCCATGTGGTGGCGTGGGGAGTTTGGCGGTAACTTCGGAGAAATGTGAATATGGCCAACTCTATGGATTGCTTCTTTTCGTGTGCAATTCTGATCACCTTGTTAAGAGTCCTCATGAACCTCTCCGCTTCACCATTGGCTTGGGACCATCGAGGAGTGATTAGGCGGTGTTGGGTGCCAAGAGCAGCGAGGTATGTAGCCAGTTCTTGTCCCTGGAAGGGATGCCCATTATCAGTACGCAATTCCTGCATTAGTCCGTGGGCAGCCATGATCTTTTCGATTTTGGGTATCACTTCCGCTGTATTGGGAGATGTCACAATCTCAACCTCCGGATACTTTAAATGTTCATCAATGGCTACCAGGGGATGGCGACCATCAGGCAAGCTGCCAAAATCTCTGCTGACACAGGACCACGGTAGCCTCGGCCGAGGCTCCGCAATGACTGGAGCTGGACGGGGCATGACCCCAGGGACTTGACATGACGAGCAGGCTCTTTCGGTGGCCTCTACCAATTCGTCCATCTGCGGGAACCAAACCTTGGTGCGAAGCCGGGATTTGGTTTTCACCTTGACCAACCAATGTCCTCTCAACAGGCACCCCGCCGGGTCTTCGGTGAGTTCCTCTCTGACATGGTATAAACTCTCCATGATCCGCTGAGCAGGGATTGCTAGGATTTTCCATTCCTCTTTGGCCTTGTGCCAGTTACCATTTTGCAGAGCCACCTTGGCTCTTTGCAGGCACTCATCGGTGGACGTTGCATCCCCAAGATCCTGCATGGACAGGGGAATAGGACTAGACCGGGCTGTTACGCACCTAACATATTCTTCAGTGTCAGCAGCGTCTTCCATTTCCTGGTTCGTGGCTGCTCGGGGATGTCGGGACAAGTAGTCCGCTGGGTTGTGGGACCCTGGTTGGTATTCCACCTTGCAATTGTAGTCTTGTAGTTACAACATCCACTTCTCAATCCTTGGCGGAGGCTTCGTGGATGTCCCTGTGAAGAGGGCCACTAGAGGCTTGTGGTCCGTTGTGACCACAAATGGTTTTCCGTAGACGTATATGTGAAAATGGCTACACCCCCAGTGGATGGCAATGGCCTCTTTCTCAATTTGAGAATATCTTTGCTCAGTTTCGGTGAGCGACAGACTTGTGAAGGCCACGGGGCCCCAGTCCTCTTCCTGATGTCGTCTTTGCAAGAGCACAGCCCCTAGGCCCATGGGACCGGCATCCACTGTTATTTGTGTTATTTTTTCAGGATCATAAAAAGCCAGTGTTGTTGCTTCCGAGAGGGCATTTTTGATTTCCTTGAAGGGCTTGGTTTAACCGGGCTCCATTTCCACATGACCGAATCCTTAGTGAGCTCTCGTAGTGGCAGTGTTAAGGTGGTGAGATCCCGAATGATCCTACCACAATAGCTAATCATGTCAAGGAAGCTGTGAACTTTCGTCACGCTTGCCGGGGCCGCAGCATCTTTAATGTCCCGGACTTTGTCTGGATCTGGGTTGACTCCCTCTGTGGAGAATGTGTAACCGAAAAATTGAAGTTTCTTCTTTAGGAACTCGCACTTCTCTCTATGCAGGGTGAGTCCAGCATCGCGCAGACGGCGGAGCACTTGGGTGAGACGTGCATTGTGTTCCGGAAGCGACTTAGCGTGTGTCATGATGTTGTCGCTTACATTGTTTACGCCCTCGATGTCCATGATCAATTCATGTATGATGTTTTGAAACACTTCAGCGGCACTCGATACTCCAAAACTCAGCTGGGTGTAGCGTTGTAGCCCCACATGGGTTGAAAAAGTGGTGATGTTTTGTGACGCTTCATCAAGCACCAGTTGATGATATCCTGACCATAAGTCGAGCTTGGAGAACCAACAGGCTCCGGCCATTTCTCCAATGAGAAAATTGATTGTCAGAGTGATGTGGTGCTCATGTTTGATCGCCGCATTCGGTAAGCGCATATCGACACAGATTCTCACCGCGCCAGGCTGCTTTGGTTTCCTTGTGACCCCTATGGGAGAAACCCAAGGGGTGGGTCTGGTGACATTCTCGATAATTCCTGCAGCCTTCAACTTCTTAAATTCTTCTTCTACTTGCGGCCGTAGATGGAATGCTGTTCTCCGATTTCATAGGGCAACCGACTGGAACGTGGGATCAATACGAAGATGGACTTATTTCCCCTTGAACCTTCCAATACCCTCAAAGACTTCTGAAAACTCATCTAGCAGGTGCTGTATTGACTCATGATGTACACTGAAGGCGAATGTCACCACTCCTAAATCTTCTGCAGCCCGACACCCCAGCATCATGCCTTGGCCATCTTCAGTGACATATACATTGGTGTTGACAGTACGTTCTCCGTGGGCTATGGAGGTCTTGAACTGCCCGAGGATCTTCAGAGGGGTGTCTTGGCCATAGGCGAACACAGGGATTGCTGATGGATATAGCGTAGGTGTAGGGCACAGTGACCGATGAAGGGCAGCTGCCATGATGTTAATGGTAGCCCCAGTGTCCACTACAGCCATGACTTCCTGAGACCCCACACAAATAAAACATTGTGGCAAGCGTCGCGCTTTACGGATGGCGGCACCAATCATGTGTACCTTGTGGACTACCCTCTCTTCTTCCTCTTCATCGTCCATGTCGCTTGGTGTTTTGTCTCCCTCCGGCACTGCGTTAACCATCTGTCGTGGCTTGCGGTACTTCTTGGATCTGCATACTTTCTCAAAATGATTAAATTGCCCGCATCCGGAGCATCTCTTCACTTTTGCTGCACACTCCGCTGGCTGGTGCGGCGGTCCGCCACAGTACCCACACGTCTTGGCTGTTACCGCCGTTGCGGTGTGGGGTCCTTTCTTGTTCCATCTCGTTGTGGGCTTGGTAGTTACAGCATTGACTGGTTCTGCCTTCACCGGGACTTGGAGGGCGGCCTCTATGTGGGCTGCACGGGCTTTGGAGAGCTCCTTGATGCGCCCCAGGGTTAGGATGTCAGCAAGGGACTTGCCAGATTTTTCTAGAATGCGTTCCTGGAGTTTGGCTGAGGCACACCCCTGAATTACTTGACCCCTTGTCTCTTCTGTTTCGTCCTGGAACCCACACGTGAAGGCAAGATTCTTCAGCCACGACACTTCTGGGAGTTGTCGCGCTTGCCTGAACATAAACCTCTCATAGTCCTGATTGGCCATCGGCTCAAAGTGCCCATTAAGCACATCTAATGTGTGACGGTTCTTTGGCGTGGCTTCTACAAGTGTTTTGGCGATGTTATGTATGTCTTTTCCTCCTAGATGTAGCAACATCGCCCTCTTCTGGTCTTTGTGCACCTTAGTAGCCTCAAAGAGGATTTGTAGACGAGCCACCCAGTCTTTCCACTTGGGCACAAGGGACGATGGCGATCCTTCCACTATGAAAGGCGCTATAGGTGGTATTTGTGACATGATTCGAGTTCAGGAGCTTGAAAATACTTCCTTAATGTGTGCTGTTACGCTTCGATATTTTTCCTAGCACTGGGTTGCTGGCGGTAATTGGTGCTCTACCCTCCTCTGGGCTCCTGGATTGCCTCTGCGTGGCAGGGCAGGCACCCTGGTGTGGTGTGTAAAACCCTGGACTGCTCCCAGTAATTTTGGGCTTCTGCACTCGGATTGCTCTTTGCCTGCTCCCCCACAACTGGAGCGTGTTGTCTAGTGCCTACTTGTTTGGCTGTAGGTATTACTCTAGAGCAGCTCCTGGCTGTGCTCCTCTATGCCAATGCAGGGCTTCACTGGGGGCGGGGCCTGTGTCGGGGCCTTTTTCCTGTTCTTTCCGGCGGCCTGTGCTGAGGCCTACTCGTTCCTCCACCACGTGGCAGCACTGTCCGTAGCGGAGCGGTCGAGCAAGAGACACAAACCGTGTCTGCGCACAGTTCGGGCCACACATGCTCACTGAGCGGGCGGGGCAGCGCCTGCCGCCGGAGCTTCAAGGGGCGTTGCTGCGAGAATGCACACCGCCCCGTTGAAGGTAGACGGGGTGGGCGTCTCCCCAGGGAGTAGCGCAGTGGCGGCTCATCTCTCGGCCGCACCGGGCCGCGTTGAAGTCAAGTGTCCGCAATGGATCGGGAGCACCATGCAGGCCGTCCGGCGCCAGTGAAGGAAGGCGCCAGTTGTTGGGGCACGAGCGCCACGAGCAGCAGGACACGCTCGTGGCCGCCTCACTGTGGGGTACGAGGGCACGCCCACCCTCATCGCCAAAAGTTATGTTGGACGTGTGGGCAGCGCCAACCCTTGCGGGGCATAAAGGTATGCTGGCCGAACCAGGGACACACTAATGACCACAGGAGACAGTATAGCGGGTAGACTCATGGGGCTCACCTCCGTTGCCTTACTGGCATACGTTTACGCACCCCAACTCTTTTATTAAACACAGGTCGCATGACCCTTACATCCGAGGCGTCCCAGTGACGTCACCCAACACACCACAGTTACCAGGCGGCTTCATGCTATCAGTGACACCTTATTCCAGTCTAGTGTAATCTGAAAATGGAGTCCAGTTGATTCAACTGAAGTGAACCTAGCTACAACTGTCAGAATACAATGAATTGTTATGCGAACGTCCTGCTATCCAGGATGACAAGGGTTCATCTACTAATGTTATCTGTGCTATGTCCAAGCCACCGAGCTACTGTTACTGCTTCAATATGAGATTAGCGTTGAATCTCGTTTCAGCACACATTCTACTCACACCATAGGCTCCAGCCATGGGATCGCAGGATATAAAAGGTGCTTTCTATGCTGATATTGTATTGTATTTGCATTTATATAGCGCTTACTACCCCTGACGAGGCGTCAAAGCAATTTTTCGGCGAGTAGCACGCTACCCATAGAGGATTAGTGTTGAATTAGTATAGTGACACATGCAAGTACATTTTAAGTGGTGGATTGTATTCTAGTGTGAGTGGGCTCCTTCTATAGGTCGCTGAGACCTCCAGCTTCAGGTCTGGGAGTTTTACCTTACAATCGTTTCTAAAATATCGCTGGGAGTTAATTTTGTTGCAGAAATATCCTGAAATCCAGAATATCGTTGCCAATCAGAGGGTCTTCATCTTTATAGTTCCAAAGCCCAGCCACCCTGGCTTGAGAAGACTCTGCCCCCTCAGAGAGGACTCTGGAAAGGTTTTCTCACAAGGATGCTCTCCATGGATGCATGTGGATACCAGGTGCATGTCCAGGGGGCCGCTTTGGTGGGAAACCTTATGTATTCCCTCCTGGGCGGACTGTTAACAAAGCAGAGCAAAGGAAGGAGAACTCAAGAGCTCCAAGAAGAACTGCCGAGCCCTCGAGAAAGCCTGGTGCAGAGACCCAACACCAGACAACATGACCACCCTCAAGCTCGCCACCCGAAAACACCACCAACTGATCAACGCCACCAAGAAAACTGCATTCAAGGAACGACTGGACAACAACGCACACAACAGCAAGGAACTCTTCAACATCGTTAAAGAGCTCTCCAACCCCAACGCTGGAAACAACGACATCACCCCTTCACAAGACCTCTGCAACTCCCTCGCCTCCTACTTCCACAAGAAGATCGCAGACCTACACAACAGTTTCAGCACACAACCGACGCACCCCACGACCGCACTAACGCCCCCCACCACCACCCTCCGCGCCTGGACCCCGATCAGCACCGAAGACACCAGCCGCACGATGAACTCCATCCACTCCGGATCTCCAACCGACCCCTGCCCTCACTACGTCTTCAACAAGGCCGACGCTGTCATCGCACCCCATCTGCGGGACATCATCAACACCTCCTTCGACACCGCTACCTTCCCGGAGAGCTGGAAGCACGCCGAACTCAGCGCTCTACTGAAGAAACCATCAGCGGACCCCACCGAACTCAAAAACTACCGCCCCATCTCGCTCCTCCTGTTTCCGGCCAAAGTCATCGAGAAGACTGTCAACAAGCAGCTGGCCGCCTTTCTCGAGACGAACGGATCCCTCGACCTCTCGCAGTCTGGCTTCCGGACCAACCACAGCACCGAGACCGCCCTCATCGCAGCCACTGATAACATCCGAGCCCTGCTCGACAACGAAGAAACAGCGGCCCTCATCCTCCTGGACCTGTCCGCGGCATTCGACACTGTCTGCCACCGCACCCTAGTGCAGCGCCTCAGCAATGTCGGAATCCAGGAGAAGGCACTAGAATGGATCATCTCCTTCCTCGCCGGAAGGACACAGAGAGTCCGCCTCCCCGCGTTCAGATCAGAAGCCACCGAAGTCATCTGCGGCGTTCCTCAAGGCTCCTCGCTCAGCCCCACCCTCTTCAATGTCTACATGAGCCCCCTTGCGGCCATCGCACGCCAACACAACCTCAACATCATCTCCAACGCCGACGACACCCAGCTGATCCTCTCCCTCATCAATGACCCCGCCACCGCCAGAGCCAACCTACACGAAGGGATGACAGACGTAGCCAAGTGGATGATGAACAGCCGCCTGAAACTGAACTCAGACAAGACGGAAATTCTCATCCTGGGCTCCTCGCCCTCCGCCTGGGACGACTCCTGGTGGCCCCCCGCCCTGGGCAGCGCACCCAAACCAACAGACCACGCACGCAACCTGGGCTTCATCCTGGACTCCTCTCTCTCCCTGACCAGACAAATCAACGCTGTCTCCTCGTCGTGCTTTAACATCCTGCGCATGCTACGTAAGATCTTCCGGTGGATCCCCACCGAGACCAGGAAGACGGTCACCCAGGCTCTCGTCACCAGCCGACTGGACTACGGCAACTCCCTCTACGCCGGAACCACTGCCAAACTCCAGAAGAGACTCCAGCGGACCCAGAACGCCTCAGCAAGACTCATCCTCGACATCCCCCGACACAGCCACATTTCCGGACACCTGAGAGACCTGCACTGGCTCCCGGTCAACAAGAGAATCACCTTCCGTCTCTTCACCCACGCACACAAAGCCTTACACAACCAAGGCCCAAGATACCTCAACGGACGCCTCAACTTCTACACTCCCACACGCCAGCTTCGATCGACCGGCCACGCCCTCGCCGCCGTCCCCCGCATCCGAAGAGCCACCACAGGAGGAAGGTCCTTCTCCTACCTGGCCGCCAAGACTTGGAACTCCCTCCCGACACACCTCCGCCTGACCCAAGACCACCTCGCCTTCAGGAAGCAGCTCAAGACCTGGCTGTTCGAGCAGTAGCGGACCCCCCCTCCCCAAGCGCCTTGAGACCCTCCAGGTGAGTAGTGCGCTATATAAATGCCTTGATTGATTGATTGATTGAGTGGGGCTGTGGTTGCCCTCAGTGCGTCTATCTACCTTCTCACAGCCTATCAGTCTTACAACAGTAAATGGTCGCTAGTAGCTGTGGTGAACCCTAACACTAGTTTGCAACCATTAACCGTGTTCACACGTATTGTGAACATGATCAACTGTGCAGAAACTATCCTCATAATGTTCTCAAAATATTTAAAACCTTCAAAAAACAATGAACATCGGGGCATGTTTACAAGCCCCTATCGCCACCACAATGTCACTTTTAACCCATTCTGTGCTGCCGTCGGCCATTGGCCGACGCGCCCACCCCCCCCCCGTTTTGCGGAAGTGAAGTAGTGTGGCTCACTGGTTAGAGGCGGCAGACCCGAGAGCAGAGGACGGCCCGGGACCAGAGTTCGATTCCCGGCGCGGCAGGTTTCTGGACCAGGGTCAGCGGACTCGATAATTCTCTCGCCTCGGTGCCCACTCTGATCAGCGATCACACTCGGCAACTCTGGGCATTAGCTTGCCTCATCTTCACTAACGGCCCCACCAGACCGCCGGGGATGCCTGGTCTCACCCTGGAGATACCCATTAAGGGACCATCTCTCAGGGAAGCCAGGAAGGGTTTCGCAGCGGTCGAAGCGCCTTGGGACCCTCCGGGTAAGTAGTGCGCTATATAAATGCATATACATTTACATTTACATTACATTTACAAGTGCTGCACTTCCGCAAAATTGCGGCCACCGTTAAGGCGTTAAAGAAGTTGTGGTGGGGATAGGGGCTTCGCCTTATTTACAAGGCAGTGTTGAGCCACTTAACCTGGCTTAACGCCGCCTTGTAAATAAGGTACTCTTTCACACTATACTTAGCGTGAAAAGGGTGGGCAATGGGTGTTACTGTGGGTGTTCCACCGCAACGCCATTGAGCTTGACGCTGCCTCTGATTTACAAAATCAAGACTAAGGAACACTTGGTTTTACCCTGGCGAAACGAGGAGAAATATTTAATTTCTCCTCATTTTTGCTGTTTCCATGGGTGCTGCGTTGTGCAGCACACATGGAAACAGCAAAACGCATTGATTGTTTATGTGCAGGAAGGTGTCCCTTCCTGCCCATAAACAATCATTAAAAAAATGACGTTTTGCAACTTCTATGTGTGCTGCATTAAGCAGCACACAAAGAAGTTTGGAATCGCCATTTCAGATTGTTTATGTGCAGGAAGGGACACCTTCCTGCACATACACATCCACCACAGAAGGGACACCTTCCTGCACATACACAACCACTCACCGCAACGCAGGCACCCGTGCACTATGGTGCAAGTGTGCCTGCATTGGTGCTAGGCTGCTCAATTTAGCGCCAGCGCAGGGGGAAACACGGCTGTACCATATTTGTGAAAATATGGTGCAGCCCTGCGTTTCTAAAGCGTCGAAGAGTGTTGTTAGCCTTTTTGGCTTAACGACACACTTCAACACATTCCTTCTAAAGGTGCCCCATTCTTTTGCCCCAAGTCTTGTCTCTGGACATAATTTACACATAAAGGCAAGTCCGTATCTACGCTAGGTTCATCTATGAACTCCAGAAACTACAAATATACTATCACCTGCTAGAGTTTATGCAGAGGGTATCGAGGGGTGTGTGTTCGATACCTCCATGGCACTACAGGTTGGGAAGACCAAAGAAGGGTCTTCCAATCTTAGGGCACACCGAAGAGTAGCTTAAAGGGTTCTAATGGATTCGGTGCTGCTCAAACTTATTCAAACAGTGCAACTGCAGGGAGACTTTAGGGCAAACACAAAAAACAGCAGAGATGCACAACTTCTGGGGTGACTCTGGACTCTCACCCCTACAAGTACCAATACAGGGAAGATGAACTGTTCTCTGTTGCGGACAGCGGTAGGAGGTGGACTGCTGTTAGTGAAGAAAGGAAAGACAGTGCCTGTAGGTTAATATCTTCACGGGGCGGGGGAGCGAATATAGCAAGCCCCCAGGTGGACTGCTGCAGTTGTTGCTTAAGGGACAGAAGCATAACACAAACTGGCTAAAGATGATCTTGAAACAAACACTTCAAATTGGTATAGTGAAGACCGCAACTTCTACTGGACTGGCCCGTCTACAACCGTGCAACTGTTCTACATGAAACTGAACCAACTTAAGACCTTTTAGTGGATTTCCTAAACTTACTTGGCTGAAATATGCATTTGTGCTCTTCAGTCTTCTCCAGTCTTCTTGGCCAACATTATGAATTTCAACTCAGAGATTGAGCTGCTTTCCTGGTATCAGGTTGCCATTCATGCCACCCCTTGCTCTTCAGTGGGTACACTGGGATCATGCCAGACTAAATGGTTTTGCAAGATGACAATGAACAGGAATCCTTAATCCTGCAAGTCTTAAAATCGCTTAGGGAAATCGATTGGGTAAACATTTGTTCCTCGTCTTACGGCAATTAGACCACAATAAATCAGACCGGAGACCTCCCTACTGGCCTCCAGTAGACACCAGAGTCAAATTCAAAATGCTTTGTATTATCCATAATTTGTGCTATCCATAAGACCAACTGGAACAAAGACACTGCATTCCAGTGTGACCCACTATGACATCAATGCAGGATCAGGATCCAGGAACCAGATTCTTCTGAGTTCCTTGAAGCAACTGAAACGTGGCAGCAATTCCCCAAGAGTGCAAAGTCCTAAACTTTGGAAAGGCATGAATCCACATCACAGAACTGGACCAAACTACCTCCGATTCAGAAAACTCGGAAGATGCACCATCCAAGAGATACTTTTCGGATATCTTTCAACTGGGCCCACGATCGAAAATTGTCAGAATAGGGTTCTCTTGCTTGACTTGCACTGGCGCAGAACGTTCGAAGCAGTTATGGTGATAATAGTCAGGCAGCTAAGTAAATAAGAGCTTCAACCCATTTGGAGCTATCATTTAGTGCTAAAATGAGTGCAACTTGAATTTGCTCTCAATTTAGTACTGCCTCAAATTAGGAGTTGAAAACAAACTGCACTTCTCCAGTGCTTACATGGGTACTCGCTACTGGTGAGTTCTTACCTGGTAGTAAGTGCTCATGAAAAACGTACAAGAAAGACAATAACATCAGGAAAACGGGCACAATTATGGCTTCCACTTGTTAAATTAATTGGTGACCATGTATGAGTTACTGTTCCATGGCTACTATGCCTTCTTACATGAGAAGTTTGAATATTCTTATTGAACACTGAGAGTGCAGCTCCTAAGGGAATGATGGAAGAGGAAGGGGGGGGGGAGACAAAAATGTTGTCTTGTTGCCCTCACACACCCGAGAGGTGTCATGCTTCATCATTGGGCCTTGCTCCTCGTCGGGCCGGCGCTGCAATGCTCGACGGGCTCACCGTTTCCGGGGAACTTTGTCAGAGATCTTTTTTTTTAGAGAAGCCGTTAGGTGCGTGCGGGTGTGGGGGCAGTGGTGGTTAATGTGCACGTGTAAGGTGATTTAAAATAGGTCAGGGTCAGTCCTAATAGCAAAAATATTTTAATGGTAAAGGTATATCCTGCCTAACTAAAAATGACTGGACGCCCTATGGGAATGGGATGCTCCTAACAGGCCGTCTCTAAAGTGAGGTCGACATGTTTCGTGCCTAGTTGTTCCAGGGGAATCGGTTGGCACTTCACCAGGACAATGTGAAATCAAGTGCACAAATGGAAAAATGAAAATCGGGCGAACAGGCACCAAGACTTTTGGAAGTAGCCTGTTGTGGGGCCCTAGTAGTCCCATTTCTGGGTGAAGATGACACCTGTGGAGCAGGAACTACGGCCCGACGGGGTTGACAAGGAGCACGTTGTTGCTCCACTCTGGAGGGTGGCGGCAACTGGCCAGTATGCCTACCCTTGTTCCGTTTCATTTTTGAATATTAGCCAGGACTGACATATCTGACCTCCTTATCTTCCGAGCTTCTGAGATGTGATCATCCCTGCAGTATGTAAGTGGAGTTGGCAAGTCTACACTATTTAAAGTGTATCATTTTGTAAACATGCTACATGGGGGGGCTGAACCGCTGGCAAAGTTTGGTCTGTGCCACACATCTGCCAAACTCTAAATAACCCTCTTGGCTTGGAGTGATAAGGATACAGTGGAGGCGAAGAAGATTTGTGTGTATGGTTTTTGGAGAGGATGCATGTAGTCATGTAGTAATGTAGCAACCAGTACCTTGAGCCATTCCATCACAGAGGTTGTCTCTGTTGCTGTTCTGGAGAAAAAATCCATGCTTAAGGTCTGCTCCATGTGTACCTAGCCACTGCATACTGTTGTGAAAATATATCACATAAGGAGAATGGAATTCATAGGGGCAGTTCATCACCTGAATTTCTCCATGCAGGGGCTGCGACAGGCAGTCGAGTGACTGGTGGTTAGAGAGCGAGCAGCCATTAGTGACACACATATTATTTGTCTGCACAAGTCACAGCAGAAAGGACATGAAGCTTTAATTTCCTATTCCTTCAAGGAAATATCAGCACTAGGGGTGGTCAGAATCTCCACGAAACGGTAAACAATCTCTGCGAACACGCAGAAATTCCGCGAACACACGGAATTGCTTGTTCGCGATGCCTTCTTCCTGTCCGCAATTGCTGTTTGCGTGCTCAGGGGGAAATATCTTGCGAACACGCATTTTGAGAATGCAAACAAGCAAAACATTTTTGCGAAGTTGGGGAATACAAAATTTTGGGCAATTTCGCGATCTCCGCAGAACGCAAAATTACCCAAATTCCTTAAATTCCGCGAGCGGTATGGAATTTACCGCCCAGGCTTAATCTGCACTCTAATTGGCATTATTTCCTCATTCCTTAATTTCAGGTGTTACCTTCTAGTAGGAGGAAAGGCTAGCCCCTATGCAGTACCATAGCACTACTGCTGCCTGCCATCTTGCACCATATGCCCGGGCTTCATACTCTGCTTCATTCATCAGTATTATGAAAGTGTCCCAGGGGTGCAACGGACGTGTGCGCCTGCTGTGCGTGCCCCTGGTGCACTTTGGTATTACAGAAATGGCTGCTGATGCTTGTGTGGCCCCTCCTGGAATACCGATAGCGCTGACGCACATATAATACCAGGGCTAACACCAGCAGGGCCGGACTGGGAACAGAAACCAGCCCTGGCAAACTGCTCAGGTGGTCCCCCCCTGGGGTGAAGGGAAGTGCAGCTGTGTAGTTTGCATGGGCCGGTTTCGGCGATTTTGTTACAGGGGGCCGATATTGTCAACCGGCGGTAACGAAAACTGCCCCCAGGGGCCCAAAACCAGGGAAATGTCCGGTGACCACTATGGCTAGTCCGGCCCTGAATGCCAGAGGATGATCCCTCATTTGCATGGAGGCGGACCCCCTTGCCTCTGCACCCACGCCATATTATATACCCAGGCGCAGAGGCAAAGAACCTGTCAGAAGATGCACTGAAAAATAAAATATGTGCTTTTGCAAGAGCAGCTTACTGGGTGTGAAACATAATAAAAGTGTGAGCCTCACATAGAGCCAGTGCAGCCTCTTGGGATGGAGGAGCCAAAGAGTATGAGGCAAGACTTTCCCCCTTCCCTTCACCTTGAGAAGCTCAAAGACCGTCATCGACTATGATGGGAGTCAGGTTTAGAATGAGAGGGTCCTGGAGCATGCTGAGGACAGGGGAGCTCAGGAAATAGTAGAACTCACTTCTAACAAGGCATGTTCCACATAAGTCCAGGAGGGCTGGAGACAGGTGTGTGTTTTTATGGGATCAACTTGAGCTCAATTAACGTACAATGAGTTTTTATGGAAATAATAGCTACAGGCACATGCATCAATGTTGGCTTTTGCGATTTCTTAATTGCGATTTTTAAGAAATCGCAATGAAGAAATCGCAAAAGCCTATGCATGTAGAAATTGCTTAAAAAATAGCGATTTCAAAACATTCCTTAATTGTGACTCGCAAATTGCGAGTCGCAAATAAGGAATACCTCCTCATTCATTCCTATGGGCCTAGAAGGCCATAGGAATGAATAGGAAGACATTCTCAATTTGCGATTCTCAATTAGAGAATCACAAATTGAGAATGCAATTTCAAGGGTGCCAGGGTGTCAAAAGGACACCCTGTTGCACTCCTGAAATCTGCATATGAGTACATCTTGCAAACACGCATGCCCCAAGGACATGTGTGTGTGTGTAAAATGGAACTTTGAAAAATTGACTTTAGTGCATTTTTCAAAGATTTTGCAAATTACCATGAAGTTCAATTTCATGGTAATTTGCGCCCCCTTGTAGCAAAATTGCTACTTCACTTTGGTTCTTGCATTGCATTTAAGGCATTCCAAAATGCAATTCCTTAAATGCAATCACAATTTGAGAACTCGCAATTAATTGCAAATTCTCAAATTGCGAGGGCCTTGACCCTTGATGCATCGCAAAAGCTAATTTTGCGATCACAAACGGCCAATTTTTGCGAATCGCACCGTTTGCGATCGCAAAAGGCTTTGATGCATGTGCCAGTTATCCACTAGCCTGAAATTATGACATAGATCCGGCCCTTCTGGCATTTGTTGGACACCCCCATCGTACATTATTTAACCACTCCAGGTTTGAAGACATGGGTAGTGGGGTAGAACAGTGAGGTGTGAGAGATCGTCATCCATACTTAACATGTGAACTCATCATAACTTCATGCCTAAGACCTTTTTGGAAATTGACAGAAAACTTGTGCAAACATTTTCATTGCTGGTAAAGGTGGTCACAGATACAAGTTCAGTTCAATCAAGATGCAAATGATTCTCTGACTGTTCCCTAATGATCGCAACAATTTGCTTCCGAGATGAGTGCACACTTTGCTTCTCCCAGCTTTGTCTGCATTGCACACATCCCACAACCAAGGTGACCATACACCCTTGTCAATGAGGCGAAACATGCTTTAGTTTGATGAGATTTTATTTGATGCAAACGATCACAAGTTTACATCCCATGGATGATCATTAAGTATTCTTGCAATTGCTGAAAACAACCTCCAAGCTGTCAATCATGACTGATCCATTTGAGGAAGGCAATAGCCATGGAAAAAGGTAGCAGAAGGAGGGCACGCGGTCAAGAGGGCATGCTTGGCTCTTTCCGGCAAGGCTGATGGCTTCTTCGTTTATTTGTGCTTCTTGCAGTTTGGATTTGTCTCTGTTGACTTATTCGCACTAGACTGGAAAGGAACCATAAACAGACATTAGGGGAAGAGCGGTAAAAATAAATGCATTTATTTCATTCACTTTGTTGGATGTAGGTTGCTTGGTTGATCATCAAGTGCTTGACGTTTGTCAGGCAGCCCTCAAAGAACTTCAGTGGAATCCAAGAGAAAGTTTTGTAAAGAGCTGGACCTCTGTTAGCAGTAGAGTTATTTTATTTTTTATTTTTATTTTTTTTACAGAGTTTTATATAGCTCGAACTTGACCCAAATTGGGTATCAGAGCGCTTTACATAGCACCAGTTGCATTGCATGAGGACACATTCATTTTTGTTAGGCACGGGGAGATTAAGTGATTTGCCCAGAATCACAGGATGTTCACCGTCATTGCCGAGATTCGAACCCAGTTCCCCAGATTCGAGGTCAACCTCCCTAGCCGTTAGCCGTAGGTTCGTTACACCATTGACCGAGATATCGAGAGACGTGTTACCTACAGCAAGGCAACATATACTATACATACAGACCTGCATCATCAGGTATAGATGATGGGCAGAACCATGTGCTTTGAACTAAAAAACCCGGGCTGAAGTGCCCCAGGGTGCAACGGGCATTTGCGTCCGCTTTTCACACCCCCCGGGGCACTTTGGAATTACAGATGGGGCCGCAGGTGCTTATGCAACTCTTTCTATAATATACATAGCGCTGGCGCACATAAAGGGCCACTGCTATCTTAAGAGGACATTCCCTCATTTGCATGGGGGCGTGCCGCATACAAATGAGGGAATCCCTTTAACTCGGCATCCATTTAGTATTACAGATGCGGGCACAGAGGCAAAGAAGCTCTTAGGAGATAAAATGACAGTTCGCCAGCTGATAGCAGCCCCCCGCCGAGGGAAAGGGGGTCCCACTAAGTGCACCTGCGTGCATGCAAGGGGATTGCTAATCCCCCTTCAAAGTGCAGGCAGGTTGCACTGTCAAAATATGGAGCAGCTTCAAAGCAGCCGCCCGATTTTTCCCATAAACGCACCCTACCCCAGGGCAGTATGAGTTTGTGGCTGCCCTGTTGGTTGTGCATTTATCATAGTACGGTGCATTTTCCTTTATTGCCCCAGGCGCACCTTTTAAAAGGTTCCCCCATCGCAATGAAGGAACATCTGCGCGGTGTATAACACGGCCCCAGTAGTGGACAATGAAAAAGTAGACGGAGTAACAAATCATAACTGTACACTACACAAGAACTAAATAATCCACAGTGGGCAAGGGAAACCCACACAGAGAACACTGTCTTTAGGTGACAATTCTGAACTGTACACATAGAACTAAGTCATCTAGAGTGGCCAACGAAGAACTACATACAGAGTGACAAATCAGATTAATACCCATAGAACCAAATCATCTACAGTTGCTGAGAAAGAACTACATACAGAGCGTCAAATCAGCACCAGACGCATAGAACTAAATCATCTACAGGGGTCGACGAAGAACTACATACAGAGCAATAAATCAGAACTATATACTTAAAACTAAATCATCTACAGTGGGCAGCAAAGAACTGTATCAAGAGCTAGAAATCAGGACCATACACCTAGAACTAAATCATCTACAGTGGCCAAGGAAGAACTACATCCAGAGCGACGAATCAGAACCATATACTTAGAACTAAATCATCTACAGTGGCCAAGGAAGAACTACATCCAGAGCGACAAATAAGAACCATATACTTAGAACTAAATCATCTACAGTGGCCAACGAAGAACTACATCCAGAGTGACAAATCAGAACCATACACAGAGAACTGCATCAAGAGCTAGGAATAAGGACCATACACCTAGAACTAAATCATCTACAGTGGGTAGCAAAGAACTGCATCAAGAGCTAGAAATCAGGACCATACACCTAGAACTAAATCATCTACAGTTGCCAAGGAAGAACTACATCCAGAGCGACAAATAAGAACCATACATTTAAAACTAAATCATCTGCAGTGGCCGATGAAGAACTACATCCAGAGCGACAAATCAGAACCATATACTTAGAACTAAATCATCTACAGTGGCCAAGGAAGAACTACATCAAGAGTGACAAATAAGAACCATATACTTAGAACTAAATCATCTACAGTGGCCAAGGAAGAACTACATCCAGAGAGACAAATCAGAACCATATACTTAGAACTAAATCATCTACAGTGGCCAAGGAAGAACTACATCCAGAGCGACAAATCAGAACCATATACTTAGAACTAAATCATCTACAGTGGCCAAGGAAGAACTACATCCAGAGCGACAAATAAGAACCATACATTTAAAACTAAATCATCTGCAGTGGCCGATGAAGAACTACATCCAGAGCGACAAATCAGAACCATATACTTAGAACTAAATCATCTACAGTGGCCAAGGAAGAACTACATCAAGAGTGACAAATAAGAACCATATACTTAGAACTAAATCATCTACAGTGGCCAAGGAAGAACTACATCCAGAGAGACAAATCAGAACCATATACTTAGAACTAAATCATCTACAGTGGCCAAGGAAGAACTACATCCAGAGCGACAAATCAGAACCATATACTTAGAACTAAATCATCTACAGTGGCCAAGGAAGAACTACATCCAGAGAGACAAATCAGAACCATATACTTAGAACTAAATCATCTACAGTGGCCAAGGAAGAACTACATCCAGAGCGACAAATCAGAACCATATACTTAGAACTAAATCATCTACAGTGGCCAAGGAAGAACTACATCCAGAGCGACAAATAAGAACCATACATTTAAAACTAAATCATCTGCAGTGGCCGATGAAGAACTACATCCAGAGCGACAAATCAGAACCATATACTTAGAACTAAATCATCTACAGTGGCCAAGGAAGAACTACATCCAGAGCGACAAATAAGAACCATATACTTAGAACTAAATCATCTACAGTGGCCAACGAAGAACTACATCCAGAGTGACAAATCAGAACCATACACAGAGAACTGCATCAAGAGCTAGGAATAAGGACCATACACCTAGAACTAAATCATCTACAGTGGGTAGCAAAGAACTGCATCAAGAGCTAGAAATCAGGACCATACACCTAGAACTAAATCATCTACAGTTGCCAAGGAAGAACTACATCCAGAGCGACAAATAAGAACCATACATTTAAAACTAAATCATCTGCAGTGGCCGATGAAGAACTACATCCAGAGCGACAAATCAGAACCATATACTTAGAACTAAATCATCTACAGTGGCCAAGGAAGAACTACATCAAGAGTGACAAATAAGAACCATACATTTAAAACTAAATCATCTGCAGTGGCCGATGAAGAACTACATCCAGAGAGACAAATCAGAACCATATACTTAGAACTAAATCATCTACAGTGGCCAAGGAAGAACTACATCCAGAGCGACAAATCAGAACCATATACTTAGAACTAAATCATCTACAGTGGCCAAGGAAGAACTACATCCAGAGCGACAAATAAGAACCATACATTTAAAACTAAATCATCTGCAGTGGCCGATGAAGAACTACATCCAGAGCGACAAATCAGAACCATATACTTAGAACTAAATCATCTACAGTGGCCAAGGAAGAACTACATCCAGAGCGACAAATAAGAACCATATACTTAGAACTAAATCATCTACAGTGGCCAACGAAGAACTACATCCAGAGTGACAAATCAGAACCATACACAGAGAACTGCATCAAGAGCTAGGAATAAGGACCATACACCTAGAACTAAATCATCTACAGTGGGTAGCAAAGAACTGCATCAAGAGCTAGAAATCAGGACCATACACCTAGAACTAAATCATCTACAGTTGCCAAGGAAGAACTACATCCAGAGCGACAAATAAGAACCATACATTTAAAACTAAATCATCTGCAGTGGCCGATGAAGAACTACATCCAGAGAGACAAATAAGAACCATACATTTAAAACTAAATCATCTGCAGTGGCCGATGAAGAACTACATCAAGAGCGACAAATAAGAACCATATACTTAGAACTAAATCATCTACAGTGGCCAAGGAAGAACTACATCCAGAGAGACAAATCAGAACCATATACTTAGAACTAAATCATCTACAGTGGCCAAGGAAGAACTACATCCAGAGCGACAAATCAGAACCATATACTTAGAACTAAATCATCTACAGTTGCCAAGGAAGAACTACATCCAGAGCGACAAATCAGAACCATATACTTAGAACTAAATCATCTGCAGTGGCCGATGAAGAACTACATCCAGAGCGACAAATAAGAACCATACATTTAAAACTAAATCATCTGCAGTGGCCGATGAAGAACTACATCAAGAGCGACAAATAAGAACCATATACTTAGAACTAAATCATCTACAGTGGCCAAGGAAGAACTACATCCAGAGAGACAAATCAGAACCATATACTTAGAACTAAATCATCTACAGTGGCCAAGGAAGAACTACATCCAGAGCGACAAATCAGAACCATATACTTAGAACTAAATCATCTACAGTGGCCAAGGAAGAACTACATCCAGAGAGACAAATAAGAACCATACATTTAAAACTAAATCATCTGCAGTGGCCGATGAAGAACTACATCAAGAGCGACAAATAAGAACCATATACTTAGAACTAAATCATCTACAGTGGCCAAGGAAGAACTACATCCAGAGAGACAAATCAGAACCATATACTTAGAACTAAATCATCTACAGTGGCCAAGGAAGAACTACATCCAGAGCGACAAATCAGAACCATATACTTAGAACTAAATCATCTACAGTGGCCAAGGAAGAACTACATCCAGAGCGACAAATAAGAACCATACATTTAAAACTAAATCATCTGCAGTGGCCGATGAAGAACTACATCCAGAGCGACAAATCAGAACCATATACTTAGAACTAAATCATCTACAGTGGCCAAGGAAGAACTACATCCAGAGCGACAAATAAGAACCATACATTTAAAACTAAATCATCTGCAGTGGCCGATGAAGAACTACATCCAGAGCGACAAATCAGAACCATATACTTAGAACTAAATCATCTACAGTGGCCAAGGAAGAACTACATCCAGAGCGACAAATAAGAACCATACATTTAAAACTAAATCATCTGCAGTGGCCGATGAAGAACTACATCAAGAGCGACAAATAAGAACCATATACTTAGAACTAAATCATCTACAGTGGCCAAGGAAGAACTACATCCAGAGAGACAAATCAGAACCATATACTTAGAACTAAATCATCTACAGTGGCCAAGGAAGAACTACATCCAGAGCGACAAATCAGAACCATATACTTAGAACTAAATCATCTACAGTGGCCAAGGAAGAACTACATCCAGAGCGACAAATAAGAACCATACATTTAAAACTAAATCATCTGCAGTGGCCGATGAAGAACTACATCCAGAGCGACAAATCAGAACCATATACTTAGAACTAAATCATCTACAGTGGCCAAGGAAGAACTACATCCAGAGCGACAAATAAGAACCATACATTTAAAACTAAATCATCTGCAGTGGCCGATGAAGAACTACATCCAGAGCGACAAATCAGAACCATATACTTAGAACTAAATCATCTACAGTGGCCAAGGAAGAACTACATCCAGAGCGACAAATAAGAACCATACATTTAAAACTAAATCATCTGCAGTGGCCGATGAAGAACTACATCCAGAGCGAGAAATCAGCGCCATACACAGAGAAAAAAATCATCTACAGTGTTCATGAAAGACATACAAACAGAGCGACAAATAGGTGCCTTAAGCATAAAACTAAATCATCTCTACTGGACAATGAAGAACTACATAGAAAGCCATGTCTTTAGGAGACAATACAGAACAGTACCATCAAAGAATTCATGAGCTGTGGAAAAAGAACTAATCCGAAAACCTGATCTTTAGGTGACAAAGAACCATACACATAGAACTAAATAATCTATAGAGGACAACGAAGAACTACGCCGAAAGTCGCATCTTTACGTGGCAATAAGAAACAATACACATAGAACTAAATCACCTATGGAGAACAATCAAGACCTACACAAAGAGAGACATAATTAGGTGGCAATACAGAATCATACATGGAGAACTATATGTAATGGACATTAAAACATTGTGCAGAGAACAATACCTATAGTGGACTGTCCAGCACAGTACATATGTAGGTAAGGCACTGACAGAACACAAAGTATTGCACATAAAGACATCTACAGAGGACAGTACAGAACCGAATGGTTAGGTACAAATCAAGTACAGTGGAGGGTGAAGCTACAAACAAATCAAACTATTTATCTCTAGCGGGCAAGGGTACAGTATCGCTATGCGCGTAAAACATCTATAGACCATAAAGAACAATACAGAGAAATCTAAGTAATTTATAGTTGACAATACTTCCACATACATATGAAACTACAGGGGCATATTAGCAAGAACCTCGTTAAAATTATCGCCGTTTAGCGGCAGAAAACTGCCGCTAAAATGGCGATAATGGGCTTGCTAATATGCGTTATAGAATTCCAATAGAAGGCCAGGTTAGAGGTGCAAGACATCTAACCTGGGCTTTTATTGGAATTTGATAACGCATATTAGCAAGCCCATTATCGCCGTTTAAGCGGCAGTTTCCTGCCGCTAAAATGGCGATAATTTTAACGAGGTTCTTGCTGACATGCCCCTAAGTCTTTCAGGTACAAAAGGTCCCTGTAACACCAATGATTAGGAACCTCCATAAAGTAGGCATTACACGGTGCCGCGCAGCCAGTCGAAGCACATCCCTTATACCCGTGCTTCCACACACATGTCCATGCCAGCCATGCTAGCGTCCCAAAAGACATAGCAGCCATTACCTGGGTCTGAAGCTTGGGAGCCATCCCTAGAGGGGCAAACACAGGAAGAGAAATGCAAGGCATCACTGCAGTGGAAAACACATTTGAGTTCTGCGAAGTAAGAGTGACTGGCCTAGACCACAACTTGCCTTAAAGCCATCAATTTATTCAGAGGGGAAATCAAGCCCATTGCGCCAAGACCCTCCCCTTGCCCCCGGACGGACTCCTCCCATCTCACAAATCTCTCCAGGTTAACCAACCAGCAGCAAAACTGCTCCACCATTGTCTCTCATCAAACTGCTGCTCATCCTGTACATGCATACTGAAGGGACGTCAATTTACCAAACTTTCACGAGTAGAGACGCTAATATCAAGCTCATTTTTAACCCGTTCCGTGCTCGTGGCGGAACCACTCCGTCACGAGCCACGGGCGGGCTGTGCTAATGATGAAGTGGTTCCGTCACGCCGCAGCCGCACAGCCCACGCTCCATCAATTCCACGCCTGCGTGGCTGTATTGATGAGCGGGCGGGGCCGTGACGGAACCACTCCATCATTAGCACAGCGCGCCCGTGGCTCATGACGGAGTGGTTCCGTCACGAGCATGGCGGCGCCGCTTCAAAATTACTGCCGCTGCCAAGGGGTTAAACAGAATAAATGACATGTTAAAACACTTTGTTTTATATATGCTGCAATTGCCAATCTTGTACACTTAAAATTCAACTGATTTACCATTTAATATAGAAAATGTAACTTATAATGTAGGCATCTGCTCATTCATAGGGTGTAGTGCTGTATATTCACATGCTTTGCATACTCCTGCCATCTAGTGTTGGGGCCTGACATTTGCAACTTTTTTTTCTTTTAAGAAGTTTGACTCAGAAGACATTTTTACTCCTTTCTTAGTCCAGATGCATCAGCACACAGGCTCCTTGTCAGGTTGTTTTCTGCTCGGGGTTGAGCAAATGCTATGAAAAGTTGATTTGGCTTCCTAAATTGCTTAGTTGTATCACCCTCTAACATCCAGAGTATGAAGTGCCCTTCCTGGTACAGATCTAGTTTTGGCAAACAATGGGAAGCTCAATAGTTTGGTTCATGTCGAATAATGATGTAACTTTAGGCAGAAATTTAAGGTTATAGAAAGCACTACCCTTTGTTGATAAACCTGGATGAATGCTAGTAATGTGAGGGCTTGGAGCTCACTGATGTATCTCAGTGAGGTGATTGCTACTTGGACGGCCACCTTCTAAGATAAGAACTGTATCTCACATACTAGAATATGCAGTAGACCTTTGTATTCTCTACCATTCCTATGTGACTCTTAGAGTATATCCATTCTTATCCCTTCCCTATGTATATAGAGATAACTTCTTTGTGTGACTTTACATCTTGTACATTTGTAATTTTTTTCTGTGTGTATCTTTTATGTAACACATGTAATCCTAAATCCTTATGTTTTGCAATTGGTTCTTATGTAAAGCGCTCTGACACCTTCGGGTAAAGTTTTTGCTGTATAAAATCGCATTAAAATATATATATATATATATATATATATATATATATATATATATATATATATATATATATATGAGGAACAAATTATGATTCCAGAAGGTGCAGGAGGTGTCGTCGGATTTTTACCTGCTTTAGACCCTCCATTAAAACTTTAATTACAAGAACCCTAAAAAATAGATGAATGTTGTCTGCTTTGGAGGTTCGCTGCAACTACAGTCAAGTGTGAACATACAGAAGTGAAAGCTAGACCAGCCTTGTGCAAATGGAGCCAACAAGCTCCCGCACAAGACAGTAAATGGATTTAATTGTTTAGAAATACAGTAGTGCATGACCCTTTTCTGGCCTCCCCTAGAATACACATATATTCCTTTGGGAGGTTAAGGTAGCCAAACTCTAGGAATGCAGATGACTGATCGCAAGACTGAACTGTTTGGGATCTGGGTATCTGAGTTGACCCTGATGGTGGGTGAGGCGTTCCGGCCTCATTGGTAGCTTCTCCTGGAGACTACCTAAGATCTCGAGGAGCATTGAGTACCCGGGATATGTTCTCAGATCACAGTGCTAGTATGAGGGCATGGACACTTTCCTCATCATTCTTATCACATATGGAATGAGGATAAGAGATAGAAGAGCATGGGCAAATATCCCTGGCCAGTTCATTCATAGTGCATTGTCCGAGGATGGTTGGTGCGGATGCCTGGAGGCAAAACCTTTTTGGAAATGGTGAGCAGGTCCATTGGAGGGCTTGCAGGTGGAGTTTCCATTCGTGGACCTGCTGATGAATCCTCATGAGCAGGTCCGCAAAATTGTTCTCCATTCCCCAGAGGTGCTCCACTAACAGGTGAAGGTTGAGGTGAGATGATCAATGCCAGAGCTCCAGTGCTAGTTGAAAAAGCTGGGTGAATTGGGTCTGCCCCTACTTCTGGATGTAGAACATAGTAGTCATGTTATATGTTTTTATGAGTAGCCTTTCCCCATTCAGAGTGGGAGAAAGGCTCTGAGGGCCAGTCTGATGGGTCAAAGCCCCAGGTAGCTGATGTAATGCCCTGTTGAGCCCGAATGCCTTGAATTCTCATCTAGTGGAGGTCAGGTCCTCACTCCATGGGAGACGCGTCTGTAGTGATGGTCACCTGTGGAAGGCATCTATGAAGGGCTTGCTGTGCAGGAGGGTGTTGCTGTAGCACCAAACAGGAGAATGTTTGGACCTGGTCATTACCAACAGTAGATCCTCTGAACACCCCTCTGCCTGTGCCCCCTGATGTGAGAGGCACTCTTGTAACGGGCCCATGTGTAACCTGGTTTGTGGTACAATGCCACAAATCCATAATTCCCAACACTTTCATTAGTGCGTGAAGTCATCGGACAATGTCTTTGAAAAGGCAGCGGCTATTGGAATCCCATCTCCTTGTTGCTCAGGTATGCTTGACCTATTTGCACATTAACAATGAAACTGAGGAAGAACTGAATTTGTTGGGGTTATAGATGCACATTTTTTGCATTAATGGTAAAACCTAGGCCATGATGGATTTACTGCTAGCTGAGAACATGCTAGATATTTTTGTTTGCTGTTGCTCTTTATCATTCAGATGTCTAAATATGGAAACGTATCAATAGTGTTCCTGCACAGGTAGGCTGCTACCAATGGCAGAAATTTTGTAAACTCCTTTGGACCTATAGTAACTCTCAATAACAACTCTTCAAACTGGTGGTGAATGCCACATACCAAACGAAGGTACTGGTGGTATTCTGGGTGTATGTGGATATGAAAGAGCATGTCTTTCAGATACAGTGACAACATGAAGTCTCCTTGGCATGGCAGCAGGAAGACATCTTGAAAGGGTGTCAAGGGAAAGTGTCTAAAGAAGATTAACCTGTTCAATGGTCAGAAGTTGAGGATCGGTCGAAGTAAACCGTCCTTTTTGGGGACGAGAAAAACAAAGCACGTGCATCCCTGCCTGTGTTGGTTCACGGGTAATAGTTGTAGGGCGCCTGCTGCTAGGAGTGACTGCACTTCGTCTCCCAGAAGATGAAGGTGGTCTGAACTTAAAACATGATGGCAGGGTGGGATGTTGAGAGTGGGTGTGTGAAATTCAATTTAGTAACTTTCCCTCACAATGGGGAGGATCCACAGATCTAATGCAAGGCTTTTCCCATGTGACAGGAAGTGCCTTAGTCTACCCCCAACAGGTACAGTGTGATTGGGCATCCCACCCATTCCCTCTGTAGGTTCCCCTCTGAAAGGATTGAGATTGGGAGTCCTGAAAGGGCTCCTAGCATTGCTGATAGGAGGGGTTCTGCCCCGGGCCCCCTTACTTAATACCTTCATGGATTATGAAAAGCAGGCTGGGGACTGTAGGGCGCCCACAAACTGCTATATCTCTATCCTTTTTGATTTTCTCAAGAATTTGGTTGAACTCAGGGTTAAACAGATTCTCACTATGAGCAGGTACATTTAGGAGGTGCTGCTGAGCCTCAGACCTAAGCCCCAACACCCTAAGCCAGGCACTCTTACGAAGGACGCTAGTGTTCACCTCTCTAGATGCAGTGCCTGCTGCATCAAAGGCACACTAAATATTGGCATTGCTAATTGTTTAGCCCTTGGCCACCTTGTCTTGTCCTCTGCTGCATTGAGCCTCAGTCAGAGCCTTTATAAGCAACTCCATTTCCTGCCGGGGGTAGCATTCATACCAGGAGAGGAGGCCCACGCGTTGGCAGTTCGCTAATGTGTGGGTGTTTCACTTGCCACCCGCTTCCCTGCACTTGAAGTCTTTTTGGACTCCTTAATGTGGGTAAAGTATCTCTGGTAGCCTGGGTAGAAGCTTCTGAGCAGTGTGCACTACCGGGGAATCTGGGAAAATGTGTCCATGACAATAATCCTGATGTTCTCAAACAGGATTATATTTCTTTTCTATCTGGGGAGTCACCACGGTGGCCTCAATGGGCTCCTTCAATACATCAGTGATGGACTTTAAATTTCCCTTTAGCATGGAAAGATAGTTAACAGACTCCTCTGTCTTGGACAATAGGTTGCCCTCACCTTCCACAGCATGGAGATTAAGTAGATGGTGCTGAGAAGCCTGATGTATTACTGCAGAATACGCTGAAGTATTCTCCAGTGGGGTTCCTTCACGCAGGATATGGCCCGAGATCAGGGTCATACTTTAGGTCCACTACATAACCCTCCTGTGGATTGTCTCCATCTTGTGGTCCAAAGGTCTCCTTGTAGGTGTCCTGTGGGTAGCAAGGACTACCTTGGTAGAAGTCTGTATCCTGTGTGTCAGGTGGAGGGTAGCGAGGAGGTGGGGTGGGGAGTGGTGGAAAGGGCATAGGGAACTTAGCTGCAGGTCTAATCCTTTTGGGGCTTGATGGTGTATGAGATGGGGACTGAAGTTCTTGATGGAAGGTGAGGCACCTCTTTTGGGGAAGAGGCTGATTGCTGGAGCTGGAGGTCTGGCCAGCATTTTACCAGTGTCAAGCTAAATAAAGAATTTCTTCGGTTTTTGGTGAAGAACATATGCCAGCTATTTGAAAATCTATCCCTTGAGGTGTTCGACCTAAGCATCAGAGAGGCCTTCGATGAGGACTCCAATTCCTCATGTTGATGGATCTTTGGCATCTACTTCAACTCTGAGTGGGTTTTCTGATATCTTATGTTTGGGAAATCAATAGTGGAGACATCTGTTCCTCTTTGCGGCATAACAGGCTTCTTGTAATCTTGTGCGGGAGATGCAGGTAAACAAACTCTTGGACCTCAGGTGCCAAATTGCTTTACCACCCTCACCTTGACCAGTACCTTGAAGGTGTCTGTGGTGGAGTTTATCATACCCGTCAACATGGGGAGAACCTGGCCTGTTCTTGGGACTTGGACAGTGTCTTCACCAAGACGTTATCTTCCACGTGGAAGGTATTCATATCCACATTATAAAACGTGGGCACCTTCTGTATTACCTCATGATTCGCTGTGGTATCATCTATGGATGTTTCCCTGACTCGTTAATGATCCAGGTACGGATGTCCCAGTGGATCAAGACTGTAGTCGTCTCACGAGCCATGGGTGGGTACCAAATTGAATGGTGCATCATAAGGGTCAGTAGCCTGGAAAAGGCTACCTTTCCTGTAGTGAGCAAGGGTTACCCTCTGGTGAGTGTGGAGGCAGTGATCTATGGGGAGGATGTGAAGGTGGTAGGGGGAGGAATAAGAGGTGGAGGAGGTACATATGGAAGGGGGCTGGTGCGCCCGTCCATTCATCTCTTGTGCTTAATAGGAGGTGGAGGAGGTACATATGGGAGGGGGCTGGTGCGCCCGCCCATTCATCTCTTGTGCTTAATAGGAGGTGGAGGAGGTACATATGGGAGGGGGCTGGTGCGCCCGCCCATTCATCTCTTGTGCTTAATGGGAGGTGGAGGAGGTACACATGGGAGGGGGCTGGTGCGCCCGCCCATTCATCTCTTGTGCTTAATAGGAGGTGGAGGAGGTACATATGGGAGGGGGCTGGTGCGCCCGCCCATTCATCTCTTGTACTTAATAGGAGGTGGAGGAGGTACATATGGGAGGGGGCTGGTGCGCCCGCCCATTCATCTCTTGTGCTGTTGTATAGCTTTATTTCGAAATGTTTCATTTCATAAAAGCATTACAGTAAAATCAATGTGAGCATAAAAACAGTTATACATCAAAACTGACAAAATCTCGAGAAAATGCTAAAAGTATACAACCTAATAAAAAACATCCTATCTAAAAACATTTGTGCAAGTATACAATTATCTGTTTCTGAGAGGAATGATGTTAAAAAGGACACATACAGAAAATAACCAGGCCACTTGAATGTAAATTGGCATCCTTACTGGAGGAGCTTCCTCCTCGCGGTTCTTATCCTCCAAGCCCACCCCAGAAATTTTGCCAGACCACAAGCAAGCAGTGGGTGAGGGTCAGATCTTAACAGCTGTAAGGCCTGCAAATGTGACCGAGTGCCCAGCCTTGCGCAGAGCGGTTTCAACCATCTGCGACGGGGAGCAGCGTAGGCTGGGCATTCGAATAACAGATGGGGAATAGATTCGACCCTAGTGGTACAGAAAGGGCAAGTTTCCACGGTTTGCCATGGTGGTTTCCATTTAGCTGTCCTTGCGCTTACAGGCAAAACCCCGGCCCTGAATTTAAAATACAACGCCCTATCTGATGGATTCAAGATCACATCGAGGTAGGGTTCTCTAAAGGGACGGGATTTGCTAGCCAAGAACTCCTCAGCTGATCTACACAGATTTGGTTGGGAGACTCTCTCATTATCCACCCACAGCCAGAATATTTTCTTTAGCAGCTGTTTGGGTGGCGCAGATCTGCTAGCCCAAGCATCACCCAGGCCTAAGTCGCAAAGGAGGCGCTTTACACCAAGTAGCCAACCGATCTTATGCCAACCCGGGGTTGAAAGAAGCTCACTTAATGCATCAGCATAGCTTGAAAGTTCGGGGACATTCCATATACGGGCCCACAGAAGGAGGGGACGTAGCTTGGCCTGATCAGCTATGGATCGTGTGCCTGTATCGAGTAGAAGGGGTAGAGTAGGAGAGCTATGAGGGAGCCGCATTAGATCTTTGTGGAACTTATTCTCCAGATAAGACAGGGTGTCAGATTTCTGGGTACCCCACAATTCGGCCCCGTATAGTGCCGCGCTCACAGCCTTTGCCTTGTAGATGTCAAGTATCACCCCGATGGGTTTAAGGGGTGAGGCGCGATGCTCTTTTAAGAGGGCACCCGTAACCCTCCTGTAAGTCAAGATGGATTTTTGGTGATGCGCCTTCCAAGACATAGTATCACAAAGTCTGATTCCTAAATAATCAAATTCCCTGACCCTTTCTAAAGGTACTGCATCTATTGTTGGCGGGTAGACTGTCTTCCTGGGGGGATTCAACACAAGGAACTTGGTTTTGTTGATGTTAATAGCCAAGCCCCTTGTGTCGCAGAAGCCCTGGAACCTCGTTAACAAAGTTTGGAGGCCCTTCGGGGATTTCGATATCAGCAGGGTGTCGTCTGCGAACAGGAGCGTTGGTATCTTTCTGCCCGCCAGGGAAGGAGCATCTGCTGACAATTGAAGAAGGTGCTCTACCACTCCGTTTAGATATAGGGAAAACAGAGTGGGAGCTAGCACACACCCCTGGCGGACGCCCCTGTCAACAGGAATCCGAGATGTTTTTTGGCCCTGCTGACCCCATCTAATTTGGGCAAAATTGCTTTCGTGGAATTTGATGGTTAAGGCTAACAAATACGCGGGCATGCCCATGCCCTCAAGTACAGCCCAGAGTTGGTTACGTGGAACAAGGTCAAAGGCAGTCCGTAAATCGATGAAGGCGAGATACAGACTGCCCTTGCCCAGTTTGACCACTTTCCAATAAAGCAATAGGAAACGGAATGTCTGCTCAATCGTGCCGGTTCCAGATCTGAAGCCGGCCTGAAAGTCAGACAAAACCTTCATTTCCTCGGCCCACTGCAAGATCCTACCCAAAACTACCTTCCCTGCTGCCTTCTGGGTGGAATCAAGCAGACTTATGGGTCGGTAGTTGGCCGGATCGTCCCTGCAGCCCTTTTTGAAAATGGGGACAACTTCCGCACCCCTCCAAGAATCCGGGAAACCGCCACCCACCATTGCCTCATTCAGGAGTTTAGCAATGTATAGGCTCCAAACCTCGACATTGCTACGAAGCAAGTCACCGGGGACTCCATCTGGGCCTGCCGCCTTGTTGGGGACGATACACCTGATTGCTATCTCCACCTCCCTAGATGAAAAAATGGGGCCAAGATGAGAGTTGTCAGCTGGTACTATATGGCTAGTACTCCTATTGGGACCCGATGCCCCCGGGGAGTTAGAGTATAGTTTAGAAAAATGGGCCCACCAAACCTCCCCTGTTATATTACATGTAAGGAGGGAGTCAACAGGCCTATCCCTACCTCTAATCAGAGCCCAGAAAGCCCTTGAGTCCTTTCTAGAACCAGCCTCCATTAAATCGCTCCAGAAGTTGGTTTCATGAGTGACCTTTGCCGCAGCTAGAGTCTTCTTGTAGTTTTTCCTAGCTTGTGAAATCAAAGCCTGATCTTTAGCGCTGACCGCCATAATTAGTTCACTTTTTGCTTGGCGACAAGCGTGGGAATACCATTGATCTCTACCCTTAGTCTCGTTTCTCCGCTTGGACCCCCCCCTCCCCTCAGGAACCAGAAAAAGATTGCTAAGTGATACAATAGTCTCCACAAATGGCACAAGGATAGGAGAGTCACAGTCCAGCGTGCCTGCGATACACTTGGCTTCCATCATTATGGACTGAACTTGGGCCATTCTTGGAACATCAGAGGCAACCTTAGCCCACTTTAGTCGCCTCCCGCAGTTTGATGGAACAACTTCGTGGGATGATTTCCAGGTTGGCCGAGATGATGCTGTGGCCCCTAGATCCCACGGGAGAGCAAGCGAGAGGATCAAAGGATTGTGGTCACTATCCGTGGATTGATGGACAACCATATCGAGGGCATATTCCCACAGGTTGAAGTTTAACAGCACGTAGTCGATTCTGGAGGTGTGTCCAATCCTGTTATATGTGTGTGCACCCCCAGTATCTGACTTACAGCGACCATTAGTGGCTCTGAGGGAGTATTCCAAGCAAAGTGCGTTGATATCAATAGCATTCTGTGTCCATTTCCTGATGGGGTTGAGAGCAAGCAAGGGAATGCCTCTCTTGGCATCGTCCTCCCATGTATCCAAAATATCATCGCAGGCCAGAGGCTCAAAGCAACAATTGAAATCCCCGCCCAGGATAGTGAGGGAGTCAATGTTGCAACCAATTAGCTCATCTTCAACTCCAGTTAAAGACAAAGGGCTCAAGTTCCCAGCCCTGGCCCCCCTTAAGTACATGTTGAAAAGCTCTAGGGTCTTGCCCCCCGGGCATTGCATAGTGAGTCTCAAAAGATCTGGGGATGGTGAATTTATTTGTTTTACTGTAAGCCCCAGTGATACACTTACCCAGATGAGAAGGCCACCAGAGGGACGGCCTTTACTGCCTTTAGACCTGGAGGCCGGCACAGAGTAGGTGGTGAAGCCGACCCTGTGCACGGGCTCCAGGCACCAAGTTTCTTGTAAAAGGCAGATCCCGAAGGGCTCCATAAAAGAGATCCAATCAGGTTTGTCAAAATTCCGGGCAAGCCCTGCCACATTCCAGCTTAATATTTTAAGCTGGGGAACACCTGTCAAGGTCTTACCAGACTGTGGCTCAGAAACTGGAGAGATGACATGGATATCATCGACCCTGGAAAATTGGAGAGAAGCTGCAGGTGACGAGATATCAGGGGCAATCAGGTTTGCAGCTAGGGGCGTAGCGGGAGGACAGACAACTGAGGAAAGGTGCACCAGATCCTGTGTAGGGGGGGCCTGGATTGGGGACTGGGTAGGAGAGGAAGTACTAATCAAACCCACGGTGGCCGTCAAGGATAATCTCCCCATCCCCAATATGAAACCATTGGGATTACTTGGTAGTACTCTTGTTGGAGGCGTTAGGAGTCAATCGACATCCTCCAGGCTGCCAAACCTATCTGGAATTACATTTCCAGGCCAACAACTGTTTGGGTTAAACACAGTGGGAAGAAATTCCCAACTAGGCTGTTGGGGGACTGTGGGCCAAGAAGCCCCCTGCGGACAGACAGCACGGGGGGGATAGAAGAATGACAAAGGCCTCGGGGCAATAGAAGAACCCCAATCTTGGTTCCCAGGGGACCAGATGTGCCTGGCCGTATACACATCGTCAAAAGTTACGACTATACTGTCACCGGGGGTCAGTTTCCTCGTAGTGCCCACCCATGGAACTCTTCGTGTCGTTAAGACCCTACTCCTCCTTCCGTTGGGAATAGGTCTATGTATATTAAGCCAGTGCATAACTTTATTGCGTAGGGAATGCTGGTCTTCATATTGGCCATTCTCCAATTCCGGGACACCCGTCAAAACCACCATATAATCATTTGCTTCAGGAGGAAGGTCGATATAACCTCCTCGAAAATTGCTCCTGGTATGGGGACCCCTAGCAGAATGAGTGGGGGGTTTATCCCGGTGGGCCTGGACGGGACGGGAACTAGTGTTAGCTGGATTCTGAACTCTCGGTGTGGCTGGTGTAGTGTGGTTCCGAGGCGCCTGGGTAGGGCGGGAGCTAGAGCTAATTGGGTTCCGGGCTCTTGGTGCAGCTGATGTAGTGCCCGTATGAGATTGTGTTGCTGGAGCATTTAAGGTGTTAGCCCTGGCCTGGGGGGGCGGATTTGCAGTAATGAGACTCCTGGTGCGGGGTTTGGGAATAGGGTGGGAAGGACAGGGCAAGGTGGGATTAGGGGGCAAACCAGGGATAGCTGTAGGAGGTGGGGTAGGAACCTCTGTAATCGTATTACTATCAATCAACCCCTGACGTTCAAGGCCTCTCAGGCCAAGAGTGGCCAAGGCGATAATACTTTTCTCCATTTCAAGGAGATTGTTCTCTATACGGGAAAGCCTTAAATCCAGGGGAGATAGAAGATTTTTTAAAGACTCCCAAACCACTCCTATAAATTCCCTCTCCCTCCCGTCCTGGTTTGTCCAGCCCGTGTCTGATCTCTCAGGTTGCGAGGTGCCTCCAGAATCTAAAGGGACTTGCCCCCCAGTATTTTCGCCACAAGGAGCCAATGGGGAGAGGAAAGGCATGGCCGGACTGGCATCAGCTATTGTGTTATCACTGATGGGCAAATTTGCGCCCAGCGTTGGCAGTTTCTTCCGGGGGGAAGTTAGGCTGGGAGAACGTTTTCTCTTATTGGGGTTCCCCGGAATGTTATCGAGACCGCCATATGAGGTGGAGGCCAGGGATATATCAAGTGATTGTGGGGAAGAAATAAGGGAAACAAGAGGGCTGTCCTCGACAGTGAGCGGGCCGTCGGGCAGAGCAGGTAGACCTAGAAGTGGAGAGGGAGTGGGCAGAGCAGGCATATCGTGGACATCAACCACCGCTATAACACCCTCCCGCATGCCGGTGTGATTAGGGGAAATAGCAGTGGCTATGTGTCCAAGGGAGGATTTCTTATGGGAGGCAAAATCGAGTGACAGCTTCCTGGCCGCTTCCAAGTCCAGGGACACTCTGGTTTGCAGTTTATCAATTTCATGGTCTATCGCCTTGGTTGTCCGCGTAATAAAATCGTCCATAGGCCCATTATGGGCCAACCCTCCCTTGGCCGCCCTATTGCGTGTAACGCGGGTACACATGTGGACTTACTGTGGCTAACAACCCGGACAACAAAATAGGCAAACACAAAGTACGAGGCAAGAGTATAAGAGAGGGGGCCCAGACCAGACCGCTCAGACCTCGAACGGCCTCAAACGGCCCGCTCTTTGCCCGGTCTTCGCCCCGAGCTGCGTCCCGCGCTGCGGGAGTAGGTGTTGATTATGTAAGGAGGGTGATTGGGCGGGGGGCGGGCCAGCAGGGAGAGCGGACCGTCAGCTGGTTCTTGGTCACGCAGGGACTCCTGGTTACTGGAGTCCCTGCTCGCTCGCAGCCCCGCCTAGCCTCATGCCCAGCCGCCTTGACAAGCCTCCTCAATGCCCGCTTTCCAACCCTGGGCGAAGCGGCACCCGCGGAGCGGGTGCGGCGAGTTGTAGAGCCGCTAACAGGATTAGTGAAGTCCAGTTGCTGTAGCACACGGTGTCTGCTCCCAATGCTCCGTGAAGGGCAAGTGTCCCGCAGAACGATGGTAGGGCGAGTCTTTATCCACCTGTAGTGGGCGGGGGGCGGGCCAGCAGGGAGAGCGGACCGTCAGCTGGTTCTTGGTCACGCAGGGACTCCTGGTTACTGGAGTCCCTGCTCGCTCGCAGCCCCGCCTAGCCTCACGCCCAGCCGCCTTGACAAGCCTCCTCAATGCCCGCTTTCCAACCCTGGGCGAGTTGTAGAGCCGCTAACAGGATTAGTGAAGTCCAGTTGCTGTAGCACACGGTGTCTGCTCCCAATGCTCCGTGAAGGGCAAGTGTCCCGCAGAACGATGGTAGGGCGAGTCTTTATCCACCTGTAGTGGGCGGGGGGCGGGCCAGCAGGGAGAGCGGACCGTCAGCTGGTTCTTGGTCACGCAGGGACTCCTGGTTACTGGAGTCCCTGCTCGCTCGCAGCCCCGCCTAGCCTCACGCCCAGCCGCCTTGACAAGCCTCCTCAATGCCCGCTTTCCAACCCTGGGCGAAGCGGCACCCGCGGAGCGGGTGCGGCGAGTTGTAGAGCCGCTAACAGGATTAGTGAAGTCCAGTTGCTGTAGCACACGGTGTCTGCTCCCAATGCTCCGTGAAGGGCAAGTGTCCCGCAGAACGATGGTAGGGCGAGTCTTTATCCACCTGTAGTGGGCGGGGGGCGGGCCAGCAGGGAGAGCGGACCGTCAGCTGGTTCTTGGTCACGCAGGGACTCCTGGTTACTGGAGTCCCTGCTCGCTCACAGCCCCGCCTAGCCTCACGCCCAGCCGCCTTGACAAGCCTCCTCAATGCCCGCTTTCCAACCCTGGGCGAAGCGGCACCCGCGGAGCGGGTGCGGCGAGTTGTAGAGCCGCTAACAGGATTAGTGAAGTCCAGTTGCTGTAGCACACGGTGTCTGCTCCCAATGCTCCGTGAAGGGCAAGTGTCCCGCAGAACGATGGTAGGGCGAGTCTTTATCCACCTGTAGTGGGCGGGGGGCGGGCCAGCAGGGAGAGCGGACCGTCAGCTGGTTCTTGGTCACGCAGGGACTCCTGGTTACTGGAGTCCCTGCTCGCTCGCAGCCCCGCCTAGCCTCACGCCCAGCCGCCTTGACAAGCCTCCTCAATGCCCGCTTTCCAACCCTGGGCGAAGCGGCACCCGCGGAGCGGGTGCGGCGAATTGTAGAGCCGCTAACAGGATTAGTGAAGTCCAGTTGCTGTAGCACACGGTGTCTGCTCCCAATGCTCCGTGAAGGGCAAGTGTCCCGCAGAACGATGGTAGGGCGAGTCTTTATCCACCTGTAGTGGGCGGGGGGCGGGCCAGCAGGGAGAGCGGACCGTCAGCTGGTTCTTGGTCACGCAGGGACTCCTGGTTACTGGAGTCCCTGCTCGCTCACAGCCCCGCCTAGCCTCACGCCCAGCCGCCTTGACAAGCCTCCTCAATGCCCGCTTTCCAACCCTGGGCGAGTTGTAGAGCCGCTAACAGGATTAGTGAAGTCCAGTTGCTGTAGCACACGGTGTCTGCTCCCAATGCTCCGTGAAGGGCAAGTGTCCCGCAGAACGATGGTAGGGCGAGTCTTTATCCACCTGTAGTGGGCGGGGGGCGGGCCAGCAGGGAGAGCGGACCGTCAGCTGGTTCTTGGTCACGCAGGGACTCCTGGTTACTGGAGTCCCTGCTCGCTCGCAGCCCCGCCTAGCCTCACGCCCAGCCGCCTTGACAAGCCTCCTCAATGCCCGCTTTCCAACCCTGGGCGAAGCGGCACCCGCGGAGCGGGTGCGGCGAGTTGTAGAGCCGCTAACAGGATTAGTGAAGTCCAGTTGCTGTAGCACACGGTGTCTGCTCCCAATGCTCCGTGAAGGGCAAGTGTCCCGCAGAACGATGGTAGGGCGAGTCTTTATCCACCTGTAGTGGGCGGGGGGCGGGCCAGCAGGGAGAGCGGACCGTCAGCTGGTTCTTGGTCACGCAGGGACTCCTGGTTACTGGAGTCCCTGCTCGCTCGCAGCCCCGCCTAGCCTCACGCCCAGCCGCCTTGACAAGCCTCCTCAATGCCCGCTTTCCAACCCTGGGCGAAGCGGCACCCGCGGAGCGGGTGCGGCGAGTTGTAGAGCCGCTAACAGGATTAGTGAAGTCCAGTTGCTGTAGCACACGGTGTCTGCTCCCAATGCTCCGTGAAGGGCAAGTGTCCCGCAGAACGATGGTAGGGCGAGTCTTTATCCACCTGTAGTGGGCGGGGGGCGGGCCAGCAGGGAGAGCGGACCGTCAGCTGGTTCTTGGTCACGCAGGGACTCCTGGTTACTGGAGTCCCTGCTCGCTCACAGCCCCGCCTAGCCTCACGCCCAGCCGCCTTGACAAGCCTCCTCAATGCCCGCTTTCCAACCCTGGGCGAAGCGGCACCCGCGGAGCGGGTGCGGCGAGTTGTAGAGCCGCTAACAGGATTAGTGAAGTCCAGTTGCTGTAGCACACGGTGTCTGCTCCCAATGCTCCGTGAAGGGCAAGTGTCCCGCAGAACGATGGTAGGGCGAGTCTTTATCCACCTGTAGTGGGCGGGGGGCGGGCCAGCAGGGAGAGCGGACCGTCAGCTGGTTCTTGGTCACGCAGGGACTCCTGGTTACTGGAGTCCCTGCTCGCTCGCAGCCCCGCCTAGCCTCACGCCCAGCCGCCTTGACAAGCCTCCTCAATGCCCGCTTTCCAACCCTGGGCGAAGCGGCACCCGCGGAGCGGGTGCGGCGAGTTGTAGAGCTGCTAACAGGATTAGTGAAGTCCAGTTGCTGTAGCACACGGTGTCTGCTCCCAATGCTCCGTGAAGGGCAAGTGTCCCGCAGAACGATGGTAGGGCGAGTCTTTATCCACCTGTAGTGGGCGGGCGGCGGGCCAGCAGGGAGAGCGGACCGTCAGCTGGTTCTTGGTCACGCAGGGACTCCTGGTTACTGGAGTCCCTGCTCGCTCGCAGCCCCGCCTAGCCTCACGCCCAGCCGCCTTGACAAGCCTCCTCAATGCCCGCTTTCCAACCCTGGGCGAAGCGGCACCCGCGGAGCGGGTGCGGCGAGTTGTAGAGCCGCTAACAGGATTAGTGAAGTCCAGTTGCTGTAGCACACGGTGTCTGCTCCCAATGCTCCGTGAAGGGCAAGTGTCCCGCAGAACGATGGTAGGGCGAGTCTTTATCCACCTGTAGTGGGCGGGGGGCGGGCCAGCAGGGAGAGCGGACCGTCAGCTGGTTCTTGGTCACGCAGGGACTCCTGGTTACTGGAGTCCCTGCTCGCTCGCAGCCCCGCCTAGCCTCACGCCCAGCCGCCTTGACAAGCCTCCTCAATGCCCGCTTTCCAACCCTGGGCGAAGCGGCACCCGCGGAGCGGGTGCGGCGAGTTGTAGAGCCGCTAACAGGATTAGTGAAGTCCAGTTGCTGTAGCACACGGTGTCTGCTCCCAATGCTCCGTGAAGGGCAAGTGTCCCCATCTCTTGTGCTTAACAGGAGGTGGAGGAGGTACATATGGGAGGGGGCTGGTGCGCCCGCCCATTCATCTCTTGTGCTTAATGGGAGGTGGAGGAGGTACATATGGGAGGGGGCTGGTGCGCCCGCCCATTCATCTCTTGTGCTTAATAGGCCTGGGCGATATATTAATGCCATTGAAGTAATCGGAATAATGAATACCTTTGTGTTACTCTTATGATTTGAGATTAATGAAAATGACACAATTACGCCTGTTAGCATGATTATGAGTAATATGGTACAAAAATCCTACCGCAGAAGCACAGGAACAATGAATTCAGCAAGCACGAGCGGCTGCTGCTCTTCTTGTTCTCTTGGGTTTAGCTCTATTTTCTTAGTGTAAAGTGCATTCTCTGGTCCATTCTAGAAGTGACGATACATTTTGTGCTAAGAAACTAGTGCTAAATGCTGGGTTGCTCTCCTCGCTTAACATTGCTGTGGGTGTCACTGTGGTGCCAGTGGCCGTCTGCCTCATTCAACAGGGGACACCGATGCAAGTGGTTTCATGTGTTAAAGTGGTACACTGCAGCCCCTTCGGATGCCGCTAGGTGTCACAGCGGCAGGTTCGACATACTCAACCACAGCAGTGCAGAGCTCCAAGGGCCTGGGATTGGATTTCAGGGAGCAACAATTTAACTTTACAAAGAATAAACTGGAAAGAGGACTTGGCTGATGCCAATGCTTTTTCATGACTTTTGTCCTGATTATAATTACCTTCACTCGAGGATGTGCTACATGGATGAGCATACTGTGCAAATCCAATTTCATCTGTGAAAAGAGAACACACAGTTAGTATCAACAATATGTCCAGGTGACTCCCATGGCTACCCAATGAAAGCGCAGCACACCAAATCACATGCCAACTCATTCTCTGTAATAAGTGAATCCTCTTTATATAAAAAATGTCAGAGTCATTCGCATCCTATCTTTGCAGCAACAAAAGAAAAAAGATCACTTGTTTGGAACTACTACCAACCGTGGAAGAAACACCATAATCTAAGGACACAACCATCCGAAGAAGAAAAAATGACCTCACCATAATTAGGCCTGGGCGGTAAATTCCGTTCTGCTCGCGGGATTTGTGGAATTTGGATAATTTCGCATTCCGCAACGCGAAATTGCCCAAAATTCTGCCTTCCACGACTTCACAAAACTTTTGCTTGTTCGCGTTCTCAAAATGCGAGTTTGCGAGATATTTCCCATCGAGCATGTAAACAGCAATTGCGAACAGTAAAAAAGCATCGCGAACAAGCAATACCGCGTGTTCGCAGAATTTCTGCGTGTTTGCTGAGATTTTATAGTGTTTTGCGGAGATTTGCGTAACACGATTATGCAAATTCCGCCCACCCCTAACCATAATCTGATGAGGAACCCCCACAATCCTATGGTACTGACCTTTATGGTGGATGCTCTATCTACCCACAGATTACTCACTTTTTTTTGCATCTCTGTAGGGACTAGTCTGGATCTAGTAACCTTGAAATAGCTCCCTTCATATGTGATCTCACTGAGTCAAATAGGACTCCATAGTGTGCGCTGATGTCATTTTCTATCCTAAGCCAAAAATGGCATTGAAGGGACATTTGGTGGTCCTGAGAGTTCTGTGGGGCCAGAAGGCACACCAGGGGAAAGGGAAGCAGAGCTAAAGATCTGAGCATGGCCTAAGCAAGCGCCACCACTCGCTGTGTTTTGGCTGATGGCGAAGGAAATGTCCAAGTGCAAGCTTTCCAGGTTAGACATTTACTCCAAACAGGACGTTGAGAATTCACGACCTACCTGTCCGGAGCTGGTTCAATGCTTGAAAAACAAGACACTCCTTTGTGAGGTATGTTATGTTTCTTGTGAGAGTCTCAATGTATATTTCTTGGAGATTTGACCCATTAGGTGTAAATCTTCTATTATTTAGTGTTATTTGGTGAAATGTTTGTAAAGGAAATTTAGGGCAGGATATTCACCAAGAAATTGGAACTCTTTCCCACCTGCCATCAGAAGAATCCCCTCTCTGGCACGCTTAAAAAAGGAGGCTAAATCCTACCTCATGGGTAAATTCCTTGGCTAACCCCGTCCCATAACCACCTCAGAGACTATTGCCTCCCTCCTTCGACCTCGTCCCACCAAGAAACTGGGGCCTGTCTTCAGCAACTGTAATATTGACTATCCTTGTATACTCCCATGCCTCTTGTAATCAGCACCCCCTGCATGTACAGTTTACTCTGGTTTTATCATGCCTCTTCTATGACTCTTTGACTCTGTAAAGCGCTCTGATACCCTGACGGGTCAAGGTCGCGCTCTATAAAACACTAAAATAAATAAATACATTTACATCAGACGAGATTCTGACTATCATATTCCCAAACCTCACTCCCAAACAATTTGAGAATGTAAACAACAGTGAAAACCAAAGAGCTGAGCTCTGGATCTATGCCAGATCTCATGGAAGAAAAGGACCGTCAGTGCATAGGGTGCTGCCTTATATGCAGTATAGTGACTGGAGTGTGAGCGAAGTAGCGGGGTGCTGGGGTGGGGGGGACAATGGGGTGGTGGTGGGGGAAACAGACAATACACAAAAAAATACAAAGGGCCTCATTTATGAGAAATGAAGCATCGCTACGTGAAAGCAGCGATGCGTCACTTCTCAGTGCGCCCTCCTTGCGACATGATTGATGTCTTATATTTACTATATGACGCATCACGTCGCAAGGAGTTACTGACGTATCTGTACGGCGCAAAAGTGACGCTTTGCTGGAGTTGTGTCACAAAAGTGACACAACTCCAGCAATGTGTCCTTTCACATGGGGCTTGCGTCAGCCTTACGCCTGCTGTGTAAGATATTGACGCATTTGCACCCTAGAAGTGGCGCAGTGAAATATGGTAGATTTACTTCATCTCCTTTTTCCAGGTCACCTTATAAACAGTCCTCGCACCATCGTTAGGTTATGGTCACTCCACTGGGGTTCACTAAAATCACTGTAATATGTACATAATGTATATACTTTGAAAAGTGTCCTTCTCGTTAGTCACTTTGGGGTACGTTTTTGATTACTGTGATTATGAAATAAATCACGCTCACTTCGGCTGAAGTGAGCCGGATTGAGATATATAGTCGTGTGGGGTTTCTATGTTTTAAATATTGACAGAATCACTTGAAAGATCGCATCCTGTATTCTCTGGTTGTGAATTTTTGATTAATTCGAGCAAGTTATAACGGTCTTGCATAAACTGATATTGTCAGTTCAAATGAGTTCCTTGTGAACAATGTTCCTTTGTTTACCACAAAGAAAGAGCACTAACTCTGGAAACAGCCATGACAAAACTAGGAAAGATGGGCAGGATGACATTGGAGACCCCTTGAGGGAATCCAGCAGCTGGTTGGACTGAAAACTCTAGAAGCTAAGAAACAAGTGAAAAAAGTTGCTGAATATTTGGCGGTTGTGCGGAAACACTAGTAAACAGTCTGCCACCCCTTGACACTTTGCGGAAAGCACTAGTGAAGAAAAGTCAGCCACCCCTTGATGCTCTGCGGAAACACTAGTGAACAATAGTCAGCCATTGCTTGACGCTCAGTGGAAACACTAGTGAACAACAGTCAGTCATCCCTTGACGCTCAGTGGAAACACTAGTGAACAACAGTCAGCCATCCCTTGATGCTCTGTGGAAACACTAGGGAACAACAGTCCGCCATCCCTTGACGCTCAGTGGAAACACTAGGGAACAACAGTCCGCCATCCCTTGACGCTCAGTGGAAACACTAGTGAACAATAGTCAGTCATCCCTTGATGCTCTGCGGAAACACTAGTGAACAACAGTCAACCACCCTTTGAAGTTCTGCTGAAACACTAGTGAACAACATTAAGCCACCCCTTGATGCTCTGCGGAAACACTAGTGAACAACAGTTAACCACCCCTTGATGCTCTGAGGAAACACTAGGGAACAACAGTCAACCACCCCTTGAAGTTCTGCTGAAACACTAGTGAACAACAGTCAGCCATCCCTTGACGCTCAGTGGAAACACTAGTGAACAACAGTCAACCACCCCTTGAAGTCCTGCTGAAACACTAGTGAACAACAGTCAGCCACCCCTTGATGCTCAGTGGAAACACTAGGGAACATCAGTCAGTCATCCCTTGACGCTCAGTGGAAACACTAGTGAACAATAGTCAGTCATCCCTTGATGCTCTGCGGAAACACTAGTGAACAACAGTCAACCACCCTTTGAAGTTCTGCTGAAACACTAGTGAACAACATTAAGCCACCCCTTGATGCTCTGCGGAAACACTAGTGAACAACAGTTAACCACCCCTTGATGCTCTGAGGAAACACTAGGGAACAACAGTCAACCACCCCTTGAAGTTCTGCTGAAACACTAGTGAACAACAGTCAGCCATCCCTTGATGCTCAGTGGAAACACTAGTGAACAACAGTCAACCACCCCTTGAAGTCCTGCTGAAACACTAGTGAACAACAGTCAACCACCCCTTGATGCTCTGACGAAACACTAGTGAACAACAGTCAGCCATCCCTTGATGTTCTGTGGAAACACTAGTGAACAACAGTCAGACACTCCTTAATGCTCAGTGGAAACACTAGTGAACAACAGTCAGCCACCCCTTGAAGTTCTGCTGAAACACTAGTGAACAACAGTCAGCCACCCCTTGATGCTCTGCGGAAACACTAGTGAACAACAGTCAGCCACCCCTTGAAGTTCTGCTGAAACACTAGTGAACAACAGTCAGCCACCCCTTAATGCTCAGTGGAAACACTAGTGAACAACAGTCAGCCACCCCTTGAAGTTCTGCTGAAACACTTGTGAACAACAGTCAGCCACCCCTTGATGCTCTGCGGAAACACTAGTGAACAACAGTCAGCCACCCCTTGAAGTTCTGCTGAAACACTAGTGAACAACAGTCAGCCACCCCTTAATGCTCAGTGGAAACACTAGTGAACAACAGTCAGCCACCCCTTGAAGTTCTGCTGAAACACTAGTGAACAACAGTCCGCCATCCCTTGATGTTCTGTGGAAACACTAGTGAACAACAGTCAGCCACCCCGTAATGCTCAGTGGAAACACTAGTGAACAACAGTCAGCCACCCCTTGAAGTTCTGCTGAAACACTAGTGAACAACAGTCAGCCACCCCTTGATGCTCTGCGGAAACACTAGTGAACAACAGTCAGCCACCCCTTGAAGTTCTGCTGAAACACTAGTGAACAACAGTCAGCCACCCCTTAATGCTCAGTGGAAACACTAGTGAACAACAGTCAGCCACCCCTTGAAGTTCTGCTGAAACAGTAGTGAACAACAGTCCGCCATCCCTTGATGTTCTGTGGAAACACTAGTGAACAACAGTCAGCCACCCCGTAATGCTCAGTGGAAACACTAGTGAACAACAGTCAGCCACCCCTTGAAGTTCTGCTGAAACACTAGTGAACAACAGTCAGCCACCCCTTGATGCTCTGCGGAAACACTAGTGAATAACAGTCAGCCACCCCTTGAAGTTCTGCTGAAACACTAGTAAACAACAGTCAGCCACCCCTTAATGCTCAGTGGAAACACTAGTGAACAACAGTCAGCCACCCCTTGAAGTTCTGCTGAAACACTAGTGAACAACAGTCCGCCATCCCTTGATGTTCTGTGGAAACACTAGTGAACAACAGTCAGCCACACCTTGAAGTTCTGCTGAAACACTAGTGAACAACAGTCAGCCACCCCTTGATGCTCTGCGGAAACACTAGTGAACAACAGTCAGCCACCCCTTAACGCTCAGTAGAAGAAATAGGAGTGTGAACTGCAGAGATTAGAAGACCAGGACTGGGGAGGCCTGACGTCACCCGAGCGAGGGTGCTATAAGAGCAGGGCTCGGATGAGGGCAATTTCAAATACTGCCCGCCAGTGCTATGCCGGAACCAGGCTATCCCAATGGGCAAGACTGATCATGATGGATGTTACGTGGTTAAAAGGGCCATTAACACACGTTGAGGGGCAGCCCCGAGC
Organism: Lissotriton vulgaris; assembly: GCF_964263255.1. Classification (NCBI taxonomy): domain Eukaryota; kingdom Metazoa; phylum Chordata; class Amphibia; order Caudata; family Salamandridae; genus Lissotriton; species Lissotriton vulgaris. The sequence goes on from NC_141695.1 coordinate 1,741,676,346, forward strand.
GAGAGGAGTGTTGGACTGGTCTACCCACCTCTCTTATAGTAATCACCGATATGGACCGTGGCCTTCTTCCTGTTATTCACGGAGGTTGTCTCTATCATGGTGAAAGCGATAGAGATGGCGTCCTTAGGGATCTGAAAAGAAAACAGAAACAAGTCAAGAAGGGGAGGGATGGGGCTTGCTGGAGGGAGTCTGGGTGCATTGGCCGGGCACCTTCAGGGACCCTGAGGGCACATATTGGGGGATGGGGCTTGCTGGAGGGAGTCTGGACGCATTGGCTGGGCACCTTCAGGGACCCTGAGGGCACATATTGGGGGATGGGGCTTGCTGGAGGGAGTCTGAACGCGTTGGCTGGGCACCTTCAAACACCCTCAGGGCACATATTGGGGGAGGGGACCTGCTGGAGGGAGTCTGGGTGCATTGGCTGGGCACCTTCAGGGACCCTGAGGGCACATATTGGGGGATGGGGCTTGCTGGAAGGAGTCTGGGTGCATTGGCTGGGCACCTTCAAACACCCTCAGGGCACATATTGGGGGAGGGGACCTGCTGGAGGGAGTCTGGGTGCGTTGGCTGGGCACCTTCAGGGACCCTGAGGGCACATATTGGGGGAGGGGACTTGCTGGAGGGAGTCTGGGTGCATTGGCTGGGCACCTTCAGAGACCCTGAGGGCACATATTGGGGAGGGGACTTGCTAGAAGGAGTCTGGGTGCATTGGATGGACACCTTCAGGGACCCTGAGGGCACATATTGGGGGAGGGGACTTGCTAGAAGGAGTCTGGGTGCATTGGCTGGGCACCTCCAGGGACCCTGAGGCACATATTGGGGATGGGACTTGTTGGAAGGAGTCTGGGTGCATTGGCTGGGCACCTTCAAGGACCCTGAGGGCACATATTGGGGGAGGGGACTTGCTGGAGGGAGTCAGGGTGCATTGGCTGGGCACCTTCGAGGACCCTGAGGGCACATATTGGGGGATGGGACTTGCTGGAAGGAGTCTGGGCGCATTGGCTGGGCACCTTCAGGGACAATGAGGGCACATATTGGGGGAGGGGACTTGCTGGAGGGAGTCAGGGTGCATTGGCTGGGCACCTTCAAGGACCCTGAGGGCACATATTGGGGGAGGGGACTTGCTAAAAGGAGTCTGGGTGCATTGGCTGAGGACCTTCAGGGACCCTGAGGGCACATATTGGGGGATGGGGCTTGCTGGAGGGAGTCTGGGTGCATTGGCTGGGCACCTTTAAGGACCCTGAGGGCACATATTGGGGGAGGGGACTTGCTAAAAGGAGTCTGGGTGCATTGGCTGAGGACCTTCAGGGACCCTGAGGGCACATATTGGGGGATGGGGCTTGCTGGAGGGAGTCTGGGTGCATTGGCTGGGCACCTTCAGGGACCCTGAGGGCACATAGTGGGGGAGGGGACTTGCTAAAAGGAGTCTAGGTGCATTGGCTGGGCACCTTCATGGACCCTGAGGGCACATATTGTGGGAGGGGACTTGCTAGAAGGAGTCTGGGCGCATTGGCTGGGCACCTTCAAGGACCCTGAGGGCACATATTGGGGGAGGGGACTTGCTAGAAGGAGTCTGGGTGCATTGGATGGGCACCTTCAGGGACCCTCAGGGCACATATTGGGGGATGGGGCTTGCTGGAGGGAGTCTGGGTGCATTGGCTGGGCACCTTCAAGGACCCTGAGGGCACATATTGGGGGAGGGGACTTGCTAAAAGGAGTCTGAGTGCATTGGCTGAGGACCTTCAGGGACCCTGAGGGCACATATTGGAGGATGGGACTTGCTGGAAGGAGTCTGAGTGCATTGGCTGGGCACCTTCAGGGACCCTGAGGGCACATATTGGGGGAGGGGACTTGCTCGAAGGAGTCTGAGTGCATTGGCTGGGCACCTTCAGGGACCCTGAGGGCACATATTGGGGGAGGGGACTTGCTGGAGGGAGTCTGGGTGCATTGGCTGGGCACCTTCAAGGACCCTGAGGGCACATATTGGGGGAGGGGACTTGCTGGAGGGAGTCTGGGTGCATTGGCTGGGCACCTTCAGGGACCCTGAGGGCACATATTGGGGGAGGGGACTTGCTGGAGGGAGTCTGGGTGCATTGGCTGGGCACCTTCAGGGACCCTGAGGGCACATATTGGGGGAGGGGACTTGCTGGAGGGAGTCAGGGTGCATTGGCTGGGCACCTTCAAGGACCCTGAGGGCACATATTGGGGGAGGGGACTTGCTGGAGGGAGTCTGGGTGCATTGGCTGGGCACCTTCAGGGACCCTGAGGGCACATATTGGGGAAGGGGACTTGCTGGAAGGAGTCTGGGTGCATTGGCTGGGCACCTTCAGGGACCCTGAGGGCACATATTGGGGGAGGGGACTTGCTGGAGGGAGTCTGGGTGCATTGGCTGGGCACCTTCAAGGACCCTGAGGGCACATATTGGGGGAGGGGACTTGCTGGAGGGAGTCTGGGTGCATTGGCTGGGCACCTTCAGGGACCCTGAGGGCACATATTGGGGGAGGGGACTTGCTGGAGGGAGTCTGGGTGCATTGGCTGGGCACCTTCAGGGACCCTGAGGGCACATATTGGGGGAGGGGACTTGCTGGAGGGAGTCTGGGTGCATTGGCTGGGCACCTTCAGGGACCCTGAGGGCACATATTGGGGAAGGGGACTTGGTGGAGGGAGTCTGGGTGCATTGGCTGGGCACCTTCAAGGACCCTCAGGGCACATATTGGGGGATGGGGCTTGCTGGAGGGAGTCTGGGTGGGTTGGCTGGGCACCTTCAGGGACCCTGAGGGCACATATAGGGGGGGGGCTTGCTAAAAGGAGTCTGGGTGCATTGGATGGGCACCTTCAAGGACCCTGAGTGCACATATTGGGGGAGGGGACTTGCTGGAGGGAGTCTGGGTGCATTGGCTGGGCACCTTCAGGGACCCTGAGGGCACATATTGGGGGAGGGGACTTGCTGGAGGGAGTCAGGGTGCATTGGCTGGGCACCTTCAAGGACCCTGAGGGCACATATTGGGGGAGGGGACTTGCTGGAGGGAGTCTGGGTGCATTGGCTGGGCACCTTCAGGGACCCTGAGGGCACATATTGGGGAAGGGGACTTGCTGGAAGGAGTCTGGGTGCATTGGCTGGGCACCTTCAGGGACCCTCAGGGCACATATTGGGGGATGGGGCTTGCTGGAGGGAGTCTGGGTGGGTTGGCTGGGCACCTTCAAGGACCCTGAGGGCACATATTGGGGGATGGGGCTTGCTGGAGGGAGTCTGGGTGCATTGGCTGGGCACCTTCAAGGACCCTGAGGGCACATATTGGGGGATGGGACTTGCTGGAAGGAGTCTGGGTTCTATTGGCTGGGCACGTTTAGGGACCCAGATCAAATATTGGGGGAGGGGACTTACTAGAAGGAGTCTGGGTGCATTGGCTGGGCACCTTCAGGGACCCTGAGGGCACATATTGGGGGATGGGGCTTGCTGGAAGGAGTCTGGGTTCTATTGGCTGGGCACCTTCAGGGACCCTGAGGGCACATATTGGGGGAGGGGACTTACTAGAAGGAGTCTGGGTGCATTGGCTGGGCACCTTCAGGGATCCTGAGGGCACATATTGGAGGATGGGGCTTGCTGGAGGGAGTCTGGGTGCATTGGCTGGGCACCTTCAGGGACCCTGAGGGCACATATTGGAGGATGGGGCTTGCTGGAAGGAGTCTGGGTGCATTGGCTGGGCACCTTCAGGGACCCTGAGGGCACATATTGGAGGATGGGGCTTGCTGGAGGGAGTCTGGGTGCATTGGCTGGGCACCTTCAAGGACCCTGAGGGCACATATTGGGAAACTGAGTCCTGTACTGTTCTTCTGAGGCCTTTGAAGGGCTCGCCCGCTCCTTGTCTTGTAATAGACAGACTTGTTTCCAATGGAGTAGGGTCATTTTTGAGACAAGGGCTAGAGTAGACAGAAGTTCTGCAGAGAAACATCTGCTTAATGCATGGGAGTGAGTACACACTGGGCAGGAAGCACGGACGATCCTCTGTTCATACTTACTCTATTGATGTACATCATCACGTGGCCCGCTGTAGTAAGTTCGTACTGGTTGATTTGGCCTTGGTTCACCAACTGATTGAGAAACAAAGAAGGAAATCAGGTTAAATGTCAAGAGATGTATCGACTAAACACAGAAAGAGGGGAGTGATCATATCTGGGGCAGAAGAGCACAGAGCAAAGTCCGGGCACTTCCCAAACCTGCAAAGACCAGAGCACAGGATACCCAGGGCTCAGGGAACTGTCCCTGTGCCCCAAAGGAGAGCACAAGACAATCAGGGCTCTGGGGCTGTACCTAAACCTGTGAAGAGGAGCGCACGGGACAATCAGGGCTCTGGGGCTGTACCTAAACCTGTGAAGAGGAGCGCACGGGACAATCAGGGCTCTGGGGCTGTACCTAAACCTGTGGAGAGAAGCGCACGGGGCAATCAGGGCTCTGGGGCTGTACCTAAACCTGTGAAGAGGAGCGCACGGGACAATCAGGGCTCTGGGGCTGTACCTAAACCTGTGGAGAGGAGAGCACGGGGCAATCAGGGCCCTGGGGCTGTACCTAAACCTGTGAAAATGAGCGCACGGGACAATCAGGGCTCTGAGGCTGTACCTAAACCTGTGGAGAGGAGAGCACGGGGCAATCAGGGCTCTGGGGCTGTACCTAAACCTGTGGAGAGGAGCGCACGGGGCAATCAGGACTCTGAGGCTGTACCTAAACCTGTGGAGAGGAGAGCACGGGGCGATCAGGGCTCTGGGGCTGTACCTAAACCTGTGAAGAGAAGCGCACGGAGCGATCAGGGCTCTGGGGCTGTACCTAAACCTGTGAAGAGGAGAGCACAAGACAATCAGGGCTCTGGGGCTGTACCTAAACCTGTGGAGAGGAGAGCACGGGGCAATCAGGGCTCTGGGGCTGTATCTAAACCTATGAAGAGGAGTGCACGGGGCAATCAGAGCTCTGGGGCTGTACCTAAACCTGTGAAGAGGAGCGCACGGGACAAGCAGGGCTCTGGGGCTGTACCTAAACCTGTGAAGAGGAGCGCACGGGGCAATTGGGGCTCTGGGGCTGTACCTAAACCTGTGAAGAGAAGCGCACGGGGTAATCAGGGCTCTGGGGCTGTACCTAAACCTGTGAAGAGGAGCGCAGGGAGCAATCAGGGCTCTGGGGCTGTACCTAAACCTGTGAAGAGGAGTGCACGGGGCAATCAGTGCTCTGGGGCTGTACCTAAACCTGTGAAGAGGAGAGCACGGGGCAATCAGGGCTCTGGGGCTGTACCTAAACCTGTGTAGAGGAGAGCACAGAACAATCAGGGCTCTGGGGCCGTACCTAAACCTGTGAAGAGAAGCGCACGGGGCAATCAGGGCTCTGGGGCTGTACCTAAACCTGTGAAGAGAAGCGCACGGGGCAATCAGAGCGCTGGGGCTGTACCTAAACCTGTGAAGAGGAGCGCACGGGGCAATCAGAGCGCTGGGGCTGTACCTAAACCTGTGAAGAGAAGCGCACGGGGCAATCAGTGCTCTGGGGCTGTACCTAAACATGTGAAGAGAAGCGCACGGGGCAATCGGGGCTCTGGGGCTGTACCTAAACCTGTGAAGAGGAGAGCACAGGGCAATCAGGGCTCTGGGGCTGTACCTAAACCTGTGAAGAGGAGCGCACGGGGCAATCAGGGCTCCGAGGCTGTACCTAAACCTGTGGAGATGAGAGCACGGGGCGATCAGGGCTCTGGGGCTGTACCTAAACCTGTGGAGAGGAGTGCACGGGGCAATCAGGGCTCTGGGGCTGTACCTAAACCTGTGGAGAGGAGTGCACGGGGCAATCAGGGCTCTGGGGCTGTATCTAAACCTATGAAGAGGAGTGCACAGGGCAATCAGAGCTCTGGGGCTGTACCTAAACCTGTGGAGAGGAGCGCACGGGGCAATCAGGGCTCTGGGGCTGTACCTAAACCTGTGGAGAGGAGAGCACAAGACAATCAGGGCTCTGGGGCTGTATCTAAACCTGTGAAGAGAAGCGCACGGGGCAATCAGGGCTTTGGGGCTGTACCTAAACCTGTGGAGAGGAGTGCACAGGGCAATCAGGGCTCTGGGGTTGTACCTAAACTTGTGAAGAGGAGCGCACGGGGAAATCATAGCTCTGGAGCTGTACCTAAACCTGTGAAGAGGAGAGCACAGAACAATCAGGGCTCTGGGGCCGTACCTAAACCTGTGGAGAGGAGCGCACGGGGAAATCAGGGCTCTGGGGCTGTACCTAAAACTGTGGAGAGGAGTGCACGGGGCAATCAGGGCTCTGGGGCTGTACCCAAACCTGTGAAGAGAAGCGCACGGGGCAATCAGGGCTCTGGGCTGTACCTAAACCTGTGAAGGGAAGCGCACGAGGCGATCAGGGCTCTGGGGCTGTACCTAAACCTGTGAAGAGAAGCGCAAGGGGCAATTAGGGCTCTGGGGCTGTACCTAAACCTGTGGAGAGGAGCGCACGGGGCAATCAGGACTCTGGGGCTGTACCTAAACCTATGAAGAGGAGCGCACGGGACAGGCAGGGCTCTGGGGCTGTACCTAAACCTGTGAAGAGAAGCGCACGGGGCAATCAGAGCTCTGGGGCTGTACCTAAACCTGTGGAGAGGAGCGCATGGGGCAATCAGGGCTCTGGGGCTGTATCTAAACCTGTGAAGAGGAGTGCACGGGGCAATCAGTGCTCTGGGGCTGTACCTAAACCTGTGAAGAGAAGCGCTCGGGGCAATCAGGGCTCTGGGGCTGTACCTAAACCTGTGAAGAGAAGCGCACGGGGCAATCAGGGCTCTGGGGCTGTACCTAAACCTGTGGAGAGAAGCGCACGGGGCAATCAGGGCTCTGGGGCTGTACCTAAACATGTGAAGAGAAGCGCACGGGATAATCAGGGCTCTTGGGGCTGTACCTAAACCTGTGAAGAGAAGCGCACGGGGCAATCAGTGCTCTGGGGCTGTACCTAAACCTGTGATGAGAAGCGCACGGGGTAATCAGGGCTCTGGGGCTGTAGCTAAACCTGTGAAGAGAAGCGCAAGGGGCAATCAGGGCTCTGGGGCTGTACCTAAACCTGTGAAGAGAAGCGCACGGGGTAATCAGGGCTCTGGGGCTGTACCTAAACCTGTGAAGAGAAGTGCACGGGGTAATCAGGGCTCTGGGGCTGTACCTAAACCTGTGAAGAGAAGCGCAAGGGGCAATTAGGGCTCTGGGGCTGTACCTAAACCTGTGAAGAGGAGCGCACGGGGCAATCAGGGCTCTGGGGCTGTACCTAAACCTATGAAGAGGAGCGCACGGGGCAATCAGAGCTCTGGGGCTGTACCTAAACCTGTGGAGAGGAGCGCACGGGGCAATCAGGGCTCTGGGGCTGTATCTAAACCTGTGAAGAGGAGTGCACGGGGCAATCAGTGCTCTGGGGCTGTACCTAAACCTGTGAAGAGAAGCGCTCGGGGCAATCAGGGCTCTGGGGCTGTACCTAAACCTGTGAAGAGAAGCGCACGGGGCAATCAGGGCTCTGGGGCTGTACCTAAACCTGTGGAGAGAAGCGCACGGAGCAATCAGGGCTCTGGGGCTGTACCTAAACATGTGAAGAGAAGCGCACGGGGCAATCAGGGCTCTGGGGCTGTACCTAAACCTGTGAAGAGAAGCGCACGGGGCAATCAGGGCTCTGGGGCTGTACCTAAACCTGTGAAGAGGAGCGCACGGGGCAATCAGGGCTCCGAGGCTGTACCTAAACCTGTGGAGAGGAGCGCATGGGGCAATCAGGGCTCTGGGGCTGTACCTAAACCTGTGAAGAGGAGCGTACGGGACAGGCAGGGCTCTGGGGCTGTACCTAAACCTGTGAAGAGGAGAGCACAGGGCAATCAGGGCTCTGGGGCTGTACCTAAACCTGTGAAGAGAAGCGCACGGGGCAATCCGAGCTCTGGGGCTGTACCTAAACCTGTGGAGAGAAGCGCACGGGGCAATCAGGGCTCTGGGGCTGTACCTAAACCTGTGAAGAGGAGCGCACGGGGCAATCAGGGCTCCGAGGCTGTACCTAAACCTGTGGAGAGGAGAGCACGGGGCGATCAGGGCTCTGGGGCTGTACCTAAACCTGTGGAGAGGAGTGCACGGGGCAATCAGGGCTCTGGGGCTGTACCTAAACCTGTGGAGAGGAGTGCACGGGGCAATCAGGGCTCTCGGGCTGTATCTAAACCTATGAAGAGGAGTGCACGGGGCAATCAGAGCTCTGGGGCTGTACCTAAACCTGTGGAGAGGAGCGCACGGGGCAATCAGGGCTCTGGGGCTGTACCTAAACCTGTGGAGAGGAGAGCACAAGACAATCAGGGCTCTGGGGCTGTATCTAAACCTGTGAAGAGAAGCGCACGGGGCAATCAGGGCTCTGGGGCTGTACCTAAACCTGTGGAGAGGAGTGCACAGGGCAATCAGGGCTCTGGGGTTGTACCTAAACTTGTGAAGAGGAGCGCACGGGGAAATCATAGCTCTGGAGCTGTACCTAAACCTGTGAAGAGGAGCGCACAGGACAGGCAGGGCTCTGGGGCTGTACCTAAACCTGTGAAGAGGAGAGCACAGAACAATCAGGGCTCTGGGGCCGTACCTAAACCTGTGGAGAGGAGCGCACGGGGAAATCAGGGCTCTGGGGCTGTACCTAAAACTGTGGAGAGGAGTGCACGGGGCAATCAGGGCTCTGGGGCTGTACCCAAACCTGTGAAGAGAAGCGCACGGGGCAATCAGGGCTCTGGGGTGTACCTAAACCTGTGAAGGGAAGCGCACGAGGCGATCAGGGCTCTGGGGCTGTACCTAAACCTGTGAAGAGGAGCGCAAGGGGCAATCAGAGCTCTGGGGCTGTACCTAAACCTGTAAAGAGGAGAGCACAGAACAGGCAGGGCTCTGGGGTTACACCTAAACCTGTGGAGAGGAGCGCACAGGACAGTTAGGGTTCTATGGGCTGTACCTCAACCTGTGAAGAGGAGCGCACGGGACAGTTAGGGTTCTATGGGCTGTACCTCAACCTGTGAAGAGGAGAGCACAGGATAGTTAGGGTTCTATGGGCTGTACCTCAACCTGTGAAGAGGAGAGCACAGGATAGTTAGGGTTCTATGGGCTGTACCTCAACCTGTGAAGAGGAGAGCACAGGATAGTTAGGGTTCTATGGGCTGTACCTCAACCTGTGAAGAGGAGAGCACAGGAAAGTTATGGTTCTATGGGCTGTACCTCAACCTGTGAAGAGGGGAGCACGGGACAGTTAGGGTTCTATGGGCTGTACCTCAACCTGTGAAGAGGAGTGCACGGGACAGTTAGGGTTCTATGGGCTGTACCTCAACCTGTGAAGAGGGGAGCACAGGATAGTTAGGGTTCTATGGGCTAGCCTAGATTACTAAAAGTGAATAGGGATTTACCATTGCCGCTACCTCGATGAGGGGAGTGGGACAGGGAATCACCATAGTAACACTAGGGCCCTGACCTCAAGGGGGACTTTGCAATTGTTTTCATTTCCTTTGTGTTGGTTGGTGGTAGAAATAAAATACTTTTCTTATTTCATAAAAGTAAGTATTTGACTGGACAACGTACTATTGCTGTTCCTGCGAACATGCTGAGTTGTGAGTCTGTGTTCACTATCCTGTATCCACCCCCATCCACCCCATCCCCTGAGGGAGCCTTGGACTGCTCACACCACACGTCCATTAGCGTCAAGTGCTGATAGAGCACTTGGCCCAGTGACTCAGCGTCCATAGAAAGACAGAACTAAGACATCAAGAGTACATGGTTGGGCCCAGGAGCCCCTGCATGGCCTGTGGCCCTCTGAAAGGGGTTCGGACATATACATATAGTGGCAGAGCAGAGAAGAGGACAAGGGCAGGCCTCTTAAAGCTATATCTATTCTGAGAGAGGAGAGCGAAGGACAGAACCAGGGCTCTGGGGAATATTTCTGCACTTCACAGAGGAGAGCAGAGGACACTCTCTGTGCACTTTGGGCAATCCCGTAGGTGAGCGAAGAAAGTGTGGGCAAAGACCAGGCTCTCAAGTGTTCTAAGAGTCAGGGTGCAGGGATATATTACTGCAGCTGATGCAGTAGAGTACAGGGAAGTCAGGGCACCAGGAACTAGTCCTATATCTGATATGAGGCTAGCATGGGGCAGTCAGGGCTCCAGAAGATATCATTCTATTTGAGAGAGGAAAGCACAGGATAGGGCAGGTCTCTCCAACTCTCAGAATGTCAAAGTCTGGGCTTTTGGGCATATTCTTAAAGCAGAGCACTTTCATATAACTCTTTCGGTGCTCATGGTGAGCTCAGCTCGTCATGAGGCCCAGTGGCCCTGCGCTCATGACGAGCTGAGCTCGTCATAACCGCCTGGAACACCCACGCAGGGATAATTCCCCTGCTGTGCTGGGCGTTCCATTAAACGGGCGTGGTCATGACGAGTCCTAAGCACAGCGCCACCATGCAGCGCGACGAGCCGAGCTCATCACAAACACTGCGGCCCCCCTCCCCCATGCGCCGTGGGGGAATTAGCCCCGCGGCGAAGGTGACAAAGAACCATCACTCCATGCGTCCATTCCTAAGAAGTCCCAGCTATCTGCAGATTCTCTTGCGGCCTTACCGCTGTTAGATTGGACTCATTAGGTTGGAAACCGGACAAAAGCTGCACATCCACCAAGACCATGTTGGAGGCGTTGTTCTTTCCAGTGTAGCTGATTGAATAAGAAACAAGGAGACACATTAGCTCGACCAATCAATATATGGGTCAGAGAAGGCTATGACACTGTTTATCTTCCTCCATTTATTTCAAAGCTGTGTTCTAGACAGTGAAGGGATAAGCCTTAGTTTACTTGATACGGTCACCCACAATATGCTCTACCCACCCCCAAACAATCCTCCAAAAATACCCTTTGAGACGATGCCCGTCCACTGTCGTGTAAACTGAGTCTGTAAGCGGAGCCCTACAACGCCTGGATTTCCCACCCATGTGTTGCTGAACTTAGCTCAATGCACCAACGCTTGAACGAGAAAGTCCAAGTTGCTGTAGACTCACACTCAACTCTCTGGTTGATGTGACGTCGGTGTTTCTATGTTACAAGCAATCCTGGAAAAGGTTTCAGGGAAGCAGTGGTCCTGCAAAGCCAATTTAGATCTTTACAAGATCACACATAAGCATTGTACTAAGTTGGGGACAGTTTATGGGTAAAAAGTGTGTGTTTCAACATTCTAAATCTAGTTGTGTTGCTTAGCTTATGAAGAGTACCACACAAGGCGTGTGACCAACAAGGAGAGCAGTATGAACATTTCTAACATAGTGAGAAATCCATTCATCAACCTAACACCCTAAGACCTACTTTATGTGCTAACCATGAGAGCATGGAGGAGGTGACCTTGCATCTAGAGTTTCTTGGGAGACGCCTTACTGCATACCTATTTACATCAAAGTGCTGAGGTTATGAGGATTCTAGTGCAATAATCTGGGCCGAAGACCCCTCTGATCTGATGTGATGGTGATTTCAGAGGGTTTTATAGCAAATCAACTCCTCTTATCTTTTTTTAAGGAATGTCTTGATATAATCATATTCATCCAATAGATGTACTAATAAGGTAAAAATATAGCAATAGAGACTACACTTTTTTTGGTTATAGCTGTTATTTAACCTAAAAAGGCACCTATCTAAGACTATAGTCACACGAGGAACATTTATTTGTGTCACTACTGGGAGGATATGGCTTCATTCCTATGCCACTGCTGTAGGATATGACTTCTTTTGTAAGCCATTAGTGGGTAATATGGCATCTATACACATTGGGGTCAGAAGGGTGTGACACATTTGAAGGTCAAAGGCATGTGACATATGTATTTTCACCAAGAAGTTAAAGACCACCATGTTTTTAGAATCTCGGAGGTCAAGGTTCGCCATTTTCCAAGTAGGTGTAAGACAAAATGGACTCGTAACTGGACAAAATTGCGACGCACGACACCACATCAGAGAAAACCTCTGAAGGTTCATCTACCATTCTGCATGTTTCCTGTGTTTGCCCTCAAAATGGTGAAGGGGTTGGACCATATCTAATGATAACAATGGGGCCGATTCACAGGAACTAACTTGAGACAAAATCCTAAACGTACTACTTTTGGTATTCACAGAAAGCATTTAGTAGCAGTAAAGTTAGGATTTTGTCTTAAGTTTGACTTAAGACAAATAAGACAAACTTAAGACAGACTTAAAACAGACTTAGGGCAAACTTAAGATAAAATCCTAACTTAAGTCTGTCTTAAGTCTGTCTTAAGTTTGCCTTAAATTTGTCTTAAGTCTGTCTTAAGTTTGTCTTAAATCTGTCTTAAGTCTGTCTTAAGTCAAACTTAAGACAAAATCCTAACTTTACTACTACTAAATGCCTTCTGTGAATACCAAAAGTAGTAAGTTTAGGATTTTGTCTTAAGTTAGTTCTGTGAATCGGACCCCAGGTTAGGGCGCAAGTCGCCCAAGGGGATGGTTTGTGCCAGTCCTGAATACTATTAACCTATACAAAAAGTTTGCCACTACAGCCTCAGAGACAGACTGAGAAACAACGCCAAAGGAGCAATGATCATTCTTAGTAAATAGGATTGAGTTTTAAGCCTGAATGCACACTTAGAATGTCTTTAGCGTCTAGGGCAGTGGTCTTCAAACTTTCTAATGTTATGCGCCAATCATGTAAAAACATTTCATCAGGGCCCACCAGATTGACAAACACATTTTTTATCAATACAACTATGAAATTGGCAGCTCTAAACATACTAACAAACATTCAAACAGTGCAGCTGGGTTCAGTTATGCCTTCTACATAAATGTCATATAATGCATGATTGCTAATATGCTATGGAGAGCCCGGTCTCCCTAAAGAGGAAAAGTTGCCCCAGTGTGATCCTTTATTAGATACAGGAGGCAGCTTTGAGGGTTATTTGACATCTCAACCCCTCAACTGTTGTGGCGCACTAGGGGTGCAGTGATGTGCATGGGTACCCCAGGGATTGAGGGGTTCATCAGGGGTTCAATAAAGAGTAAGAGGCATGTGTGCATGGAGGCCTTCTGTCAGGGATGTGCAGTGAACGTCCCCATCTGCCACTGATCAATATAGGACAACAGATGTGTGAAGACCTCTGATTAAGGTTCTCCTACCAAAATGCATCCTTCCTTATGCAAGGGCAAGTTCACTACAGATAATCCATCCTGTACTGTATATTGGCCCTACTCTCCTTTAGGGGAGCGTAGGGCCAATACACTTCTACAACCCTGGCCTACTCACATTGATCTTTAGAAAAGCCCTGAATACACTTTTGTTCAGTGGATCTTCCTTAACTCTTTCGGTGCTCATGACGAGCTGAGCTCGTTATAACCGCTGTGGAACACCCATGTGAGGATAATTCTCGTGCTGTGCTGTGCTGTGCTTTCCATTAAACGGGCGTGGTCATAACGAGCTCAGCTCGTCATGAGGCAAAATGGCACAGTGCTCAAGACGAGCAGAGCTCGTTATAACCGCTGTGGTACGCCCATGTGGGGATAATTCTCCTGCTGTGCTGGGCGTTCCATTAAACGGGCGTGGTCATGTCGAGCTCAGCTCGTCGTGAGCACAGCGCCACCGTGCAGCGTGACGAGCCATGCTCGTCACAAGCACCGCGGCGTCGCGCGCGGCCCCCCTCCCCCCGCACCGCGGGGGATTAGCCCCACGGCGAAAGTGTTAAGTGTGGCTTTGGCATGAAAGTGCATTGGGTGCTCCAATCTGTTTGCACCAACAGTCACCCCAGAGCGTACCGTACCCATGCACCCGGATACCGCTCTAGGGGTGATCGGTTGTGTAGGCTACCAAAGGATTAAAACCAAAACAGCATCTATCACCATCAGACTCTAAAGTGGGGCATTCATCATCGTGACCAGCCCCGATGAGCCGCTATTATCCTCAGAGACACCCGAAAGTGTCAGTGTTGACTGCCATAGAGTTGTCATCAAGACCCATAGTGGAGTTCAGACTTAACTCGCGACCACTCCTTGGCTTCCAGCTCTGTGCAGGGATCGCCAGACCAAAGAAGGCACAGACCGGGCTCCATTCCACGCGCCTGGTTACGGTTTTGGCGGACAGGGTTACTCCATCGCAAACGTGACAGATGTCCCGTCCGCTGTATTACAATTCCATTCGATGCTTTGGAACTTGTACGGGGTTTCCCATCCACCAAGAACGTCATCAGGCCTAAGTCCATATTGAAGTGGGTCTCCACACCAAATCCATATCTGACCGCTTTCACAAAAGCTCATCTGCACTAGATAGGCGCACTACCGCCTCTTACACATGTCACATGTATGTTTCCAGATGACTGACGTGACCCACTCTCTCTTTGGTCAGATTGACGCAGCACCTCACCTAAGCACCCAGAAACCCTAAAGACAGTGAGGCGCTTCTCCGTAGGAAGGTCTCAGGTCACTAGACACTCCACCCCCCCCACCTCGGAATGAGAATGTGGCTGCACAGGGCGTGACATCTTGGTGAAGGGTGAGATTGTACCGGCAGGAGAAGCGTTTCCCTTGGAAAGGGACCTATGACAGGAAGTGGTGAAGATGCGGTACCTTATGGTGATGTTGATGTCAAGCTTTTTTACGTCCCCATTTTCACAGGTCGCGGGCGAAACCTGCACGTCCACGCTGAAGGTCTGCGTCATGTTTTCTGGTTTGACGTTGTATTTGACAGTCGTCTGCAAGCAAAGAAGGCAAGGCATGTGAAAGAGGTGACATTCGGAACAGGAGGGAAAAGGTTACCTGTCGCACCAGGTCTCTATCAAGAGTGTCTTCATGAAATTCCTAAATACAGAATAGCTCCCCTGTAGGCGAGTTCGGGACACCTCTTTAAAGAGAGAGGACCCCCCCCCCCCCCCCCCCCCCAAAAAAAAAAAACAACAAAAAAAGTAAAATCCATTTTCCATTTTTTAATCCACGCACGCAAATGAAATTGAAACTAAACCTGGTCAAACTTGAAAAATGTGTTTAATTGATGTGCAAGCCCTGCAGCCCGAATACAAAAATGCGGTCCTATTTCACTGGCAGGCAGCCCAACAGAGTAGAAATGGGCAGTCATTTTATAGTTGCATATAGCCAGAACGCTAGTGAGCCACTCTTTATTGGGGATTGTTCTACTAACACAAAATGACATTTTTAAATCGCTGCTGGAGTGAAGGGCGTGCTCGGATGACATGGAGAGCGGGTCTCGCGTGACGCCAAAGGCGCGGGGCAGTAGAGACACCTGAGTGACAGAAGGAAGTTACCACTCAGTGAGGGGAGAGGCCCTTAAATGCTACGTTTCTACGTGCTTTAGAGCAGGATAGGCTTTAGGGCTGTGCGACCGGTGCAGCCGCACCTGGCGCTGACCTCAGGGGGGTGGGTTGGAGAAGGTGGAGGGAAGAGAGGGGGAGGGGCTGGAGCGATGTATTTAAAGAATAATATACGGGCTTAAAAGCAGGCGCTGCAGTGTTCCTTGCGTGTCCATCAGTTTTCTGGCAACAATAAAAATGTCAAGGTAAGTCTGGGGATTAATGTTCCTGCTGGAGAGAGATCGGAGCAGTTTTGATTCATCCTAAAGTAGCTCGGACGGCTCATGTGCCTGCTGCAACGAACGTGAACCTTGCAGGTCACAGAAATGAGTATAAGTGAACTATGAGGAGCGCTATGAACTAGCTTAAAACTTCCAGTCCCCAGCCACAGAAGTTGAAAACCCAAGGGGAAGGAAGGTGAGTGGAACCTCCACTTACCTGGCAGTAAACACAGCCATTTCCGCTGACGTCAAGCTTGTAGGACCCGGGGAGGGGCAGGACGTCTGTTTGCTGGAGCACCATGCTGTTGCTGGGGTTCACGGTGAACGTAGCAACGCTGCTGCCTGCTGATTGGATGACCACCGTGTTTGTCCCATCCTTGGTGTAGATCCGAGGCAGGAGCGCGATCACTGCCTGCAAAGCAGGAGCCGTGTCCTGCAAGATATCGAAGACCAGTTAGTTACACGCCATGTCCTGCTGGAGGGTTCGCAGGTAATCAATGGATTTTTACTATCTTAATCACCAACACATCAGCACCAGAAGGATGAGCGCTCAGACCGACCCTGCCTGGATGAGCAGAGACTTCCACGGCAGCCACATACACCTTGTGAAATATTTACTGCTTAGGAGGGAGACTCCAAGGTAAGATTTAGGGCCAGATGTAGGTAACTTCAATTTAGCAAGTCCTTATTAGCGACTTTTACCGAATCGCTATTAAGGACTCCCTAAATGGAATGTAGGTAGGAATCGCTAAAATATTAGCGATTCTTTAACATTCCTTAATAACAAATCGGTAATTGAGATTCGTTATTAAGGAATACCTAGCCATTCATTCCTATGGGCGAGGAGGCCATAGGAATGAATGGGAAGAGATTCACTATTACCGATTCGCTAATAGCGGAAGCTATTTTAAGGGTGCCAGGGTCCCCAAAGGACACTCTGTTGCACCCCTGAAATATGCATGTGTGCACATGCAGCACACATCCATGCCCTAAGGGCATGGATGTGTGCCAGATGGCACATTTAAAAAGCAACAAAGTGATTTTTTAAAGGTAAATCGCTACTTACCACCAACTTGAAGTTGGTGGTAATTAGCGATTCCTTAAGGCTGAAGTGCACTATTTTTAGTGCTACGTACTATCAGGTACATGCATCAAGCGATTTGGGAATCGCAAACGGTGCGAATCGCAAAATTCGGCTGTTTGCGATTCCCAAATCACTATTTGGGATGCATCAACCTAAAAGTGAAGAAATCGCTATTTTAGCGATTTTTTAAAGTGCGATTGCTTTTAAGGAATCGCAATTTTGCGATTCCTTAAAAGCAATGCATGAAACTTAAAAAAATTGCGATTTCGCAATTAGAGAGAAAATATTACCATGAGGTTGGACCTCATGGTAATTTTGCGAAAAGTTAGAAATATGCAATTTTGTTCATATTTTTAACTTTCATGTTGTGTACACAACATATGTGCATTGTTTGATTTCAGGGGTGCAACAGGGTGTCCTTTGGACACCCCTGCACCCTTGAAATCGCAATCTCAATTTGCGATTAGCTAATTGCGAATCGCAAATTGAGATTATCTTCCCATTCATTCCTATGGGCCTCTAGGCCCATAGGAATGAATGGGAAGGGATTCCTTAATTGCGATTCGCAAAATGCTAATCGCAAATAAGGAATTCTAAGGAATCGCAATTTATTTAACGATTTCTTGATGCATAGGCATTTGCGATTCCTTAATTGCGATTCCTTAAAAATCGCAATTAAGGAATCGCAAATGCCGAGATTGATGCATGTGCCTGATTGCATTTAAGGAATAAGGAATCGCTATTTTGCGATTCCTTATTTTGCAAGTAGGTTTCAACTCACCTTCATTGCACTCAGCCAAATACCGGTCGGTAACGCAGAAATTCTCAGGCACATGCATCAATCTCGGCATTTGCGATTCCTTAATTGCGATTTTTAAGGAATCGCAATTAAGGAATCGCAAATGCCTATGCATCAAGAAATCGCTAAATAAATTGCGATTCCTTAGAATTCCTTATTTGCGATTAGCATTTTGCGAATCGCAATCAAGGAATCCCTTCCCATTCATTCCTATGGGCCTAGAGGCCCATAGGAATGAATGGGAAGACAATCTCAATTTGCGATTCGCAATTAGCTAATCGCAAATTGAGATTGCGATTTCAAGGGTGCAGGGGTGTCCAAAGGACACCCTGTTGCACCCCTGAAATCAAACAATGCACATATGTTGTGTACACACATGCCCTAAGGGCATGTGTGTGCACAACATGAAAGTTAAAGTTAAAAATATGAACAAAATTGCATATTTCTAACTTTTCGCAAAATTACCATGAGGTCCAACCTCATGGTAATTTTTTCTCTCTAATTGCGAAATCGCAATTTTTTTAAGTTTCATGCATTGCTTTTAAGGAATCGCAAAATTGCGATTCCTTAAAAGCAATCGCACTTTAAAAAATCGCTAAAATAGCGATTTCTTCACTTTTAGGTTGATGCATCCCAAATAGTGCTTTGGGAATCGCAAACGGCCGAATTTTGCGATTCGCACCGTTTGCGATTCCCAAATCGCTTGATGCATGTGCCTGTCTGTGAATTTCTGCGTTACCGCTCGGTATTTGGCCACCTACATCTGACCCTGTATTATTATTTATTTAAGAGGCATTAGTGACACACATGAACAATCATCTACAGTGGAATCAAGTGACACCAGTTTATACAAAGACACTGGAGTGGATGGCATACACAGTTCTCTAAGCATGAAATGACATGATATAACATGGTTCTTGGCTGCAGAGATGGGAGGGGCAGCAGCATAAGCTATACAAACACTGAGCTAGGCTTGTGGAGCTAGAGTTAGTGGCACCGTTTCATCCAAACTCTCAGGAGCCTTGTCCCAAGTTCATGCCACCTTTCTTAGGGTCTCTGTGTTTTTTTACATGTTGTTGCTTGAATACCAAGGCTTTCTTGGTGGTTATTTGAAACTTCTGGAGGGTTTTTCATTTCAGCCAGAGGAGGGCTCTTGGAGTTAAGTGCTCGAGCCTCACCTTTTATCATAACCTGCAGGTTTGATTGTTGGAAACCCAGCAGGACCAGCTCGGCCTTCTTAGGCGAAGACATGGGTAACTATCAAATTGGGTAACAGGCAGTAGCAGCTATAATTTAAGGGGCTCAGAAAGATCAACATCCAGTATTCCCTCTGGCACCACGCGGGATGAAGGAAGACAGCCCCCAACATAGGCGCTAAAAACTTTGAAAATAATGGCTAAGAAGATATCTTCCAAGTTTTCGTTGATTATTATGAAGATTTCAAGATTTTATTTCCGGCCACCCTACTCTCTCCCATCCCCTTGGAGATGGCAAATGACCCCACACAGGACGGTTGTATGACATTACAACGCATACTTTTACAACACATGCCTTTACAACGCTTTTTTTACATCACAACATCCTTTACATCGCAGGATTTTAAATCGCATGTCACTACAACGCATTTTTAGAAATTAACCTTTACAATGCATTCCATTACATTGCATTATACATTTCCAACGCATTCCATTACAACGCATACCATAACTTCACATTTAAGGTAAGTGTTGGATAGTGCAGGGGTGATAATTACTATTCTAACTCCAGTGAGTGCAACAGTAAGGTAAGTGTTGGATAGTGTAAGGGTACTATGCTTTGTAATGGAATGCGTTGTAATGCATTGCGATGTAATGCCTGCGTTGTAGTGACATCTGTTTTAATGACATGCGTTGTAGTGACATGCGTTTCAATGGTATGCGTTGTAGTGATATGCAATGTAATGTCTGCGTTGTAATGGCATGCGATGTAAAGGATGTTGTGATGTAAAAGTTGCGTTGTAAAGGTTGTTTCCCACACAGGACAGATGAAGTTCACAGCTGTTATCCTAATAATTTTTTTCCTCTCTTTATAACACTTACCCTGAAAAGTGTAAAGAGTGCACCGCGCGGTACTGTCTGACCCAGTTGTTGGAGGGGAATGGGAAGGTGGGATGGGGTTTGCCAGGTCTAATGAGCAATGACTGACTTAAAAAAATTGTTCTTTGTTACTTGATGTGTACAACTACTGACTGCTCATATCTCTGCTTTCATTTTTTGGAAACTTAATAAAAACTGCTCGCCTCATTTACTAGTTTTTGATGCATGGCGGTGTCGCAAGTCACTTTGCTGTGCTGCGTTGCATAAAAAGAGAAGGGCAGGAATGCGCTGTATCTATGAGATGCAGCCCATTAATGTTCTTTCTGCCTGGGAACACATTGGTCTCTACACCAAATGAGAGGGAGCCTTTAGAAACCAAAGGACTAGACTTCAATCAAGAAGTAAAAAACAACAGTGTGTCCTTTGCTCCACCAACACTGTGTCTTATTCATTCAAACAACATCTCTCACACATAGATTGAACCGAAGGGGACACAATTGCTTCTGCAGCAGCAGTGTGCCAACACACAAATGATAGTGAAATTATTATATATCAAGTTATTAAAAACATACAAAAAATATACCAGGTTAAAAATAGGAGAACATTTGATCATAAACAATTCATATACTTATGTATCGAATAATCACAAGTAAATCGACAGATAAGAAGAATAAATTACAAGAAAAAGAAAAAAAGAGGAGAGTCTTAAAAGACAGTACACTTTGTCATTTAAAAAACCATACCAGTGTTAAATGCTTCACTTCCTCAGTGAAAACCTGATCCTGCAGTGCACTACCAGGAAAGCGCCATTGACGCTCGCAGCCACCCAATCTGGGAATATTCAGTCGGAGCACAACCGGAGAGTGGTCCGAAAGCGTACAACGGTGAGTAAGTAAGCCTCCCATCCAACCTGCAATCCCCGGGGAGACCAGCCAGTAATCCAATATGGTCCATGTATTATGGAACCCCGAATAGTGAGTGAATTCCAGAAGATGTGAGTGCAATGAACGTTCAAAGTCTATCAAAGAAAAGTGGGTGCATATGTCCCTGAGAGCTTGTCAGGCACGAGGCTTCGTGTCTGTGGAGGTGGAGGTGCTGTCCCTGAAGGGGTCCAATAACAGATTAAAGTCACCCCCAAGTATCAAAAGCCCAGGGTCAAGCAACATTAGACGAACCTGTAGCTCATGGAAAAAGGCGGGGGAGTCTACATTAGGACCATAAATACCGACCAAGGAAACCTTATGTCCCATCAGCAAGCCAGTAACTATAAGGGTGCGACCCTCCGCATCAGATAGAATTTTTTGTAGTGAAAAAGGGTCACGTTTGTGTATAAAGATATCGACACCCCTGGCATCCCTACTGTAATTGGAAAAAAATCTGTGGGAGCCCCAACCCGCGGCGACAGCAGTGTGATCAGATTTAGATAGGTGGGTCTCTCGCATGAATACAATGTCAGTGTGATGCTTGGTAATATAGTTGAGGACCTGCCTAGGTTTTCTGGTATTATTCAACCCTCTAACGTTCCATGACATCAAGAAAAGCCCGGAAGGACCGGGCTGTTGTCCTAACTTAACCATAGGTGAACCGTCATGTCAAGCCTACTTCAATGCATGCCAATCTCGTGTCTGAAACAAGCAACTTGAGCAATAAGAATGCAGAAACCTTTAGCACTAAGCAAATAACCACCCCCCCACCCCCTACCCAGCCTCCTACTGACCCCAAAGAGGCATACCCCAATTGTAGCAACCAAAGTCTTATGCAGTGAAATCAGCAAAACAGCTGTAGGAGAAAAAAACACATTTCTCAAAGAGAAAGCAATAGACGAAAATACTGTGACATTCACCATAGGGCGCGGCAACGTCACGCCAACCGGGCAGTAGAAAATTCAACATTGTCATGTAGAGGCGAGAATAGATGCATGGATCAAACAGAGCACAACACATTTACAAATGTAAAAACCACTTAGCCAGTTCCGGGCTGGGAAAAGAGTTCCACGCTGGTCTGTGAGCTCCCCTGCAGCGGTGAAGCGGAATGTGGACCATCAATCGGCCCAGAGCGGTTCCTCCTGTATTCCTGGCAAAACTCCTGTGCCTCCGTCGGAGTGTCAAATATACAAGCCTTGCCCTCCACATCCACCCTCAACCTCGCCTGGTACAACATTCCGTACCGGAGCCCCAAGTTCTTCAAAGCCGCGTTGACTCCCTGGTACTTGCGCCTCGCCTCCTGGACCATGATGGTTAAGTCAGGAAAAAGTGCCAGCTTATTACCTTGCCACTGGATATCTCCCTTGTCGCGGGCCGAGCGGAGGGCAGCATCTCTGTCACGGAAGTTCATAAGCCTGGCGATGATAGGCTGTGGGGGGAGGCCCGGGCGAGCACGAGGGCCCAAAGACCTGTGAGCTCGCTCAACAACAAAGTCCTGCGTGAACTCCTCCCTGCCGAACAGCTCTACGAGTAGTTGCTCCACAAATGTGTCCATACGTCCAGTGGTGGTCGGTTCCGGACTTCCAATGATACGGATGTTGTTGCGGTGACTGCGAGCTTCCAAATCCTCGTTCTTAATAGCTACGTCTTTGAGGATCTTCTCCACTCTTTCCAGCCGCTTTCGATGTCCGAGACCCTGGATTCCACAACATCCAGCCGACGGTCATGTACCTGGATTTTGGTGCCCATGTCGGCTAATTTCTTGTCCAAGTCATCAAACCGGCCATCCAGCGCCTTGAAACCGGCTCTCCTCTTGGCTAGCATGGCAGTAGCAAGAGAGGCAGGGTCTTCAGCATCGCTGGCGCTCGTAGCCCCACCAGCCGAACCCAGAGGAGCATCTGAGGGCGGGCCAGCAGCCTTATCAAACTGTAGCATTCGCTGTTTGGGATCTTTCTTCCCCATCACAGAGGGGGAGGAGGGGGCTGGGATCTGTGGTAACAACAACTGAGACGAGACCAGAGGGCCAAGCACGTGGACACCAACCAGTCTATGCGCCAAGGAGCGGGACCAGCACCCGGTACACAATACAACGTAGTATCTGTGGCAACTCTGGGCAAAGAACACAAAACAGCCAGCTGGCAGTGCAAGGATGGAGGCGGGCTGAACAGAGTCCGCCGGACGTCCAACGCAGCACCCCAAGGAGATCGTAGGCCGCCCCAGTCGCGAAGCCGCAACGGCCAAGCATCAAGCAGTGGAATTCGAATAGCGTCGGGAAGCCCAGCTCACAGATCACAGGCAGCTGGAGTACTCACAATGCAGCGCTGATAGTACCACCGTCATGCAGTAAAAGAAGGCCCCCAATGGTCACAATAAAACAGGGCAAAGCTGGGGCATGAGGGCGGCCAAAAGTTCAATAAGCCATTTCTGTGGGTGCCAGGACATCAGCTCCTCATCACACCCCGGATAGGCCGCTGTGATCCTCAGTCGCTCCATGTGCTGGATGGGGCTGGGGTAGAATCGGCATGCCCGACGAGGCCCAGCTCCACCGCAGCTCCAAGATGGGTTGCTGGGGCCTCCCCACAGTCCCGCCTCACCCTCCGCCAGGCCCAGTGCGCAAGTCCCCGGCTCGGCCCCGCCCACAGGGCCTCAAGAGCCCTGCGCGGACAGCGCGAATGGTGGGGCATGGCCAGAAGGCGCGGCGGGGGGGGGGCGGGGGAGCCCACAGAAGGGAGCGTGGGGGGGCTCAACTCGGTGACAGGCGCCCACCAGGGCCGAACTCACCGTCACCACAGATGCCGCCGCCACCACCGAGGAAGGCAGCGGGGCCACGCCCGATCTTCGCGTCGGCCAGCTGCGAATCAGCACCGGCCATCGTCGTCAGGCACAGCCAGCAACATTCTGCTCCCAACGGTGTCCGGGGGCCGCCAGAGGGAATCAGCAGCTTCTGGAGTGCCTCTACATATCGCAAAATGTATATTAAAAGGCCCGGTCGGCGGAGCTTCAAGCAGAGGCGGCCATCTTGGTCGCCTCCATGGCCATGCCCCTACAAGGGATTTATAACTTAATTACATATGCCAACTGGCTGTAAGCCAATTTTATAATGTTTTAGGGAATGAGAATAAGAACTTTATCGCTGATTAGCGGAGTCCTAAGTCCAACAAAAATGTATTTAGCAAAGTAGGAGGAGCTGACATGTCTAACACTAAGCAATCTACCAAAAGGCTGTTTTATCACAAAATTTTGAAGTCACTCTGTATGTCCCTCAAAGTGCTGAGTTTCTATTGCTTACTTTCAATGATTGTTCTGAATTGCAAGAATGTGGAACTGAATCAGAGAAACAGGCTTTTGACGAAAAGGAACTGTAAATGGGACTATGATGGAGTGTGGAGCCACAGCACCAGTTGATGGGCTGCCTCTCAATTTCTCCTCCCCAACGTCACCTAATTATATGATTGTATTGCACATATCAAAAGAGATTTGTTTGATACATTAGTCACTTTTGTTTCTCATAGTATTGCC
Organism: Lissotriton vulgaris; assembly: GCF_964263255.1. Taxonomy (NCBI): domain Eukaryota; kingdom Metazoa; phylum Chordata; class Amphibia; order Caudata; family Salamandridae; genus Lissotriton; species Lissotriton vulgaris. Next base: position 1,741,700,290 of record NC_141695.1, read on the forward strand.
ATCCTATGCCACTTGTCAATCCCATAACATTGGAAAAGGGATCAAAACTACCCCTCCTGGCCACTCTCCTACATGGGGAATTTGTCCATTTAGAAACTGATTTCATTCAAATGCAATTCCTTTTCTTAAGTGTTGGTAATAGTCTGTATGTCTACTCTTTCTCTCGAGCAGACGCTATTATAGTTGCAAAAGACTAATCAGGGATTTTATACATAGGTTCAGGTTTCTTGGAATAGGGAGCGACAGCGACTCCCACTTTGTATCATCAGCATTTGTGGAACACTACAATTACCTAGGGATTAATCACTTCCAATGTGCAACACCCCCACTCCACCAAGTCATCAAGAAAGTAGAAGCCTTTAAATTCAACCCAATAAACAAGATCAGGAGGATCCGGTCTTAAACACATCACAAGTGGCCTGATGTGTTACTCCTGGCGTTCTGGAAGTCGCAGCCAGTCCTACCCTGAAAACAAAGCTGAGAACCTGTGAGATAATCATGGGACATCAATGCTGCTCCTGTCTATTCCCCAGGTTCACCTGCATTACTTGATTTGCAACTACATGATCACATAGCATTTCAGTATTGCAAAAAATGTATGTGCTGTCTTTGCAGTTTCCATCCAGGTCCAAGCTTCCTTACCTGCATGTAACAACCTGCAAGAGCTGCAGAACCATTAATGAGGTTACGTTAATCGATTTTTACCTGGGAAGAGCAAAATCCGCCATGACTGTTCATCTGTTTCCCCAAGAAGCGCATTATCGGAAGCAATTTAGCCGAATCTGCACCAGAGCGGAGCATGCATAATGCATAGTAGGCGGTCTGCAAGTTGGTCACAGAATTGCAGTTCCATGGGAAGAATAGGGTGCTACCAGATGTCTGAACGTTGGGGTCCTGCAGAAACAGTCCTTCTTCTGGAAAAGAAAGACAAAGTCTGAGCACTTCCAAGCTGCCAATCCAACCACTTCAATGACCCCTAACTTCCTTACCTGCATAGACTACTTGGTGGTTGAGAGGACCTCTAACCCTGGGACAACTAGATATCATTCTTAGGCCATTGTCCACCCACTGATGCATCACCAGTAACACCCTGGCAACCATCTCAAACATGAATTTCAGTTCAATGTACTGTCAAGCTGCTTCTAGAGGGTGGTTTTCCCTGTTCTGACATCAGCCGGCTAACTAGGCAATAGCTTATCCCTTAGCTACAGAAAGATGATCTTCTGCCGGAGGTCAGCACAAACTCTTAACTCCAGTTCCTTCTTTTCTCCACTGACTGCTAGCTGGCAATCAAATCTGCTTAAAATCTTTTGGTGTGTTAGGCATACTACTGAAAAGCTTGCCCACTGTTTGTCTTATCCAATTGTCATCACTGTACCCAGAACCAGACTTAAAATTTGTTACAGAGACTTTTCTGGTGTGCAGCCATCGACTCTAGATGTCACGATTTGTTGGAAGAGCCTTGTCTGGGGAAGCTTCACTCTAGAAATCTCTGCCTTTTAAACATCACTGCTTGCAACCACAATCACCAGCTCAATGCTAAAAGGGACTAAACATGGAATACTGTTAAACCACATTGTTGCACTTCCTTTCGTCCCTCCTGTCGTCTCCTCCCACATCCCCCCTCTATTTATGTTTCTCCTTCTCCCCTCTCTCAGTGTATTGAGACTGAACTTTTTTGTCTGATGCCCGATGGAGCTACCTGGTTCAGCTATAGGTGAGATGGGCCGTGGAATCCCCTCCTTGGTCTTCACCTACCCAGTCAGTCTTCAGACAGACTTCTTTTCGTCTCTCTGTACTGTCTCTTCCCTTATCCTCCCTTTCTCACCTCCCCTGCCCCCTCCACTACTTTTCTCTCTCCTTTCTCTCCTCTCCTAATTGTATTGCCTATTTTTTGGGATTTATTGAGTAATTGTTGAACTTTTTCCGTTACATTGTTGATTCTCATGTTAAGCGCTCTGATACCTCCGGGTCTAGCCAGCGCTATATAAAACTCTTTAAATAAATAAATGGAACTTTAGACCTATTGCTGAAGGGTTCCTCAAATCCCTCTCCGGCAGCCATGTCAAGCACTCAGATCCTCTCCCGCCCTCAAGACTTACCACCTGCTCCATGAAAGGAATCACGCCTGCCATGAAGGGATCCCCAAACTCTCCGAAGGATTAATCTGGGCAGGGATCCCTCAGGATCTACTCAATTGGCTGGGCATCGCCCTGCAAATATGACACGCATGGGCAGCATTGCCCCTGGCTGCTTGGTCTGTCTCTGGGGGGAGAACCCACTTCAGGCAACACCTGAAGCCCACATCTGAGGCCTCTGTCGCGAGGAACGCAGAGCCCCAGCCACCACCTCTGCTAAGCATCAAAGCCGCTTTGACAAACACTGAGCAAAGATGACCTCCACCGTGTACTCCTGGGGGACCCCATCCCACAAGACCCCTTAGCCCATAACAAACCGCTAGTGATCTCAAAGGCTTTCATCTTCTCCATGAGGCGACTTGAAGCTTCTGTTCTGTTCGCCAAGATAAATGCATAACACGCCATGGCCATCTCGAGGGGCTTCTCCATACTGTCCACCTGAGTGGCCAAGTAGTCCAGGGCTCTATTGACAACTGGCTGCAAAATCAATTGGGAGAAAGAAGCAATGAGGATTTGAATGCTGACTTGTTCTCAAGTTTTACTTATCCATGCAAAGGTATTTTTGCATCTCTACAGGTAACAAGACTGCATCATAGTTACATTATACAATTCTAAATATTACCACATAGACCAGAGCCGAAAATCTTATTGAAAGGTAGGTAGTGGAAAACAGGGTGGGGGTTAACTGAACCTACTGCAATCTAGTGTGGGACATCAGCAAGCAACCAGCACGTCCGACAATGCAACAATCGGTGTTCACATGCAGGGCTCCTTGCACACACGCACATGCGCGCACATACGGGGCCCCGGGGACGCACACCTGCAGATTTCCTTGCACACTCGGGCACAAACACACAAATATTTCTGTGTGCGTACAGGCACTTACGCGTGTTCACACACACAGTGTACACAGGGACCTCTTCTGAGCTAGGCCAGTGCTTAATTTGAGCCGGTGCTTTCTGGTGCTCAGCACCGGCACTTAATTGGTTTCCGGTGCTCGGCACAGCACCGAATTGTCAACACCATACTTAGAACAGTCCACCACATGGTGGTGCTGCTCATCTAATTTAGAGATGAGCAGAAGAACAGTAGTTTAGGACTACAATATACATCAAAATTGCCAATACCTCCCTCCCCAACCATTCCTTTAGCTTTGGGGAACTTAAATAATCTGAACTGTCGCATTTACATGCGAGAGAGAGGGTTAGTAGTTGTTTTGGCAGCGATGACAATGGCGATGGGTGGTGCAAGCTGCATTGACCTCCTGGTCAGAGCCCTGGCACTTAATATTTTACAAATTAAGCACTGCTAGGGACTAGCTTCAGGGGTGGGGGGTGGACTCTTCAGAGCCAGGAACATAGCTTCAGGGGGGGCCAGTGAGTGTTCAGGGTTTTACACCCCCAACAAATGTATAGTTTCAAATAAATAGTTGGGTACGGATGCTTTCAGTCTGTCTGGTAACCAGATGTCAGCCGGATTTCAGCAGGAATTTTTACACTCACAGACAAAAACGCTGTTCCGTAAGTCCTCCAAAATATTGGTTATTTTACAAAATATTGTGTTTTCTCTCTTAGTATTCCTATCAATCCGCACTCCTCTCCCTTAGGCCCCTTTCGTGCACTCTTCTTGTTGTATAATGCATTTTAACATTATTTGGCAGCCTGATTGTGGGACAATCTGAAGCCCCCCCCCCCCATCTTACTGCCCAACCTACGCCCCTGTTCAAAGCCACTGCTTAGCTAAAATCAGTAGATACGCCAAATCGACCCTCAAGCAGGGTGAGAAATAGCAACAGAAACCACGTGATTATTTAGAGCTCGGCGTCCAACGTGGGTGCTGGAGGGTCAGCTGTAGTCCAGATGTTCAAGATACTCATTTAAGATACATTTACACACACATAACATAACGAGTATTTTTAAAGCGCACGTTCAACCAAGGGTTCCTTGGTGCTGCATGACATATGTTTATTGTTACCCAACTCAACGGTACTCATATTATCGACCTCAGAAGGATGAACAGCTGAGCACACACAATACATCTGAATGCAAACTCTTTGCACAGCCTGTGGGAATCTTGAAAATATTTTCTGCATCTGGACCTTTGTTGGAAACAACTGCATAGGCACCATCACCACGCGTTCCTTACCTACCTGCTGCATGCCAGTGCGGTCTATGCCACTGCAACAGCGTTTTTAGTGGCCCTGGGGTAGATTTACAAGCCCCTTGCGCCACTTTTGCATAATTTTTCCCATGTTAAAAGTGATGCAAAAGCGGCGCAAGTGGCTTGTAAATCTGCCTCCCTGTGTTTATCTTTCATACTTTTCTCCCAGTTCACCTTGCTTTTTGTGAATGCAGGTTCCACTTTCATAGACAAATTGCCCTTTTTCAAGGTCTGGCCAAGAGACAAATGTAGCTGGGTTGCCAGCATCATGTAATCAAAAAAAGCATCAATAAAAATATATATATTCACAGAGAGGTATGGGTTAGCGCTCTTCAAACATTGGTCGGTTCCACTGTCACTCACATTTTGACCCGCCTAGGCCAGCATACTGCTTCAAGCAGTGGGTCAGCCCACTTCATCCACTAAGCCTCCTGCACTGTGAGTGGCCACATTTTGCCAGATAGCTTCAGGGCCACAGATGGTTGGCCAACACTTCCCTTTTCCAATGCTTTTATTCCATTTTATCCCTTTTTTTAAATTAAAATATTATCCTTGAGCATTTACATTTTTTCAGATGAGAGTAATTCAAATGCAATAATATATTTTCATTGTGCAAATTATAATAATGTGCAATAAAAATAGAATGGTTTTATACCTGTTTTAAGTACACCTGCCTGCCACAAGGAACCGATCACGTTCTATTAAAATGATAGGGAATGGTTTAATTATTCTTATTGTAAACATATGGCTATCACAATTAGGTGATATAATGATTCCTTTTATTGTCTTTTTATTTTTATGCCATATACTTGCAATAAAGATATACATTTAAAATTAACCATTATACTTCTGTGCCCTGCACAGATTTATTGGCTTGGCAAATGCTTGTTACTACTTTTCATCAACTTGCATTATTCATAAAGACTGGTTACAAATCACCAGATCCATGGTGAGATTAGCCAGCCCCAAATAGCAGTACACTTTACTGCACCGCAAAGAGAAGCACTCAGTGCTTTAAATGGGCAGGTGCTGTCCGGTACTGAGCACCTGAACTTCATGCTTCAGAAGAATGTATTGGTTCATAGTGGGGTTCCGAGCTCAGCGGATGTACACACTGGGGAACAGAGAGGTGCATTCCCGAGAACCCTACTGGAATACACCGGGGTGATTGTATGTCTGTGCTCATCAGACACTGCGCATCGGCCAGTCGCGACAGAAGGACACGGCTACTCACCGAACTTTCAGCTGAATATTCCATGAGAGAAATTGCAGCAAATGCAGTAGTGATGGCATTACTCTGTGGAGAAAAAAAACATATGATTAGAAATGAAAAGAAGGCAGGGGCATGGACAATTTAGGCTGAGAGAAATGGAAATGGAGAGGGAGAGGGAGAGAGGGAGAGAGAGAGAGAGAGAGAGAGAGAGAGAATAGACTTCTTTTAAGGGTAGCACCTGCGACCCCTGGCTTGTCCCTTGTGACCCCTGTTACTGCTTTTGTGACCCTTGACCTCAGAGGTGGTAAATCCGTGCCAGGACCCCAGGGGCAGCTTGTCCTAATGGCTGTCCTTTGGGGCTCCGCTTTCTGTGAATTTTTATTACAGTAATAGTGAACAATTAATATATTATTGTGCAATAAAAATTGGAGTACAGTTAGCTGGGGTATGACCCTCCGTGGCAGCTGAGCTGAGTAAAAAGTCCCTTTAAATGTAAGGTGCGTGGGCATGCTCGTGAGTGAGAGTGTGTTTATGTGTGAGACAGTGTCTACGTGCGTTTGTAGTGCGCATGTGTGTGAGCGGAAGTGGAGGTGAAATGGCAAACGATGACACTTCCGCTACCCCCGGCATTTTGGTGAATTGACGGACATAGGACAGAGAGAGGGAGAATAAGGGTGGACAGCAGACAGAGTTTCACTGAAATCGACAGATGGGCAGAGGTAAAAAGTGAGTGTGTCTGTATCTGTGTATTTGAAAGCGTGAGGATTGAGAAACAGGAAGAGAGGTCTAGACATAGGTAAAGAGACGGGCAGAGTGACAGAAAGGTGAATGCGGGCATAGAGGGGCACAGAGTGTAAAAGGGCGGGCCACATTTATTGTCACAAGCAGGGCACAAAATGAAATATGTCAAGTTCAAAAGTTTTTCTCAAGGAAATTGCAGAGGCCGCCGCACCCACCCGCAGGGTGGGGGAGGCTCGAGGGCCGGCGCCATAACCCACGCGGTGCCAACAGGGGGAGATGGAACTGGTCCTGGGCGCCCCGAAGCGGCCAGGACCAGCGGAAACGGGGTGCGCACCAGCCACCCCGACAGGAAGTGACCTTGTGACCTTGGCGCCCATGGGGGGCGACCAATGGCCAACCTTGCTACCTTTGAACCCCCCAATCAAAGGGGGTTCACCTGAAGCCCGTAGGGGGCTCAAGGGGATTTAAACACCGCCTCTCCCCAACCAGAAGCACAACGTCTTCGAAGGAGCTGGGAGAGCGGCGCGACAACGACATCGTTTGAAGAAGACCGACTGCGGCAGGAGGCGGCGAAGGACGGCCGAAGCAGAAGGACGACCACACAGAGCGGCGCGCCGGTCAAGTTCTCCACCCAGCTCCCCGGGAATCCGAAGCGACGGAAGAAGACGACGAGCTCGGCGGCCTGGCCAAGCTCCAGCTCGGTAAGCAACTGTCCGGTTTGGAGCGCGCAGTGAGCTGCTTTCATCGGACGGACAGCACACACGGGTAAGGAAGTTCAAAGGCGGGTCCGGAATTCCTTCCGACCCAGCGGCGCAGACCAGCCCGCAGAAAACAGACCTAGGCCTTGGGGACAACATGGCGGAAGATCAGCCTGGAGACATGGCGGAAGTGCTGAAGAAAATCCGCGAGATATCGGCAGTACACGGCGACGAATGGCTCCAGCCCCATTTGGCCAAAGGGAAGGAGAATAGGCCGGACGGCCAGGCAGAGGAGGAAGCAGGCCCGTCAGCACCCAAGAAGCCTAAGACCACGCCGAGGAAGAAGACGTACAAGAGGAATCCCCCAAGGAAAGTGCGCCAGAAGCTCCCGCCGCTGAGGTCGGACGACAGCAAGAAGGGTGAGACGAACGGCGGAACGGTTAATGGTGAGCATATTAGTACCATTGTAAAAGAATGTTTGAAATCGCTCGCTCCGACGTTACTGAACAGCTCGGGCAGGGGGCGGCGGGGCCCAGGGAACAACGCACTGACGAGACAGGGGGCTTAACGTGGCACATGATGGATCCGGGGTGGGCCCGGCAGTCAAGGGTGCAGGAGCAGGTGGGCCTATCCCCGCAGGGGGATCAGGTTTCCCCATTACCCGGGTGGGGGTACAATACTGGGTCCGAGAGCCCGGGGTCGGGGGGGCTAGGCAGTGACCTGTACGCCAGACCATCCCCCGGCCCTGCCTCCTTGACGACGAAAGCCACGGGGCTGGCGTGCCTTATTCCTCTCGCAGTAAAAGAGAGGATATGGCGCAAGGAGTTCATCGATATATTCTCGCTCCTAGAAATACAGCTAGAGGGCCTCGACCTGACCACATGTGACAGGAGAGAGGATGAAAAAAGGGAGAGGCGAGGGGCTAGAAAGGAGCGGAACTTCGAGAATTGGCTAGACGCTTTCAGGATCATGGCGTGCATCATAGTAGAGAGGTTCCCCCATTGCGCAGCTGACCTATGGCTGTATGAGGCTAACATACATTCTGCGCAGAGGCAATTCCCCGGGGATGCATGGTTGGAATATGATAAGGGTTTCAGGTTAAAGATGCAGAGGCACCCAGAGATGGAGTGGAACGAGGAGGACGTTTCAGGCTTTATTCATAAAATGCTCGCTGCCAAAGAAGTGAGAGCCTGGACGGGGAAATACGACCAGTCCTTTCGGAGTTCGTCCCACAAGGGGAAGAACAGAAATTACCAGAAGCATTCCTCTGGGCGGTCCAGCTCCCCCCCCGCGACCAAGGCCATATGCTGGAGATACGATGCGGGGGACTGTTCATGGGGCTCCTCGTGCAAATTCCAACATGCATGCTCAAGCTGCGGGGGAAAACACGCTGCAGCGACATGCAAAGGCTCCAAGCGGGAAGCAAAGAGCGAAAAGAAAGAGAAACACAAGAAGCACTAGCCCGAAGGCCAGTGGGGGCAGGACACTAGTAAACGTTCAACAGTGCCAGCTGGCTAGGTCCCCCATTAATACACAACAGCTGCGCATTTTGGCAAACAGGTACCCAAACAAAACAGACGCCAGGACGCTAGTAGAGGGTTTTGAAAAAGGCTTCATTATCCCGTTTCAAGGCCCACTGCCATTAACGGGAGCGAATAACTTACAATCAGCGAGGCAGCATCCCCGGGTGGTGAGCGCGAAGGTAGAAAAGGAGAAGAGCCTGGGTAGAATCGAGGGCCCCCTCCCTCAGGAATTGTGCGAAGGAATAGTCATCTCCCCACTAGGAGTAGTTCCAAAAAAGGAAAAGGGCCAATTCAGGCTGATACACCACTTGTCATACCCTGAGGGGGGGTCTGTAAATGATGGCATCGACCAGGAAGCATGCTCTGTGGGCTACGTGTCGGTGGACGACGCGATCGCACTAGTCAAAGCGGCAGGGAAGGGGGCCCCCATGGCCAAGGCGGACATCGAATCTGCCTTTCGCTTACTACCGGTACATCCGACCAGCTTCCACCTACTCGGTTTCCAATGGGATGGGGGCGTGTACGTCGACAAAGCCATGCCCATGGGATGTGCCATATCTTGCGCCTATTTTGAACAATTCGCTACCTTTCTGGAATGGGCCCTCCACGACAGGCATCAGGGGGGCGGGAAGCTGCACTACCTGGACGATTTCCTGTTCACAGGACCGGCGGGAGCCCCGACGTGCGCCAGTACATTGGCGGCGTTCGAGGACCTGACCGAAACACTCGGAGTCCCCTTAGCGAAGGAGAAGACGACAGGCCCAACGACTAGACTGACGTTCTTGGGCATTGAGCTGGACTCCACGGCGGGGACCGCCAGGCTCCCCCCGGAGAAAGTGCAGGATTTCAGGGAAGAAATAGCCAAACTACGGGGCCGGCGCAAAGCCACCCTCAGGGATATCCAGGGGGTGAGAGGCAGGCTGAACTTTGCGGCGAGGGTCATCCCGCCCGCCAGGGTCTTTTCAAGGCGCCTCACTGCGCTAACGGCGGGCGTCACCCACAAGCACCACCACATCCGGCTGAGCACGGGCGTGAGGCAGGACCTACAGGTATGGGACGAATTCCTGCAGGATTTCAATGGCGTGCTGATATGGAAAGAGGGTTGGGTAACAGCGGATCAGCTATCCCTATACACAGACGCAGCCGGGAGCCTGGGATTTGGGGCAGTCCTGGGGACCAGATGGTGTGCCAGCCAGTGGCCAGACAGGTGGCATGCGCAGGGGCTCACGAAAAACATCACGTTCCTCGAACTATTCCCAATAGTAGTGGCTCTGACGGTATGGAAAAAAGAGATAAGGAACCTAAAGCTCACCCTGTGGTCGGATAACTTGGGGGTAGTGCAGGCCATTAACAGAGGCGCAGCAAGATGCCCGGGCATGTTGAGGCTAATGCGAGAGTTGGTTAAATTACAGCTCGAGGGGAACCTGGAGCTGAAGGCTCGACACGTGCCGGGAACAGAGAACACGGTCGCCGATGCGCTATCCCGGTCCCAGATGACACGGTTCAAACAACTGCTGCCCGGTGCGGACGAGGTGATGACCCCCTTTCCACCACACCTGTGGGACCTGGGGGGGTTGACTTGTCCAGATTAATAGGGCACTCGCTCACCTCTGAGGCACACAGGAGGTACAGGAAATACGCGGCCACAGTAATAAGAATCGGGGGCATAGAGTCACTGGAAGACAAAGCGAAAGTGCGCACAGCGGTGGAGAAATTCGTACAATGGGCATTCGACGCTAAGAAAACAAGGTCCTGGGCACAGGCGCACCTGGCCGCCATAGCATACTTTGCCAGGCTCCACACAGGCGAGGACCCCACGGCAACTGTCTACCTGAAAGCAGCCATGAAAGGCTGGCGGAAAATTGAGGGGACCAAGAAGGACGCCAGACGCCCCATTGATTATGACAAGCTGGGTCAGTTACTTAGCGCCCTAACCAGCATCATTGCAGACAGGTATGAGCGGCTACTCTTTGGGGCCGCGTTCACCACGGCTTTCTTTGGGGCATTTCGGGTAAGCGAAATAGTGGCCCCCAACAGGTCAGGCCCGGCGCAGCGCTGCTTACAGGCAAGGGACATCAAGCCGATGGTAAAAGCTGTGGAGCTCACGCTCAGGCAATCCAAAACGGATAGGGCCGGGAAAGGGGCGACGATTCGCCTACATTGTATTCCAGAGGTGGGGCGCTGCGCAGTGTGCTGGCTGTATCAATACATGGCGGTTCGCCCGGCGGGGGATGGCCCCCTCTTTGTACACCAAGACGGAAGGAACTTGAGCAGGTTCCAGTTCACGGCCGTAATGCGCCAGGGCCTCAATAAGGCGGGGCTCCAGGCAACATCATTTGCCCCGCACTCTTTCAGGATCGGGGCGGCGACCTCGGCATCGCAGTATGGCATGCCAGAGGACAGGATACAGGCCGTGGGCAGATGGCGGTCCAGGGCCTACAAGTCCTACATACGCCCGCATCTCATATAAAAAAAAAAAAAAAAAGGAAAAGGAGAAGCAGAAAGGGGAGAGGGGTAGTGGGGGGGGGGGGGAGCAGCCACCTTGGGATGCCGTACGGCAGGGTTTCTTGCCCCTTCCTCATCCACACCCGGTGCGCAGAAAGCCACCTTAACGGAGCATTTTCTCTCGGCAGGAGGACGCCCACAACTGGTATGGGTCGTAGGACACTCATTCGTATCCAGAATGGAGTCCTGGTGGAGGCGAGTGGGGCACAAGGAAAACAGACCCAAGGCGACATACATCCGCTGGATCGGACGGCCCGGCATGAGATGGGAGCAGCTGCTACCGACCCTGGACGGCCTCATGGCAGACTCAGCGTGGCTGCCGGATGTGCTGATCATACATCTAGGAGGGAACGACCTAACGCGGTTGGGCCGCAAGGCGGTGGGCCAAGCCATCCAGAAGGACATCGCCAAAGCGGCGGCATGGCTGGGGACCACGACAGTGGTGTGGTCTGAGATGATCAGCAGGAGGCACTGGAGGGGTGCCGACTCCAACAAAGCGGTGGATAACGCGAGGCGCAAGTTAAATATCGCCATGCACAAGTTTTGCTCGACCAACGGCCTGGAATCAATCCGGCACGGCCTCATACACCCAGGCCGCCCAGAGCTATATGGACAAGATGGGGTGCATCTGTCCGACAAGGGAATGGAGGTGTTCTGGGGCAACTTGTGGGGCGCAATGACGCTCGCGGGTTGTTGTTAAAAAAAAAAAAAAAAAAAAAAAAAAGGAGCAAAAGAAGGGGGAAGGTAGGTAGCCACGAACCAAGGGGCAGAGGGGGGAGCCGCAGAAAGACGTGAGCCTCCCTGCGGCGTGGCGGAAATCCTACAATCGTTGGCTAACCAAACACACCGGTGGGCGGTGTGTAGGAGGAGGGCCACTCACTTTTCAATGCCGCACGGCAGGGTGACGTGGCCGCACAAAGGAGGGGAGGAAAAGACGGAGACGGCACTCGCGGCCCAGACCCGGCCGGACGGCAGGGCGCAAATGGTAGCGAGCTGGGGACCTAACTCCACGCAAAGAAGCTCCCCTCCATGACACCCAAAAAGGGGGTGTGGCCAACCAACTACCGGAACACCAAGAAAATGATTAAGAACTGGTTGTACACAAGTGCCATTTACGAACTGAGGGTGCACGAGAGACAGACACCTGTACCAGGGGAAGGTGTCATAAACTGTAATGTGATGTGCATGATTTATGGTTAAAGTTCGCAAATGAAGATTGTACAACCAGTATGTTATTAATATGTTATTAATATTGCTATTAATAATCATTATTGATATTAATACATCTGCGGCCAACAATGACCATCACCAAGAACTGAGATTGTTGGCTGACATTATTTGTTAAGAGTGTTTGAGGACAGGGAGGATGTATGCAGATGCCGACCGGCAAGTAAGTATAGACGGTTGACCCACTGAGTAGGCACATGCGAGGGTTATTGCAGAGGCCGCCGCACCCACCCGCAGGGTGGGGGAGGCTCGAGGGCCGGCGCCATAACCCACGCGGTGCCAACAGGGGGAGATGGAACTGGTCCTGGGCGCCCCGAAGCGGCCAGGACCAGCGGAAACGGGGTGCGCACCAGCCACCCCGACAGGAAGTGACCTTGTGACCTTGGCGCCCATGGGGGGCGACCAATGGCCAACCTTGCTACCTTTGAACCCCCCAATCAAAGGGGGTTCACCTGAAGCCCGTAGGGGGCTCAAGGGGATTTAAACACCGCCGCTCCCCAACCAGAAGCACAACGTCTTCGAAGGAGCTGGGAGAGCGGCGCGACAACGACATCGTTTAAAGCCCACCCACCCACACCTGAGGAACAGCAGAGTCGCAGTGCTGGACAGTGGGGAAGGCGTTGGCGGAAATCCTACAATCGTTGGCTAACCAAACACACCGGTGGGCGGTGTGTAGGAGGAGGGCCACTCACTTTTCAATGCCGCACGGCAGGGTGACGTGGCCGCACAAAGGAGGGGAGGAAAAGACGGAGACGGCACTCGCGGCCCAGACCCGGCCGGACGGCAGGGCGCAAATGGTAGCGAGCTGGGGACCTAACTCCACGCAAAGAAGCTCCCCTCCATGACACCCAAAAAGGGGGTGTGGCCAACCAACTACCGGAACACCAAGAAAATGATTAAGAACTGGTTGTACACAAGTGCCATTTACGAACTGAGGGTGCACGAGAGACAGACACCTGTACCAGGGGAAGGTGTCATAAACTGTAATGTGATGTGCATGATTTATGGTTAAAGTTCGCAAATGAAGATTGTACAACCAGTATGTTATTAATATGTTATTAATATTGCTATTAATAATCATTATTGATATTAATAAATCTGCGGCCAACAATGACCATCACCAAGAACTGAGATTGTTGGCTGACATTATTTGTTAAGAGTGTTTGAGGACAGGGAGGATGTATGCAGATGCCGACCGGCAAGTAAGTATAGACGGTTGACCCACTGAGTAGGCACATGCGAGGGTTAAGAAGAGGGCACTCAAGGCGATATGTTTTTCCAATGGTTTAATGATTTATAAAAGCATTTTTAATTAAAAAATTTAAAACTCATCAATATTCATTATTGAGTTAGAATTCATCCTCAGTATTGTTAAATGCATGTATCGTATGACCAGATTAATTAGCACGTGCCAATCCAAGCAGGATGTTTGAAACAAGTGTTGTGAAACTTGAGGTTGAGATGGCCATGTTGGTAATGCCCTCCGGTGAGCAACATGAGGTAACTAACCCGAAGTGGAACGTCTAATTGATATTTATGTGGGTAGGCAGGTATAGTTAGTACCTAGTTTCCATAGGAAACGTGTTTTTTTGTTTTGCTAATAACTTTGGCACAGTTTGACAAATCTACACGAAATGTTTAAAATTAGTTATTATTATTATTCCAAATTCGTAAGGCACATCTTTCACCTCAAAGGTATCCTGACGAAAAGCTAGCTAATCAAACAAGACATTGCCGTCTTTCATTGTAGATCATTTATTTGGGAAATAGCCAGTTTTTAAGTGCTTTCCTAAACTGAAGAAGGTCCTTTCTGGCTTTCAGGGGGTCTGGTAACGTGCTCCATAGTTCTGCTGGCCTCACTGAGAAAGCCTTTCCTCCATGTCTCACTTTTCAAAATTTCAGAACGCATAGGAGTTTGCCAGTCTGTTCAGGTGCTTTCTGGACAGTTTTGAGGTGATTCGTCATGCGGGGACAATAAAAGGGGGAAGGGGTTCACAAAAAGAGTTTTCCTCTCTGTAACTGTCATGGATCCAACGCAGTGCTCAGTGCAATAGCTGTGAATTCAAGGCAGATCCAAGTCCCAATAAAAAAACACATACACCCAGTCACAGGCCCACTCAAATACTCAAAGTCACACCCAAGCAACCACTCACACATCAATACAGTCACTCACACACCCATATAGTCACTCACTCACCTATGCAGTCACTCACAATCCACTCAGAGACCCAGAGAATCACCCACAGACTCACACAGGCACTTACACACCCACATACCTACCTATACAGCCACTCACACACCTACTCACACACCCATAGAGCAAAACCACTGACACGAGCTCACACACCCATAGAGCCATTCACACACCCACTCAGAGACCTACACAGCCACTTACACACACACTCACCACACACCCACTTACAGACCCAGAGAAACTATCACACATCCACTCTGAGACCCACACAAGTACTCACACACCCACATTCACACCCATGGAACCAGTCACACACCCACTCACAGACCCACAAATCCACTTTCTCACCCACCACACAATCCCTAGTCCTTTCCAAACTGAACAACGCAATGATCACCGGCACCCTTTAAATCCACCTCCTACCAATTAATTCTACACTTAATGCAGCGACCAGACTTCTCTCTGGAGAGAAACATTATGACCACATCACTCCCATACTTAAAAAACTCAATTGGCTACCAATTGAAGTGAGAAGCATATACAAAATAGCTTGCATGACTCACAAAGGCCTCTACTCTGAAAAACCAACCTACCTCGCCAACAAACTATTAAAACCTGGCTCAAAGAGATCCCTCCAAAGCTCGAACACTCTCCTCTTGATCCCACCCAAATTCAAGACTAATCCCTCACACTTTCCTTCTCCGGGAATATTCCCAGAATTTGGAGTGCCCATCCCAAAGAACTACGTGACACTCAATCTTACCAAAACTTCAGGAATAACCTCAAACTTTATCTTCTCAACAAATACCTAAACTCTCCCTTCTAAATCAAATCTTCCCACCCAATTCCACATCCTGACCTTGTATCAACCTATTTCATTCCAACCTATTAATCCATGGACTGTGCCTCTATCTCCTGTGACTACCTCTGCACTGCATTGACAACCCTCTCCTTCCCCCACTGTATATTTTGTTGATGTTATATATTATGTATTACTGCATGCTTTATTTTGTATTGCATCTCCTATTGTTTTATATCACCTGTAATCGCTGTATATATAACCCTTGTAAAGTGCTCCGATGCCGCGTTCGTGCTATATAAAGCTCTATAACTAAAATAAATAAAATCAGCAGCAATGAAAATGCGTAAACTAGAAAATCTCAGGAGCAGACGGGTAAAGATTTAGGGCCAGATGTACGACGTGCAAAATAGCACCTCGCAAATTGTGAGTCTTTTGTGACTCGCATTTTGCGAGGCGCTATTATGCATGTACAACAGCGTGCTTAACACTGTTTGTAATTCCCAATGGGGTCGCAGATGGCGAGGCTCATTAATATTAACCAGCCTCTCGCAATTTGCGAGCCCATTGAAAATGACAGTCCCTCCCAGGTATGGTGGCCTGCTGGGCTCAGCAGACCACCATGTCTGGGATTGCTTTTAAATAAAGCAGTTTTTTTTAATGCAGCCCGTTTTCCTTTAAGAAAAACAGGGTGCATTTAAGAAAAAATGAAACATTTTTGTTTCATTTCTTAGGGTCCCAGGTAGTGGTCCCTGGGACCACTGCCTGCCCTTAAAAAATATTTTCTGAGCTTGCCACAAAGGGCAAGACGTCTCCTGGGGACTCCTACCCATTTGCGACTCAATTACAACCCTCTTGAAGAGGGTGGTAATTTGCAAGTTTAATGAAATGAATGTTTTGATGAATAAAACAATCTCAATATCTTTTTAACATTATTTGTTTTTGACCTATTTTAGTTAATATTTTTATATATATTATTAGCCTTACATTGACTATTTGGACATAAATGTGATATTGATTTCATGTGTTACTGATTGTCTAGGAACTTTTTTCACATATTGTATTCAGTAGAACATCAGTGGGATTTGCAATCTATTCTATTAGGGCTGTGTGCGTCACTCGGAAAAGTGACCAGCTACAAGTAAGACTTCCAGAGTGATGAGAGTAACAGACACTCGTGGAGCCTTTTGTCCAGGTAGATCCATTGTGATGGCTTCTCTCCTGCTAACCAGCCCCATAATGTCCAAACAAAATGTGTCCATGCCAATGTCCATGTCTTAACTGTCCATGAGAACTACTCTGACTGGGTGAGTGGACTGGAGCTCAATGGAAACAAAACAACTGAGGACACAATACCTGATGTACAAGCAGATAGGAACAAACAGACAATACCAGACAACACACAATTCAGCCAAGTACAATATAAAACGACTTCAATGCAAACCTGCTCGGACCTTATGGAAATGCAACAGACTGTCACTCGTCTAGTGGTCAACCAGGCGCTCAACCCCCATAGGGCTAAAAGGGCTTCAAATGTCTACCCCAGCCCCACATCGTTTGTCTCAGCTCGGACTGCCGTGGGATTGGCTGGGCAGTGTCTGCAGTCTTAGCTCCAGCACGCCCAAGTTTTTCACAGGTCTTTAACCGCTTGCGTGCGGCAGGAATTCCAGCCCTGTGCTGGACATAACAATCGCGGGCGTGGTCGTGACGGAACCATTCCATCATCAACACAGCCCAACCACGACGGAATGGTTCTGTCACGGGCATGGAAGGGGTTAAAGACCATTAGCAAATTTACATACCTTTGTAAACAGGTTACCAGGTTTAGTTTTTGTTTCTGGTTCCAGTACCCCCTGGGCCCCCACTCTGCCTATTCTTTACATTTGTATTTTACATTTACTGCTGTAGTGTGAGAATGCATTTCGTGATAAGGAATGTAAAGTAGGGTTGCCTAAAGAAATAAGCATGCCATGTGTTGTTTAAAGAGCCTGCAAAGACCTCTTCTGACACTAAATAGGGATGTAAGTAAAAAAAGACGTATTAATTTATAATGTTACTTTTCTGTCTTTGTTCCCTTTAAATATCATTCA